>NW_028274814.1:125445384-126053717 GCF_037043125.1 Eumetopias jubatus
CTGCTTTAAAAAATAAATTATAAACACAAATGGAAAGTTATTTATTCTGGACAGTTTTACATGTGCATTTGCAGCAGTGTTTCTATCAGTGACAGCAGTGCACTCTAATAGTGATTTGTTGGCCTGGCTGGGGGACCAGCCGAGAGGCAGCGTGCCTTCAAACGTGCCAGCGAGACTGCCCCCCGCCCCCCAGATGCAGTTCTCATTTCTCACAATTCAATACCCCTAGTAAGTACCGGCCAGAACATTACATTTGCAGTAGTTAGCTTAGATTTCTTTTTTCTTTTTTTTTTTTTTAAAGATTTTATTCCCTCTCTGACACAGCCAGAGAGGGAACATAAGCAGGGGGAGTGGGAGAGGGAGAAGCAGGCTTCCCACTGAGCAGGGAGCCCGATGTGGGGCTCAATCCCAGGAACCTGGAATTATGACCTGAGCCGTCGGCAGACACTTAACGACTGAGCCATCCAGGCACCCCGTTAGCTTAGATTTCTAAAAATTTCTAACTCGGGAACTCCCTAACTTTAGGGAACTACTGTTAGGGAATTATTTGGTAGATGCCCATTTTCTTAATTTGAAATTTAGTAATTCAGTCCTTCCCAATTTTTAATTCATTTTTAAAAAATGAACATAAATCTGTCCATTGTTATTTTCATCCATGCTTCCAGAAGAGACAAAAACAAGCAATGGAGACCTGTCCGACAGCACTGTGTCTGCAGATCCTGTGGTCAAATGATATTGATGGTATGTGTTGCCCCTCTGAAATAATCAGGATTGTGTCAGGACTGTTGCTGGTGAAATGAGGTTAATGAGCTAATGATGAAGTGTGTCCTGGGCCACATCTCTGGTAATTGGTGGATATTGCAACTCTGTAAAGCAGTGCTCTAAAGTTAAGTCTATTCTTCCAAAGGCTCTATCTACTTTTCAAAGGTTGAGAATGAGGTTTTAAATTGGATTTTTGCCTGGACTTTAGGCTAGCAGATGTGCCTGTGGAGAGTTATGTGAAGTGAAGCCGTAGAAGGGCCACTCCAGATTCCTAAACAGCCGCCTCAGAGCTCTTGTAATCTGCGTGAGGGTTTTTCATTTGTATCTGCGTAGGTCTTGGATCCATTTTTGTCTCAGTCATTGGAAATTCAGTGCATCTGCTATGTACAGCCAGCAAATACATGTTTAAACAAAATAAATGAAGTCTGAAATTTATGAAGCATACATACCAATATTCTTATAACAGGAATATTTAAAGATGGTTTTGATAGTAGAGGTGAGGCACAAGTATATTACGTACCTTTAATGTACAGTGTAAAACTGATTCATTGTTAATTTCATGTGACTCACGAGAGCTGTTAATGTCTTTGATAAGACATTTTATAACTAGTTTACATTGCTTTGAGAACATGTAACCTCCAACAACTGCTTTAAGATTTACTTAATATTCAAAATGAAAGAAAATTCAGAGAAAGCCATAGAGTCCTTGCTTGAAGCTTCACTTTTGGTTGAAGGCACTACGTATGATATCAGAGAAAATTACATGGATTTTTATTTCCACATCCAAACTCAGGTTTCTTCTACATTAGGTTGAACTGAAATTTTGGTGATAGTTTGGGCAGACTTTTTCTTTAAACCAAGTATAATCTAAGACATCAGTTTAAGCACTGTGCAGGCTTTTTAAAAATTACCACTGTGACAGTAAAGTTCTAATAACTTAAATCATTTACTGATTTAAAAAGTACAGTAAGATTTTGAGTAAATTTAGTTCCTGGCAGGCTACTAGCTTTATTTTTGTAAAGATTATGTCAGTTAATAATTAAATGGTTAATCATGACCTATATATAATCTTTTAATATGATACAGTGATACTTTTACAAAGAAAACAAAGTTTAAAACTGTACACGTAATACTAACATCATTTGGAAAATACTTGATTTTTCCATTGCACTTGCCTATTAAGCATTTCTTTGGGTATATCCTGCAAGGAATTCTAACGTTGTTTGATTTCCAGCTTTTGGAACAGGTGTACAATGCCCTATCTATATTGATTGGTTACTGGCAGGGTAACTTTCCCAGCCCAAGATAAACACTTTCACTGTTCAGTCAGAAGAAACAGAATAGGTAGAAAATGGTTTTTATTATGTAAACATGACTTACAGAATTCTGTACAATGGATGGATTAAAGGCATTTAATATTTGTAATTCATACTAACTGTAGAAATGGCCCTAAAGCATGCTGCATAATTAGTAATTTATATTTTCATTATTATAAATGTTATATTAATGATCTTGCTTTGATTGCATCAAATTCGTCACCATTTCATAGCAACAATATTGTTCTGTTTTCTCTGACTTCCCTAAAACAGTCTCCTTTAATATGGATAGAAATTATCATTGGAAGAGAATCCAGTGTCTCTGTTCATTATCCCCACATATCAGTTATTATTGATTTTATGAATACTATGTAGAGTTCATATGCTGACTCCATGGATATGTACATTGAGAAGAGAGTGATAGATTATTATTTTGCCATTAGTTCAAAATAATGTTACTGCAGTCTGGATAAGTTACACATATTTGAAATAAAATCTCTGAAAAGATTAAGCATACTTAAATGCTATTAAAGTGCAGAGCAGTAGGGCTTGAGTGTTTCACACCAGTTAATACACACATTTAGATGATGGTTTTCTTTGCTAACATATTATTGTTAAATATTGTTTTCAGACATACTGTAATTTAAAATTAGTGTGAGCATTTGTTGTAAATTCACAAAAAAAATTCAATAATGTTCAAATTCTCAGGAATTAAGGACTAACCATAACTTTGTCAGTTCTCATTAAGTTTTGTAAAGGATGGCAAGTTTATTACTTCACTTGAGTGGGGCTCCCCCAATTCTAAGAAAATATATAAAACATTAATAAATATAATTTCAAAAGTTTACTTCCCCTGGATGTTTATGTTCAAAATTGAATGTCTTAAACCAGTCCTTCTTAATATTAACTTTTTTGGAGTTCCCTTTAATAAAATATAGGGAATCTATCTTTAAAAGAAATCTTTGCATGCACATAGGCAGAAATTTCAAGTATAAAATTGGTATTGGTTCCTCTCTGTATATCCCAGGTGAAGAACTCGTACTTTCCTTTGTACATTCTTGATCTTTCCATTGCTTGCTATTTTCAGATAAAAAGAACCCACATGAATGTTTTATTTTAAATCCTAATCTTGGGAAGGGATCCTTGGTTTACAGTGTTTAATGTGAGAAAAACTAGTGCCATTTACAAACATGAGTTGAACTGAAATGGTAATAATAAATGAGAGCCTTTTAAATAGAGTTGACCCTTGAACAGTATGGGTTTAAACTGTGTGGGTCCACGTACATGCCATTTTCAAAAATAAATACAGTATAGTATGATAAATGTATATTCTCTTCCTTGTGATTTTAATAGCATTTTTCTCTAGTTTTATTGTGAGAACATAGTGTATAATACAAATAACATATATAATTTGATCATTGTAAGGCTTCCAGTCAACAGTAGGCTCTTAAGTTTTTGGGGAGTCAAAAGTTACATACAGGTACTTGATTGCATGAGGGCTTGGTGCCCCTCACCTCCGTGTTGTTCAAGATCAGCTGTACTACCCTGGAGAAATTGTTCTTGGTAAAGTCTGACCGCTGCTCCTTTGCTCTTCTGAGGTAGTAAATTTGTAAGATTGGGGGAAGGGTGGACCTGTTACTTTTTGATGGCTAAATGTAAAAAAAATAGATTTTAACTAATTTTAATTATTTTTTTCCCAGCTAAAATTCGAAGTTTCATACTGATGGTATTCCTTTTAAGAAACTTTAACCCTACAATTTCAAGTTTTTAGATGTTAAGAAGACTTTTAACAGATTATTAGAGCTTTCAGATTAAAAAAAAAAAAAAGGATCCGGAATAAGTGGACATCTTTAGAGATTAAATGAACATCATGCAGTGAACTCAGAGATGGTGATGGCAAAGTTAGTGCTTAATTTATACAAAAAAGTTCTTATGTATAGTGTATACAAAGTCAATTTGGGCAAATACATGGATACTCTGTTTGCCTCGCTTTACTATAAAACCCGGTTTACCTGACAGTCCAGTTGTTCCCATTAGTGGAGTCACACTCAGCAGAGGAGTTGAAATTTATCTTCTGATCAGTGTAGATATGTCATCATAATTCTGGGATCATCTTTAAAGGCTATACATTATTTAGTGTATGTAAGGTCTTTGTGTAATGAAACATTCTTTAGTAATGCCTCATCATTAAAGTGAGGGGGGAAGTTAACATTTTTGTATCTAGAAACACCTATCTATATTGACCTTATAGTATTTAATCATTTCAGAATTGGCACAAAAGGTTAACAAGGCATTAGAGATGCTAACTTTAAGTTGATATAATTACTGAATATCAGAATAATCTTAAAAGGTTTACGTACTTGAGAAAAGCATTTGCTAATTGCGGTCTCTGGTTTGTCACAGAGCAGTTAGAAGCATAGACTTTGAAGCCAGACTGATTCGAGTCCTGATTTGGTGCCTACCAGCAGGTTCTTAGCCTCTCTGTGCTTCCTTTTCTCAGGCATAAAATGACCTAATAGTATAGAACTCATAGATTGAGGATTGAGTTAATTTGTGTAAAGCACTTTATTGGTTAGGAAACAGTAACTACTATAAATACTAGCTAGCTATTACTATTATTCATAGGCAGAAATGCACTTGGCATCTAGCTGTTAGCTTTACTATTTCTGCTTTTACTCTTTTATTTTTTTTATTTTTTTAAATTTTATTTATTTATTTGAGAGAGAGAGAATGAGAAATAGCACGAGAGGGAAGAGGGTCAGAGGGAGAAGCAGACTCTCTGCTGAGCAGGGAGCCCGACATGGGACTCGATCCCGGGACTCCAGGATCATGACCTGAGCTGAAGGCAGTTCGCTTAACCAACTGAGCCACCCAGGCGCCCATCTGCTTTTACTCTTTTAGATGGAAAAGTTTGAAGATAAACAGTATGTGACTCTGAGTGGGTCTCATAAAAACTATTCCTTTTTAAATGGCCAGCTAAGTGTAGCCAATGGAAGGGAAGTCTTGCACTTCTTAAAAAAGGTAGTCTGACAGGTGGCTAACCAACCAGAGGCAATGCTGGGAAATGAAGATTGGTGCAAATAGCTGGCTAAGAAAAGGTCCCATTTTTCCACCCTACCTTTCATTTATATGACACTTGCTCATTTTTATAGTGCTTTCATTTGGTAAATTTGAAGAAAGGGCAAGTTATCTACTGTTTCTAAATTTTAAAATTATTTTAAAATATGTAACATATGCAAAAGAGTATATATATATAAACACTATTTGGAGAATAAAAACAGAATACTTCAGTCGCCACCATGTAGGTTCACAACCTGTTGCTCCCGCCTCAGATGCTCCCATTGTTCCTCCTCAGATCTCGGCTCCCTTTTCCATGCAGAGGAAACCACAATGCAGAATTTTGGTGGTAACTATTCCTTGCTTATTCTCTAGTGTCACAACCTATCTGTATTTTTCTAAATAACATGGTGGTGGTTTGTTTTTTAGTTAACATAAATGGATTCTTACTATGTAGCTTCTAAGACTTTCAGTATTGTTTCTGAAATCCATCCATGTTGATGCATTATAGCTACAGTTCATTTCGTTTTACTTCTCTGGTATTCAGTTAATGACGTGGGTCATTTCCACATTTGGGGTACTAGGAACAGGGCTCCTGTAACTGTTACTGTACCTGTCTCTGGGTATGTGTTAGGAGTTTCTCCACGGTTGTACCCTCAAGTGAATCTGCTACGTAGCAGGGCCAAGTACAAGAGCAATGGATACAATGCCAGGCTTCTCCCACCCCAGCAGTGGTGGAGGCTCCCCATCACTGCATCCCCACCAACAGCCACATTTCTTCCGTCTGGTGAATATGTAATACTGCAGTGGTTTTACTTTGCATTTCCTTGATTATTACAGGAAATTGAACATATTTCCATTTCAGAACGCTTTTTTTATTCTCTGAAATGCCTTTATGATTTCTTCTGTTTTGTTTCTAATGTATTTTATGTATTCTGGGTACTGATTTTTTGTTGGTCGTCTGTGCTTGGTTAATATGCTCAGTTAATTTTGTGTTTTCATTCTCTATGGTGTTTTTTTTTTTCCCCCTGTATGGTTTTTTGATGTTCGTTTTAATGTACTGGATTTGTCTTTTTTTTTTCTTATGATTTGCAAGCTTTGTGGCTTAACTAAGCCACAAATTTTTTTAAAGTTTTATTAGTTTCTAACAATATTGTTCACGACTAGATTCTTCTCTCCCACCCTGAACAGTGCTAAGCAAGAAAAAAATTCAGGGGATTGTGGTTCTTGCCACCTATTAGAGAACTTACGGATTTAATGTGGTTAGATATACAACTTTTTGTAAGGCATTCGTTAACAGCAAACTAATAATTTCATGGTATATCTCCTGCTGGCTTAAATCAGTTCACTTTGTCTCTAATGGTACACACACCATGGAAGTGGATTCCTGATGACCCTGTAACAATTCTGGGTTACAGAAATTGTTCTATTAATCCACCATTTTAAAAGCAATACTTTTTAACAACTTGGCACTGAGATCACATTATTCCATCTATGTTGAATAGAAGTATTTGATGGTACATCCCTCTCTGCTGTGATTTCATTAGGCCCTAATTTTTTGGAAATTAACATTGAAGCTTTAGAACTGACTTTAGTTTTCTTCCAAGGATGTTCTAGAAAATAACCATAAAAAGCAAAAGAAAGAAACAATGATAGTTTTTATTTGCTAGCATTTATTGCTAGGTTAATTTATTACAAAGACAATGATATTCTGTTGAACTTGGTTATAATTAAACACACTGTGCCAATTCAAGATCATTATACTTATTTTAATAGGTAGGGGTGGAAATAGGAACTTTGTACCAAGCCCCACAACCAGCCGTGCTTCAAGTGAGTTTTAAAATTAATTGGTCCCTTCCTTAAGGAGGGTCTGGCTCAAGAATCAGGAACTGGTAGAGCTTCACTCTGTCCATGGTGATCCACCACTACAAATATCTAAAGGACCATAAACTTCTGAATGCTGGTTCATTAAGGTTCCAATGTAAAATTGAACATCTTTTATGGTACTCATCTGCTAGTCTTTTTATTACATGTCTGGAAAAATTATCAAAACTGCATTTTTGCTAGTGCTCAGGCCTCAAAGCAGGGCTGTCACTTAACTGCACAAATTAATGCTATTAAGTCCAATTGTAAAACAAGCTTGATTATAAATACACAATTTTCAGAGTGACAGGCACTTAAAGCTCATTAAGTAAAATACAAAAATATATTAATAGGAAATATTTAGTGTTTATCAAATTATAAATCTAGGTTTTTACCATTTTTAAAAAAGGGTATTGGAAACTGAAGAGATGACATTTGAATAAAGTGAACAATGCATTTTTTCTTTAACTTTCATTCTGAGTGCTGAACAATAAAATCTAAGAAAAAGACTTACCACAAAGCACCTAAAATAACATTTGTAGATGGGTAGGAATGTTGTCAACCATTTCTTACTGTTTCCCTCCCATCTCTCAGTATCAAGGCATCCAGAGGACATTCCACAAGCGATTGTCAGCATTCTGAAACCAGGTCATGGGCCTGTATATCAGAGAAGTTGAAAACCCTTAAGGAGGTAGCTCTCCTTCCTGGGTGCTCTTCCCCCAAAGGCCCAAGAGAGTTATGCTTCAGATTCTGCGCCTCTATTTTCACTTGGACTTCCATCATTGTCATCTGGTTGATCGTTTAACAGTACATATTTTCCATCATTGGTTAGTGGTATGGACAGCATTAACTGAGCCAATGCTTCTGGATCCTGAAGTTAGGGGAGTTTAAGAAGGAGAAAAGAAAACGCTTAAAATGCACTTAAGAACTCCTTTGGGCTTGGCATTCATGATGTTCTGTAATCTAGTCTTAGTCCTTCTGTTATCTGTATGTGCCTTCAGGTGAGTCTCCTTGCTTCTTCGAAAAAAACTCAGTTGCATTACTGTTAGAATCTAGAGCAAGGTTTTGGTCTCAGCCAAAATACTGTTCACACAAATCATAACTGTCTTCCCAGAAGGAGTCCAGAGAGGAACTTCCTTTACAATACCTTTGTCTTCTAGGTCTTTAACTCCTTTCTCTCTTGGTCATCTGGGCTCACTGCTTGTTTTTATGTTTTATTGGAACACAGCCATTCATTTATATACTGTACATGGCTGCTTTTGTTTTACAGTCGCTGAGTTTAGTTGCAACAGATGTAAGCTTAAAAGGGTTTACTGTCTTTCCCTTTACAGAAAGTTTGTCAATCCCTGATCTATAACCATAAAATACTCGCTTGCACTGCTTGCTACTCTTTCATGTATTTTGGGCTTGGTCTTTGGCCTTCCTGCCTTCCCCCAACAGACTGGAACTGCTCGTATGGTACTCACTAGCTGTATGTTACTGCTTAAATTAAAATTTAAAAATCCTGTTCCTCAGTCACATTAGCTACATTCAATCTGCATATTAAACAGTGCAGATATAGGTCATTTCCATTATCGAAGTTCTACTGGACAGTGCTGAACTAGAAGCCTCCTGGGGCAGGAACCAGATCGCTCTTGCTCACTGCTATAATTCCAAGGTTTTTTTTCTCCAAACTTGGCTCTCAAAAATTTGTTGGGTGAATGAAAGACTGTATAGTGGCTGACAGACTGGGAGGAATGGGAATCTTCACGCCTAGTACGTTTCCAGGTGAGGTCTGTCTGTGACTGCTCTGAACAGCAAGGCCTTTGAGCACATAGTAGGTACTTAAAGTTCCTACCACCTGAATTTGAAAGAAAGAATATCTAGACAACAGCAAGCAAAAAATTGATAATATAAAGCAGGACTGTAGCAGTGAAATTTACGAAGAACTCCACAGGTGTTAGCAGTGATCATGGCCCTAGCAAGTCTGGTGGTTAGAATGCTTAAAAGGAAATCTCAAATTTGGCCACACTGCCGAATGAACATCTTTGCTCTTTTTGAGAGAAATCTTAGTATATACAGAGATTTGGAGCAGTTGTTAAAACCAGCACTAAAATGCACCTTACCTTCTGAACTTCAATGATTTCTTTCCCCAAATTAATAGCATAACATATCTGCAAGACAAGGAAAGTAGTGTTTGGCAAAGGTAGAAAAGGATAAAAAACTTTAGGGGGGAAAATGTGACTATGGAAGTACAGGGAGGTCACTGCCCACGTCAGTGTGGGGACAGGGGACCTGGCTGTAGGAGATTCATCACATGGGGCTCTGAACATTAGCGCCCACCTGTCTTGGTCTCCTGTTGCCAATTTGTGCATAACAAAAAATGTCCAGGTTCAGTAGCAACTGAAGTTATTCCAGTCCTTAAAATTCTTAACGGAATACTTTATTCCTTTCTCTCTAAATCACACTCAGCTACCACATGTTCATGCACACAGTGGCAAACAGGTGTTTGCTGAAAGAAGAGTTAATTTTGATTAATACTAGGTAGCAAATAGAGTCACAAAATTTTTCATACTAAATGAGAAGAGTTTCCTGATGTCTGCTTCCTTGGTTTGCTCTGAGACTAGATTTTCTCCATTGTAACTTTTGCTTTAATTTTTTAAAAAAGAACAAACTTGAAGGCAATTGCTTTTTTTTTTTTTTTTTAACATTTCCTGATACCTCTTCTAAACAACTGTATCCCACCATTAACATTATTCATCACTCTGTTTAGGATGACATGCATTTTCCACAGAGAAACTATTCCAGTTGGTTTTCTTTCAGTGGGGCCTTCCTAGAGGTATTCTCTAAACTCCTCAATGGGGAAACAAAGAATAGTCAACTAAATATCCAGGGGATGGTGCAAAAACCCCTTTAAGTATCTGTTTGGACAGAGGTTATGGAATGTTAAGATGAAAAAAGTAAGACCTTTTCGCCTTCTGAGTTGCTTTCAAAAACGTATGTGCTCAGAGCCTCTCCACCTGTGGATTCCGATGTGCGGACCACGAAGCCAACCAGTCTCTTGTTCTCCTGATGAGCAGCAAACTGGGTGATGCTGGTGAGTTCAAACTGGAAATAACAGGAACAGACTGAGTATCACATAACTGTTATTCAAAATCAGACAAGTCATTCTCCATGGAAAACATTATGGGAAGAGTGCACTATTAGAAGACAGGCATTAAATTTGGCAAAATTGGTAAAGTGCCTACTTTGAATTAAGGAATAACTACTAAAGTCAGTGTGCATGCAGGTACTTACATTTGCCCTTGTTACTTGAGTCTGAGGATCTATCAACCTGAAATTTTAAGAGATTCATTATATCACACATACTGGATAAACTTATATTCTTAGAAGCATCTCTAGAAGTTCAGAATGAAATCACACAAAACAGAAGGTGTGGCTGTGAGGGCAAGGTGACGACTCCGTGGGACTATCCAAAGGGGGGACGTGCCATGGTTCCTGCCTCTGTCGAACCTGTGTAGTTAAAGCTCAGTGGGTATCTTCATGGAAGGATTTCACATTTTTAAAAAGTTTAATTATCAGAGAGAGCGCGAGCACAAGCACCGGGAGTGGGAGAGGGAGAAGCAGACTCCCGCGGAGCAGGGAGCCTGATGCAGGGCTTGATCCCAGCACCCTGGGATCATGACCTGAGCTGAAGGCGGATGCGTAATGACTGAGCCACCCAGGCATCCCAAGAATTCCACATTCCAGTGCTTATCCAGAAAGGCAGCATTATAATTCCCCACGGTGCTGACATAGAATATGCATGGATCATATTCTGTACAGCCTGCTTCTCAACATTTACTGACTACAGGTTTTCTTTTGAAGTGTTTCATATACATCCCCCTCCCTTTTTTTTAAATATGGGGTGGGGTGAGAGAATAGTGAACAGATTTTAACAAAACTATTCTGTCAGTTTGGGTGTGGGGGAGTACTATTTATGGAGGCGTTCTAGAATGTATCTTGAATGGCACTTGGAGCATCTAATAATCAGGTTGATGTATTTGGGAAAAAACACTGCATTACAGAATCTATTGCTATCATATATACATAGAAATTTCTATTTTCTAAACGTATTTATTGATGATATGCTATAAATTCTGTGGGTAAAAGCAAAAAAATGTATTCTGTGTGTTAAAAAAAAAAAAGGTTATTCCATTTATATGAAATGTTCCAAACAGGCAAATCTATAGACATAGAAGATTAGTGGCTAACGGCTGCCTAAGGCTGGGGGTTTCAAGGTAAAGGGAATGAGTGCTAATGGGTATGGGTTTTCTTTGGGGATTATGAGGATGTTCGATGTGGTGATGGCTGCACAATTCTAAATACACTAAAAAAACACTTTGGGTGAATTGTATGGTAGGTAAGTTATAGCTCAGTAAAGCGGTTATCTCCCCCATTGGTTACAGTCTGAAATACATACAGTTCTACTTATGAAAACATGGGGTTTATAATCAGAGGGCTCTAACCTGGCTGTTCAACTGTGATCTTGTGCAGGTCACCCTGACTTCTCTCAGCTGCTTCATCTGTAAAATGGGGTTAAGAACCCCCACTTGAAAGAGGTGGTAAAGACAAGGAGAAAATGTATATGGAATTTTTAGTAATCTATAAAGCTAAATAAATGTTACTTTTTATGTCCCTATTAATATGAATTTAAAGATTTAAAAAATATACATCATATAAAGAAGGTGTTCATATATACAATGTATTAGCCATCAGAAGGGATGAATACCCACCATTTGCATCGACGTAGATGGAACTGGAGGGGATTTATGCTAAGTGAAATAAGTCAGTCAGAGAAAGACAATTATATGGTTTCACTCACATGTGGAACATAAGGAATAGTGCAGAAGACCACAGGGGAAGGGAGGGAAATCCAAAGGGGCAGAAATCAGAGAGGGAGACAAACCATGAGAGACTCTGGACTCCAGGAAACAAACTGAGGGTCACAGAAGGGAGGGGGTGGGGGATGGGGTGACTGGGTGATGGGCATTAAGGAGGGCACGTGCGGTGATGAGCACTGGGTGTTATATGCAACAAATGAATCGTTGAACACTACATCAAAAACTAATGATGTACTATATACTGGCTAATTGAAAATAAAAAAATTTAAAAAATACATCATAATTTCCCTCAAGTTGGGTTAAGTTCCCTTAAGTATTTTGTAACATTTTTTCATAAATAGAAACTTAAAACATATTTTCTGAGTAACTTAAGAGATTGCTATCTAAATCAGGTAACATGGATTTGCCTCTTAATACCTGATTTTCTGTGGGACTTCTAAATTGTCTCAAAACGTGAATTCCAGTTCAGGAATATGTGTGTGTACACCGTGGTAAAATATACCTGACATAAAACTGAGCACTGTCAACATTTCGTACATGCACCACATCATACAACCATTACCGCTCTCCCGTTCCTAAACCATCTTCATCGCCTCACAAGGAAGCTCCACCCATTAAGCAGTCCCTCTCCAGTCCTTTTCTGAGCTTCGGCAACCACTAACCTGCTCGCTCTCTCTTTGTGGATTTGCCTACCCTGGACCTTTCATGTAAATGCTCATACAAAACGGCTGACACTCGTGTCTGGCTTCTTTCACTTAGCAGAATGTTTTCAGGGTTCAATGAGGTTGTGCCACGTGTCAGGACTTCATTCCTCTTCAAGGCTGAATCATATTCCACTCACTATATGTAAAATACCACATTTTGTGTATCAGTTTGTTGACAGACATCTGGACTGTTTCCACTTTTTGGCTATTGTGAATTATGAACGTGTGTATACATTTTTATCTGAACACCTGTTCTCAATTCTTTTGGGTATCTACCAGGAGTGGAATTCTAGGTTTAACTTGTGGAGGAATTGCCAGACTATTTCCCACAGTGGCTGAACTGTTTTAATGATTCCCACCAACGGATCCCAATTTTTTCACATCCTTACTAACACCCGTTACTTTACTTTTTTAAAAAAATTACAGCCATCCTAGTGAGTATGAAGTGGTATTTCACTGTGGACCTGATTTGCAGGTCCCTAATAACTAATGACATTGAGCATCTTTTTATGTGCTTGTTGGCCATTTGTAGATCTCCTCTGGAGAAATGTCTACTCAGGTCCTTTCTCCGCTTTTTGTTTTTTGGTCTTTTTGTTGATTGTTAATAAGAGTTCTTTATGGGGCACCTGGGTGGCTCAGTCGTTGAGCCAATGCTTAGGTCATGATCCCGGGGTCCTGGGATCAAGCCCCACATCAGGCTCCCTGCTCAGCAGGAAGCCTGCTTCTCCCTCTCCCACTCCCTCTGCTTGTGTTCCCTCTCTCGCGCGCTCTCTAATATAATAAAATCTTTAAAAAAAAAGTTATGTTCTGAACATATACCTCTATTAAAGATATGATTTGCAAATGCTCTGACAGTGTTCTTTGATGTACTATCCTTTTTCACAATGCTTTTACATTTACTCTGATCTTTTTGGTGGAGATCTTAAGAACAGTGAGCCAATGCCCATAAAAGGTGCAGGACATACTTGTAGAAAAGCTTTAAATAAATACAAGGTTTTATTTGTAAGAAACTTAGTCTCAGTATAAGGTTTATAATAAATGAAAAGGACTGATTTTAATGAATGGAAGAAACTCTATTCTGATTTTTAACAAAGTCCCATTTTTTTGAAGCTAACATTTACTGAGCACTTTCTATAATGTCAGTTGTGGTCGTAAATATTTTGTGTATTAACTCATTTATTCCTCATGACAACACTATGAGGTATGGATATGGTTACTTTCAGCTTATAGCTGAAGAAACCGATGCACGGAAGTTCAAACTTGCCCAGGTCATACAACTCACGAACGCCAAAGCCAGCAATAAACCTGGACATTCTGGCTCTAAAGCAGTGCTGTCAGCTCTGAGGAATAAAATGTAAGCTTCATACATAATTTAAAATTTTCTAGCAGCCACATCAAAGTGAAACCGGTGAAATAACATACTTTATTTAATCTATAAGATCTAAAATATTACCAGCTAGACATATAATTAACATAGAAGTTTGTGAGATAGTTTGCATTCTTTTTGGGGGGTTAGTATGAGACCTTAGAAATTTGTTGTTTTTTACATTTAAAACATTTCAGTTCAGACTTCAGTTCTGTTTCAAGTGCTGCCCGAGGGCGCGGTCCTGGACGGCACAGCCCTCACGGAAGCCGGTGCGGACCCTCTGCCGTCTCTCCCATCCATCTTACTGCCTGAAACCCCAGGTCGTGTCGGTAACATCACTTGGCGTCTTTAGTTTCACCCCAACAAATATTAATCAGATTTTACTAGTGGTGGTCTCGTCATCTCGGGTAGGTTCATGTTCTGTTTTCACTATCTTATAAATAGTACATTCAGAAATGAGAAAACCCTTTCTTTTTCAAGCTCTGAGATATACAAAGCAACTCCTGAGTGATGGCATCTTTATGAGCAGTAGGATTCACTCACCACTAAATTTCTAAATATCAGTTACTGAGGGGGGCACCTTCTACCCAACGTGTCTTATAAAATCAAAATGTAAAAAGGAATAGGGCAGAAACGACAGGAGCATCTCCTCTTACTCCGATCAAACAAATATTCTAGTATGAACATTCTAGATGAGTAAATGTGCCTTTCATGGGCAATCTGATAAACTGTAAGAAAGTCTGAAATGAAACAACATACCTCAGAGTCTGGCTGGTGACCAGCAGGTGGGATTCCGTCGTGCGGAAGATGTTGTGAATAGCCCGAGCGGCCAACACTTGTCTCATTGCTTCATAAATCACTTCGGTAGTGTTGTCTGTTTTAACTGCCATCGATCCCAGAAACCGAACTATAAACATCTGTTGCAAAAGGGAATCTGCAAGACAGCATTTGCTGCTCAGGATCACACTCGCTTCCTGCTGCTGCTGGTCCGCCCACCACTCAGGGGGCGGGTCGGAGAACCGGCTGAAGACCTCCTCCTAGGGTGCTTTCCACCCAAGTGCTCAACGCTGTGCTTGAACAAACGCACAATGCCAAAGCCCCGAGTCTCCTTCTGTCCATGTTTTGTCTCATTGGAACTACTTCACTAGACCAGAAAAGCACCTCTTTCTGTGCATCTACACAATGAGACAGCAGTACCGGATGAACGTCCTTCTAGCGTGAAAACTCTAGGTGACTGACGTAGGTGGCACTACACACATCTTCTCTTTGTAAATAGGAGCTTCTCCACTTAGACAACGGAAAATTCCGTACTTTGGCCCACTGATAAAGTCCTTTTAAAGAAGAAAGCCTATCTGAACAGAAGACCTGATGTTGGGACTCATTCCGTTCACACGCATCACGTGTCACTGAAGGGCTGCGAGGACATCCCGTGAGCTAATGCACACCCCAGACGACTTCATCTGATTCTAGTGAACAACCAGGACTGGCTTCCTGCTAATAGCACGGCATGTAACCTGACAAAACTGACCAATGGCAACCATAACTGGAAAATCACAAAGCTTTAAAGGTTTGTTTTTTCTTTTAAGAACAAATACTTATCCACCATTTTAAACGAAGATGACTACTCTTTCCTCACTTGCCCTATTAGTGTCTTTGCCCCTAAATATAAGTAACAAAAGATTAGGAAAATATAACTGATGTAAAATTGTAAGTAATTACTCCCGCATGAAGATAGTTTTTATATTTTACAGACTTTCTGGTGTGGATTATACAGAAGGTCAGCCAGAGACAAGTGGGCAGGTCTGAGGCAGAGCCTGTTAGCTTCCTTCCTCCTTCCTTCCATCCTCTCTCCCCGCCCCCCCACCCCCTTCTGCCTAATTCTGCAAGGAGTACTGACTCTCAAGTCCTACTTTTACATTTACGGAAGTGGCGACTGCTAATCTCCGGCTCCACTCATGAAGCGGTGTACACGAGGCCTCGCCAGCACTTCTAGCTCCTAAACGGCCTCGGCTGGGAGCGCAGGTGCTGCTGTCTGGGGCACCAGGTCACGTCAGCTCCGCTGTAAGCATGCACGCCACGCAGCAAACACCTGAACTTCACCAAATTAAATCCCATTTACCCTTGTCCTCTTCAAATTCAAGAATGAGTTGTGATGTGTGTCTTTGGCTCAAATGAAATAGCCTATTTATGACTCCCCCCGATTGCATTTTGTTGTGGCCATTTCATCCTCCTTACATCTGATCTGGAGTAATCTGATACCTGACTTAGGCTCGGCAGCTTTCTGCGCAGGAGCTACTAAAGGGTGTGGATGAGGCCAACCGTGCAGTGCTTGGAGAAAGTCTCCTTCCCGTCAGTGTTTAGCCAAGACCTGCCTTAACTGCACATGCCCTAGTGAGTTCCCAGAGAACAGCCAACCTGTGCGTCATAATTTTTGCTTCACAATCCCAAGTCCTGGCTCTCTGGACCGTGACTTCACGTCTCATTTCAATGATCTCTCGTCATTCTGTGAGGGGAAAGAGTAAGCGCACCAAACCAGCCACTCACCTTCTGCTTCTGGAAAGGTCTCATCCTCAGTCTCACCAAAAGGGTTGATGCGCCTAGGGGAATGGCCAGAGTCCAACAGTCAAGACCTTTTTGGCTAAAGGGACACTAACTCTTGAACTAGAAGTCAGAACAGCAACAGTCCTGGCAGGTGGGCGCCGACACAAGAGACCCCAGGTTTACTTTCATTTCTCCCAGAGACAGCCTCCCTTAGCCCGCACCTGCTCCCTCTGTTCTGGTCCAGGAATTCTGTGGCAGGAAGGACGATATCGAACTGGATAGGTGTTCCGGGTGCGATGAGCTCATCAGCGTCAGGGACACGGGCCGCTGCTTTGGGAACAATCTTGTCATTCTCCAGCTCTAAATTTCTCAGGTTCTGGCTGGAGTATAAAAAAGGGAGAGGAAAATCAAATCCCCTTTAACCTTGGGCCTTTACCATCAAATGAACACGTGTTGAATACTGATGGACAAGGGCAAAGATGTCAGTCAGTCCTTCGAATCGTTCTACAAATAAACTTTCACAGAACGTCATTCATGTCCTTGGTTAAACTCCTTCAGGGCCCCCCTCCCCCCCAGTTAGCTCTGCTGCACAGCATTCTGCATTATGTTCTATTACGTAGCATGTTATCTGCTGATCTAGGTCTTCCCGTGAGACGGGTTTTTGAGAGCAGGGGCTATAGCTAAATCCTATTGATTACTTGGTACACAGAAGGCACTCAAAAATGTTAACTGAACGAGGGAATACATCTTGGCCTAGCATTCACAACCTGGCTTTACTTTCTCCTGAGAGCCTCCCTCCCCGCCTCCCGTAATGCACCCTCCCTTGGAGCTACCCCCTCACATCCCATGCTTTCCCTTGTTTCCTTCTCCATCCCAATCCCCCCCCCCCCCCCGCCCACTTCCAACACCAGCTCAAATTCCTGTTCCTCCACCAAGCCTTTCAAGCCAGCCCCGCGCCCCCGTGAGTCTCTGGGACAGTCTTGCACGTCTGTGTGCCCCTGAGCTCTGCTCTGTGCGCGTGCACGCGGCTCACGCGGCCGGCAGGGCAGAAGCGGACCGTCAGCACGGCGATTAGTCACGTGCCACCATGTTTCCTCTCTCTCTGTGTCAGGCTGTTGTCGTTTAACTTTTCACGTCTTTATGATCTTTTCTCCCCAGCTCCAGGGTAAGCTCCTTTGAGGGACAAAGAATGTCACAGTATTTTGATTTCTTACACTATTTGGGGAAGGCTTTCGATATCTCTGTTCATTTTTCTCGAGTCTGTCAATAACTGAATCTTCTGTATGAAACGACTTGCTGACAGGTGAGCACACTGAACCGGAAGTGGCTAGAGGTACAACATGGGCGTGTAGACACTGCAAGGAGAGACCACTGTTTCACCTCCATCGTTACCGGAAAAGGAAAGTGCGGTCTCTAGGGAAACGGAGTAATCCCGAGGGCTCTCGGCGACCAGGTGCGCGAGCCAGGCTGCCGGCGGCGGTCTCCTCGCTGCCAGCTCAGTGCTCTTGCCGACGTCACACTGCCTCAGTCCAGAAGGGCAGAGTCCCATCTGCTCGCCCATCCAGTCTCTGAGGGAGGGCCAGGAGCCTGTACCTGGTGAGCACTGGAGGAAGGTAGGAGCAGAAGCTTAAAGGGAGAAAAGGGCGTCCTCGATTCTGAAAAGGGCGTCCTCGATTCTGGCTCCCCAAAGAGTCTACGGGGAGAGAACACAGTGACCCCATCAGGTGAGGTCTGCACTTGAGGCTACAGCATCGGGAGCCACAGAAGACTCTCAACACAGGAGTGACAGGATGGAGCATCACCTGTGACCTCCACGTCACCAACTCTGATGGACACGCGCTTTGTGAGCGTTGTCCTACTTCAAACACCTGCATGTCATACCAGCTCACGGAGTTGAGCCCTCCTCCTTAAAACTCTTCTTTCTTGGTTCCTACTGACACCACTTTCCTTGATGTTTCTTGGTGGCTTTTGTAGGTTCCTTCCCTTCTATGACAAATGTTGGAGTTCTTCAGGATTTTGTCTGAGGCTCCTGTCTTCTCCTTCTACACTCACTCCCTCGATGACCCCTGCCACTGCCGTGCCTGTGCCCATGAGCTCCCGATTCATATACTCAGCCCTGGGATTTCCTCTGTGCTCCAGACGTGTATCATCCGTTGATCACTTGACACTTCCTGGGATGTGTCACGGGCCCCTCAATCTTCTGTCCAGATGTGAACCAACTCTTGATACCCACTACCAACTCCTTTTCATCTCTGAATGTGCCACCATCTGCCCAGGTGCTCACCCCAGACTGTGCTCGTCATTTGATTTGTCCCTTTCCTTCCACTCACATCTCACTACACCATAAGTCCAATAGATTCTGCCTCCAAAACAAGTCCCTGAGCCATCTACGTTCCGTCTCTGCTGCGATCCTGGTTTAAGACTCCCTCATCGTCACCTGGACTGCTGCCCCAGGCCCCCGACTCGGTATCTACTGCCCAGCTCTGTGTTCTGTGTCCTCCACTGTAGCCAGAGCTGCCCTTCGATCATGTAAAGTGGATCATCTCTCTCCAACATGCACACATCTAGCTCCCTGCACCCTTCGACAACTCCCCAGGTCCCTGACCATGACTTCCTTCATAATCTGTTCTGCCTCCCTCCCTCCCCAACCTCACCCTGCTCCGTGACCCCCCTGGGCCCACACTGTAGTTAACTGGCCCCCTTTCAGTTCTTCAAACACACTAAGCTCTCGCCTGCCCTCTAGTCTCCGGAACTGCTACCAGGAGTGCATGAATCTGGCTTTTTGCATGAGTGCCTGCTTCTGATCGTTCACTTCTCAGTCTAAGTATTATCTCCATGGGCAGGCCTCTCCATGGCAGCACCTTTGTCTTTAACACCAGAGTGCTTTTCTCCATTTTAACTGAGTATTTATTTACCTCCTGCTGGTATTTACCGACAAGACTTAGCTTTACCACCTCGCCCAGTGCCTGGGGCACAGAGCAGATACTCCACACACACAGATACCTGAACAGCTGGACCAGTGAATGAGCACTGGAGGTACACTACCTGCAGGGGGAGGGCCACCCGTGAGATTTGCTTAGAAGTGAGTGGCAGTTTGTTCCCATGAACAGTTTCTCTGCTTCTTTCCTCTGTCATCAAAACATTTCTTTATTCTTAATGAGCTGACCCTGAGAGAGACAGGAGCACCCCCTCCACCCACCCAGGCTCCACAGCTCTGGGCCGTCTGGCAGCCACATCCTTCACCCTTCCAGTCTCTGTGTTGATTCACCTGCCTGGCTAGAGGTCTTTCTTGTTTCAGGATTCTTCTGTGTGACTTACTTATTCTATAACAGGGAGAAAAATCAGTAACTGAGTAATTAAATCTGAGCTACAAATTGTTTTTTTAGAAAACCAGCCATACCTTTAATTACTAACACTAGTTACACAACACATGGGCACCCTAGACAGTGTTAGAACTGCAAAGGGACCGGGGAGGTCACCTAGTTTTGCATCTTCTTGTGTCACAAAGTCAAGGAGACAGAGGCCCAGAGAGATGAGCCACGCCAGGCCAGCTGGCTGTGTTGAAGGCAGAGCCATTGGAAGGTCTCGGAATTCTAAGGCCAGCGTTCTCCAGTGTGCCCAGCTCGCAGCTGTACGGAGAGGAGGCCGGCGCCTTCACCAACGAGGCTCGCGGCCTAGCCCACTGGCCCGATCTCTATTCCCACTTCCACTCGAAGCGCCCTCCATAGCGCTGCCCTTCATGAACATGCTGCCCGTGTAAACTGTGAAACGCACCACTCAAGAGTCACCTGTTGCCTCTTGCCCATTTTTTTTACCTGAGCTCAGCTTCTCCTGTTCTGTCTTAGCTACTCCAGCAGCAGCCTGTCGGGCGTCCCTGCCCTGTCCACCGCCCCACCACGCCCCAGATCCAGTGTGTGTGTCCTTTCTACACCGGCTGTGGCGGGCCACCCCCCTCAGCCTGCAGTTCTGCTCCACGGCCCAGAGCACCTAAGCAGGGCCCCCAATCCATTCACATTGGACTCACGGCCACTTTCTGACCTTCTCTTCTACTGCTCCTTCCCGCACACCCAGGGCTGGCGCCCCGCCGCACAGCATCAAGACCCCGGGAACTGAACTCTTAGCTTTCTGATGACATCTGTCTGGACTCAAGAGATAGTATCTGTGAAACATTTATTTAATGGGGTTTTTCTACCATGCCACTGAAACATGGATACCACACACAGTCATAACTAACTCTGGCGTGACCAATAATACGGCGCTCTGTTAGTTAACCAAATGGAAACTCCCACTAAGACAAAAGGTGAGATTCTCAGAATAGACCCTAAAGCTGTGTTCAAAACGAGAGCGAAGCTAAATGCGTGAAAATGTTCACTATATGTGATAATAGCGAACAAAGGAAAGGGAGGCCACCTAAATGTTCAACAGCTAATAATAAGTCACAGAAGAGTATGTATAGTTACTAAAAGGAACAAATATGAGAAATGTTAAAATAT
Organism: Eumetopias jubatus; assembly: GCF_037043125.1. Lineage (NCBI taxonomy): Eukaryota > Metazoa > Chordata > Mammalia > Carnivora > Otariidae > Eumetopias > Eumetopias jubatus. The sequence goes on from NW_028274814.1 coordinate 125,466,349, forward strand.
GAAAAATATATGTGAAAAAGGAAAAATTAACACACACGCCAAAGTATCTGTACCCATGCAGGTAAGGCCTGGGCAGTAACACAGATGCAGAAAAGGTGATTTTGTTTCTTATTTGAAAAAAGTTGTTTTGGCTCCAGAATTTTGTTCATGCTGACAGAAAATGTGAGAGGCCCTGACCAGGAGACCCTTGACGCCAGGCCTGTCTGCTCGGGCTGAGGGCGTGTGGTCCAGCAGGAAAGGGAAGGACGGCACCAGGGTCACGCAGCCGTGGCTCCCGGCTCTGCCCCTCACAGGTGGGGTGACTGTGGGCGAATACCCCACCTCTCCTGACAGTCTGAACTCCACCCCGAGGTGGTGTGTGAGGACGAAATAACTTCCGTCAAATTCCTAACTCCTCTAAGTACACACAAAGCCACTTTTCCACTGTCTTTTAGTTACCTGGGGCATGAGCTTTCTTGCTTTTTTCCAAAACTTGTAATAGGAGTCACTGCTTGGAGAGCCGTCTGATTCAACTTGATGGCGACCGCCTACAAATGCACGGGAGGACAGGCTCAGTCCCAGGAGGGAGCTCACCCTTCAGACTGAGCAAGGGTGGGGGATGCTGGGAAGGCAGGGTGAGTTACCTCTGGGTTGTCAGTCAGGTAGATCTGTCTGGAGATGTTGTTTATGGCACTTATCCACTGTGGAGAGAGGACATTAACAAATCTGCTGGCTCCCAGTCACCCGCTAGACTAGGACAAAAGTGAAAGAACAAAACCTTTACCTCTTCATTTTCCTTTCTGCTTTCTGCCTGGAGGATTATTCCCCTGAAATAAAGTGTATCCAAGTCAGTGCTTCCCATACCTCTGACTGAGGTTTATTCCACATGCACTGAACTCAGCTGGGTCCCAAAGGGAAGGGCCGGGAAGGCAGGATGACAGGAAGGAAAGAAAATGGGATTCCGGCTCACTGCTCATTCACTGTGTGATCCTGGACAGATACTTCCTTCCCCTGGGCCTGCGCTTTCTCATCTGTAAAGTGAGCAGCTGGGCTCAGATCTACTAGCTTGAGGCTGAGGACATCCTGTTGGCCTCTCGGGTGACTGGGGCCACCAGGAGTCCAGCCCAGAGGAGTCAGCAGACCCCGCACACCTTCCCACGGAGGGGAGAGGGGGAATCAGATGCAAATAACACTGCCCTACCTCTGGGGAGGGCCTCACCCTTTCCAGGGACCCCACAGCGGCGGGAAGGGGGAGCATGGCTCTTCTCCTGTTTTACATCTTGGAAGACCAAGGAGTTACATAACCAGGGCTGGGATCCCAGTCCGCTCCTGTCACCCAGGAGGAAGGATGAGGTCTGAAACTGCTCTGCCAACCAAGCAGACAGTCCACACTGTACCAACTTGCCCAAACACGCTCCTGTCGACACAGGAGCTCAGCTCAGAACCCCACACAGAAGTAAATGCAAGCAGCCACAACTGAAGGGCGAGTGGTCCCTGTGAATGACCCTAAGTGACCTCTTCTGGGCCCCTGAAGCACATGGGGGTCTTCGGGGACAGCACAGGGCCGAGTACACTGTCCGTCTCAGGTTTCAGCTGGAGCAGAGAGCTCTGCACAGGCAGGTCTGGGGGCTCTCCCCCCGCCCCGCCCCCGTACAAACACAAGGCTTCTGCAGAGCAGGCAGGAACAGCCACCACCTTCTCCTGACAAACAGCTCCTCCTATGGCTGCCTCCCACATGAAGGCCATGTCCCCGCCAAAGCCGCGGACAAACCAGGACTGAGGCTCCTTAAATAAGGCAGAGTGGATCCCACAAGGGTCCTGTGTGAGTGCTTAAAGAGTACATAAAAATGTCCTCCCCAAAGGTCAGCAGGACCTGGAGCGGGGCCTCTCCCACAGAGGCCAGTGCAGAGGGCTGAGCTAGGAGGCCCTTGGCAGGGGTGGAGTCACTAGACTTGCTCTCCTCCCAAATAAACCCCGTGTGGCCTACGATTTCCCGTTGGGCGTGGTGATCTGGAAGCAGTATCGTCGGTCTTCACAATCCACCGCCATCACCGAGCAGTTGTCCAGGTCCTGGATCAGGCCTCCGGCCACGGCGCCCCGTGGCTGACACATGAGGTTCCCGCCTTGCGTGAAGAAATAAAGCCTCTCCCAGGTGGTGGTGACCAGCCCTGTTTTACTGTAAGAATTGTGGTTTTAGAACGCCTACCAGTACGAGGAAGCCCACGCAGCACTTCAAGGTCTGGCTGCCTCTTGACCAGTATTGGTGGCATTTTAGAAATAGTGTTTCTTTACATTAAAGCAAAGCTACTTTAGAAGGAATCCAAATGCAGAGGATCAGAAGAGGCACAATTTAGCTGGAGTGACCTGGAAGTTAGGAGGTGGCAGCCCAGGGCCAGCTCCGGTGTGCAGGCAGCATGTCCCCCCCCACCTCCCCGTCCTCCACGGCAGCTAGACACTGGCTTCTCCCAGGATCTGGAAACGGAATTAGTCCTTCCCCATTAGGAACTGAAAACCTAGATGGTCATTCCTCTAAGACGTGGAGCTGAACTGCTCTGAGTCCAGGGAAAGTCACCAGGGTCCCCTCGGCTCACAGCACCCAAAATCCTGCGGGCATTTACAACATTGAGTTTTGCTCCAACTGGATGTTTTGTGGGCTGCTTACAAGAGGAATATCCAGTAACTGGCAAATAACACCAACCCTGTAGGGATTTCCATCCATACAAACTGACGGAGATATTTAACTTGTGATCTCAACGAGCTGAGCTTCGAGGAGCTCCACCTTGGTAAGAAAACAGCTGGTGAGTCCTCCCTGTAGATCCTCCATTTGTGAACTATCAGGTACATTTACTTGATTCAGTGTTTATCGAGTAGCAACTATGTGCAGGGCACTAGGCTTCCTGCCTCAATAATTACAGTTATTTCCCCAAACTGGGAATAGCTAATATCTGAAATGACCTCCTTCAGTCCTTGTAACAACTTTATTTAGTAGGTGTGATTATCAGCTCAGCCTCATGCGTGAAACCCCGCCAGGAGGTGTGCCTGGACCCAAGTCAGAGTCTTCACCCCACCGAACAGCCTCCATCTGCTCTCGGACACAAGGAAGCCGGATTGTCCTCCCTTCAAGTCAAATAGCCCCGAGTGTTACATTGTGATTCGGTGTGTGTGAGAACCTGGATGACCCTGAGGCTTGCTGGCCCTCAGACCCGGGCCTCAGCGGCAGGCCTCAGGCACCTGTCAGGGGCCTGGACCAAGGGCGGGATGGGACAGAAACTCCCTACGGTCCAGGATGACGACGGTTAAGAGCAGGCTATTTGCGTATGGCCACGGTAACGAGGGACAGGGGTGGTCCACCCCTTGGAGTCCAAGTACTGGGTTCTTAAAGACTGGTTCGAGCCCAACCCTCAGTGACTTGGGCCCTGAGCCCCGGAGGCTTCCCATATGGCCGGTGGGAGGCTCCTATGGTGGGAATTCTTCCCCAACCTCCCCGGAATGGATGCGCTGTAACCACCTGAGGGAAAACAGATTTCATAAAGAGAGGCAAGCAACAGCATTCTCACCTTCTAAGATTAAGGTAACCAGCCTTCTGGATGAGGTTCCTGTTGATCTGTGGTGCAGCCACGTCAGAGTCCGGGGTGTAAACAGACTCATCAACAGAGACCAATTCTTGCTGGGACACCTGCATCTTCTCGGCTTCAGCTTCTAGTTCCACTTGAATGCTTAAGACAGAAGGTGTTGGGTCAGCGGCTCCCCCCCGCCGCCGGCCGACCCAGCACCGCTGAGCAGCAGATGCCGGAGCTGTCCCCACGGCTTCCTGCCACGCGAGGGGGAGCTCAGGGCCCAGAAGCTGGGGGTCGTGGGGCTCAAGTCTGCGCTGCTAAAAGCGTTCATAGGAGTGCTCCTTTAAAACAGAAGGAACACCACTGGACAATGCCGGAACCCAGCAGAACAATTTCTCCAAATTCTCTGCCAACAAAGTGGGATCCAGGCTTAGAACTGTTGAGGCAATTTTTTTGAAAAGACTCATTCATCCATTTTAGAGAGGGGGGGAGGAGGGAGGAGGGAGGAGGGAGGGAGGGAGAGAGGAAGAGAGAGCGAGCGACCGTGCATGCAAAGGGGGGGTGCGTGGAGCCTGATGTGGGGCTTGGCTGCACCACCCTGAAATCACCACCGGGGCCAGAGTCAAGAGTTGGGAGTCTTAACTGACTGAGCCACCAGGCGGCCCATGTTGATGCAAATTTTAGGAAAAAAGCTTTGAGGAGCCTATCCTCAGGGCTGCAGGGCAGGCTACCTGAGGAAGAGCTAGAAAGGAAGGAGACAGCAGTCATTCCTGCCACCTCCCTGCCCCTGCCCCAGCTCCCCTAAGGTGGGAAGGGACACTGGAGACAGGAAAGTGACCAGGAGGTGGGACCAAGGTGTGGTGACAAGACAAAGGCAATGCTCTTCCATTCATGGCAGCCCTACCACTGCCCGAGACCGCAGGGGCCCACCGGCCAAGGGCTGCCCACACTGCGCACCAAGGGTAAGAGGGCCAATGCCAGGCTCTGGCTCATGTGCGTGCGTGTGTGCTGAGGTGTGGAACACCTGGAAGCTTGAGCTGTAGACAGAGGCTCTGAGATCTGCAGAGAGATACAGCATCTCAAACACGAGCGCAAATGTCCCACCATCCGTTAATAACAAAATCTAGTGCAGGAAAAACCTTTGACGCACAGAAGATTCTCCCAGAACACAGAAAGCCAGGGGATTCTGGGAGCTAACGCAGGGTAAGACAGAGGCGGTGAGAGGTGAAGAGTGACAGTGGGCGCCTTGCCTTCCTTTCTTCTAACATCCCCAGCGGCTAACAACCAGATGAAATGGCAGGACACTGCAATGGGATTTCAGAGTGCTCTCCAGCCTCCTCCTAGACCAGCCCCACCAGGGCGGCTGCGGCCGGGCACGAGCAGCTGTGACTTCCAGGAAGGCGCAGATGCCTTCAGAACCACAGCCCTCCCGCGCGCTCCTACGAATGCTCAGCTCTGGATTTTCTTGGGATTCATTTTTTATTTTCAGCATCTGAGGTACACTTCTGCCTCAACAGAGTCCACTACTGGCCTCCAGGTATTTTGAAATGCACGGGCGCCTGGGTAGTGCAGTCAGTTAAGCGTCCGACTCTTTGTTTCGGCTTAGGCCACGATCTCAGGGTTGTGAGATTGAGCCCCGTGTCAGGCTCTGTGCTCTGTGCGGAGCCTGCTCACGTTACTCTCTCCCTCTGCCCCCTCCCTGCACTTACTCGCTCACTCTAAAATAAGTAAATAAATAAATAAATCATAAATCCTTTTTTTTTAAAAGGTATTTTGAAATGCAACATTCTCAAAGGAACAACCTTCCTCCGTTTTTCCACACAAAATAAAATCCTACACTCCTACTTCCATTTTGTATATCTGCTTCTCAACTACTCTCTCCAACACTCCAGAAACCACGGAGTACTCCCAGAGCCACATCTGTGGTGTGAATGAAACAAGCCTCCTTGGGCTCACTGTCATGGACACTGGCAGTGGAGGCAAAGGGTGTCCGAGCATCAACTAAACATGGCAGGACAGCCTGAAGAACGGATGGTGTATTTTTTTAAAAAATAAGCATTTTCAAGGCTGAAGTGCGATTTGTTAATTTAATTCAAAAAAGGCGTAAAGCCTCGTTATCTATTGTAAATGGATGTGACAGCCAATTTCCTAAAGACTCACACCACTTCTGGCTGCGAACCCCTTGGCTCCAAAGGGGAAGCGAGGCCACTTCTAAATCCACAGCGAGCCTACGCCGGGCTCACAGGCTGGAGCATGTGAAGGCCGGCTGTCAGCACACAGAAGTGCTGAGGGAGGCCCTCCCTCAGCACAGCAACTGTGACTTGATGGGACAGTCCCCCTGCAGACACTTTATATTTTCTTTAAGCTATGTAATCCGTTCATGTGGTGGGCATGCCTCTGGGCTGGGGGAGGGGGGTTGCCAGAAGACATTACTTTCCAGCCTCAGTATTCCTGAATACCGGCAGCTAAGAAGGGGCCCAATGTCCAGAGTTCCCATGGTGGTGGGGCTCTGTGGCCGCCCCCCCCCCCAGAGGGGTGGATTCAGCAGGAAAGGCAAAGGCCCCCAGGACCCAGAGTGGAGTGCAGCCTTACCTTTGGACCATGTCCGCAACTGAGGATAAAAAGCTGTTCATATTTTGGGAAAACATCTCTGCTCCCTTCTTAAAAAAGTTAATCTGAAAGACAGAATGGTGATGTTCTGAAGGTCATCTTGGAAAGGTCATCAGTGAGCACATCCAGCGCGGGACTGACAGTGCGGGAGTGGCGACCCTGGCTGGCCGGCCCCGCCGCGTGCTCACAGCGCTCCGTGCGCCCCTGCGGAGCCCCCCACACCAGCGAGTTCCTCCCAGAGCCCCCAGTGCGCTGCAGAATGGGGGCGCTGGGACGGAGCTCTCCTACTGACAGGCCGGATGGAAACATCAGGGATAATGTGAGTTCACTGCTTGGCACATACCAGACCAGGTGCGTCGGTAGTTACTGACAATTATCTCTGATAGTCTCGTCATCAGCTCTTTTCCTCTGTGAATTCTAGATAGAAAGCTTCTGAGGGGCAAGGAGTAGGTCTCCACCTTTGCGTCTATAGGGGCTCCATCGGTGTGTGACACCTGACCTGCACAACGCTGGCCAGAACCAGACGAGGAGGAGGCGCAAACCCCAAAGGCCGCGGTGACCCCCGTCAGCCAGCCGTGCGTGGCTCGGAACACGAGCTGGACAGAGGATACGGCTGGAACACTACCCAGGGGAAACTGGGCTAAAGACCCTTACGGGGCTCTTCCAACCCTGATGTCAACCCAGAGGGGAATGTGGGTGTGGAGGCAGCAGAGCTCTGGGCCTGAAAAGGTGCTCAGACTGGTGAGCTCCCTTCCGGCCTCCAACGTTCTGGGATGTGGGCTCCCTCCGCCCAGGGGAGGGTGGCCCTAAGAGGGCTCTGTCTCCTTTGAAAATAAAACTTCAATTGCTGGCTTTTGGGGAAGGGATAGAAGGAAGTCCTTACTTCCTGTGACTCTGGGGTATTCACTTCCCAGGAAGTCTGGGTTGCCTCACAAACCCTGAAGGGCAGGGGTAAGGGGAAGAGTGGCCACCTCTGTGTATTACTGACATCTGTAACCACCTGGCCCCAAAGCTCAAGTCTCCATTTCTTTCCATGGCAAGGCTTTAAAAAATCTGAATACTGGGTGTGAACTGCTCCATCTTACATGCCTGATCACAGAGAGCTAATAAGAGTTGCAAACCCTAGCCATGAGAAAAGGGAAAATGCTCCGCTTTGGACGTGGGTATTTTCTCACCCTCTATGCCAGCTCATGTGTCTGATCTGGAAGCGGCCCCTGCCCTGTGCAGTGGGCACAGAACTCGACGGCGCACCCCAATGAGGCTGGCACATGTTGTCATGCTCACATCCTGGGGAAATATGCACTCCCATGCCCTTAGTTTCCACAGGATAAAAACAGAGGATGATCACGATTCTCCTAATGCAAGGTAATCATGCAGGGAGCTGCTCTGGTCCCATGATCTTTTAATCATACAGAGCTCAAAACAGTAAATGCCATTCTGAATCTCTGAAACCTCAAATATCAAAGTCTGTTCAGGGAGCCTTCTGCATTTCTAAGGACACAGCCTCCCAGTGGCCTTCCTCTCCTTCCCCTCCCTGAACTCCTTGGAATTTATACTCCGAATTCCACGTCTCAGCTCCCCTGCTATTCTGCAAGTTCCTGGGGGTGGGGGGTGGGGGCTCCTGCAATCCCTCACTGATCTGAAGGAATGGAAGGGAGGGATGAGACCCTGTCTTCTCCAGCCACCTTTCATCAGATCTACCCTGTGAATACTACCCTGGACTTGATTTCTGTGATCTCATAAACCTGTACACAGCTTGCAAAATCTCTGTTTCAGGCATGACGACGGAATCGTGATTTCAGTGCAAGGGCCTGTTTAGCAACGGCCAGGGGAGGCAGAAATGAAGTCAAGCAGCTTGCACTTAAGTGGGTGGTGCCGAGAAGCCTGATTCAGGGCCACATCATCCAAAGACCCAGATTCTCACGCCTTCGTGAGCCGCAGGAAGTACAGTGGTCAGACGGCCATCGGCTAACAAAGGTAGACGCTTAGTCAACACTGATTTAAAAGGGCTGATGAGGCAGACGGAGAGCGAATGCTTTGGAATCATCCAAAAGATTCATGGGTTTAGACAACAACTGGTGTAAGTGAAGGAGCTATAGTTCTTGGCAGGATTTGAAGTCTACAGGGGGAGGGACTATTTGGTCTTGTGTCTTGAAATCTGGGTACTTTCCACATGAAAAGTAAAACATGCCATCCTCAGTCCTCGAAAATGCTGCTTCGGCCACCCAACGATGACATGACAGTGTGCGGCTCTTCTCCGTGTCGCCAGGCCCGGGAGTGCGGGGGCTGCTCCTGCAGCTGGGCCCCCTCTCCCTGGGGCGGCCTCCACTTAGAAAGCGCAGGCCAAGAGAAGCCGGTGTGGTACTTCAGGTGGAACAGAGTGGAAGCAGCCAGGAACAAGCCCATCCATTAGACCTGTGAGGCCCCTCCCTAACTAACTGGGTGCCCCAACCACTAACTGCTCAGCCTACAGCTGCTCATCTTTCTGAGGCTCAGTCCAGGCTCCCCTCTGACCCCGGGCCTCTAAAGAGCGGGGAGTCCTGCTCCACAGGCCCGGACTGTCAGTCCAGGGAGGGCAGACGGGACAGGAGGCGTTATTATAACGAGAGCAAAGGCAGGACCGACGATCTCCAGCATGGCCAGGCCCTCCGCCAGGCAGAGGTGCAGTAACTAAGGGAGGAGAGAGGCGGGTATCAGTGCCCACCATGAGGAAGCTGGACGCTGCCAGGGGTCTGCTACAGACCGGAGCCCGCAGCTGGACAGGGCTAGCTGTGGGTTCAACCCAGCTTTATGCAGATGACACAGACAGATTCTAGCGCTCTACTTAAATATCACCCCCTGAAGGCATCAGCTGACTCGAGTTACCTCGTCATTCAACGTCATAACCACATTAAGAAGACGGATCACTGAGCTTGAATGCCTAAAGATCCTCCCTTGTTCCCCTTGCCCGAATGCTACTGACGCTGTGTTTTTTGAAATATATGTATTTTTTAACATGTGTTAAAAAAGAATAGATGCTCACACATGTGGAGTTTTAAAAAGTTGCTGACTTCTTTTCTTCTCAACATTCTGCTTCCTGACATCCCTTTCTGTTCCCAGGTTGTCGTCAGCTGAGAGAAGATTCCTGGGTGTGTTTCCTGAGTGCGGGGTGAGGTGCTAGAGTCCGTGTAAGTGGGGCTAGGGCACAGCAGGGATGGGGGGGGGGACACTCACGCCGGTCCCTGCCAGGCTGGTTGCTGCTGGGCCAGGGCCCTGCCCTGCCACTGGAGCATCCTGACAGATGGATGTTCAGGAGACCATTAACTGGGGGAAGAAGTCACATACATCCTGGACAGAGACTTGAGCAAACCATGGCAGTGTTTTGCCATGCCCTGGATGCCAAGGTGCCAGCCATGACCTCAGCAAGGAGAACAGCCCAGCTGAGGGTGACCCTCACCACCCAGAGCAGCATGGGACCGTGCAAGGGGTCCTGAGCTGTAGGCCCAGCTCCACCAACCTGAGCAGTCAGCTGCTTCTCAGAACATCAGATCAGGCCTGGCTCTCACTGCGCTCAGAGGCAAAGGGCCGCACCAGCCCCTCCCCATGGGAGGCTTGGGACCGAGGCCATCACTGTCTGCACGTACAGCCTGACAAGACCAGCTAACGATCAGCCAGCCCACCAGGAAGCTCTCCATGTGCTGAATCTAAGGAAGGTTCCAGGGAGGTGGTGCATTCGTGTTTCTTTCTCTGATGATGCTTTGGTTTCTCTTAAAGGCTAGCTCGGCAGGAATGCCAAGCTGTTCTCCCCAGCTGGCTCAGGTCTTAGCCCTTAGGGGAAGGGCATGGCGTACCTGTCCGTGGGCAAAGCCTATCATGGGCTCCATCATGGCTACACGCTTCCTGTACTGCAGCGCGTTGAGGGCGCAGTAATACTGAAGGGAAGAGAGGTGCTGTTTCCGCCGTGTGGCCGCCACCTCTTTCACGACATCTGTCTTCACCTGGGTGAGAGGCGGAAGGAAAACGTCAGGCTGTCTGATGGATGTGGCAATTCTGTAAGAGCATGAAGCTTCAACAGTGTGCGGTTTACTCACGAGACCCATTTCTGCAACCAATACAATAAAACTCAGATAAGGTTCCACCTTATGTTTTAAAAACTCCCAATTAAAAATACCAAAGTATTAGCATCTCTGTGCTTGTGGGGCTGCCCTGGGGTGAAGCCAATTACTCTCAGATCCCTTAGGAGAACAACATGGTAGCATGCACTGAAAGCCACATTTTAGTTCACTCATAAGATTGTATTCCAAGGAAATAATTTAGCTCAAGGAAATCATGCAACAGAAGTAGGAATTTAGATGCATTAAAATGGTCAATATCATCTACAGTAGCAAAAAAGCATGAGTGAAAGAAGCAGAGTCAACACCCAGGGCAAGAAATTCAAGTGACCTGAATACGTATGAGGCAGACAAGCACGAGGTACCAAGCTTGAGTTGAAATCATTGTGCAAATGTAATTATACAATGGTTCCAAGCTGGTGTTTAATAAACCAGATTGAAAAGCTAGAATAGGGAGGTAGAAGTCTACTTATGAGATTCAGAATAAGTAATTAAAAATCTACGTATATGAAAGAAGAAAAAGAATTCATCAAGGTACCCTCAATGCCACGAATTCACAGCAGGAGCACAGAAAAGGAGCTTAAGTAAACGAGGTGAAAAACAGCATGTCAGGTAGGTATTCTTACCTTCTCATTCTCCTTTTTTTTAGGAAGCCTGCTATATTTTGCCATTGAGAGGTCATGCTCTAAAAATAAAGAGGCATTTTAGCTCCCAGATGGGTTGAAAGGCAAGAACATTCATTCAGCATCTCCAGCCACATGCATACTAAACCCACGCGCCAAGAATGGAGAGGATACCTACCATTACTGGCGAGTCCAAAAAGATCCTTTAAAGTGCTAACCTCTGAACAAGAGAAAACAAACATCTTAGAGCAAAGAAAAATAAAATACGCCAACCCAGAGCTCTGTGCTTCCCCAAGAAAAGAAGTCTATGTGTGGAAGGAGGAAGGCTCTGTGAGCACCTCCTCAGGGCCTCTGCCCTCACACGGCTCTGGCCTCCTGGTTGGGAATCCTGGTCTGACTGGAGTTTATGGCTTCAGCTGCATCCCAAACTTGGGACCCTGACTGCCCTTCAGGCCACTCCTTATAGACAGCATTTGGGGGTCCATGAAGCAGAGGGCACTCGGGCGGATGTGGGCTGGAATGTGTGGTGGCCAGGTACTCTTCATGGAGCCCTGGAGTGTACACTGGAGACCTGGAGATTGGCCCCCAAGAGTGTTTTAATACCTCTTTCCTCACCATACCCGGACCACACCTAGAACCTAGAGTGCCTTGTTGCTGGCCATTTTAACATCTGGCAAAGCCACCACTAACAAAGGAATATGGGATCCTTGTTTTAATGAAAAAGTCTGAAGCCGTCTAGCATATGGTACCTGCGACAAGCCAACAAACACCACTATTACCCCCTGTGGATGCCGCACCCCCTCACGCACCGTGAGGTGTAACAAAGTCCAAGACCAAAAAAACAACAAGGTCAACAAGGGTGATAGCTGTCCAAGGTTAAAGACTTAAAAACAGGGGCGTCTGGGTGGCTCAGTTGTTAAGCATCTGCCTTCAGCTCAGGTCATGATCCCAGGGTCCTGGATCGAGCCCCGGATCAGGCTCCCTGCTCAGTGGGGAGCCTGCTTCTCCCTCTCCCACTCCCCCTGCTTGTGTTCCCTCTCTCGCTGTGTCTCTGTCAAATAAATAAATAAAATCTTTTAAAAAAGAAAAAAACACAAAGACATCTAAAAGAAAGCGATACTTTCTACTACTCTACCACAATCCAGTTTTGCTTCATTAAAGAAAGGAAAGCATTTTCATACCTTTTATGTCTTTTTCAGTTTGCCTCAAAACTGCCTCCAGCTTTTCAATCTCTCTTCCCGTTATTCTTACTCTTTTTGGTGTCGGTCGCTTTCTGCCTCTGTGGGCCTGCCTTTCCCTTTCTTCCCCTCTCCCTTTTACTTCCTGTTGGAGCACTTTCAGGGTTTTACACTTCCCTGGTCAAATAACTTCCCTACCAGCTTTTGTGTTCTCTTCATTCAGATATGTACTTATATTGGTGCATAAATGAAAAAGGCAGCGAAATGTCAGATAAAAATCATCACAGCAGAGGGGAGGCCAGATTCTAACCTGGTTCTCAGGCTGACTCAAGTATGACCCAGGCCAAACCCTTCAAACTTGCGTGTTGGTGTGGTCAGAGGAGGTTACTTTGATGCACTGTTTCCATAGATACCTAAGAGGCTTTTCTTTTTACTACTCCCACATAGTTTTATTCTCTTAAAAAAAAAAAAAAAAATCACCATCCTGGGCAAATACTACTAATCCACACTTGAGCCCTTCAGGATTGACGAAGGCCCGGTCGTTACCACTGCCCGCACCCTCTGCCCCGGGCTGCCTCCCATCACAAAGCTGAAAGACACAAATCCGACAATGTAGGTCTTGCGGGGGAGGGGTGATTATTTTCTGTCTAAAAGACTTGGAGTTTATTTTTAAAATGATATCTCCACACATTTCTATGATTTTATTTAGAGAAAGTCTTTATGAAAAAATGCACCCAGACTCTCAGTTCGTATTGGATAATCAGTGCAGGACTTCATGTAGGTTTAGGATGTACAATGCAATGATAGATGAGCAACACTCAAAGCCACTAAAAACCCTGCTCAAGCGAGATTTCTCCTTACACAAGCTGACATTTCATTTATTGTTCTTTGTCAGGTTTCAGTGCTGTTCAACCGCCCTTGGCAAATGTTGATGCCAGGTCTACCCCGCTCCCTAAAGCCTCAGGCGACACGATCACCGGGAATCTCCAAGTGAGGAGGGGAAAGAACATGATCTTTAAGATGTACTGCATCTTTTCTGCCTGAATAAATTTTACATTTTAAGGTGTTTTATATATATACATATATATATATACACACACACACACACACACACACACACACTTTTTTAAGATTTTATTTATTTGAGAGTGAGAGAGCAAGCATGAGGGGGGTGGGGGTGGGGGGAGAGGCAGAGGGAGAAGCTGACTCCCCGCTGAGCAGGGAGCCTGGAGGAGGGGCTTGATCCCAGGACCCTGGGATCATGACCTGAGCCGAAGGCAGACGCTTAACTGACTGAGCCACCCAGGTACCCCTGAAGAGGAAGTAGTATCCTGAACAGATCTCTTAGTACTCAGTTTAGACTTTTTTAGCCAGCAATTTTTTACATCAGTGTTCCAGAAAATACAATTCTTTAATCTCTAAGCAATGAATATTTTCGATGACATAAAGAACAAAAAGACTAGAAAGTTTGGGTTCCCTTTTATAATATCAACTATGTTTTTTTCAAGATTTTGGTTCTTTTTTATTCATTTTTTGACTATCTTGATTTCCAAGAGATATAAAATTACTCTAAAATTTTGCTTTGGTTTTTGGCTGAAGAACCAAAATTAGTCCAAAAGGGCAACCAGGCTCTCTGAACCAGTCCCAGATCTGCCCACCCACTAAAATGTGAGCTCCTGGAGACCAGGGAGCTCATCTGCCTTGTTCATGGCTGCAGCCCAGGGTCTAGTACAGGTAAAGCATGGTCCCCACCCCTCCGTCCCTCTCTAAGGCACCTACTTTACATTCCAAAGCATTCATGGCTCCGCCAAAACAGCATGCCTTTACAAATGCTCCGAACCAGTAATATAAACCTTGCCATCTTTGTCTCCTTGGTAAACACTTACTCATCTCTCAAAACCCAGCACAAAGATCACCTTCTCCAGGAAGCCCTCCCTGGTACCCTAACGTCAAAAAGGTAATCACACCTTTCTGTGTGCTGTCTTGTACCTCTCTGTCTTGTTGCCCTTAACACATGATGTTATGACTGTCTGTTTTCAAGCCAGTTTTCTCATTAGCCTGTAACCTCCTTTAGGCGAGCCAAGAACACAGTGGAGATTCAATGGAAGTTAGCTAAACTGAAGTGCTCAGAAAAAGAAGGGCATTTCTCAATGATGCACATATTTAAAGAAATTAGTACAGTCAGAACAATTATGAAATGAATTGATATTTTCAAGGTAATTGGCACTGAACTCAGTAACTTTACCTGTGAGATCCTTTTCTCGAAATTGTATAATAGGTAGAACCATTGTGTCTGCCAACTGTTTAGCCAGCTCTGTATGGAGAACATTAAGCTGAAAAAAAGAGAGAAATCTTACTGAAAAAAAATTATACCCACTATAACCGACACTGACTACTACACAGGATCACAGTGAACACTTCTGTGTGGTTTAAGAGTTCTGTTACACTTCCTTAGCAAATAAACAACCCTTCATAAAGCTGCAAATGATATAGGCCTAGAGGTTTTAAAACTAAATGCGCGGTTCTGAGCTGGCCTCAGTTAGGTTTGCTAAAGGAGTCTCTAAACCCATGGCTATGGTCTATGTACGGTGCAAACCCTGGTTGTGTTCTCAGGTTGAGCCACACCAGCTGGAGGAGGGAACGTCACGTTCATGTGCATGCAACGAACACAGCTCACTGGGAGCACTCACTTCGGGTCACACTTGACCAGGCCACCGTAAGTTCTCTCCCTCTCAGAACGGCCAAAGTCACACTTGAAAGACTGGCCTGCTGGGAGCCCATTAACCTGACAACCATAGCAGCTGTGGGCCTGGGAATTACTCTGGAGAAAGAAGGCTCCCCACTGAAACCTCAGATCCCAGGCCTCTGTTCTTTCAGAGAGCAAGCTGACTGTATTCAAATGGGATCCTCCTCACCAAGTAATTTTATTTTGATTCTTTCTCTCCTTCCACCTTGTCAAGGCCTTTCTAAATCCTGTTGTAAATGGTGCAAAAGAAATAAGTCATCGCCCCTCAGCACTACCATTTTTGAGTCCTTTTTGCATGCCAGAGTTACATGCTTTATATCACTTGGTTCTCACCCACTCTGAGGGTCAGGTCTTACTTATTATACCCACGTAACAGGTAGGCAAACAACTCTCCAAATCCAGAACAGCAAAGAGGTGGAACGGCTTTTCATCCTGGGCTACTAGAATCTGAACTCCAGGCTTTTCCTATTATACCGTGCTGGATATAGAGTCTTTTATGCTCACAAAGTTGCCCAAACTTCAAATGTTTGGTGATCTAGACATCAGCAACAAACACAGATATTACTGAAGATGTTCTGGGATTCCTGGTTGGTGAACAAAGGGAAACCACCCACCAATCTGTTTTGCAGTGTGCATTCGGCAAAGTTTCGCTTTCACGCGCGCAGGCCTCCACACCAAGAGGCTTGTTTGAGAACCCCTGATGGGGCCAAGCTTCCGGGAGGCCATGATACCACCTATAAAATCACATTCCCAGCCTTCCAGCCTTTGGGAATGATTCACTCCCCACCAAAAGAATCATCATTCCTGCCCATGAAAGTAGCGTTGTTAAGTAAGTATCTTAAACTGGAGATACAGGTTCTGGGGGTTTGAGGACTAACCACATTTCCTTAGCAACTGGCTCTGGTCAAGAAAAGACCTGAGTTCAGCGGGTGCAGCCCGCTGCTTCTCCCCCTGGGCTCCTTATTCATGGTGAATTAGGAAACATTCATCTCCTCACTTCCAAAAAAATTACTTTTTGCTCCTACTTTTTTCCATTCATGATCTTCCTATCTTGAAAAGATATCCACCCATTTTAAACTTTCATTTTGAGGAGAGAGTCGTGGAAGAAAGGATGAAGCTCAAAAAGAACTGGATGACGAGTTCTCTGTTATATCCCCAGTGCCTAGAACAGCACCTACCACACAGTGGGTGGCCAATATGTGTTTGCTGAATGAATATCAACTTGCTGGGTTGGTTTGTTGAATGAATGACAATGCAATCAGTACAATTTTATATGAATGTTAGTTTCTCATTTTATAAACTGAAGACAGTATCTCCTTTACATCAGCGACTGAACAGGTAAATGGCACCTGCGTGTTGTTTTTCGCTTCTTCTTTATCATAATTTTCTACTGTAAGTACTGCAAGCTCCTTGACAGGTGAAATACCCATTTCATACCGACCCAATTCTGCAGAGGGTTCTGCTCAGCACCAGTAGCCTCTGAGCTGGGGTGTTTATTACAAATAGGATTTATGTACCTCTCTTATAACAATAGCTGTGTTTCACAAATGGTCCAAATGTGTTATACAAGACAGCTACAAGAACAGTTGTATGAAACCCCCTGTGGTGGGGGAGTCATGCCTAGCCTCTTCCTCCCCCAAAGAAATGTACATCCAGAACATCTGGAAATTTAGGAACAAGGTCTCTACAGATGTAATGAAGGACCTCGGAATGAGATCATCCTGAGTTACCCAGGCAGGCCCTAATCCAATGATAATGTCCCTATAAGAAGAGAAGACACAGATGGAAGGGGTGAAGTGGGGTGAGGAGGAGGCCGTGGGAAGGCACAGGCAGAGACTGGAGGGAGGCAGCCCCACGCCAAGGGACGCCCAGGGCCACCAGAAGCCGGCAGAGGCCAAGAAGGCTTCCCCCTCAGGCTTCTGGAGGGAGCCTGGCCTTGCCAACAACTTGATTTCATACTTCTGGCCTCCAGAACTGGGAACAAATAAGTGTCTATCGTTTTAAGCCACCTACTTGTAATTTGTTACAAGCAGCTGGAGAAACCAATACACCCTTCTTGGGAAAATGAATTCTCAGAAATCTTTCTCTTGGTCCATTATTCATGTATAACAAAGCCTTTCGCCTCAAACCAGAAACAAATATAATCGCATACAACCTGTCTTGTGAAATGAGCCTCGGAAGAGCAACAAGTTGAGATATCTTCTTAAATATTTGAGTAGATACATACAATGGGAAGTGGGCCAACACAAAGATGAAAGAAAGTTCAAGAAAGAATCAAATAAAATTTTGCCGTGTTTCGATCTTACCTCATCTACCACTTTGGAAAAATAGTGGAGTGTAGAAATTACTTCCTCATCGCCTTTGCCAAGAGCAAAATTCTAAGACCAGAGAATAAAAGACCCAGGTGTTAAGGCCTGGAGAGTCAGTGCTGCCTTACCCCCATCCCAGCACCCTCCAACCAGCTCCCACTCTGCTCCCGAGCGCACATCGCGTCACGGTGTCTATCTGCAGAAAACGAGTGCGCTCGCCACTTCCTCCCCAGCAATGCACTCAGTCGCCCCCCCCCCCCCCCAAGCTATTCCTTTGTTGGCCATCACCCTTCTTCTGTCTGGACATAATGGCATCTTTGAGTTTATTTCCTGGAACTGGGTTATTTCCCGGAATTTGATTCATTTGTAGCCCCTCAGATCATGAACCCTCAAGGCAGTGGGTGACTTCTGTAGGCTAATTAGAATACATCATAAAGACTTTGGGATAATCACCAGTTAGAATTTATCAGGGGAAAGGAAAAGGCAAGACAAAACAAAAACAAAAACAAAACAAAAACAAAAAAACACCAAAAAACAAAAACAGGAGTGGACCATGAACAAAAAGAAGGAAATCAAAGTCTCTCAAGGATGCCCTTGGAGAATTCCTTTTTTTGTTTGTTTTTTAAAGATTTTTATTTATTTATTTGACACAGAGAGAGAGACAGTGAGAGAGGGAACACAAGCAGGGGGAGTGGGAGAGGGAGAAGCAGGCTTCCCACGGAGCAGGGAGCCCGATGCGGGACTCGATCCCAGGACCCTGGGACCATGACCTGAGCCGAAGGCAGATGCTTAACGACTGAGCCACCCAGGCGCCCCCCCTTGGAGAATTCCTTAAAAGAACTCCATTTACGAGAGTCCCGAGCATAGCATCCACATGCCACATAAATACCCAGTTACCTGTTTTTCATATGCTAGCAGCTGCTTAGAAAGCTGCTGAGTGGCCAGGCACATCTCATTCTGCAGGGAGAAGAGAAAAGCAGGTAAGGTGTGTCCAACACATGTAAAGTCACCAAAAAAAAAAAAAAAAAAGCCACCTCAGAGAATCCCTTAAAAAAATGTATGAGTTGTGTCTGTAAAATAATAGTTCGCTCAGGAATTATTTGGAAAACAAGACCAAAACACATTAAAAAGGTTAAAGCTTGCTTTTCTCTGCCCATCATTTACAAATTACTGCTCCTTCTAGTCAGTCAGTACAAAAATGTAGTGAGCGATGATGCTGTACCCAACATCCAACAGAGACGCCGCCCCTGTCCTCACACGATTTACTGGGAAGCAGACAGCAAAAAACAGTTACAAGCATGATGAGAACCGCAAAGGAAAGCATGGATGTGTTAGGAGGCTCTAACAGGAGGACGCAGATGGTCTCCAAGGAAGAGTGGTTCTAAGCGGAC
This sequence comes from Eumetopias jubatus, assembly GCF_037043125.1. Classification (NCBI taxonomy): domain Eukaryota; kingdom Metazoa; phylum Chordata; class Mammalia; order Carnivora; family Otariidae; genus Eumetopias; species Eumetopias jubatus. Next base: position 125,484,833 of record NW_028274814.1, read on the forward strand.
CCCTGCAGACAGACTAGGAGTTAGCCACGGGAACCAGCTTTCCGGAAGGAGGGACCAGCATGTGGAAAGCAGCCCCGACTGTCTGAAGAGCGATGAGCATAGCCAGAGCAAGGGGTGCAGGTGTGCAGGTGAGACGAGGCTGGCCGTGCGGGCACAGTGAGGGCACGCAAGCCTCTGCGGTCCACATTTCGACTAAGGGCAACAGGACTTTCTGCGGCACTGTGACATCATCAGATCCAGCAAACCCAAGAGGGCTAGGTCGGTCCTGCTGGATGGGGACACAGAAGCACGGCCGCACTGCCCTGGGAGGCCTGTTTCAGGCCACTGTCACTGGCCCACATCGTTCATCTTCCTCTTCTCTGGTTTATCCCTCTCATCTCTGGCTGTGGGGCAGTTTTCCACCACAAGCCTCCCACAATCGATGCCCTCTGCCGAGAACACGTGTCTTCCGTTTCTAAAGCTCAGTGAAAACTTCTCTTCAGATTCAGGACTCACTCCCAACAGAGGGGCAGGGCCACAGGGTCTGACTGTGGAGAAGGAGGGGAGGGCGCCGGCTGGCCTTGACCTTCGCTTACTTTCTAATTCTCTCGGGCCCGCTGTCCCTTCAGGGGCAAGGCCTGAGCTCTGCAGGGGCTTGTTTTCTTTCTCGTGGTCTTCTTCTGCAAGACCCATCAGAATCCTAATCCTACTTTCTTCAACCCTCTTTGCTGAAAACTAGCCAACCTGTTCCCTGACTTCCTTCATCAGCCCCAAGGAACAGGCATCAACTGACCCTGAAACAAGCACATCTAAGTTCCTGGCTTTGGCATCCTACCAGGGTGCCACTCCTTTCAAAACAAAACAGAGCTGGCGACCATGGAGCCAAGAGGAAGGCAGGTGAACAAATGCACAAGCACTAGGCCCCGCACTGAGGGAGGGGGTGCAACAGCTCCCAGCACACAGCAGCCTCTCGACAAATGTGTGATGAGTGAATGCACAAACAAGGTTAGAAGACTCCTCTAAATTCCCGGTTTAAGATAATACTTGGAATCAGAGGTCAGGGGAAAATACTTCCTAACTCTACAAGGTGACATCACAATGAGGGGGGTGGCATGATAAAATACCAAGAATGGACAGCATGAAACAATCAGCCAAGAAATCGGCCTGCCGATCATCTCCAGCAGAGCTGTTTGGAAGGTCAAAGTGCACGGGAAAGGGTCTTGACCCACTCACTGGGCTGACAGCCTGTTGTATCAGAAAATCCCTCGGTCCTCTTCTCTGAGTTAGTAACGGAGGGTTTAGGGTGGATTTGCTTAAAGCTACTTTAGCATCTGCCCGGGGGCAGCACCATGTGGACTGGGATTTGCAGACCTACAGAATCATCCTAACCACAGCAGCTAGCACGGAGAGGATTTAGTCCATGGCAGATGGCCACACCAAGTGTATTCCATGTGTTACCTCATTTAATTCTGACAACCCTGTAAGGTAGGTTCTGATTATTAACTCAATTTTACAGATGAAGAAATGGTAGCACAGAAAGGTTGAGACACTTGCCCAAGGTCACACAACTACTTAGCAGCAGGGTTGGGATGTGAGCCCACCTCTGTCCCATTCTAAGATCCACACACTTAAACACTACTCTCCAAGATCCCAAGTCCTGCTAAGAGCTGAGGCGGCCTATGCCTTAGCCTAAAGTTGACAAACTTTTCCTCTAAGGGGCCAGATAGACATTACTTGTGGAGATGGTCTCTGTCACAACTACACACTCTGCTGTTGGAACATGAAAGCAGCCATAAACAAGACAGAAAGGAATGACTGTGGCTTCCTTCATTTAAACATTATTTACAAAAATAGGAAGCCAGCCCAAGGGTGTAAATTGTTGATCCTGCTTTAGATATTAAACGTCTCTAGAGACCCACCCTCAGGAAGCTCTCCATTAGGCCACAATATTTCAAATTCAAGGAACATTTTCCATTTTTTTTTAAAAGATTTTATCTATTTGAGAGAGAGAGCACAAGGAGGGGGAGCCTCAGGCAGAGGCAGAGGGAGAGGCAGGCTCCTGCTGAGCAAGGAGCCTGATGTGGGTCTCGATCCCAGGACCCTGGGATCAGGACCTAAGCCAAAGGCAGACGCTTAACCAACTGCGCCACCCAGGTGCCCCCATTTTCTACTCTTTTAAGTCATTCTTTATTTTAGCTAAATCTAAAATATTAATGCCCCATATCTGTATCCTTTAGAGACTGGTCAAAAGATATGATAACTACCCTCCCTGCCTTCAAACTAAGCAAGAAGCACGGGCTACTTGGATTCTTCTCTACCACTGAGTGGCAAACACTCCAAAGGGAATAACGGAAAACCTGCCAGAGCACCGCCGGCATCAGACTGCACCCAGGCTACCTACCGGTGTGTGTGTGTGGGGGGTGCTCCCGGGCTGCCTGCACAAAGCCAAGAAGGGGGCACAACATTCAACTGCTGCTCTCCACAACTACTGTGTACAACTGGACTCTGCCAGGTCTCGCCCCGAAACACCGAAAATGCTGTGTATTTTCAGATGTGTGTGATTCCAGGCTGCAAGATTCTGCTCGGCCAGTATGATCTCACTGGGAACAAATGACAGGTCCAAAACAGCCTGTCAACGGCCCTGAAAAGTGAACTTCTGTGCAGAGCACATGCCATGAACAATCTTTTGAACTAGACCAACTTTAATCTTACACTTAATCTATTGTACACAGAGGTTTTATGAAATGCTTTGCCCACATCAGCCAATTAATCCACACCCTGTGAGGTCAGCCCACACAATTATCTCTGCAACAAGGCTTGCAAAACTGGAGCTTGGGTGCAGAGTAAATATTAGCAATAGCAATAACACAGACAGCTGCTAACATTCAGCAAGTCTTTTCTAAGTACCGACAGTGTTGTTAAGTGCTTTTCATATTTTACCGCATTTAATCCTTACAGTGCACCTATCAGGTACGGTCTATTACCAAATGAGGAGACAGAGGCTCAGAAAGGATAATAACTTTCTAAAATCACAACTAATATCCGGCAAGGCAAAGACCCAATGCAGATCTGCTGGACTTGAAATCTAAATGCCACGTTTTTAACACTATGCTATTTCCAATCTAAAGTGCAAACCTGTTATCTGGCTGGTACTCAGTGGGCATGTCTCGCTAGGCCCATGGGTAGGAACATAAATCCCACACTTTTTTCTAGCTGTGGTTCAGCAACAGAAGTGGCCTAAAATTTAGACTCTAAATAGAGTTACACGAGTCAGATTTCTGTGACATTCTGGAACCACTCTTTGGCTATTCACTACGCTATCTAATGCCTGCTAAGAATCCTTAAAAAAGATAACCCAGTGACGTGTTTACTGACAGCATCTCCTACATGACATCGAACCTCCACGGCTCCTGTCAAGGCAGAAATACCAGTGGTCAGCAAACCTGAAAGAAAAACCAAGCTTTAAGCAAAGGACTGTTTATCTTGGGGTGGCACAGAGCGCTCCGGCCACTGTCACTGTCACCCGAAACCACCCGGAGGCCCCTGCTGGTGGCACATCCATGGTGGATGGCAATGGTGAGGTTGGGAGAGGGGCAGAGGAAGTCCCCTGGGGTCAAAGTCACCATGTAGGCCTTTGCTTCCATCCCAGCCACGTTGCCTTAAGCCCAGGCGTGGAAAGTCTCGGTCACCACGTGCTTACCACCAAGCCGGGGTCGAGGAGTCCTCGAGCTGGGCCGTGCACAGGAGTAGTGAGGAGCATGAGGAACCAAGGCAGGACGCTGTGCTGGGGGGCAGGCCATGAGGGGTGCCCACTGGGGACGGGGACGTTACCCTGGAGTCAATAGGGAAGCCCCGAGCCACGTGCGCAGGAGAGTGACAAGATCCGACTTGAGCAGAGGAAAACTCAGGAGTGGCTGTGGTGTCGAGGAGCACTGAAGGGGTCATGGCAGGAGGCTCGGGAGACCACCCGAAGAGGTCGAGCGAGGGATGAGAACAGTCTCCAGAAAGTGGAGAAGGTGGTGGAGACCTGGGAGATTGTTCTGAGGCAAAAACAACAGCGTGCAGTGCGTGAGGGAGGAGGAGAAATCAAAGAAAGCCAGCCTCCAGTGGGAGGGCTGCGGGGAGGCCCCGCAGCCGAGCTGTGCTGGCGCTCAGCTGCAGATGTCCACAGCTCAGTCCTTTCCTCCACAGCCGCAGCACCACCGGCTCCAACACTCCGAGGGGCCAGGCCTGGTGCGGGCACTGGAGCCAGAGAGTCGGCTCTCTGGGATCTCACAGTCCAGAGGGGCAGGGAGACCGCACTCACTGCACCGGAAGAGCTCGCGCCAACGAGTGCACGGGGCATCTGGGCACAGGGGCGCGCTTCGGCTGAGGAGGGAGAGCAGGAAGGAAGGAAAGGTGCCAGACACCTCGGAGGTGATGTCTTCAAGCCGGGAAGGCCGTTTGTCAGGGCAAGGGGTTGATGGGGATTGTTGGCAGCAGGAATGGCAGAGCAAACTCTCAAGACATGTGGAGGGCCTGGCACATTCCGGAACAGCCAACCACGGGGCTAGAGGAGTAGGCTGATACTCAGTTCGTGAAGAGCTTTGCGCACCTTGCTGAGGAGTTCGAACTCAACTGCACTGGGAGCCAGGGAAGCACGTGAAGACAGGGAGGGAGGGAGGTTTGGATGGAGGAGGGACTGAAAGGGGAAGACATCTCCGGAAGGCAGGAAGATGGATCAGAGTGCTGCGTCGGGTAAGAGCGGAGCACTCACTCCCCACAGCACCAATAGGCCAATGTCTTGAATAAAGACCCAGAGACAAGGACTAGAAACAGACTTGGAAATGGCCAGGCTTGCCTATTGCACCAATAGGCCAATGTCTTGAATAAAGACCCAGAGACAAGGACTAGAAACAGACTTTGAAATGGCCAGGCTTGCTTAGAGACGAAGCAGAGGAGGATTCCAGTGCGATTCTGCAGAACTTAAGGGGCAGGCAGCAACAGGATGCCAAGAAAGGGGAAAGACCTAGAAGGACGGGCAGAGAACGAGGAGGAGACCGGAAGGGACCTTGTCACAGGAACCAAAGCAAGACCACTTCAAGGGGGGGGGTGTCATTAAAGGATCAGGTCTTTGCCCAGGGCCCAAGGGTGGAGAGGCTGCGATTTAGGCAGTAGGCCGCCCCCGCAGCAAGGGGAGGAGGGAGGCCAGACCGAGGAGCGGGCATCAACCATCCAGTGAGGAAGTGAAGAGAGCAAGTATAGACTGCTCTGTCAACAAAGTCAGGATCAGAGGACCAAGCTTCTATTTAACCCAAATGACAGCCCCAGTATAACGTGCTATCTTAACTACTGTTATTTTAAGACTTAGAAGATGATTAACACCCAGAGCCCTTCGTGCCGGGAACTGATCGTAGTCCTTCAAGGGTAAACTCTATTAACCTTCACAATAATCAATGAGGTGGCCACGATTACGGTCTCTGTTACCTGATAAGGAAATTCAGGTAAACAAGTGACCCTCCCAACATCACACAGCAGGTGGCCAAGCCAGCACTGGAACTCAGATCTGATGAGCTCAAGGCCACCCCTTAACCCTTGTACCTAAGTGAATGAGCCTCGTCCAGAATCATCTTTCATATTAATCTGAACGCCGTAAAGCCATCCTGAGGAAAAGCTGTAGGTCCTGCACGCAAAACAAGTGCAGGAATCCCGGTCTCCAAAGCGGTTTCTAGAAACCACTCAGGCTCTCTGCTCCCTCACTGAAGCTACATACATATTTCTCCTCAGTCCCTGTCATATCAACCTCAATTTGACTGGTTTTCAGGGCTATTAAAATGCACTAAAACAATCATGCATAAAAACTCATTCAACAAGGGAAGTCACTTTAGTCACAAAAAGGAATTGGCTTCCACCTCTCACATACAGTGGGCCCCCGATTCCATGGGGGACACATTCCCAGAGCCCTAGTGGATGCCTGAAATTGTGGCTACTGCTGAACTCTATATATACTGTTTTTCCCTCCACATACATACCTATGATAAAGTTTAATTCATAAATTAGGCACAGTGAGAGATTCACAATAACAACAAAATGGAAAAATTATAACAATACAGATGACCCTTGAATGACATGAATTTGAACTGTGCAGGTCAACTTACTCAAAAACTTTTTCAATAAATACATACAGCGCCGTAAATGTCTTTTCTCCTCCTCGTGATTTTCTTAATAACACCTCTTCTCTAGCTTACTTTATTCTAAGAGCACAGTACATGGTATATACAACATACAAAGTATGTGTTAATCAACTCTATGTTATTGGAAGGCTTCTGGTCAACAGGAGGCCATTACTAGCTAAGCTTTGGGGGATTTTCAGCTGTATGGGGGTCAGCACCCCAACCCCTGCATTGTTCAAGGGCCAACTGTATCCTGTAACAAAAGCTAACATGAATGTGGTCTCTCTCCCAAGTATCTCATTGTGCTATACTCACCCTCCTTCTTGTGAGGATATGAGACAAGAAGATGCCTACGTGGTGAGGCGGAGTGAGGTGAATGATGTAGTGACCTTCTGACAATATGTCGGAAGGAGGAGCGCCTGCTTCCAGACCACAGTTGACTATGGGTAACGGGAACGGCAGAAAGTGAACCTGTAGCTGAAGGGGGAACCGCTGTGCTACACTGCTGTTGGGCCGTCCTGTAGTGGGGGTCGTTCTATAGTGACAAGAACAAGCTTGGAAGGCTCCCACTTCCTTAGCCTCTGCTGCCACTTCTGGAGGCCAGTATGTCAAAAGAGTAGAACACAGTGGTTCAGGGTGAGAGTGCAGGTCTTGGGAGTCAAAGACCTGAGAGCAAATTCTAGTTCTGTCACTGTGATATTAGGCAAAATACAAAACCTGAGTCTTAGTTTACTGATCTGCGAACACATGCTATAGGAGTACCTCTCCTTTCTTATGAAAGCTAAGTGAGATCCTACAAAGGAGATGCCGAGCATAGCTTGTAGTACGTTTCTGCGCCCAATAAACGGAGACCGTTATTTCTCTTATTAAAATACGCAGTTCTGACCCTATCTGCCTTCCAAATCCTTCCCCAGCCCTACTATAAGCTCATACTCCTGGAAGCCCACTCCTCTCATTTTGTTTCCCAACAGGTGCATTAGCTTGCTGAGCTTGAGATCTCTATACATGGGCCCCTTGAACAATGCAGGGGTTAGAGGGGCCGGCCCTGCCTTGCGCAGTCAAAAATCTGCATATAACTTTTAGCTGCCCCAAAACTTAATAGCCTACTAGTAACCAGAAGCCCTACTGATAACATCAATAGTCAACACAAATTTTGTATGTTATATGTATTATATACTATATTCTTACAATAAAGTAAGCCAAAGAACATAAAATGTTATTAAGAAAATCTTAAGTGAGGGGCCCCTGGGTGGCTCAGTTGGCTAAGCATCTAACTCTTGGTTTTGGTTCAGGTCATGATCTCAGGGCCTCTTTGGGCTCCGCACTGAGCAGGGAGTCTGCTTGGCATCCTCTCCCTCTGCCCCTCTCCCAACTTGTGCGCATGTGTGCACTCTCTCACGCTCTAAATCTTTACCAAAAAAAGAGAAAGTACATTTACAGCACTGTATTTATCAAAAAAATCCACGTATAAATGGACCTGTACCGTTCAAACTCATGTTGTTCAAGTGTCAACTGTATATCATCATTTCTAAAGAAGAATTTTTTTCTTTATAATACCAAATTTCTGTGTATCTTCTCTTCAAAATATTTTACTCCTATCACCTCCTACTGCTACCTATTACCCCAATTTGAAAAGATACTATTCCCACCTCCAATTTGGGCTTTTAGTTTTTAGGATCTGTGTTCTGTATTCAAGAAGGTTGAAGAACAGTTGTAGAGATTGAACAATGTTTCCTGCTTACATTGAACAATGTAAGCCAGTTTCACTGAAGGAAAATGAAAGAGCCTTAACCATGGTTCTCACTTCAAAAAAATCCATCCAAAATTTATTTAAAGAAAAAAAAATTCTATCCAGACTGAAGGCACTAACTACAGAGGTCCATTATCTGTTGGAGGAGACAGGTTCCAAGAATTGCTGGGTTTTGCTAATACTGCTGGGGACATTTCACTGGTCCCTGTTTTCTCACAACAATATTCACAAGGAGATTACCTAAGTAAACTTCACTGTAAGACCCTAATAAATCTATTCTTAAAAGATAAAAAATTGTTTTTAAGATTTTATTTATTTGACAGAGAGAGACACAGAGAGAGAAAGAACACAAGCAGGGGGAGGGGCAGAGGGAGAAGCAGGCTTCCTGCTGAGCAGGGAGCTCAATGAGGGGCTCGATCCCAGGACCCTGGAATCCTGACCTGAGCTGAAGGCAGACGCTTGATGACTGAGCCACCCAGGTGCCCCAAGATTTAAAAATTTTTAACCTCTCTGAGAAAGAAACAAAATTATGGCAGATATTTTGATTATTTATGTGATTCTGTGTATCAAATGTATGAAACGCAAAATTTGAGATTTAACTGAATATGGACACAGACGCGTCTATTCAGACACGAGGGAGATTTTAAACTTATCTAGCCAGTCATCTTCAAGACAGATCTTTTTATGTAACCCATTTCTGCTCTTAGTGCATGAGAAACGTGTACTGCTTCCTTCGTTCCAATGACCTCTAATAAGGTACTCAGTTCCCATGGCCTACAAAGGCACATCTGACAGTCAAAAGACCAGACGTGACTTCAGGGACCGCTGTAAAATGCTGAAAACAGCTCATGGACTATAGCTTCCTTCTAGCACGTAAGTCAAATAAAATTTAAAATTTCCCCCAAATCAGCTACAATCAGCAAAACTGCTCACAGAACTTTCCTCTAGTTTTCCTCACTCTTCCTCTTTCTAAAACTGAGGTCCAGTGGCTGTCGCCCTATCAGAATACAGAAATTTACCATGTGGTCTGATTCAAAGTGAATCATTGATCATTTATCAGCAGCATAAACCTGGTTTTTAAAATACAATAATGCAAAAACATCTTGCTAAGTGCCTGTGTTTTAAAAAATGAGATTATAAAACCCTATTAATTTAATGCAACAGGTCTAGGAGTAAAATATTTAAGGAATGATGTTAAATAAACCAAGAAAACATAACTTAGGGGGAAAAAGTTGAGTGAAAACACTGATAAGTATTACTACACACACATATACACACACCGATACATACATGTATATAAACAAATTCAACAAAGAGGAATCAGAGAAGTTTTCTTTTTTTTAATTACAAAGAAACAGAAGAAGACACTTAAGCCTTCATATAAACCTGAAAACCACTGACCCTGACCCAGCTGATCTGGATGCCGCTTGCCACTGCTTGGATCTGTTGCTGAGTCTGGCAGCACTAACCAGCCCTTCCCGTGGGCCTCTGCTGCAGGAAATGCCAAGGCAGGAGGAAGGGTTTCTGGCCAGTGGAGAACCCATGTGATGATCATGTGGTGTGAATTAAAAGCCGGTTTACAGACTCTTGGAATGCACGACCCACTTAATTTTGGCAAAATGTAGTTTTCTGGCTCAAAAGAAAAAACGCATAAGAAAGCCTCTGGACATCTCCAAGTAAATGATTCTGACAGACATGGAGAGGCAGAACAGAGACTCTTGGGAGTGACACAGACACTGTCCCTTAAGTCCTAAACCCTAAACAGGAGACAAGTCACTTAACGACAATATTCAAATTACTGAACAGCAAGTGAGTTCAGGTCCAAGTCCAGGGAAAAAAATTTCTATTTTCTTAAATTTTGAATATGCAGGGGATATAAAAACATACAATATAAATAGGGTTTTAAAAAATCAACATAATATGTCTCCAGTTTCTGAATGTCTTACCAAAACAACAAGTAGATTCACAATGAGCACATGATTTGTTTGGGTTTTAAAATCAGTCCCAATTAAGTTACACTTGTATAATACAGTAGAGTTTGCAAATCTTTATCTCCAGCCTGAACTCTAGATCGGAACTTTCAACAAGCTTTCTCCACTTTGATGTCCCATGGACACCTCAAAATCAGCTTTTCAAGAAAGAATTATGATTGGTATCCCTGCCATTCCACACACACACACACACACACACACACCCTCCATCTCTTCTATGTGTTCCCAACTATCCACCCTGTTGTTCAAGTCAAAGACCTGGACATCATTCTGGACTCATCCTTCACACATCTAACCCCTTCACATCCAGTGAGTCACCATTCTGTCTCTTGAACACCTCTGAATTTCATCCACTTCTTTCCATTTCTACTGCCACTTCCCTAGTTAAGGCTGCCCCAGGTTTTGTAGCTGGGAGTTTGGGCTTCAGGTTCGGACTGACTTGCACTGCCATGTAGTAACGATATGGACTTGGACAAGTCACTTGTCATTGGAATCCTTAAGTCTCCTAACCTATAAAATGAGGATAATGCCAACAATGCCCACCTCACAGAGTTGCTGTAAAAGTCCTGAAATCATGCCCAGAAGCTACAAAATATTCAATTATCTCGACTGTTACAATCCTCCTCCGTTTGGGTGCTGAGCACAATTCCTGTGGGTTAGGTGACCTCCTCTCCTAGTGGTGCTAACACTCTTAGATAAATGTTTTCTCTGTCTCCCTACCCAAACATAAACTCTCTAATGGCAAGGACTGAGTCGTCTTCCCATATACGATATGAATAAATGACTAATAAAACAATAACAATAAATGATCATATATGAATATCAAGAGCTATATAAGAAATGACTACATACAATTATTAGTATATATTATATACTGAATGTGGTATCTCTTTAGAGATCATCGATGAGAAAAAGAAACTGACATATACAGATTTAAGTCAGCAAGGAATCAATAATGAAATGCATCAGCAAGCCATTAATATTTTGACGTGCAACATGATGAATTTTAAGTAATTTGTAAGTCTTCCCTTAGAACGTAACATAAACAGGCACTTCTCAATCTTAAAAAAAATTCACTTTTGCTACTCAGCAATTTATTTTCCATTGTTCTGCAAGTCAGAGATATTTGTTCCTCAAAACAAAGAAGCCACCCGACAGTTTCAGAAGTGTGACTCAAGCCTTCTCAGAGGAAGCACATGGAAAACTCTCCCTACCGTCCTGCCTGGACGTCTAAGACTCTCATTTATGAGAAAGACAAAGAGCATGTCTCAGGATACTGACCCTGCTCATTCACAAATAGGAAGAGGAGATTCAGATGTTCCCCTCTGGGGCTGAGTTTTTAAAAAAATTAAAACCAGTGACATGGTCCTTCTCTACTGGCTTTAATAGTTACAGGAAAATTATGCACTTTCTTAAGCAGAGAAAACAGACTGTCCTCAGTGTTTTAAGGTGAACTGAAGTGAGGAAGACAATTCTGATTCTACTTCCAAATTTTCAGTGGTATTTTTCTGACTCAAATTTCTCAGCCCCTTGAGAGAAGTCCAAGATGAGGGCAGGGGGCTTCCTACTCTCCTCCTCCTCGGGTGAAGGCACAGCAGGATACCTGGGCTCCGTAGACGCGCTGCATCGCCTGGAGCAGCTGGTTGGTATAATCCGTGAGGGTACCAGCATCTTCCTCAAATACACTCAGTAAAGAGCGAGTCTACGAGAAAAGAAGAAAAGAAGTTGACTTTATTTCTGAGTGGAAAAGTTACAAAGGAGGTAGAAAACACACACACACTCCCTTCTCTGAAATGGGGAAGGAAGGTGCCAATTCTCCGGCTTTATTCTTTTACCGGTAATACTAGGAAGAGTTGATTTCTGGAGCTTTAATTTAGAACTACTTTCCTAATCCTTCAGACTACAACGCAGGGGCAAACTGAAGACAATTTGGGGCCAAAGAAGGAAAGCCAATTTTTTTAAAGAGTAAGACTTGAGGGCTATTATCTGTTTTAACTTAGTCTCTATCTAAGCACCAGGAGAGTCCAAAAAAAAAAAAGTTAAAAAGGCAGCCTCTCCTTTCCAGCCCATAAACTGCACACAACGCCAGGCCTGTGTGTTTACCTGTGGTGTGGACGCCCAGCAGTGCATCACCCCAACAGCTAACCATCTGTCTGGTTTTCTGCAAACTTGGACATCTTGTGTGGGTGCGTCATTCTTTCCTCTTAAGATACTACAGTCAATTTCCATGTCTTTCGCCACCTTTTATTCAACTAATTTTAAACTCGTAGCCAGGAAATTTTGTATACCCTGGGTCCACCAGCAGTAGATCTGGGCACAAAACTGAAATCTCAACCTAACAAGAATGCTAGCTCCATTCCTTCAGGAAGGCTAACTACTCAGTGCCCCAGAGCAGCTGAGTAACGTCATTAGATGGAAGGTATTTTCTATTGTTCTTGTGCACAAAGCCTGACATGTTGAACACTGAAGAAATATTTACATAGGAGATGGTGTCTAAATAAGTACTGAGGTGTCACATAAGTGACCATATCTACTCAAGGGACTTTCAGTGTCCAGCACAGTGGGAATTTAAAATATTATGTCAGTGATAATGGGGTCTCTAAAAATAACCCATTAGGCACAGGATGGACAGAAAATTACAGAAATGCTTTTAATAAGATATCAAAGCACTTTACAAAGAACAATCTATTAAGACTCATTATCTCCCTGCATTCAAATTTCAATTCCTTCTTTCTTTTTCTAACCTCAGGTAAGAGAGCAGTGACTGACTTCAAAGCACCCTCAATCACCTGGGTGTTTGGATCATTCAGTCTCCCCTTGATTTTGTCCCCCAAACTCCAGTGTACTTCAGGCCGGACACAATTGTCCTGGCTTTGCCTGAAGCCTTCAAGGCTAAAAATACCTTCTCCGAAACAAAGGTACTCTCTTCAGTACTCCTTATCAACAGAGGGGCCAGATGAAATGAATATGGAAAATGTAAGACAGGTTTTTAAAAAGCTCTAAATGACAGCAAAATATCAGTTCATACAGCATATAAATTCGTGTGCCAGAGGAGAGTTCTTCAAACCTTCTAAAATTAAAAACAGTGGTAATGAAACACATGTGACCAAACAATGTTTATCATTAGTATGCATATACACTCCGATTTTTTTCTGCTCTATTCCGTTCCCCTTCATTTGTAAACAGAAATCATGACTGTGACCCACTGGCTCTGGTAATCAATGCATGGATGTCAACCAATAGGTGAAAAACACTGGTTCCAAACTCTTCATTTTATCTTTTTAAAATATACTTTCTATTTTGGGAAAAAAAAAAAAAAGAGAGATTGTATTCATTCACTGAGGCATGCTTCTCTGCCTTCATCCAGTATCTGCCGAAACATCGTGCTAGGAACTGGGATTCAGAGGTGATTAGAACCGACCCTATGTGCTCCAGGAGCTTAGAGCCTGCTCTGCCTCTCACAGCACCTGGGATCCCCTTGGGACCATGTCAGTCCTGGGTCCAAATTCAGGCTCTAACACTAATTTGCAGGGTTACTGGGATTATGAATATACATAAAGTGCCTACCAGTGTGTGATGTATGGTGCTAGCAGCTGATACTGATTATGAAAATAATGAACTTTGATTGCTTATTATATGCTGCACACTAGGGGCTTTACATGTACGATTTCATTTTTTCTAAGGGAGAGCAGAGTTTACCGAAGACAGAGAGCAGATACGGATGGAGCGTCTGGGAGACTCAGAAAGGAAAGGAGCACGAGTCTCTGTATGATTTCATCTTAACACCACAGCGATACTTATCTATACAGTTATTATAAATGTTATCTAACAGTAAAGGGCCTTTTGTCTCTTTGTATTAATGCTGTCAGTGCTGGAGGTGCTCACTCACGTTTATTATGATTCTGGTATTTTTCTTTGCTATAACTAACATGTCTAGGAAAATGAGAAGGAAAGAATGGTACAACCGGATGGAGGATACTTCATTTTTCTAACTACTACCGATATCCATTTAGTCGAGGCCTACTTATTGTTTTTAAAACTCTCAGGAATTGAGGGGCGCCTGGGTGGCTCAGTCTTTAGCTCTGCCTTCAGCTCAGGTCATGGTCCCGGGGTCCTGGGATCGAGCCCCTGCATCGGGCTCCCTGCTCCGCGGGAAGCCTGCTTCTCCCTCTCCCACTCCCCCTGCTTGTGTTCCTTGTCTCGCTTTGTCTCTCTCTGTCAAATAAATAAATAAAATCTTTAATAAATAAATAAAACTCTCAGGAATGAAACAGAATGGAAAATGAGAAGATGAAAAGGCTTATATAAATGTCCTCCACAAAGAGAAGAGAAAGAAAACGAACCCTCCCGTTTACTCTGTACCTCCTGCGTGTGAGACACTGTGCTGAGCACTTAATATCTGTTACTTCATTTAATCCTTCCAACAACTTTATGAGGTAGATACCATGGATACTTAACCCTATTTTACAGATGATAAAACTGAGGCTCATCAAGGTCAAGAAACTTGCTCAACCTCCCATGGCTGGGAGGCAGCAGGGCTGGGATGTCAATCCAGGTCCAACCTGCACCAACGGCCCACTTCCTCCCCTGCAGGAGGCTGCACCTGTCACCCAGCTGGCCGAGCTTTATCAGTGGGCATGCGCTGTGGTCCACAGCCCAAGTCCTGCCTGTAGCTGGCTTCCCTTCGGTCATCCTGTCACGCACTCCCCTATAATAACTGCCAAATCTATATATCACAAGTGTTTTGTTTCCTTACACTCTGGACAGGTTTACCATGACCACCCCCATCAGCACTGGCAAGAAAAATCCAGTCTTTCTAACTAGGCCATGATCACTACTGAGAAAAACCTGCCCAGCCATCTTAGACACTGTTTTGATACCCACATTATCAGTTCCGTATCTGGAACAGGAATGTCCTATATCTGGAACGTAACGAATGAGACCAAGGACCAGTCGAAGGTACACCAGACATCAAAGACTACTCACAAGTCAGAAAGACCCTGATGCCTATCACTTATAAAGATAATAACAGCAATCGTTTATGGAGTTACTATGACATGTAGGCATGAAGACACATTACACACATTATTCATCTTCATAAGAATCCTATTAAGTAAATATTTTTATTCTAATTTTACACATGTTGAAACACAAGCTCAGAGAGGTCGAGTAACTTGCCTAAGGTAACAATGGCCGAATCAGGATTTCAATTCCATCTTTTTTCTACTACCCTACATTTTTAAGAGTATGCCTAGCCAGAAAAACCAAACACCCTAAGAATACAGCCTCAGCATCCACATCATCCCTCCATCTTAAAGAAGCTGAGTGTTACCTAATAAAATAGTCCTAGACATTTTTTATTCTCCAGAATAGCATCTGATCATATAATGGCACAATTTTAGTAACTCTGATTATAAAATATACATATTATTCTCCACAATGAACACATAACCACCAGGTTGTTTTGAGCCCTCTTGCTTGAGTAAAGAAAGCCTAGTTTGGTCAAGGAGGGCTGTTCCCAGTTGGACCACTCCCTGCATAATCTCAGAGCTAAGTCTTTAACTTCTCTGGGCTTCAGTTTTGCCAACTGCAAAGGAAACAAATACACAAAAAAATCACGAAAACAGCAAGTAATACCGCTTTTGTCTTCACCTTATCTCAAAAACGGACTACTTACACAAAAGCCAATAAGCCCCTGCAGAAGTCTGCACGGCAGCAGCTCAAAGCTGCGTTTGTGTTCCTACCGCAGCCCATGCACATGGCCCTGGCCCTGCTTTCCTTATCTGTCTCCGGGGACAGACTGTGCCCCGTGGAGGGCAGGCACTCCTACCTTGTCACTATATTCCCAGCATCTAGTGGTGCCTGGCAAGGAGCAGAGGCTCCCGGACGGCAACGGAGACAAGTAACTTCACCCCCAAAACATTCTGCCTCTCACATATCAGATGTAACCAGAAATGATATATGTACGCACAGACTAGTCTTCAACACACCGTGCTGCACTAAAAAGGACGAAATGAATAGATGTGTCTAAGGGCGGTCAACTGCTATTCAGCTCTTCTTGGGTCACTGAGTTCAATTACAAAAGCTTTTGTGTTCACTTAATGAATCATGTGCAGGTTGCTGCAGCAACCCTCATAACTACTCTTCATAAAACTAGAAGAAACAAACAATAGATGGTTTCTTAGGAACTTTTCCTTTCAGTGAAACATTTTAGGTTACCGATGATAGAAAGGCCAGGTGCCAGGTAGCTGGGCCAACTTGAACAATATAGGCTAGACTGCCTGGGTTCCAATCCTGGCTCTGCCACTGTATAGTGTATAATCTTGGGCAAGTTTATTTAACTTCTCTACTCCTCGGTAACTTTCACAGGAGACCTACTTCAAAAGACTGTTGGGAATATTAAGTGAATTAATACAGGTAAAGCATTTAGAATAATGCCTGGCGCCTAAAATGCATGTGTGATATAGGTGTTTGCTATTGTTTTTATTCTTTACACATAAAAGGAATTAGATTAGCTTTTCTCCAGTTCCAAATCTATGGGTTTCCTTGGGAATAAGGCCACTTTAGGCACACGCTCCATATAAGACTGCTAAATAAACATATTCCGATGATTATCAAAGCCCTTCTTGAAAGTTAGCTTCCACTGAACAACTTCATGAAGAATCCTGGTAAGGTGACACCCAAGTCCCAAAAGTAGTAACAAATTCCCTACATGAAGAAGAACATTATATAGGAATGCAAATGCCACTAAACCTCCTCTTCCACATACAAGCTCAAAATTATAAACCATGCAATATAATTTTAAGCTTCTAAAGCCCCTTAAAGATCAACTGCTCCGCATCCCTCATTCTGCAGATGAGAAGACTGAGTCAACCACAGGGTGAGGATAAGTGACTTGCCCCAATCACATGATATGTTAGTGGTAGAGCAAGAATTAGGATCCAGTTTTCCTGTCTTGTTTGCCAGTCCTCTCTCTGCTTCCTCCCAGCTGAGCAAACCCGGTAAACCACTCAGAAATGGTGCATATTCACTTATGTGAGAGTCAGAAATGCAGAATGTGACTTCGCAATGAGGGCAACACAGGAGAATCAGTTAGTGCAACCTCTCTGACCTGGCTCAGCCATCACCATGATCAGTTAGGAAAGCAATATATCTTTGCACTTCTGGAATACAAAAACAGAAATCCCTGTTCAAAATGGTATCCTTAGAAATTCTACATTATTCTCTTCATATCTCACATTATGTGTGAGGACAGACAAAATGACTTCTCCAAAGGGCTTTGGTCCCATTAAAATGCCACAAGTCTAGAGACTTCAAAGGGGTCTTTGAAAAGTCAATTAGACCAGCGGATGCCAACTAAAAAAAAAAAAAAAAAAGCCACAGCTTGCTCAAGTTTCTTACTCACCTACCCTAAGGAAGATCACAAAGAAATGGACACAGGCAACTAAGCACACAGCCCTTTGACTGCTGATTCTGAACTGGCAAGATGCAGAGTGGGTAAGTAAAAAGTAAGTAAGTAAGTCAGACCATCAAAAGATCATCCCGGGAGTGCAATTTTCTAAGAATAAGGAAGGGAACCGAAAAGAGAAGGAAAACAGTTAATCTCATTCGAATTTTTCAAGAGTTGAGACACCTGGGGATAAAAAGACTGATTTAAATAAACCCAGGGATGCCGAACCAGGAGAGTAGATACGAAGCCAGGCAATGCTAATGCGGAGCAAAAAAGTTCCCTGAAGAAAAAGGGCACTGAATTATGAACTCCTGTCATTCTGCACTCATCTGCTCTATTTACACATCGGCTTTCATCTGCAGAGCTCCAAGGACTTAACTTTCATCTCCAGCGTGCTAATGAAGTCTCCCTGTGCGACAAATGGGGCAGGTGTTGTAATTTTCTCTTTGACAAAATGGGAAAACCGTGCCGAAGGGTACCGCTGGGAAAGAGAGCTAGGCTCTTTGCCTCCCATCTTGGCCCTAAATCCACCAGGACCCATCGCATCAGTAAGTAGCAGTAGCAGTAGTAACTAAGATTGACTACTTCTTCCCTACCAGACTTTGCCCGCTAACAACTTTACAGGCATTCCCTTATTTAATTCTGACAATTCTATGAGGCGGGGACAATTATCCCTGGGTTACAGATGTCAAAACTGCGGCACTCAGCAAAGCGACGGAGCCCGAGTTTAGGCCGGGCAGCGTCAGTTTCGGCTGACTCTGGAAAAGGGGTCACGACACAAAGACCCCGGCCGCGGGCGAGGGGCGGGGGGCTTCCTCGGGTTGTCCAGCCCCGCCTGCGGGGTGCCCCCTCCCAGCCCCTGCGTGCTCCCGGCCTCCACCCCGGGACTCCAGGGGCCTCCCGACCCCGGGACTCCAGGGGCCTCCCGTCCCCGGGCGAGGGGACCGGAGCGGCGGGAGGTACCTGGGGGCTGTCCTGCAACGCCTCCTCCAGCAGGAGCTTGTCCACGGCGGGCATGGTGGCGCGGGGCCGGGCAGAAGGACAGAGGGCGGGAGGCGCGGCCGCTGAGGGTGCTCCGGGCTGAAGC
The DNA here is from genome assembly GCF_037043125.1 of Eumetopias jubatus. NCBI lineage: Eukaryota > Metazoa > Chordata > Mammalia > Carnivora > Otariidae > Eumetopias > Eumetopias jubatus. The sequence goes on from NW_028274814.1 coordinate 125,503,242, forward strand.
GACGCGGCTAACTCTCCGTGCCCGCCGCGGCCCCGCGCGCGCCCACGCCAGGCCAGTGGCCGCCTCCCCCGTAGCCGCCCGCCCGCCGGCCCTCCTCCCAGGCCCGCCCTCCGCGGAGCCGGATCAACAGGAAGTGTGGCGAGCGCGCGGCCGGGCCACCGGAAGTGTGGCGACCCCGCTTCCGCCACGCCGCGCCTCGCGGGAAGCCGCAGAACCTCAACCGGCTCAGTGGCTCGATGCTCGCCGGAAGTGTCGAGGTCTGCGGTTATAGGGCCGGATACTTACGCTGGTCAAGGCCCCAAACCAGGAACGATAAGCTTTTATCTACTTGCGCCTACCCAGAAGACTTTTGAATCGAAGGAGATAGGAGGGAACAGATTTTGCCCCTGTGACCTTCGCCACTTTTTTAAGGAGGGAAGAGCCTTTTTCTAGATAAATCCCAGTGCCCCCGTGACAGCTCTGAGCGCAGAGGTCACCTAATTCTAAAAACAATGGATAACTGAATTATTTGTGTTATTCAGAAGCCATTGTGGAAACCAGAGCGATAGGATTTGAGCAGTAGAATCAAACCTCGTCCTCGTGGTTTGTTGTGTTTTGTCATTTTGGAAAATTTCACAATCTAGGTTTTAGAATTGGAAGGAATATATAATCTAGTAAAGTTGTTCTCGTTTAGAGGTTAGAAAACGGGCCCCAGAGAGTCAGTGACTTGGTCAGGGTCAGACAAGGAAAGGTGGAGGAAGAAGAGAAGGAGGGAGGGGGGAGCAATGGGAAGTACCTGAAAATGGAACATGACGTCTTCTTATACCAAAGGCAAGGGTCTCAGAAGTTCCTTCTTTAGGAATCAGTAAGATTTGTCCAACAGAACATGTTACCAAAATCAATAGATAGGATATGATAAAATTACACGAACGCTATAGAAACACTGAGGTATATTAAGGTACGATCTGAGTTACAAACACCTGAAATTCTGATGGCAGACTGCCTCGTCACTTGGCGATTCCATGGCCATTACTCCCAGTTGGCTGTAGCCAGCACCAACCTTTCCCGAGCCATTGTATGGCCTCCATAGGGAAATCACCCAGCATCCTTTTCCCCTGCCATATTCTTTCTTCTTGGGTAGAATCATGCTCACACCATATTTCTTCCTTTTCCTGTGTTTTCTGTCATTTCTATCATGAGTACCATTCAGTTAATTTCACCTCATATACTCTCCCAACTCTCTCCTTACTGAAACCCTCTTCCAAAGGCCAGACTCAAACTCTTCTTCCTGCTCCCCGGCCCCAAAGATCACCATCCACTCCAAACAGCTATCTCTTTGATTGACATCCAAGGTGTCTTACCAGGTAGTGCTTTTTCTTTGTGTTGATCTTACTCCCTGTGTAAATGCCTCTCAAGAGCATAGCACATCATTTTCCTTTTATCTGAATACTGAGACATGTGATAACACATACTTGTTTTCTGTTTATGACAGTCTTCTCTTACAACTTTTTTTTTCAATTACTTAAGAGAAATTTCCCCCCAACTCTCCATCTTGCTTTGTTCCCATCTTCCAGCCAATTGGGAACAAACAGTTATTAATTGCCTGCCAGACAAACAATAAAGATCCTGCTGATAGTCTAAGATTGTACCAAGGGAAAAATGCATACATTTTAATATGAAAATAGATGTTAAAAAAGACATAATGCCCTCCATGATCCTTGAAAGTACTCACAGGTCCCCTTGGAAATCGCCACATTTTTCATGTGCCACCTCATCTTCTAATTAAAGTCACTTTTCCTCAAGCACTTGTATTCAAAATTGTTTAAGTGTTCTTACATGATGCCATTACTTTTCTACATTTTATTTTTTTTAAGATTTTATTTATTTATTTGACAGAGAGAGAGATAGCGAGAGAGGGAACACAAGCAAGGGGAGAGGGAGAAGCAGGCTTCCCGCTGAGCAGGGAGCCCGATGTAGGGCTCAATCCCAGGACCCTGGGATCATGAACTGAGCCGAAGAGAGTTGCTTAACCAACTGAGCCACCCAGGCACCCCGTTTTCTAGATTTTATTGCTACATTATGGGTAAATGGCTTCAGTGGGATTTCTTGGCACTTAAGTATCATTTATAACATTGTTTCTATGCACGAATGCATCCCAAATTCAAAACAACTGAGCTACAAAACCAACTCTGGGAATACAATACATTTGCAAATTGCTAATTCATTTCATTCATTAGTTCATCTAATCATTTAATTAAATATAGACTGCTCAATATTAAGCACTGTGTCTCCCATGTATTTTACTGCCTTTATTATGTCTCTCATTTAAATTCTGAAGCCAACTTTCCTCCTCTTCAACAGATTATCTGTGAAAAACTATGCAAGAGGAATTTTTATGCAAACATCAGAAAAATTTTAAATGTTTCATGTAAAATGATCTGTCCCTATTACACTATTGTGAGGGTGGATTTCAAACATCCACCCAACTATGTCTGAAATCCCTGGAGAGCTGTGAGGTTGGTGACAGGAAGTACAAAGACGGATAATTTAGAGTTTCCATGTCCTCCGGGGAGAACAAAAATGAACTCTATGGAGCTGGAACCTTTTACCCATTGAAGATCAATGGGGGGAAATGACACAAGTTGTTTCCATAGGCACCTATCTATGTCTCCTGTATTAATCAGGGCTTTTTCCTTTGGAAATGACAGAAATCTAACTCCAATTAGCTTAGCAAAAACATAAAAGTCTGGGAGAGACTGAGAAGTAAGGAGGCTATATTGCTTCGGTTATTTGTTTGCTGAGGAGAATGCCCTGGAAGAGTGGGGGAAAACTGAAAATATGAAAAGTGATATGACAATTGTAGAATCATGGTCCTTGAGTAGACAAAAAAGAGTGAGATCTGAATCACACGTGATAGGGATAGAAAGAGGGACAGTGTGTTCAGATTGATACATGTGACAGTAGGTTGGTAGATTAGATGGAGGAGGGTGAAGGAGCTCTGTTCTGATTGCGTTTATTTTCTCAGTAGAATAAGAAGCAAGTCCATCAGCTCAAAACAGTGATGGTGGGAGGGTGTTGGAAGTTTGAGGAGAGAAGCAAGTGTATGATAAAGTTATCTTGGGGCATGGGAAGATGAGGCATAAGTATCAGTATCCCCATTTTACAGATGCTACAACTGAGGCTCAAACAAATGACATGATGGAGCTGAGGTTCTAAAGGCCAGGACTGTGCCCACTATACCCCAAAAAGAAGGAAGCCTGCTTGGCAGGAAGCCTAAGGCTAGTTGACCCTAGGATCCCTCTTCCCTTCCCTCCCAGGTCCCTACATAGAGTCCTGATGCTTTTCAAATGGTTGTTGAATGAATGACTATTCCTGTTTTCTCCACCTAAGACTCCCATGACCTCAGGCTGTATTTCACTCATCCTTTCATTTGCTTTGCCTTCCAACGACCAGTCTGTTGAAGCTAGGAGAGGAAACTGAAGAACCCCAAAGACGTTTGGGATCCTTTAGGTCTGAGAGACTACCAGACTACCATGGAAAACAACTTAAAAAAAAGGGAAAAGAGGGGCACCTGGTGGCTCAATTGGTTGAGCAACCGATCTTGGTTTCGGCTCAGGTCGTGATCTCAGGGTCATAAGATCGAGCCCCATGTCGGTCTCCATACTCAGCACTGAGTCTGCTTGAGATTCTCTCTCCCTCTCCCTCTGTCCCTCCTGCTCGTGCTCTCTCTCTCTCAAATAAATAAATACATCTTTTTTTTTTCTAATAAAAGGGGGGGAAGAAGAGGAAAGACCCTAATCAGTTCTGAGTATTTATCTCATGGTGGGGATTGGCCTTGGACTTTAGCTCAAGATACAAACCAGATCATGTCACTCTGCTATTTAAAACCTTTTGGTGATAGTAAGAGCAATAATAATAATAGCAAAAGGCACTTTATTGAGCTATTACTATGGGCCAGGTACTATGTTAACTATTTTACCTGCATTATCTCCTGGGGCCTTTTAGCCAAAACCTCCTTGAGTATTTGCTGTTATAATCTCCATTTTAAAGATGAAGAAACTGAGGTCTAGGAAGTTTAAAGAACCTGCCCAAAGGTAGGTAAGTTCAGAGGTGGGATTCAAACTCTAGCCGTCTGTCTCCAGCCTAAGTCTCTGGAGTCCTCCTTCAACGGCTGGCTCCCACTGCCTACAGGGTCACATCTGTAGTCCTTAACAGGGACCCAGGCCCCTGCATGACCTAGCCTCTGGTTACTGTGCTGCGTTCATCTCCTACTTTGCACACCTGCCAAAGGAAGGTCATTGTAGTCCTTGAAAATACACTGTTTGGCATGCTTGTGTCTTTGCAGAGATTGTTTCCCTCAGCCCCAAATACCCTTCCCTCCATAAACCACTTAACAAATGCACCTACCAAAGCTCAGCTTAAACGTCAGTTCTCTCTTCCATGAAATTCAATTCACTGCATATTAATTAAGCATGTACTTGGTTCTGAACCCCAAGCAAGGTTTTGGAAGTTCTATAATGTAAAAGACATAGACTTCCTGCCTTCAAGAGAGTGTCAGTCTAATGACGGCAGGTAAGTAAAGAGATGAGCATTCTTTTTATTTTTTTAAAGATTTCTTATTTATGAGAGAGAGAGAGAGAGAGAGCACGGGGGCGGGGGGAGGAGAAAGAGAGAGAGAGAGAATCTCAAGCAGAGTCCCTGTTGAACACTGAGCAGGGAGTCTGTTTCTTTCCCTTCCCCTCTGCCCCTCCCTCTGTTCAAGTTCTCTCTCTCTCTCTCTCTCTCATTCTCTCAAATCAGTAAATCTTAAAAAAAAAAAAGATGCAGTGTAGTGCTGTTAGCCATGTTAGAAGGGGTCAATGTTAATTATTCAAGTATCAGCCAATAACATTCACTGGTAGTTTCCAGCGTTTGAATATTGACTAGAGGTGATGGTTCTTTATAAATGCCAAAACTTCATTTTTCATATTTGTTAAATAATTTTAGATAGCCATAAAATGGATAAAGAGTACATAATCTTGGAAGAATTTTAAGACTAGCTTATGATATCGGGAATCTCTGAGATTTCCCAGGGATTCTGATTTCTGGAATTTGGGAACATGAGAGGGGGCCTGCTGGCCAAACTGAGACCTTCTCTGAGTCACTTTAGGCCAGTTCTCCCTGTCTTTCCTCCATCTGCCTACAAGACTTGGTACGCGCCTTTATTAGCACTTGTGCCAACATCTTATTTATTTATGTGACTCAAGTGTGAGACCCTGAGCTGCAAAGTTCATTTCATGCATCTTTATTTCTTTAGCTCCAAGCTCAGAACCTGGTTTTCAATTAGCTTTCAGTGAGAATGTGTTCAGTCAGTGAAGGAATTCAGTTAGGGTTCGATTTGCCTGTAACTAATTAGAAAAAAATTATAGTGTGTTAAAGACAATGGAAATTTCTTTCTCTTCCATACGTAAGAAGCCCAAAGGTGGACAGTCCAGGCCTAGCACAGGCCTCCAGAGTGTCAGTCACAGATTTCTCCTATCTTTGTTCTGGCTTCCCTTCCCAAAGTCATTCCAAGGCCCAGGACGGCTTCTGGTCCTCCCGTCACTAAATCAGCTTTCCAACTAGCAGCCTGGAGAAAGCAGGAGCAGATGTGTTTCCACCAGAAACTGCACATACCACGTCTGCTTACATCCTGTCCCATAAGCCAGGACTTGGTCATAGTATGGCCAAACATAGCTACAAGGGAAGCTGGAAAGCCTGGCTTTTCCCAGGCTCAGTATGCACAGCTAAAAACTAGGATTCTCCTCATAGTCTGCTGATGGGAATGTATCTGCAGAAAATAGTTAGGCAGGTCTTCAAAATGGGAAACAAAGTTATCATATGACCCAGCAAGCCTTCCTAGTGTCCACCCAAGAGAATGAAAACATCTGTCCACACCAAAACTTGTACATGGATGTTCATAGTAGCGTTATTCATAACAGCCAAAAAATGGAAAACAACCTGAACGTCCATCAACTATAGATGGATAAACAAAATATGGTTTAAAGATTTTATTTATTTATTTGAGATAGAGAGATAGCAAGCGAGAGAGCAGGGTCAGGGGAGCTGAGGGCAAGGGAGAAGCAGGCTCCCCGCAGGGCCCTGGGATCATGAGCTGAGCTGAAGGCAGACGCCTAACCAACTGAGCCACCCAGGCGTCCCACAATGGAACATTATCATTATAATTTGGCAATAAAAAGAATAAAGTACTTACACATGCTACAGTGTGGTTGAATCTTGAAAACACTATACTAAATAAAAGAAGCCAGACGCAAAAGGCCACGTATTATATGACTCCAAATACATGAAATGTCCAGAAGAGAAAAATCCACAGAGATTGAAAGTAGATGAATGGTAGCCAGAGAGGCAGCAGGGAGGAGGGTATGGGGAGCAACTGGTAATGAGTATGGGGTTTATTTTGGGACAATGAAATGATCGGGACTTAGTAATGATGATCATACAACCTTGTGAGTGAGCTAAAAAAAAAAAAAACATTGAATTGTACACTTTAAAATGGTGAGTTCTATGATATGTGAATTACATCTCAATTAAAAATAATAAATAATTTTTAAAACAGGGATTCTATTATTGAAAGAAAAGAGGGAGAATAACAATTTGGGGACAACGGTCTCTGCCACAGTTCCCTAGAAGGAGTTAATCAGATGAGATTCTCTTTAGACTACCTTTGGGTTAATGGAATAGTAGAAAATGAAGGCTCTATAAAGAAGACGATGGGGGGCGCCTGGGTGGCTCAGTCCGTTAAGCGGCTGCCTTCGGCTCAGGTCATGATCCCGGGGTCCTGGGATCGAGTCCCACATCAGGCTCCCTGCTCGGCGGAGAGCCTGTTTCTCCCTCTCCATCTGCCTGCCACTCTGCCTACTTGTGCTCTCTCTCTCTGTCAAATAAATAAATAAAATCTTTTAAAAAAATAAAAAAAAAAGACAATGGGACAATAAACAGAGAAACAGGCTTGAGAAATGGTTGCAGAGAGATGTTCTCAAGTTCCAAAGCCTTGGGCTCAGTTTGTTGTCACCTCCTTATGACTCTCACTGGGAATTAAGACTTGACTTTCCATTTGAACTCATAAAACAAGATGAAGTTTAGAAAAAATGTTTCACTCATTGACTCCTGCAAAATTAGCAACTAGGCCCTCTGCTACCAGTAACTTTTAAAGTGGGAATAGTCAGAGCCTGGGAATGGCTCCAGAGAAATCACTGGCCTATGAGGCTTTTGGTCATTAATCAAGAAACTTGGAAGTTCAGTAGCATGAATGTCACTGACTCTGTCATTTGAAGCTCTGCTTCCAATTTATAGAAATGTATAGAAAAGAATGCTAAGAGGGGCGCCTGGGTGGCTCAGTCGGTTAAGCATCTGCCTTCAGCCCAGATCATGATCTCGGGGTCCTGGGATCGAGCCTGGCATCGGGGTCCTGCTCAGTGGGGAGTCTGCTTCTCCTTCTCCCTCTGCCCCTCCCCCTCACTCATGCTCTCTCTCTCTCTCTCAAATAAATAAATAAAGTCTTAAAAAAAAAAGAATGCTAAGAATAATGAACAGATTTGAAGGAAATCATGACATCATAGAAAGATCCCTGACCTTGAAGCTGGTCCTGCATCCGACTGCTGGCATTGTGGTTTACCAACTGTGATGTTCTATCTATTCATTCTGAACCTCAGTTTGCCTCTCTGTGATATGGGAATGACATTTATTGCAAGCTGTTTCTGTGGGCACTTCGCCACGTGTCCTGTATTCATGAGGATTCTCAGTCCCAAATGACAGGAACCTAAGTCCAATTAGCTTAAGGAAGACATGAAAAGCTGGAACTATTGGTGAGGAGTTTGAGGGAAGGCTGGATTTCTTGGACTGTGTCACCAGGAAGGGCAAAAGTGAGCTGGAACCTCCCCAGCTGGGACCTCAAAGCCCTTGGGGCTTTCTCTCCACCACTCATCCTCTCTCTGTTGGCTTCATTCTCTCAGATCTGAGTTTCCAGGGTGCTAGAACCATGTCTGCTGGCACTTGCAGACTCCCATCTGGCACTAGAAAGGAAAGGGATGATTCCCAGCTTTGGTCTGAAAAATCCTAGCTAAGGACTCTGATTATCCTGGCTGAGGACAGACACCGACCTGCCTACTCCTCGGACCACTATCTGTGGCCGTGCATGCAGAGGTGCACATACTACCGCGTACAAGGGTGGGCCCCCGCCTAGGTCAGGGCCAAGCCCCTGAGGCCAGAGGAGGCGGAGTCAGTGACTGCAAGAAGGGAGAGGGGGACGTACCGCACAGGTGCGGGCATGAGAAGTCTACCCATGTCCCAGATCCAGCTTCACCTTTGACCCATCCCACGTCTCTCACCCATCACACTCGCTCTTCCTCCTACTCCACATCCCAATGGATGGTATCACCCAGGGGCCGGAATTGGAAATCTGGAAGTCAGGCTGTATTCCTCCCCCTGGCTTCCCTCCCCGTTGGAATGAGTCACCCAACCCTCATGCTGTGCCCATGAACTCCTCAAGCTTCTATCCGTTTCTCTCCACCCCCTGCCCCAGCTCTGGTGTAGAATTCATCAACCTTTGTGCTGCAGTGATAATGGGTCTTCTTTCCCCTTGTTGTACCTCCCTCTATTCTAATTTCCACTCTCTGGTGACAGTTATTTTTCCAAAACTATGCAAGTGATAAAGAGACACTTGCTGTGTGTCTTCCCTGCTCAATTTTTTTTAATGGCTCTCCATTAAGGCCAGCTACATAATTTCTGGTGCCAGGTGCAAAATGTTCAGAAAACAAGGGGGAAATGCCACTGAATGTACTAAAATATGAAGATTTTTCCTTTTTCTTTTCTTTCTTTTTTGTTTTTTTTTTTTTTTTGGTAGTCTCTGTCTCAATTTGTCATGTTTTTATTTGCCATTCAATGCTGTTCTAAATGAAGAAATATTCATACTATAAATTCTTAGCATGACCTTTACTATTCGTGTTTATATTGCACAATGCCAGTTTTAAAGACAAATATAAGAGCCTTTAACTCATATGTGGAATCACTGAAGTGATACAATTCATATTTTGTGGCCCAGTGCACAAAACCAACCGAACTGTTTCTTTTTTTTTTAAGATTTATTTATTTATTTGAGGGGGGAGGGGCAGAGGGAGAGGGAGAATCCTGAAGCAGACTCCCCGATGAGTGCAGAGCCCCACAGGGGACTTGATCCCAGAGCCCTGAGATCACGACCTGAGCCGACATCAAGAGTCAGACGCTTAACCCACTGAGCCACCCAGGCACCCCTAACCCAACTGTTTTTTAATCTCACTTCTTAATATGGACACATTCTATCAGTGCTCAGTGGAAGGTGGTGGCTTCCGAAACACGCTTACCTTGCCTTTGCTTTGAGTTGCTAAACTCCCACACAGAGTAGGTCCTCTGGAATTCTGTGCTCTTGGAGCATCGTGAACACTACATGTGAATGAAGCAGTAAGACAATGCCGACATGCCTGCCGCATCTATCTCCTCCGCTCACGTGCCTGCGCCTTTGTCCCACTGGACTTCACTTACAAAGCGCTAGCAGAAAGAAAACATCATTACGAATTTCAAGATGGCCTCCAGCAGAGCCTTAGACCAAGCGCGGAGCATCTGAGCAGGGAGTCCTGCCGGGCTGTACAAGGTCACACACCCACGAAGCAGTCCTGCTTCCTATTTTCCATAGGGTAGGTTACAACTGTTTCAGAGGAAATGCCAGCCCTTTTATGATTAGGCCTGAGCCTCATCTCCTTCCTTTATCCTGACACCTACATTCTCTGCCCCACAGAATGTTTTCTCCTGCAAGAATGAAGGGCTTAGTATTTTCTCTCCCACCATCCTCATTGCCTGAAGTGTCTTAGATCCTCTGCTCATCTTAAGGCTCCGTTCAAAGGCCCTCTTCTCTGTAAAGACTGCCTCGACTCTTCCAGGAAGACAGAGCCCTTCTCGGGCATCTCCCTGCGCTCGGATACAGACTGTGGTCATGATCGATGGCATCGCCAATGTCAAGACCAGAAGCTCTTCCGGGGCGGGAGCTGTCTCTTTTCTGTTTTGAGGTCTCCGTGTCCAGCAGGGTGTCTGGCCAATGATAGGAGCTCACACAACAGAATACTTACAAATGGAATGAAAGAATAAAACAATGCCCCGTGTACAGTGGTCATTCATTCACAAAATGATTCTTTCAAAAATATCTACTGAGTGCCCATGATATAATGGGCTCTGTGCCCTGTCTTCTCTTCAACAAATAGTGAGTGTCTACCGCATGTCAGGGCCAAGGTTAGGAGCTGGGGACACGTGGTGAGCAGGACAGGCAGGGCTTCTTCCTTCTAAGAACTTACACTCTCCTTGGCTCTCAGCAAATGCCATTTCACCTCCTCCCCCTTCCCCTCCACCTCCCAAGAGGTAACTAAATCAGTCATACATATTTTAAGACTTTCTCTGTTTCCACCTTCTGCTTGGGATTCCCTTTCTCTGCGCCATTCTCGGGTACCAAGAGGTGGATACTTGATCATGCCAGAGTTTGTTTGGTTTTGTTTTTTGTTTTCAACCCCTGTAGAGGTTGCTGTAGAATGAACAGGAAACCAGCCCTGTAGCCCCTGCACCAGCTGGGGTCATCTCACCAAATTATTCCAGAGGTTATTCCCCTGAGGCTCAACAAAGTCCCTAACTGCTGACTTCAATCTCTTCCTCTCACTTAAGTGTTTTTCTCGAAAATTTGAGGTGTATGTCCTTGCAACACAGACTGTATCTGGTCATGAAAGCAGTATGTGTCTCATTTGGAATGCAGTTGGCTCCAGAGCTCAGCTCAGGCTAACCCTAGAGAGAGAGAGAACAGGACTGTCGCCTAGATGCTTGAGTTCTTGCTGACATAGGCTTTTTTCCCTCCTCCCTCCCCTTCTCCCTGACCTTCCCTCGACCTTCTACCCTCCTGTAGTTTCTGAGTGTTGTTCTGTGGAGAAGAATGTTATGAGAGAGCCTTCTTCATAAAAGTACCCTTACTCATACAGAGCTTATGTTCCCGTGTTCTCCCAGCTGAGATGGAATTTTTCATTCTTAATCATGGCTAAAAGAAGAAATGTCTTGGAAAGTCTGAGCAAACTTATCTCAGAAACTGTTTATGACTTAGAGAATTCAGTTGTGGAAATGTTTCAGGTGAAGAAGTGGCAGAAGTGTCATACTATGGACCGAATTGCGTCCACCCTGTCCCAAATTCATACACTGAAACCCTAACTGCAATGTGAGGGTATTTGGAGATGGGTTCTTTGGGAGGTAATTAGGGTCAGGGGGGTCTCCAGGGTGGGTCTCTCAAGATAGAATTAGTGGCTTAGAGCATCTCTCTCCTTTGTGAGGACACAGTGAAGGTGTCCATCCGCAAGCAAGCAGGAAGGCTCTGACCAGGAACGGAATCAGCCAGCACTTTGATCTTGGACTTCCCAGCCTCCAGAGGTCATAAATAATTTCCATACACCTCTGTTCAGTGCCAGTCACTGTTGAATAGTTTGAGTCCCTCCAGGGCATGTCAGGGGCTAGATTGACCGCATCGACTTCTGCAGCCACTCACTGCACATCATTGATTTAAATGATGACCCCGGCTGAGCTCTGACACATTGGAAGTGACAATGGGTTGCTAGATGCAATGGCTGCTTGAAATCATTCCCAATACATGAATAGGTTTTCATAGTTCTTGCTCCTAGAGAAAGCATTGTCGTGGAGAACTTAGCTCTGAGTCACAGCATTTTGGTTCACTCTGCAGAAGGTGTTGGAGGAGGTGGGAGCTGTTCCAGGGACGTAGCCTTGAGAGAGTAAGGGGTTGTCAAGACCACAGGATGGTATAAGTGGCTGGACCCAGTTAAGGCCTATATGTAAACGCTAAGATGCTAGTGGGCAGATACAGGGATTTGCTATCTCAAGGCTGCCCCAGCAAGCCTCATAAGTAAATTCTCTTGCTTATGAAACCTGCCCCCTACCACTCTGGGGTGGTCTGCCTCTTTCTTCCATCTCTCTCTGCCCTCCATGGATGGGGGCCAGTTTGCAGAACAACAGAGGGTCACTGAAGATTTAAACAAGGCGGATTGGATAGTCCATTTCTAGCTTGAAATTGTTCTATAGCAAACTTGGCCTAGCAAATGCAATATTTTGCTTGGGACAGAATGATTATAATAATAGCAATAACTATAATAGTGATATCTTACACAAATGGAGGTCTAATACATGCCAGATGTTGTGCTAGATTATATATACATATCAACAACCATGCAAGATATGTGTTGTTATTTCTGTCTTATGTGTTAGGAAACAGAGGCTTACAAAGCTAGCTTCGAGGTGGGATTGAGATTTGGATGTGACTCTGTCACATATGCTTTGCTCACCACACTGCACCACTCCCTGCATCCCAAATGTGTTTCTACACCTGCGTCCTGCTTTCTGGGATACTACACAATTAACAATTGACATTAGAAAAGTACAATCCTGCTGGTCCAGGGAATAATGAAAATGCATCGTGAAGTGGGACTCCTCTTGCAGATTCCTTTAATCCAGCATCTTAGGAACCAGGGGTGTTTCCTACATTGATTTGTCAGTATGTTATTAAGAGAAAACTTTTTTGAGGAGAGGTCAGAAAATCTTGGGAAAAAAGAACTTTCCTTCTTCTTTTCCTCATGAAAGCGAGTGGAGTGGGTGTAACTAATTCTCTTCTTGGTGTGTCAAGGCCACTTTTCATAAGCACCAGTTGCAATCAGCTAAAACAAATAGTGTAATCCCTGCAGCAGGCTACTTATGGGGTGCTTTTGGTTCTGTGTTAACGGGCACAGATTTCTTTTCTTTTCTCTGTTTTGTTTCTGTTTCTTCTGACTTTGTCCCTCCTCTTAGGCGGTCAGCTGTCACTTTCTCTGATGACAAAGGGATTTCTTCTGGTCGTACCTCTGCACCTCCCCAGTTCCCATTTTACCATATCTAATCTGCTCTTCTTTGAAAGCCTTCTTGAGTTTATTGAATTAGGCACTTTATTTTTCAAAGAACTTCAATTACTGTGGGTAAGGCTGCATGGCTGCCTCTAGAGTCTCCTTGCAGGCAATGCGTGTAGGCTTATGATGGGGCCTATTCTTATCACTATCTCCCTTGTTTTATTCTGGATTTGTGACTACGTTTTAGGTGCTTCAGCTGGCTGTGAGTCCAGCCTTTGGACAAGATGTCATTGCTTATATAGCAATAATAGATGCTTTTACTTCCAAGGAAGAGACAGCCTTACCCAAACTGGCTTAAATACAATAAAGAAATGTATTATCTCATAGGACACTCAGTCCAGATAGGGCAGGCTTCAGGGTTGCTTGATTTAATGACTGCACAGTGTTATCAGAGACCCAGATCTTTCTATCTCTTAGGTCTGCCACTTCTAGAAGGTTCACAGTTATAAGGTGGCTGTTAGCAGCAACGGAGGCATCATGTGGAAAGAATGGAAAGGGAAAGAATCATTGCTACATGATGGTAATGAAAAGTAAGTGGCATGAAAGGTAAATTCTTCTCTTCAATCTGATTGGTCAGCTGAAGCAACAAGCGCACCTCTGGACCTCTAACATCCGTCAGGGGAATTCACTGCTCTGATGGGCCTAGATCAAAAGTCAGCAAGTGTTCTCCAAAGAGGACCAGGCAGGAAAGGTTTAAATTTTGGGAGCCGTACAGTCTTTGCCACACTTCTTAACTTCGCTGTCCTATCACAAGAGCAGCCAGAGAAAATAATGGGTGTGGTTGTTTTCAAATAAACGTTATTTACGGGAACAGGTAATAGGGCCATGGGCTGACCTCTGACTTGGACTAACAAGGATCTACCCCCAACTGTGGAGATGAATCAGCATCTCCAGAGCCAGGTGGGGTGGGAGCGGACATGTGTGAAGAACTAGGAACTGAGTTCTGTCAGGAGGGAAGGGGGATGCTAGTAGCCGACAACGGTTCACCACATCGCCCTTTGGAGGAGTAGAGTTTAAAACCATTACCTTTTTCAACTCCCATGAAAGCCAAGAGAAGGACTGTGAATGCTGGCTGTTTATTTATATAAATATCAATTTGCTATAGCTTGTCATGTAACTGACCACTTTAAGAACCACTCTCTTCTCGCTCGTCCTTCCTTATCTCCGGGCTCCAGCCTTACATACTTCCTGGAAGGTGACAGGTTCTCTTGAGTCTCTGCACTTGCTCCTCCCTTTCTTAGAAACATGCTCTCCCCGCTTCACCCCCATTCTCTTGGTTATATCCTCGTAATTCCTTCAAACCCTGGGAAACCTTCCCTTGGGTGGGATCCTTCTCGTTTAAAGTCCGCATAGCCGCGTACATACCTCGATTAAAGCACATGGCACCCTGTGCTGTAAAGATCTGTCTACAGGTGCATCTTCCCACCTGACTGTGCCATCCTGGAGGGCCCTGTTCCACTGTGTGCCCCAGTCCCTGAGGAACACAACCCCTACACGTAGCAGTCCCTCAATGCATGTTTCTTGAATGAATGAGCATGCATGCCTTGGATGATGAAAGGAAATGAATTACCCTTTCAGGATGTCTGGGGTGTTATCATTGAGATCCGAGTAGCAAAATGTATAAGTTACTACTTTTTTTTTTTTTTTTCTGAACCCTTTTCTTGCTAGATACGAAATACCGAAGTTTGACCCTCTGGTCTTTATATATGAATCAGATTTGATGATTTCCATGTGTCTGTGTCATGATGTGTGACTTCAGACTTCAGTTTCACAGCTCTACCTGTGCTGTGAGACCCCATTCAATTCCATACTCCCATATTCACATGCCCCCCCCCCCCCCCACTAACTGACTCGTGAAGAGGCAAGTTTCTCTGGCCCCTGGCTCTCTATAGGGAAGTCAGCTCAGGAGTTCCTTATTTTTCAGTGTTCTCCAGAGAACACTCTTCCTGGGGCGTATCCAATGGTCACCTTGCTGATGACAGAATTCCACTCGTGGATAACTTGACATTTACAGCACTGGCACTCACTAGATTTGCAAAGTGAAGCTCACTGGTGGGCAGATGAAGGCCTCCTGCAACAAGTCTTCAGCAGTGATTGACACATGGGCTTGGAGGGAAGACTGCCCTGCTTTTGGGCCACCCTGGCTACTGGTCATTTACTTAGCTTCTCTGATCTGCATCTACCTCACTGATAAAGTGAAGATAATAAAAGTCCCTACACCATAAGGTTTTTATGAGGATCAGTAAAATAATGCATATAAAGTATAGCATAGTTCCTCCTTCCTGACATACAGAAAGCACTCAATAACAAAAGCTACTAGTTGATGCCCAAAATGTGTGCGTGTGTGTGTGCATAACTGACGATATTAATAAATTTAATTTTCCGGTCTAGAGATTCCAGATATGACTCATCTAAAGCTCTCAGGCAAGGTTTTTTTTTTTTTTTTTTTTTTTTTTTAATATGAGCTATTACAAAACACGCCAACCAAGAAACAAGGAAAAGCAACACAAGATCAGGATTAGGTTCAGCTGGGAGTAATAGCAACTTCAAGGAAGAACAGTTCAAACAACATAGATGTTTGTCTTTCCCATAAAAATCTAGAATCAGCAGGCTAGGGCTAGTATGGAGGCTCTACTCTATGAGGTGCTCAGAGAGCCAGGCTGTGTGTAATTTTTTTTTCTCCTTAGCTTTAATGAGGCAAAATTGACAAATAAAATTTCATATATTTAAAGTATTCAACTTGATGATTGATACATTGTGAAAAACCACAATCAAGTTAATTAATGCATCCATCATCTTACAGTTACTTTTTTTTTTTTGGTAAGAACACTTGAGATCTACTTTCTTAGTAAATCTCAAGTATATAATACATTATTTTTTATTTTTATTTATTTATTTTTTTAAAGATTTTATTTATTTATTTGACAGAGAGAGACACAGCGAGAGAGGGAACACAAGCAGGGGGAGTGGGAGAGGGAGAAGCAGGCTCTCCGCTGAGCAGGGAGCCCACTGCAGGGCTCGGTGACAGGACCCTGGGATCATGACCTGAGCCGAAGGCAGACACTTAATGACCGAGCCACCCAGGTGCCCTTATAATACATTATTATTAACTATACTCACTGTGTCCTACATTAGATCCTCAGAACTTCTTCGTCTTATAGGTTTGTACTGTTGGACTAACATCTCCCCATTTCCCCCACCTCCCAGGCCTTGGCAAACACCATTCTATTCTCTTTCGGCTATGAGTTTGATTTTTTTTTTTTTTAAAGATTCCACAAATGAGTGGAATATACCGTATTTGTCTTTGTCTGGCTTATTTCATTTAGCATAACGTCCTCCAGTTTCATCCAAGTTATCACAAATGGCAGGATTTCTTTCATTTTTATGTGATGTATAGAAGGCTGCTGGGCTCCGGTCATCATATCTAAATTCCAGGCAGTAGCAAGTAAAGAGGGGCAAAGAAGAAAAAGTAAGTGGTACATGCCAGTTCTCTTTTAAGGAAGACTCCTGAAAGCTGCCACATGACATTTCTACTTATATCCTTCCAGCCAGAATTGAATCATGTGGACTTACTTAGCTGCAAAGGAGGCTGAGAAATCCAATCTTTATTCTGCATTGTCATGTGCCCCACCCAATGTCAGGGGCTCTATTGTAAAGGAGGAAAAGGGAAGGTAAATACTGAAAACAGTCTTTGCTACAAAACTGCACTCTATTTCTCCTCATATACTTAGGGACTTTGAGCAAACTCCCTAAAACTTCCCTGTATTCTTTTTAATACATTCAATAAATAGGCCATTATACTTGGCACCAATACACAGGCCATAAATCTAGGCCCTGGTGATACAAAGATAAATGAGAAAAAGTCCACCCCCACCATGAAATTAGTACAATGTTTCACGTGCCGTACCTGTGGTTGTTACAAAGTGTTACTAGACATGGAGGAAGAAATGATTAAAGCTTCTGGAGAAGGTCATAGGGGATGGTCTGAGGATGCCTCACAGAGAAGAGCTTTTGTTTGGGATGTTGGCAAATAAAGAGAACCTTTCTAGAAACGAGCAGATACAAGCCAAAAATCAACTGCTGGGAGCATTCTCAGCTGTAGGCAAGAGATTCTTGGCTCAAATAAGTGGATTCAAGCAAAGAGTTAGGGAGAGATGGGGAACTTTCTCACTCCCCTTTCTGTGCACCCTAAGGGACCAGAGGAAAGAATGAAATACAATGATTATTTTTTACTTTCAATGATGAAACTTGGCTAGGCCACTTATTACTTTAGTCCAAGTTTTTTCCCCTGAAATATTGAATACTTTTCATGCTGAAGAACAAATATAGTATAATGTGCATGGGGCAGAGAGTCCCTTTTAAGAGACAGATTAAGAGTATCATGTTATAGGGGCACCTGGGTGTCTCAGTCATTAAGCATCTGCCTTTGGCTCAGGTCATGATCCCAGGGTCCTGGGATCGAGCCCTGCATTGGGCTCCCTGCTATGCTGGAAGCCTGCTTCTCCCTCTCCCACTCCCCCTGCTTGTGTTCCCTCTCTTGCTGTGTCTCTCTCTGTCAAATAAATGAATAAAATCTTGAAAAAAAGTATCATCTATAGAATTAGCTGATGTATGTATGCATGATATAAAATTTCTGCTAAAATAATAGAAAATAATCTCATTGAGAAAGTGATCAGAGGTCTGGGAAAAAAGCTTTAATCATTCCAGTAAAAGCAATCTCACCTAATTTATTATTGAAAGTGGAGAAATGGAGTGGTACTATTAAATAGCTTTCCCAAATCATGGGGCATTATTGTGGGAGGAACTCAGATTTTCTTGTTCTTGGTGATGTTTGGATCCCCTGTTACTAAAGCCTCTTTGTGGACATCGAGTTATTTTCTACACCGCATACACGTAATATTTCAAATTATAGTTTGCTTTCTATTTTGCTCCAGCATGACACATTCTAATACAAGCTCATAGGTACATCCTGCAAAAATTTACAGTTGACTATGAAAAACGTCTTGGTAAGGCTTTCATCACGCACGTAGAGAACAAATTGAACAGCGTAGATATTGAGGTTTCAAAGCCACCATTATAAATGTAGAGGCCACCACATGGTGGTGGATTCAAAATAATGTGAAGATTCTTCTTTTTAAAAGAACACAGAGAAACTCGAGTTCATCAGAATCTAGAAGAAGGGGAAACACATCTAACCATCCCAAGCACCCCTGGGCATGATGTAGACCTTCCTGGGGTCACGTTCGGAGTGTTTGAGAAATCCAAGGACAACCAAGGGAAAGACAGAAGTCTTTGAGCAAAATATGCCACTCTCAGCAGGACAAATAAGGGCAAAGCAATGGCAATCACTTTAAGCTGTTCCGTCCCATTTTAGGCAAGCAATAACTTTAAGCTGTTCTGTCCCATTTTAGGCAAGTTTTAATCAACTTGAATGGCCCATTTTGAAGTAATTTCACGACATAATTATCCAGGAAATGCAATAAAAGTTTCACAGACAATAACTACCTGTCATCTTCAACTTGTAAAATTCCTTGTTGCCTAGCGGCTTTGTATTCTAGGGAGTTTAATTCTTTTTCTCCACTTTTAAACTTTTGATTCTCTTCCGTTTTTGTATTTTTTGAGAGAAAGGTTGTCATGAGTACGATGGAGTTTTGCTCTCACTTTTTTGGATATTCAGGTTCTGGGAACTTCTGTTTTTGGTTCCCAAGAACCCATCAACTTCCTGACCAGGGTCTTCCTCTACCTGCATTAGGACTAGGTTGTCTGCAATGTAGCAAACAGCTAGAGAGGCTGTGTGATATTAAGCATGCAGGTCTCTGGTTTGAATACTGCTCCTGTGTGACTTTGGACAGCTTACATAACCTCTCTGTGTCTTAGTTGCCTCATTGTAAAATGGGAGTGGTAAGAGTACCTACCTCACAAAGTTGCTGAGAGGATTAAATGAGTACCCACTGTTACAGAAAACAGAATTCGACTGAATACATTTTAAAGACCTTATTGGCTTTATTCAGTGATTCATGAATTGGGCAGCATCCAATCTAGCAGGTAGAAAGGAGCTCTCTGAAGAGCTGTACAAGGCAAGAAATGTTATAGGCAGAAGGGAGCCGGAACAAGGAAGTTGTCGAGACAATAAAGCAGATTGATTATTGCAAGGTTACCTTCTTTATAGAGGATGGCAGAGGTCTTATCAGGCAGATCACCAAGCTAATGCTGGTCAGGTGATTCCTGATTGACTGGTTTAACGTTCCATTTCCTGGAGAGCTGAAACTATAATTAAGTTTCAGTTTGACAATGTAGGGCTTAGCATACATGGCTCAATTTTGGCACAGGTATCATATCTATAACACCAGCACATAGTGAGTACTTAAAGAAATGTTAGCTATGGGGCGCCTGGGTGGCTCAGTCAGTTAAGTGTCCAACTCATGATTTCGGCTCAGGTCATGATCTCATGGGTCATGGGATCAGCCCTGCGATGGTCTCCATGCTCAGCAGGGAAATCTGCTTGAGATTCTCTGTCTCCCTCTCCCTCTGGCCCTCCCCCCAGACTCTCTCTCTCTCTCTCTCTCCCCCCCTAAAATAAATAGATAAATCTTTTTAAAAAAGAGATGTTAGCTATTATTATTTTTGTGTTCTAAAATCCCAACAAGATATTAGTGTTTCTTGAAGATGCTTCTTTAACATTTTCTTTATTATAGGTCTGTTGCAGGGGAAGATCCAGTCATTGAAGTCAAAAGATCTCAGTTTGAAGCTCAGCATTGCCACTTCGTGAATGTGTGACATTGGCCAAAACATAGCCCTCCCGGGTCTCTGTTTTCTCAACAGGGGATGCACAGGGGATGGGGAACTGGCTGATTTTTCATTATTCAGTTAACAAATATTTGTTGAGTACTTAATACTCATCTCCAAAATCTGTGTGAGTGCTTCAAGCCTTTTACATGTGCCTAGTATCATTCCAATTACCAGTTTTTCAAGTGGAGCGTTTTGTTAGGTTGTTCCACACCACATTTCCTCACACGGAGGAGCAACGAATTTAATGTTCCCATGGTTTAGGGGTCTTTTTGGGAAACTGGTGGATGCTGAGGGGTCTCTCCACACGCTGATGTACTCACAGGCCAGAGTTTGGGTATGACCTCAGGGGCTGGCTGACAGTTGTATGGCCCATTTGTGGGATCTCTGGGCCCCTAAAGGCAAGTCACAGACTGGGGAGTTGTACCACCAAGATTCCCTCTAATTGGGAATTCCAGGAATCAGCTGGGAAAAGAACACAGTGGCATCCACCTGTTTGAGGGTCAAATGGGTAAAACACCAACACTGGTGGAAACGTCTCTATCAACCACTTGGGGACTCCTGCTATAGGCAGAGAAATCAGGAAATGAAAATCTTTTTAAAATGTGAAATAGGTCTTCTTAGTCACCTGTTCAAACTCTGATGTTTCCTCATCACACACACTGTGAAATCCAAAGTCTTTCCCATAGCCTGCGAGGTTCTACCTTATCTGGCCCCTACTTCCCTACACCCCTGCCCCACACTCCCTTCATTCCAATAATGTGGCCCTACTGTGTGGCTTCAAGCACATGAAGCTGGTGTCTGTCCCTTCTGCTTGGAGTTCCCTTACTCCAGATCTTCTCGTGAGCCTCTTCTTGCTATTCAGGGCTCAGCCCAGGACCACTGCCCTCTGAATCTAAGGGAGCTCCCATTCTCTCTTTATTGATTATATCTATTCTACTCCTGGTACGTATCACTGTCACAGTTTCCTTATTTCTTTACATACTGGAAGGGATCTTGTCTGTCTTGTTCCCTGCTGTATTCTCAAGTTTGAGCAGAATACCTGGCCCATAGTTGGTGCTCAATAAAAAAGTTAGCAATTCGGGCGCCTGGGTGGCTCAGTTGGTTAAGCGACTGCCTTCGGCTCAGGTCATGATCCTGGAGTCCCGGGATCGAGTCCCACATCGGGCTCCCTGCTCAGCGGGGGGTCTGCTTCTCCCTCTGACCCTCTTCCCTCTCGTGCTCTCTATCTCTCATTCTCTCTCTCTCAAACAAATAAATAAAATCTTTAAAAAAATGTTAGCAATTAAATGAATGAATAAATGAACAAATACATAAGGATAGAGGTACAGAAACCTGTCTTCTCTCCATTCTAATTTCATGCCATTAACAGAAGAGGTGGTTTTGGGAATGAGGGATTTATACTAAGAAACTCTGAGAATAGTCTCAACATCAAAGTGATGCGGTGTAGTAGTGAGGTCCACAGAATCAGGAGTCAGACTTGCCAAGTTCAGTTCCCACCTCTGCTACTGTGTGATCTCTGGTAAGTTCTCTAGACTCTCAAAAAATGGGCATGATAGTAAGATTACCTGTTGCTGTGAGTGAGATCATGCAGACAACGCTGTTAGGATAGTGACTGACCCATAATAAATTATTATTACTGAGCAGATGTTTGGTAAACTTCAAGCCTCTGTTTCCATGCCCACCTCCTGCTCCCACCTCACAGTCTGCTTCCCAAAAAGCCAGGCATTGCCTAGGAAGACTGGAGCCTGCCCCAGTTCTCAAACTCTCCCTATGACACTCCCTGAGCTAAAGAAATTTCTAGGTGTCTTGGGTTTAACTTTCATTCCATTCCTTTCTCACTTACAAAAGAAAACACTGTGGAAGACAAGTGAAAGTGTAGTTAGTAGAAGGATGGCTTGAATTTTTTCAAAATTAGAAACAAAAATGTAAATGATTAGAAAAACTTTTACAAAAATATAAATCATTGACAAAGACAAAAGAGATTGAGAGCCACTGGCTTCATGGCGTATTGAGCAAGGAAGGGATTGAAAATGAAATGAGAAGAAATCCCTGAGCCGTAGCTCCTATGGTCCCAGGCTGTACTGGATGATATTATCTGCAAGTGTCATGAAAGCAGGCCCCAAAGAGGAATCTTTTCTGAATCCCACTCAAGAAGTTACACGGTCCACCAAACATAATGGAATTGGATTCCTTCTCCTCCAAGGGGAAATGCCAAAGGTGTGTCCTCAAGTAAACAGAAAGAGAAGCCATTTGCTCAGTAATAAAAAATAAATGGTTGTGGGGCTCAGCTGGAAGAGCACGGTAGACATCAAGAATAAATAGCCCATACACCCAAAGCCAGTGGAAGGAGGAAAATAATAAAGGTTAGTGCAGGGATTAAAAAAATAGAGAATAGAAAAAGGTCAGGGAAAATCAACAAAACCAAGAGTGGGTTCTTCAAAAAGATCTACAAAATAGACAAATCTTTAGCTAGATTGACTAAGAAAGAAAAGAGAAGGCTCAAACAACCAAAATCAGATAAAGTAGACATTACTACAGATCTTACAGAAAGCGGATTATAAAAGAGTACTATGAATAATTGTACAGTAAAAAATTTGATAACCTAAGTGAAATGGACAAATTCCTAGGAACATACAACTTACCAAGACCAACTCATGAAGAAATATAAAATCTGAAGAGACTTGGAACTAGTAAGGAAATCGAAACAGTAAACAAAAACACCAGAACAGGGGCATCTGGCTGTCTCAGTTGGTAGAGGATGTGACTCTTGATCTTGGGATTGTGAGTTCAGGCCCCACATTGGGCATAGAGATTACTTAAAAAAAACAAAAAAACCAAAAAAAACAAAAAAAACCTCACAACAAAGAAAAGCCCCAGGACAGGATGACTTCACTGGTGTAATCTACCAAACAGCTCACGAGGGACAAGGGAGTTGGGTACATGGCTGTAATAATTTCCTGGTGTTTCTGGTCTGCTGCAAGTACATGTCAGTTAAGATGCCTTCAATAGTTCCAGAAAGAGCCTTCAGGTCCCTAGATGCTCTTGCTGGGAGCTCCATCAGCCTGACTACAGAGCTGGGTGAGGGCGGTAGGCGGGACACTGGTCTGATGTGGTTTGGAGTGTTGGGGTTTGGAGAGTCAGAGCCAATGGCCATGAGAGTTCTTGAGATGTCTTTGGTGCAAGAAGGTGGTTTTCTTAAGGCACAGGGACAGGACCTGTGGGCCAAAAGAGCGGCTACTCCAGATTGTGAGGAGCAACTGATTATATACTATGGAGTTGGGGGTGGTAAAGACAAGGAGAAGTTTCCAAAAGGACTTTCATATGCTAAAGAAGACTCACAGGATTCTGGAGTCCTAGCTATTATCAAGCTAAGGTGGTTTTTCCCTCTAGCAAAGCATTAACATTAAGACAGCTGGGAATTTCCTGGAGAAATGTTATACTCTGCCTGCCTCAAGTATTTGTCAATGGGCTGTGGGTTATAAGGAAATTTAATTTTATCTTCATTTCCTTCTGCCTTTGTTCCCCACTTCAGTAGCAGCTGCTCTATTAACCATTGCAATCCATGCTGTCAAAGCAGGCTAATTTGGTTTATCTCCCAGCCCTCGCATTATTAACTGTAAGATCTGTGCAAAATGTTCACTTTTCTTAAGCCTTGGTATTTAATCCTAAAAATTAACACCACCCTTATGAGGTTGCTGGAAGCATTAAGAAAATGCATATCAAGTAAACTCTGGCACATAGCAAGTGCTCAATACATTTTATATATCTATGAAGTTCTGGGGGTAGCAAGACTGGGCAGACCGCCCTCTTATTGAAGTGTAGCTTTAACAAGGCTTACTTTGGTCGGGGGTGCCACATATTACCAACCACACTGGGCTAGGAAAGACCCATTTGTATGTCAGATCATCCCCCCATTATTCTTTTAAGATTTATTTATTTGAGAGAGAGAGAGAGAGAGCACATGTGCGAGAGTGTGCATGTGGGCAGGTGGAGAGGGAGAGAGAATCCTGAGAGACTCCCTGCTGAGTGTAGGGCCTGTCGTGGGGCCTGATCTCAGGACCCTGAAATCATGACCCGAGCAGAAATCAAGAGCCAGTCACTCAACCAACTGAGCCACCCAGGTGCCTCTCCATTTTTTTTTTTTTAAGATTTATTTATTTATTTATCTGAGAGAGAGTTGGGGGAGGGGCAGAGGGAGAGGAAGAGAGACGATCTCCAGCAGATTCCCCGCTGACCGTGGAGCCTGATGTGGGGTTCCATCTCATGACCCATAAGATCACGCCCTGAGCTGAAATTCAAGAGTCAAACGCTTAACTGACTAGGCCACCCAGGTGCCCCAGTCGTCGCCCCATTATTGAGCCCATGCAATACAAACAGGATCTAGATTGTTATTCCCAGAGCTTTCAGCAACTTTTGAAAAAGTACCACGAGAGAACTTTTGTGGACTGGCAGATGGCTTCATGGCTCTCTCTGCCCTCAGTCTGTGGTTAAGTCCCAGAAGCAAGCCCCAGTTCAAGCCTTTCAGCCACTGGGCACGTGACCCTCCTCCCCTAAGCAGAAGACATAAGGGAACTGGAGGGGTGTTGCAGGTTTCCAAGGGAACCATTTCTCTCAGGATACCTGAAAGACCACTGTGTTCTCTTCTCAATTTTTGGTCATGGGTCATTCTGCTCCTAAACAATGAAATCTGCCCAGACAATAGTTCTTTTATGGAAAGAAGAATGCTGTCAAAGAGAAAATCTTCGTTGTTTTCAAAACCTCTGAAAGGAAGCAGATATAAATTGTTGATTTACTTGTGTGCTTATTTTTCAAATGGAAAAAGAAGTATCTTTTTAAAAATTGCCCATCATACAAAAGATAATGACATTTTACGGGTTTATCTTGTTTTTTTTTTTTTTTTTTTACTATATTATTGACATGCTGAGAAAAGTCCTGCTGCAGTTAAAATATTTTTATATTAAAAAAAGGGAGTCCCTGCATTTGGATGGCTCAAGACTACCAGGATGGGAATTTGATTTGCATTTAAAGCCAGTCAATGTCTCAACTGACAAAACTCACTTTGCAAGAGCACAAGCTAAAAGAAACAAACTATTCAATAAAAATAGAAAATTATTGAGTTTTTAAAAGAATGTCACTTTCTAGCAATTGTTGTCAAGAAAGGCTTTACAGTATCTCAAGCAGACTCCTGGCTGAGCTCAGAACCCAATGTGGGTCTCAAGCTCACAACCCTGAGATCATGACCTGAGCCAAAATCAAGAGTTGGTCACTTAACTAATAGAGCCACACAGGCTCCCCTCTTTTGGATGTTTTCAGGCAATGGGCCAAGATTTGCTTTCCAGTTTGAGGTAAGAGCAGTTTGAGCCACAAGCAGCAAACGTCGCTGGTTGACTTTCCACAGTGTCTTCCTAGCCTGCACTCACGTGGCCTGACTGCAGCAAAGAACATCTTGGAAAGTTACTGGCTTGACGGGTCTCCTTTCAGCATTCTTCAGTATTATCATTTTGTTCATAGACTGATTCTTTCAAGCCTTGTAAGAGAGTTGTTGATTTTGTTTTGTTTTGTTTACATGCTAATTTCTCCTTACTTAGGCTTCATGTACTGTGTCTCCTGATAAATTTTAACTTTTCTTAATTTCAGCCTTTTTACTTAGTCACCCGATTACTTGAACTATCTATTACATATGATACTCAGGTTTTACACTCTTTTCTGTTCAGAGAAATGGTCAGCAAACCCAAAGTATAATGCTTTTCACTTACAAACTCATTTAAATCCCAAGCTGGGACTGAGATTTCTTACCTGCTTTGCTTTGATTTTTTTAAATCCCTATCCATTTGGTCTCAGAGTTCATGCATTTTCTTTTATATCACACGCCTCCCTAGTTGAGTGCAAAGCTGAAAAAAAGAAAAGAAGATAAAAGGAAAGAAAGGAAGGGAGGAAGAAAAAGGAAAAAAAGATCTTTATCTTTTTTGATAAGCATGTGTTTAGTAACGCTGATACATCGGGACCAAGAAATAGGAAATTCATAACAAACAGCCAACAGTAACCACCTCTAAAGTGCTTGAAATTGGTTAGGAAGTATTTTCATAATCTTAATTTTTTAAAATGTATTTCCTTTACCTTTTCTAGTCATTTTTGAGTTCACCAGCACGGATATTTAAGATTAAAAAGTAAACATTCCTTATTTCATTGTATTTGCTCTTATATTTACTTTCATCACCATCATTGAAACATCTTGTTCCTACAATTTTTCCCACAAATAGCTAGAATTTAAGCAAAATCAGTCATAAATAGGCCTCTGTGGGCTGATCTGGGAGCCCTATCCCTTAGAAATTGTTTTTATGAGAAAACATGTTCTAATTCTAAAAACCAAACCAAACCAAAACAAAAAAAACAAATTAGAACATAATCCTTTTGTACATTGGATGTGGCTGATTTTACCAGGTTAAGAGAATGGATTAGAAATAAGATGGACCGAATTCAAATCCTGATTCTGCTTCCAGCTAGCTATGCCATTTTAAGCAAGTTTCTTAACAACTCTGAACCTCTATTTCCTCTTTTCTAAAGTGGGGGAAATATGAGTTACCCACTGTAGAGGGCTGCTAGGAAGTATGAATGATATAATGTATGTAAAGCACCTAGTAAAAGCTCAACAAATCCTAGCTATTATGATCACGTTCCTAAGGTCACCGTTAGACCCTGGACTACACAAGATGGAACTAGAAAGATCAGGGCTCAGGCCAAAAGTCCTTTCTAGCCCAATACCCAGTAGTTTATAACAGAGAGATTGCACTAGGAAGGATTCCTTGTATGACCCTGGAAAATTTTGTAATCTTTTGTGTCTCCGTTTTTTCTTTCTTAGGATAGGTGTAAGTATAATAAAACTTTCTCTCTCTTTTTTTTTCCCTCCAGCTTTATTGAGCTATAATTGACATGTAACATTGTATAAGTTTGAGATATATATTGTAATGACTTGATATACGGATATATGGAGAAATGATTATCACAATAAGGTTAGTTAACACCTCCATCACCTCACATAATTACCAATTTTAAAGGGTAATAACATTTAAGATCTACTCTTAGTAACTTTCAAGTATAAAATACAGTGTTGTTAATATAGTCACCATGCTGCGCATTAGATCCCCAGAACTTATTTGTCTTATAATTGAAAGTTTGTAGCCTTTCACCAACCTCTTCCTATTTGCCCCACCCCAGCCCCTGGCAACCACCATACTGCTATTTCTACAAGTTCAAAAACGTGCCTCGCTTTAAATCACAGGACTAATGAGAAAATAAAGTGGGAATCTTTGCTCAAAGTCTTTGAACAAAACAATGCCACACTTAAGGTGTCATGAACCTCAGACTTGTGCACCTTTACATATATACTCATTCTTCTTCAGCAAGTAAGAGGGCAAGAGGACAAATGAGAGAGGGTGCTACAGCATTGGCTGTGGGTTTGCACTGGAACGATTGGGTTCCTCACATTTCCATGCTTACTCACAAGCTTCAGTTGCATCGAGAAACTTTGGATACAAATTGATTCAAGATCTGATCCCAGCTCTGCCACTTTCTAGCTATGTGACCTTGAGCAAGTCACTTAATTGCTCATGGACAAGAGCAGTATTTCCCTCAGATGGCCACGGTGAGGATGAAATGAGATATTGTACACAGCACACTTAGCACAGGCTCAGTGCTCAAAACATTAGAGATGATGATGATGGTGGTGATGATGATGATGATGGTGGCATGGTGATTAATGATAGTGATGATGGTGCTGGTGCTGGTGGTGATGGTGGTAATGATAATGGTGATGGTAATGGTGGTGATGGTGGTGATGATGATGGTGATGATGATGATAGTGATGATGATGATGGTGATGGTGGCATGATGATGGTGGTATTAATGGTGATGGTGATTGATGGTGGTGATGATGATGGTGATGATGATGGTGATGATGATGGTGATGATGGTAGTGAGATGATGATGGTGCTGTTGGTGATGGTGGTGATGGTGGTGATGATGGTAGTGATGATGATGATGGTATTAATGGTGATGGTGATGATGGTGATTGATGGTGGCTATGATGATGGTGATGATGGTGATGATGGTAATGGTGGTAATGGTGGTGATGGTGGTGATGATGATGGTGATGATGATGATGGTATTAATGGTGATGATGGTGATGATAATGGTAATGGTGATGATGGTGATGATAGTGATGGTGGTGATAATGGTAATGGTGATGATGGTGATGATCGTGATGGTCGTGATGATGATAATGATGATGGTAGTGATGATGATGATGGTGATGGTGGTGATGATGGTAGTGATGATGATGATGGTATTTATGGTGATGATGGTGATGGTGATGATAATGGTGATGGTGATGATAGTGATGGTGGTGATGATGATAGTGATGACGGCAGTGATGATGATGATGGTGTTAATGGTGATGGTGGTGATGATGATGATGATGATGATGGTGGTGGTGGTTATGGTGATGATGGTGGTGATTTTGCTAATTTACTGCTTAGAATTGTCTGCCCTTAAATACCACAGCTGTTCATTTTGTTTTTCGAGTTGCTGCTGCTACTGTAGCCACAGGGGCTTAAAATATGACCTGAGCTCTCCAAAGATATTCCCTTCTCTATTTTCTAATAGTCTTGTTGAAACTCTTGCTCAGTGAAATTACCGTGTTGGTTCCATTATCTATCTTCTACTTTATAAGGCACATAATTGTTAAAACAGAGAGAAAGGGAAAGAGACATGATGTCAGACAATATCTTTCTACATTTTCTTTTTTCATTTAATGTAATGAGTTTTCTGCTTTTTTCATTTCAAAGAAATGATGATGCTGGCAGAGTGTGCAGATTGTCATTTTAATGGATCCTCATCACATATGACAAGATTTGACAAAATTTTCAAAAACCATTAGGTCTGTCAAAATTCCATCCTGTACTTTGTCAAGACCTACCATCATATACTACAAATCTAAGGACTTGTCAGATAAAAGCATTGTCACAGCAGGACTTGTCAGTCAGTCTCCTCAGGCCCCTGGGCCACCTTCAACCTGAATAGCTACAATTTTACATCCTGGAATTGCAGGTAAGATTTCATTTGCAAAGAAGTTCCACAGCTAAGATGTTTGCATCTTTATACATGCATGTCTTTCCTTAGGCTTACACAAGATATATATTTACAAACAGGAAAAAAAGTGCGAATTAGCCAGTTGTAGTGGTTCAGAAATGTAATGGAGGAATGATGAGAAGCATAAGGAAAAAAGTGAGGGAAATAAAGACAGAGAGACAGTCAAGGCACAGATGTTTAAAACTGCAAGGGAGTACAGTTTTAAACATCTTTTTGTTGATGTAAGTTTAACATATCCATGAGATCTGAGTTCAACCACCAGCTAGCTCCTTGAGGATAGGAACTGGGCTCTGAACATCATTAGAAGCTGGTCTGGCAGAATTCAGGTATGGCTGAATCCAGAAGCTCAAACACCAATTAGTTACTGGTCTCTTTTTTTTCATCTCTAGGTTCTGCTTTCCTTTGGCTTCATGTTCAGGCAGGATTTTCCCAGCAGCAGTGGTGTCTGTTGCTTTCATGGTCCTTAGCTAGTGATCCTAGGGGTAGAGGATTAAGGGGTGGAAAAATATTCTCCTGATACTACTAGGAACCATTCTAGGCTTGACTCTCATTAGCAATACTCGAGTCATGTGCCCATCTTTCAGCGAGTCACTGTGGTTAGCAGGACAAAGTACTCTCATTAGACATTTCTGGGTCACATGCTCACTCTTGGAGGGTGAGGAAGTGAATCCTGTTTGATGTACGTGAACTTGAGCACAAAGAAGGGGTATTATCCCAAAGGAAAATCAAGATGCTATTCTCAAGGGGGAAAACAATTGATATATGTTATACCTCCGAGGCTACCCTCTCCTTTCTCCTTTGGTTCACTCCAAAAATTCTCAAAAGAGAATATTGTAAAGAAGCCGTCAAAAGCACCAGCTTTGGAATAAGACATTCTGTGTTGAAATTCTGTTACCGCCACTTACTGACTTGGTGAGTCCTTGGACAAATGACTGAACCTCTTTGTGCTTCAGTGTCCTCTTTGTTACTCAAGTAAAAGTCTGGCTATAGTGCATCAGTTGATTGGTGACTGTATATACAATTATATGTTTTAAATTTTAAATTCAAATAATGCCTAAAGTATTCATGAATTTTTTATGAATCCATGCTCTATCTAGTTTTTAAAAATTTACTACACAATAACCAGTCTCAATTGCTTTAATAGGTAAGAAATGGCATCTGCTGATTATTATAACCTTCCTACGCTTCCTATATTTACATTATCTATACTCATTACCATTACTTTTTAATATCCCATTTACCTCTCAGCCATTTACAATCCGGCATCCATACCCGTCACTCCCCTGAAACTTGTATCTAAGAAATTGCCAACCTCAATTCTCTATTTGCTCTTTAAACATTGAGGCTTCTCAGAATTCTGCCTCCTCTGAAACATTCAGACTGCAGGGGACTACTTCCAAATGTCTCACGGAGCTGAAAGGACTAGAAGTCTAGGGGTCCACTTTTCAGTAGTACTAGTGCGTCCACTGACAACCCACCTGGTACAGTCACTGGGTCCTTGTCCTCTTCTGTAGGAT
Source organism: Eumetopias jubatus (assembly GCF_037043125.1). Lineage (NCBI taxonomy): Eukaryota > Metazoa > Chordata > Mammalia > Carnivora > Otariidae > Eumetopias > Eumetopias jubatus. The sequence goes on from NW_028274814.1 coordinate 125,533,657, forward strand.
GCCCTTGTTGGCTCAAGTACCCCCACAGGCCTCTTTCGTGGCCTCCAACATTCCCAGTCCAGGACTTACACTCACATCCTCTGTCATAGCTCCTGCAGCATCTGAGCTGTGCTTTGGGGGTCTGAAGCAGAGGGACTGCCTCGGCCACATGCCAGGATGAGCCCCCAAGCCCCTGCTCTTGAGCCTGTGTTTTCGCTTCCCTCTGGAGAATTCCTCCAAGCCACCTTGCTGCCTTGCTCTGTCAGTTAGAATCGATTAGAACAATCTCAGTGTCCTGGAGAGGTTTGTAGGAAAAATTGTCACAGACTTTTTAAAAAAATATTTTATTTATTTATTTGCCAGAGAGAGAGAGAGAGAGCAAGCACAAACAGGGGGAGCTGCAGGCAGAGAGAGAAGCAGGCTCCTTGCTGAGCAAAGAACCCGATGTGGGACTTGATCCCAGGACCTGAGCCAAAGGCAGATGCTTAACCAACTGAGCCACCCAAGTGTCCCAGTGTCAGAGACTTAAAAATGAAGCAAAAGATTACTACTGAGTGTCTTTAATGAAAAACAGTGTTATCTAGCTCATTTTTCCCCCCCAGGATTATCGGATTCTAGGGGAGCTCTGTGCCTTTCATTGTTTTGAGGGATTTTATAATGCTGTAACTTATCAACAACTGATAGCAATGTATGCAAATTCTCTCTGTTGTAAGGACAATTGTTCCCCTCTCTTCACCAGGAGAAGCCAGTGTTGCATTTATTTCTAAATTCACTTAAGCATTCATGACTGATCTATGCAACTGTGGTACTTTTGTTTTGTTTTTTTTTTAAGATTTTATTTATTTACTTGAGAGAGAGAGAGAGAGAGAGCACGAGCTGGGAGAGCTGTAGAGGGAGAGGGAGAAGCAAGCTCGCCGCTGAGCAGGGAGCCCAACACGGGGCTTGATCCCAGGACCCCGGGATCACGACCTGAGCCGAAGGCAGCTTAACTGGCTGAGACACCCAGGCACCCCGCAAGTGTGGTACTTTGAATATTCTTCTGAACAGATTGCAACCTCTTCTGGCTCCTCATTAATTAATGAGTTGAATAAAATTTTTGACAAATGTCCGTTTTACATTTGAGTCATGATTATACCTTCTTCTAAAAAGTATTCTTTAACAGATATTCTTTAAATATTCTTTTAATATTTTTGATCCTCCTACGAATAGCCTTTGTCAGATCACAGTCCTGTTATGACCTCCCCCAGGACAATAGGTACCAACCTTCATCCCATTTACAGTATCAAGAGAAGCCACCTACATAATTCTTCCCAGAACAGAGAAACTCTGCACCAAGATGATTTGCTGTTTCCATTTTTAAAAGGATCTGGCAATTCTTAAAGGGCAGCTTCTCTCCCTCAAGTTCCTTCTAACCAGGCACCTCCGTGTAGAAGAAGTTCACAGACTCATTTTTCACATTCTGTGTGAACCTGTTCGGTTGTATCCTCATATCACCCAACCCTACCGCCTACTTTCTGGCTCTTTTAGACTGAAGACATGTCTTTTTCATCTTTATAGTCTTCACAGTGCCTAAAATTGTGCCTTGCATATAGTAGGTGCTCAGAAAATGTTTGCTGAATTTACTTCATATTGTAGGGTGAAGAAAAACAAAATGGCAGCCGGTTAGAGAGCAAGGGTCTGGAATTTTATAATTAAAAGGAACCATAACCAACTTCTAGTGGATATGATGAGAGGAAAAATAAAGTGGGAGTGGTAGCAGTAGATCACCAGTCCATTCTGATGTCCCTTTATAATGCCAAGGTCACTGGCTTCCTCGCTGTTCCAAGGGACCAATATGTCCCCACACTCCTGTGGGGTCTTACTGTACTTAGATCAAGAATGGGCCTTTACATAAACAAGGCTAAAACTTTGTATCATTTCAAATCTGGGACGTACTAAACTAACAAAAGCCGAGTGATTATGAGCCAAATAATAACCTGGCAGTTGCTGTGTAGGAATCTTAGATAAAGAGAAAAGTATTCTGTAATACCTCGAGATTCCTTTTTAGTTAGCACTCAGCGATCCCAGAAGAGATTAAAAATACCACCAAAACTTGTTTTCATGAAACAAACCCACAATGTCATCAGTTTAATGGAGAACCCGTGGCTTTGATCATTCTTCTGAAATGTATTATTACAGAAAAATCTAAAGTGCTGCACATGGGCATAGGAATGAGATGTTTGCTTTTTTACATAATTGTAAATGAAATAATGTAGAATAAGTGAATCAGTCCCGTTCATTTGGGGAGTATCAAATTTAAAATCACAGACTTTCAGAACCACACAGCTAGGAATATCTCAGATTTTCCACCTTAACAGGAAGGAAAAATACAATGTTTATATTTTGTGAGCATGTTCCAACCTCCACAGAGGAGAAGAATTTAACTCCCCAAATAATAACCATCATTGAGCACTGTCAATGTCCTTCATCCTGAGGAACTTGTTCAGACCTCTGGAACACATCCAAGGTTGAACAGGCTGGGTTTATTGCTCATTGCAGCTATGGAGCGCACACACCATGGGGAACCATGCAGCATCTCAGTAAGAGGGTGTTCGAAAAAACTTACAGAATTTGGGCATTCGTTGGGTAATTTGGGGGAGGCTCTAATGAAGCAAGGGTCCATCTAGACTGGGTGCCATCAGAAAGCAAGGGCAATCTCAAGACTGGGCATCTCAACAAATCTTACCTCTAGGGAGGACAGACCTGAGTCAGGAAAGGCTGTAATGTTAAAGTAGTGGTCATTCACTTTTGCAGAGAGAGGGGGATGTCTGGAATTTTGTGGGCTGCACAGAAAACCTTGTTTTGTCTCACTTGACATTATCATGGTCTCAGAGTTACCTTGTCTATGTCAGTGCACTGTGAGTTTGTGAGTGTTCATTAGGAGAAGCACTGGCTAAGGGCATCAGACCAGTGCCTGGATGCTAAAGCCTGCTTTCTCAGCCCTAACTGTGTGCTAAGTGCTTCCCACAAATTATTTCATTTAATTCCTTTAATTCTATGAGGCAGATTTTCTGAATCCCATTTCACAAGCGAGAAAAAAGGGATGTGAAGAAATTAGTGTTAGCAGCAAGTAAATGGCAGGCAGAGTCGGGACTGATGGAGGCTGACTCCAAAGCCCACACGCTATGAGCGTACCATATGTGTGATGCTTGGGTGCCTGAGAAATGGGGGAAGGACAGAGGGCATGTGTGTGTGTGTGTGTGTGTGTGTGTGGGAAAAGCAAGCTGGACCACAGAACCTCGGCATCTGACTTTTGGTTTTCCTGCCTTTACTGTCTCTGGGACCTTCAACAACCCTTAGATTAGTCATCTACCATCCCTGTCCTCCCAGATCCGGACCCCCAGCAATTATGCTCCAATAATATTTCTCTTCAATCCATTTGGCCACCTCTACTTGCCCCCTTTCCTTTCCACTGCCATTTCTCCCCATGTGCCATCTCTGGAAATTAAAGTTCTGAAATTTCCCTCTTACCAAAGCATCATATCGGTCTACCCCTTCCTTAGGCTCCCTTTATCTTTCCCTCTTTATTCCCCCTTATCCTTCAAGCCTGTCTCCCCCCCCACCCAAGGCCTCATTTTTATTTTCTTCCCTTTCTGCCTTGGGCCATATGACCCATTAATTAATTTACCAGATGCCTAAATCCACGGACCTCCTTGGCCTTCTGGTGGCTCTCAGCCCTGACTCCGTGATGGTTTTCAACTTTTACTCTGCATTGGACATGGTGCTCAGCTCTTTCCAATGATTAACCCATTTAACCATCACAACAATTCTATGAGCTAAGGACTATAAGGACTATTATAGTCCTTAGCTCATTTTACAAGCAAGGAGCTGAGGTTCAGAGTAGTTAAAAAACTTGCCTAAGGTCAAACTGCCAGTAGGTGGCAGAGTAAGGATTTGAACCTAGGCGGTCTTGCTCCGGTACCTGCTGGGGATTACCATACTTGGGTTGCCTTAACTACTGCCCTCTGCTGACAGTCTTGTCTTTGCTTCACTGCTGTCTCTGATGATTGAATAGTTTCATAAACCTGCTGGGTTCAGTGCCTGCAAGAAGTCTTCACTGACAAAGCCAAGTTCATCAATACCTATGCCTTCCACCCCAAATTTCTCTGCATGCCTATCTGATCTCTTCTCTTACCAGGGAAATACAGCCATTATTTGTAATAGAATAATTTGATTTTCTGTGTATCTCTCCACACTGCAAGCTAACCACCGCCAAAAAAACATGAATGCCAAGGGTACACTTGACCTAGATTTCCAACCTATAGACTCGGATTCTGAGTCAATGCTAGTCAAGCACATAAAACGCCCCCATTTGCACGACAAGCAGGAATTGGAATTTCTGCTGCTCCCCAGGATGGGTATTTCTTGAACCTGGTACCACAGGAGCGACTGACTCCAGCCTTCCTTTTTCACTCACATGGTGTGTCTGGTCTAATAGGCAGAGCTAACTCATGACTCCTGTGACTAGAACTCCTGCCAAGCTTTTCCCGGGGGGCTGAACCATCTTCTCTTTCCTGTCCACTGGCTGGAATTTCCCTTCCTCCCTGGTAAAATTCCTCCTAGAAACAAAATAATGCCACCACCTTGAGATGCATCTCTTTGCCACCTAAAAACCACTGTGGCCACCCCTGCCCCACCTATGGGCATGGGCCACTCTGATCGGCGAATCAACTTTTTGTGTTGTAAACACCTGCTGATATACTTGAGAATCCACTGAAGGTTTAAAAGGCCTGTTTATAAATGTACGTATCATTTAAGTAAGTATCTTGAAGTTTTGCAATAAATTTTAGGGGTTTTCAGACTTCCCTGAAGGTTTTTTTTTTTTTTGCTGAACTTCTCATTTTTGTACATAGTACGTGTGGCACACAGTAAATATTTGTGGAAATGAATTACACGGACTAAATCACAACTTAATCTTTAGTGCAGAAACAGATTTATTTTTTTCTTCTTTATCTTTTTTCCAAAAAATAACTTCAAGTGATTAATATTCAGAATTTGCTTCTTTAAATTTAAACAGATTCCCCCTTCTCACTTAATTCAAGAAGGATTCAGAATTTTGTAAAAGAAATATTGGAATACAAAACGAAAAAAAAAACAAAAGCCAAGTCCCTCAAAATCAATTAAAAGGCATAAAACTGAACATATGTACAGTTTGGATATTCCTTATCACAGTGGTTTTTCAACCTTTCCCCCTAATTCTACATAGCCATTGGGAACAGAGGCTCACAAACACACGGAGTCCAATGGGGGTTGGCCGTGGGCCACATGTCCTTGGAGGTCACAGCAGGATGGATGGGGAGAGCTATTGTTTAGAAAAAGCCCTTCAGGAGATTCTGATATGTCTACCTCTTTATGTTCCCATTTCTATCAGTCTTCTAAAATAACAAGGCCTACGCAATCATTAACTCAGTTTGGCTTATTGGCCACTGGGCCTGCTGTTCCTGTTTATTTGGTTAGGAGAACAGGCTTCCAGGCTGGGCTGCCTGGATTGGAATCTTGTCTCATCACTTAACCTCTCTGTGCTACAGTTCCACTAATTTTACTGCCTGTCAATAGTCATCCTTTCCTTCCTCCCTGCTAATGCAACATGCATCTGTTTAGATACTGTCAATATCTCTCCTGACCTCAGGTGGCCCTATCTATATCTTATTCTAGTCACAGGATATGAATAATGATTGGTCAAAATAGTCATAGAAATCTCTGCCCCTCTGGCCAGGAGTTGGTCTAAAGGTAGGCTTGTTATGGATAGAGAGATGTCAGGGCAAATTGGCTGATGGGGGAGGTAGGGGGAGAATCCATCCGAAATATGAGACGAATCCTTGAAAGGAGAAACTCTTCCTCATTCTTCCTGCCTGTATGGCTGACAAAATCCTAGAGGTGTAGCGACTCTCTTACGGCTTGAAAAGGAAAGTCAGCATGCCATCTTAGGAAGGAAACAGAAAGGGCTCAGTCATTTAGTTGTGTTGTGGAGCCCCTGTCTCATCTCTGAACTTTGGACTTCTTATTCAGTGAGAAAAATACACAATGATAATTGTCTTTCTCTGATTGACTTATTTCACTTAGCATAATACCCTCCAGTTCCATCCATGTCAATGTAAATGGTAGGTATTCATCCTTTTTTTAAAAAATTTTTTATTGTTATATTAATCACCATACATTACATCATTAGTTTTTGATGTAGTGTTCCATGATTCATTGTTTGTGCATAACACCCAGTGTTCCACGCAGAACGTGCCCTCTTTAATACCCATCACCAGGCTAACCCATCCCCCCACCCCCCTCCCCTCTAGAACCCTCAGTTTGTTTTTCAGAGTCCATCGTCTCTGGTATTCATCCTTTTTGATGGCTGAATAGTATTCCATCACATATATGAACCACATCTTCTTTATCCATTCATCTGTTGAAGGGCATCTCGGCTCCTTCCACAGTTTGGCTATTGTGGACATTGCTGCTACAAACGTTGGGGTGCAGGTGCCCCTTTGTTTCACTACATCTGTATCTTTGGGGTAAATATCCAGGAGTGCAATTGCTGGGTCAGAGGGTAGCTCTATTTTTAACTTCCTGAGGAACCTCCATGCTGTTTTCCAGAGTGGCTGCACCAGCTTGCATTACCCTCTTACACAAATATGTTAATTTCTCTGCTTTTAACATGACTTCACATACATGATCTCTTCATAATTTAAATCAAAAGATTTTCTGCCACTCCAGGTTTGAGGAGGCACCAAACTCACACCAGGGGGATCCGGTAGAGGAAACACCAGTCTGCACATGGTGTGATTATAGACTCTGAGGTGCGGGTTTGTTGTCCGTACACAAACAGGGAGCTTAAGAAAATCATCTTCATCACCCTTGTGGAATTCTAGTTCACAGGAATGATCTGGAATCATTTTTATATTTCATATTTCCTTGACGGTTTAATGGGTCTCTCGGGAAAAATTAAAAGGAGATATTTGGAACTAAGGGCTGGACTTGGAAACATTTGCTTTCTTCTAGAAATACTTTCTGACTCTTTCTCTTTTTTTATAAATAATCCCCCTTGATCCAAAATAGACTATTTGCCCTTGGGAAAAAATTGTCAAAACAGTCTGATTCGCTGAAGCAAACATTTTATTTAGAAAAAAAATCGTCTAGAAAATTGTTCCAACCAATTTCCATCCTCTCTAAAATGATAATAAATTTTCAGTGAAACCTCTCTTTTACCACTTGGTCACCTGCTTTCTTTGCATTATTACATAGCTGTTTCAGGCTTGTACATCTTTTATTCCCCAGCTCCAGGGGAGAAGGTGGATTTTATTCTCTTTGAATATCCTTCAGTGCTTAGTATATCAGCCTGCAGATAGTATATATGCAACAAGCATTTGCCAAGTGAATGAATAAATAAATGAATTAATGACTGCTAGGAGAGTGACAGTCTTGAGGTTATCTGTCAACTTTTTCAATTTACTGTGAATTAAATTATAATTTGTTTTATAATAAAGTAGTTTTTAAGTAGGCATCTTGGATTTAGCCATCTTTACATCTTGAAACTATTAATGACAGGAAGAGGCAGGACAAGCTTCTTGGACTAGGGGAGGCATGGTCTCCCAAGTTAAAAATGTGAAGTTGTGAAGAGTCTTTGGGAAAAAGGGTGGAAAAAAAGAAAAAGAAGCTTTTTAGGGAAACGGGTGACTAACAGCCATGGCACTTCAATGAGGGTGAGGGACTGCATTGGCCTGCTAACACGTGCCTTTTAGTGCTTTCTACAAGCAACAGGAAACTCCATTGGGTAGCTTAAGCCCAGAAGTTGATTTGTCTCGTGTGCAGGGGGAGCGAGTGCAGGACTGGGGCAGTGGCTCCGAAACACCATCAGGGGCCCAGCATTTCCCATCATCCTGTTTTCCTTCCACATAAGCCTTTATCTTCATACCTCTCATCTTGGGGTTGCAATATGATTGCTGCATCTCGAGGCCCCACATCCAAATTCGAAGCCATAAAAGGGAAGGGTAGGGCATGGGCAATGAAGAAGAAAGAGGCAAAGGCATTTGCCTTTTTATTGAGGAAGGGACGGTGTCCCTGGGGACTTTTGCCTGTATCTCATTGGACAGAACCGTGTCATATGACCATCCCAGCTGCAAAGTAAACTGGGAACTCAAATATTCTCAGCTGCCCTGAATAAAATTGGGCTTCCTCTAGTGAGGACCAGGGTGGGGGTCAATGTCTGTGAAACAACTTCCATCTGTCAAAGCGTGATTAGATGGTTAGAGTAACCTGGTTGGAGAAGTTGATAACTGGAACGTACCCAACTGACCAGCTGAGGCCTGAGGAGAGGTGTTAGTTCAGGGAGACATCCATGGCTGGGAGGCCCACTGAGAATTACTGATCAGCCCTCTGGGGCAAGGCTGTGGTCTAGCCTGGCCTGGCCCTGAAAATAACACTTGGAGATACCCAAAGCAAAGGACCTTGATTCTTTGCTTCCCGGGAAAGCCTATAAAGAATGTTCCTGCACTGGGCGCCTGAGTAGCTCAGTCGTTAAGCGTCTGCCTTAGGCTCAGGTCATGATCCCGGGGTCCTGGGTTCGAGCCCCGCCTCAGGCTCCCTGCTCAGCGGGAGGCCTGCTTCTCCCTCTCCCACTCCCCCTGCTTGTGTTCCCTCTCTATGTCTCTCTCTGTCAAATAAATGAATAAAATCTTTAAAAAAATGTTCTTGCATTAAATGACAGAAGCAACTGGATAGCTAGGAAGTAACATGGAGAGTTTCCATAAAGGCCTGATCCCTGTGTTAATTTATAGTATCACAAAAATTCAGAGAAGAGACCTCAGAGATCATTGTAATGTAATCCTTTGTTCAACAGGGAGAAAATGAAAGCAGATTAAGGTGGTGTGACTTCCTCAAAATAACCCAGACAGCACCAGACCTCAGCCTATAGAATCTAAGTACTTTGTTCAAAATTATCTTCTCTGTACTGGGTCTCCTATGGGGAGCAGCAAAATCACTTGGGGCACTGGCTAAAATTGAGATTCCTGGGCCCAGTACCTAACTTTCTGAGTCCATATTTCCAGATTCGACCCTGGCAATCTGCATGCTGACCTGGCCTTGCATGTTGCTCTGATGGAGGACCCAAGCTGAGAATCACGTGTGTCTTCCTGAATTCCAACCTGCAGGACTTTCTGTCCTGAGATTTGGTCTACATGCCTGTTGAGTTGCTTTCATCTATAAATGGCTAATGGCAGGGTGTTGGGCCAAGACAATGTCATGGAGGAGGATGAGAAAGAGGAAAAATGTGTGAGAGCTAGTATCCCAAAGTGATAATCTAAGCAGTAGGAGATTCTTGCTTTTGGGCTAGTGGCAGTGGAATATTAGTACCGAGGAATGCTGAAGAATGTTACATTTGGGGCTGATGCAGCTTATTTCATTACGACCTGAATCAGAATGGTTTTTAGCCCCCTGACCGGTGCCTTCATGGGTCGCATGCACGCACCCGGGGAGGGCCTGCCGCCGTGGGCTCTACCTTACCACCATCTGATGACATGAAGAAGCAGATCTACAAACTGGCCAAGAAGGGCCTGACTCCCTCACAAACTGGTGTGATTCTGAGAGACTCACATGGTGTGGCACAAGTGTGTTCTGTGACAGGCAATCAAATCTTGAGGATTCTTAAGTCCAAAAGACTTGCTCCCTCTCTTCCTGAGGATCTCTACCATTGGATTAAGAAAGTTGTTGCTGTTTGAAAGCATCTCGAGAGGAACAGGGAGGATGCTAAATCTGACTGATGCTGATCGAGAGCTGTATTAGCCGTTGACTTGATATTATAAGACCAAAGTAGTCCTCCCCTCCAACTGGAAATACAAGTCATCCACAGCCTCTGCCCTGGTTGCATAAATTTGTCTATGTCCTCAAGCAATAAAGTCATTAAGTCTAACTAGAAAAAAAAAAGACCTATATTGAAGTGATTACAATTCTTAACCATAACACTCAATATGTTGGCCACTGACAATCAAACTTTCCCAGGAGGGAACCAAAGCAGTAAAAAGTTTAGCTTGACTTACAGATCTTTTCCCTGAAAGAAGTGAGATGAAGTATTCTGTGCACGGGCCATATAAGACGGTGAGTAAGAATTTAGTTTCTCAGTCTGTCTTCCCTGTAAAAGCAGTCATAAGACTTTTTTCTTGTGGAGCTATAATGTTTCCACTCCAATTTCAATGTGAGTTGTTTATTCCCTCATCATTTATTCTCCATTATTACTTTCTGGGTAGCTAAATGCTAGCAGGTGTCAACATTGCTTGGAGGTCTGGTATTTACGGGATAATTGGAAGAACTTGCATCTTGAGGGAACGCCCAGTTCCTTTAATGAGAAATTAAACTAATGGACTTTTATCTCATTTGCCTGGTGCAATGGTCCCTGAAACTGTTGATGATCAGAATGCTCTGGAAAGCTTTTAATATATTTTCACTGTTGATTAATTAATTTCAAATTTAATAGTTGTTCATGCTATTGGTTAGTGTGATAATAATTGGAAAAAGTGTGCTGAAGGGTAAAAGTGGAAAGTAAATCCCCTCTTCCACTTTGCACTTCCTAGAATAACCCCACCGTTCGCATATTTTGTGTATTGTCTTCCAAATCCCTTTGTACATAGTACAATCATATGAATGTTTATATCTATTTTTCTCAAATGTGATCATTTTTGTACCTACTGCTCCATCCCTTGCTTTTCCTGGCTGCAGTGTCTTGGACACCTTTGTATGTAGCAAGTGCAACTATACTTCGGTCCTTCAAAAGGACCTGTTTTCCATTAAAATGACTGATTCATTGGATCAGGTGAAGCCCAGAGATTTGTGCTTTTTAAAGAAGCTCCTCCATTATTTCTGATGTAAGCTAGTCCCTGAACTCGCATTTAGAAACCACTGTCTTAGCTCATGTGGCAAAACATGGTTTTGTGGCAAACATTTCCATGTTTGGCTGAAACTTTTCTTCATTAGGATTAGAAACTGTGTTTTCCTTCCCACTGCCTGATAAGAATAAGAAATAAACAATTGCCCACAAAGATTTTTTTTTAAGATGATAAAATTCTCCTATATGCACAAGGCAGGAAAGTTTCCTTGGCAACTGGTGGCAAGTATGGTAGATAAGAGGTGAAATTTATCATATGAATAAGGCAACATTTCTACTGGGAGAGTGTCAGAAAGAAGTCACCTAAACATGGTACTTACAGGTCTGCATGCAGAGCCCAGAATAAACACCTGATGTATATAGATAAAGAGATGAATAATGGCAACATTGTTAAAATTAAATATCCCTCCCCCTCCTTTAAAGCTATAAGTATTTATCTTCTGTCAAAATCATCTTTACCTTGACTTATTTCACTCAGCCTAACACCCCCCAGTTCCATCCACGTCGTTGCAAATGGCAAGATCTCATTCCTTTTGACGGCTGCATAATATTCCATTGTATATATATACCACATCTTCTTTATCCATTCATCTGTTGATGGACATCTTGGCTCTTTCCACAGTAATGTATGGTGATTAACATAACAGTAAAAAATAAAAAATAATCATCTTTACCTTGAACTTGTGTCCTGGTGAATTGTCTTAACCATTGTGTTTTTCATTTTCATTTTCTTCATTTTTGAAAAATGCTATCCAAAACCATGGGGGGAGATTTTGAGTAGTCTTCTAGGAAACAATGACAAGTCAATAAACCTGCCAAGGAGCTTCTCTAGGGCTTCTCAGCATTCGCAGCTTATCATCCCCCAACAGTAAACTGTGTTTTTCTGTAGGATGAATCTTGGCCAGTCAAATGAAGACTTGCCAAGAACACTAATTAAAGTAATATAAGTTAGAGTCTATTTTATCCTTAGGAAAGATTACAAATGGTGTGTGTGTGGGGGGGGGGAGTACTTGACACTATGGGTCCATTAAATTTCTTAGCTTAGAGGAAGGACATACCCCTCCAACCTGAACATCTCCCTAGCTTGTGACATGTAGCAGAAACGATGAGATCCCCAGGCATGAAGATTAAACTTTATTTTAACCACATTATATTTTCCAAATGAAAAATATAATCAAACAAAACTCATAAGATCTTTTAAGCATATATATATATATATATTTGTCACATATGTAGGAACAACTAGAATAGAAGTTGAATGCTTTCTTTTTTTTCTTTTTCTTAAAGATTTATTTATTTTAGAGAGAGAGAGTGTGTGTGAGTGGGGAGGGGCAGAGGGAGAAGGAGAGAATCTCATGCAGGCTCGTGTTGAATGCAGACCTGGACACAGGGCTCGATCTCAAGACTATGAGATCATGACCTGAGTTGAAATAGAGAGTCAGATGTTCAACCAACTGAGCCACCCAGGCGCCCCGAAGCTAAACACTTTCAAAGTCAGAGATTCCAATTTGGATTTTATCAGCTGTGGGACTATCCCATTTTGGAAATTGTCACCTTAAGAAATCAAACTGCATTTGAATGCATATTATAACTTTGAGCTTGTACTTCTAAGTTGAGCATTCATTAATTAATATTTTTATTAGTCACTATGTCAGTTACATTCCTTTGGTTACAGTTACAAACCAAGTCAGGTTAACCTAAGAAAAATGGGATATATTGAAGGGAAATGGTATAGTTTTACAAAATCAAAGGAGGAATTTGTCATATGAATAGATAAATAATGGCAAAGTAATTAAAATTAAGCTTTTTTTTAAAGGCTAAACGTATTCCCTTCTTTCAAAACCATCTTTACTTTGAACTTGGGTCCTCGTGAATTGCTCTAACAGCAGTTAATATTTTAGTTAATAGCAAGCCTTAGGAAAAGAGTAACCAGTAGAGCTTTGGAGATTCCATGAACAGGCTCTTTTGGGCATTGCCATTAGGGTGACAGATCCAACTGCTTTCCACCCTTGTGTCACTCTGCTCAAGAGTCAGAGTTCTGAGAGAGCGTTAGATTGGCCCACCGTGGACCACAGTCCACCCCTCAACCAATCCTCCTGCTTGATGAGCTCTCATGGCTCACAGTCCCATCAGGACCACATTAAATAGGAAATAGAGAGTTACCCAAAGGAAAGTCAGATTCTTATGACAAGAAGAAGAGGGAAGAAATGCTAAGCAAACAAAAACCAAAATAGCTCACCACTGTCACCTGGTGTATTGGTTAGGATGAGTTCAGTGGCAAGTAGCAAGACCTAACAGTGTCATGACCGGTAGAGCAGGATTGAGACAAGTATAATGTGTCTCACCACCTTCTAAGAAGTCTAGAGGTTGGTGGTCCCAGAAAATCCTCAACACATACTCAACAAATACTCATGGTAAATGGACAGGGAGATTGTGGAAAGATAGGAAGCAGGCCATAAACTGGGGAAGTGAGAGCAGCTAGAAGGAGCAGTAGGGAGAGAATCAAAAAGTAGAATTTATTTCTATAATTGGGAGAGATCTTCACATTCTCAAAGCTAGAGAAGAGAAAAGAACTGATGTTCCTTGTGGGAGAGATGAGAGGAATAAAAGTGAGATGTCTTTTTTTGGCAACGTGGGGTAGAGTCTAAGGCCCAGGTGGTGGGGTACCCACTTGCAGAAAAAAGTGGTATAGGGCTGACAATGCCCATTTCAATTTTTCATGGGCATAGCCACATTATGTGGCCACCCCAGCTGCCCAATCCTGGTGATGTGGCAAATAAGAGAGAAAAAAACGTTGCTGATTTTAAGTGCCCTCATTCTACTTTGCTACCAGTGGTGTTCTGTTAGGTGCTGTTCATTCCCAGTGACATTGGTGAAGCACCTCTCAGCACCATGCAGTGTGTGATCTGAGGGCCAGGTCCCTGCTTCTTTCTTTCTTTCTTTCTCTTTCTTTCTTTCTTTCTCTTTCTTTCTTTCTTTCTTTCTTTCTTTCTTTCTTTCTTTCTTTCTTTCTTTCTTTCTTTCTTTCTTTCTTTCTTTCTTTCTTTCTTCTTTCCTTCCTTCCTTCCTTCCTTCCTTCCCTCCTTCCTTCTTTCCTTCTTTCCTTCTTTCCTTCTTTCTTTCTTTCTTTCTTCTTTCTTTCTTTCTTTCTTTCTTTCTTTCTTTCTTTCTTTCTTTCTTTCTTTCTTTCTTTTCTTTCTTTCAGATTTTATTCACTTGACACAGAGAGAGAGAGAGAGGGAGAGGGAGAGGGAGAGAGCGAGCACAAGCAGGGGGAGCTGCAGGCAGAGGGAGAAGCAGGCTCTCCTGAGCAGGGAGTCCAATGTGGGCCTTGATCCCAGAATCCTGGGATCATGACCTGAGCCAAAGGTATCCACCCAGGTGCCCCCAGGTCCCTGCTTCTAATTGCAGAGTCTGAATTGATCTCATGTATGTTCCTGGCAATCTATGGAGGATATGAATAGGTAGAAATCACTTCCAATTTATTGTGCAGGGAAATCTAGGCCATGATCTCTAACTGATGAGAGCTCACTGGATGGCAAGAGAGGCTCAAATACCAGTACTGCACATTTCATGGGGACATGGGACTCCCAAGGGGTAATTTCTTCCAATTCCGTTTTTCTTCTTGGCTGTATATTTCAAAAGCAAGCACTAGGGAGACTAAGGAGAGAGAAGGTCAGGCAATGGTGCTTGATCTTCCCTGCACAAAATTGCTGTGAACAATCTCTGATCTGGTAGGCTAACTCCTTTATCAACAAGTGCTGCGTATACTAACGCTGTGACTTAGTTGAGTATTTGCTCAGCATCCATTGGAGAAATAACAGCTCAAGTTTCTCAAGAGCTCACCATGTGTTTGGCTAAGCTCTGGGAATGTAAAGTCAGATAAAACCTTGACCTTGCAGAATTTCTATTTTAGTGGGGGCATGGGGAGAGGGGGAATAAACAAGACATAATGATACAATGTGGTGAAGAGTGGGCCTAAGGTATAAAGGGAGGAAAAATTATTTCTTACCGGGAAGACAGGAGCAGCTTTGCCAAGGAGGTGACATTTGATGGGTCTTGAAGGTGGGGTGTGAAGGTGCAGATGGGGGATGGAGGAGAGAGAGGAAGGAGTGCCATCCAGGGGCAGATGTGTGAGCCAAGGTGAGCTGTTGAAAGCTGGAATGGAAAGCTCAGAACACAGTGCTCAGGAAGAGTGGCTGCAGATGGGTTTATAAAGCAGGTAGGGTTAGATGATAAAAAGGCTTTGTTTGAATGCCCACTAGAGAGCTTAGCCTTGGTCTCTTGGCAGTGAGGGGCCAAGATGGGATGCAAAGGAGGGAGTGATGTGATCAGGTGTGTTGGGAACAGAAGGACCCCGTGGTGGCAGCGTGGGTGTGGCTGCTTCCTCCCCTGGAAAGCCCCTGGACGTCTCCATCTGGTTGGCACTGTTCATATTTAAAGATTCAGCTCCAGTGTCCTTTCCTGGAGGGAGCCCTCCCTGATCTCCCTGCTCTGGAGGGAACATGGATCACAGCACCCGGGGCACCGAATCGCACATTCGTTTCCCTGCTTGCCTGAGCGTTGTTGGGAAGTGGCCTCCCTCCTCTGCTTCTCTGTGTGGTCAGCACCCGGCAGTCCCCAGCCTTTCCCAGTTGCTCGCTAGAAATGTTTATTGTCAAATGAAGGAGAATGAGCATCCCTGCCTTTGTAATTGCTGAAGCTGTGATAGCTAGTAGGTACCATTGATTGAATGCTTACTCTTTGTGAGGCACTTTGTGATCTCCTTCAATTCCCATACAATTTTTCAATAACAGTGGCAATAACATTTCTGTTACTACTAATCCTATCACCACTACAACAACAGCAACTCCTACTACTGAAATCACATATGGCTCTTACCATGTACCAAATACTGCTCTGATTTACATATATTAACTCCTTTGATTCTCATAGCAACCTTCTGATGCAGGTACCATTATTCTTTATTTTTTTTACAAATAAGGAAACTGAGACAGAGAGTGAGTAAGTCACTGGCTAGTAAGGGATGAATTAGATTTGGACCCAGGCAGTCCGGCTTTAGAATCTGGGTGGTGTCTGTTGATTAGATTGCATGCATAACAGACGTTTGAAGAGGTTAGGGGGCTTCAGGCTATTCAGTGATAAATGTCAGGAATTGAGCCCATATCTGTCTGGCTCCAGAGTCCTAAGGCTTCAATTCCCTGCCCTGTTCCACTGCAAACATAATATGAGTGTTCACCGGGGTTATTACTAAGACATCCAGAAAACTAAATGTCTGCAGAATTAAAGCATCATAGGGAGAAGTCTGATTCATGGTGGGATTAGAAGCAACCAGTTGTGGGGGTGGCTGGACAAACTCAAGGTGGGTGGATGGAGAGTCAGTAAGAAATTGGGAATGCAATTTTGATCTAGGAAATTTCCAGCATGAGGCACTGTATCTGAAATCACTGTGTAAGATCTTCAAGCTAGGAACCAGTATATTAGTTTTATATTAGTTTAATACAAACTTTTTCTGGTCATCTGTTGAAGCATTTAAGATCAGAAAGTGATGTCCTCATTATCTCTCTGAATCCTGGCAGATTTTCTCTACTAAAAGAGCTTGAACTTGGAAATCACTTCCTTTAGAAATCCCTTTAAGTCCAGACACAGGAGTCCAAATTCATGTGCTTTAGCTAATGATTAAATACCTCCTTTTCACCTTCCAGTTCTCTCCCTCTTTTCCAAGCAATTTAATCTTAACCATTCATGTATATTGTTTAGTTAGTCATGGCAATGAGGCCATTTGATTGACCAATTAGCAACTAAATTTAGACATGATATTGACAGTCCAGCTGTGTTGGCCACAGTTTTGAGATCCTAGAATAAGGGTTTGACTGATCTTCATGAATTGACAATGCACTTGGAAATGTTGGTGTGGTAACCAAAGAAGTTTCCCTGATGTGTGAGAATACATCATTTTGACTTTCAGATATATGTATAAGGCAATCACAGGGATGAAAATGTAGCTCATCTGGTTTCAGTGAAAGCAGCTTATGAAAAAAATAATCCAGAGGGGAGAGGAATTCCTTTTGAAGAAAAGGACTTTTCAAGAAAGATGTAGGTTTCAGAATTTCAATATCAAGCTTCCTTTTATTTTCCTGTTTAGAGAAACAAATATGTAATTGTTAACATCCCATTTTTAAAATTGAATTTATAAAATGACAGTCTGTTGCAATGAAGACTTCATATACACACATCTAAACCATCACTCCCGGTTTTCCCTAAGACTTGATTGTATTTCCTAATTTAAAATATGTGATCTTAAGTGTAATTCAAGTGAAAGAGCATTTACAAGTTTAACATTAAATTTGTAAATGAATATATAACATTGAAAGAGTCTTTCAAGCCATCAAAGATTATTTGGCCATGTTTCAAATCTTCAAAAATAATAAGTTAAAAAAATACAAAGGGGCTCCTGGGTGGCTCAGTCAGTTAAACATCTGCCTTTGGCTCAGGTCATGATCTCAGGGTCCTGGGAAAGAGCCCCACGTTGGGCTCCCTGCTCAGAGGGGAGTCTGCTTCTCCCTCTGCCTGCCACTCCCCCTGCTCCTGTTCTCTCTTGCAAATAAATAAATAAAATCTTGTTTAAAAATACACAAACAAAGACAATTTCAGGCAAATCATTTCCTGCTCAGGGTTTAAAATCCCAATTGAGCTCTCATCAATTCATCATCCACTCCACACAGGCCAACAGATGTCTTTCACATTCTGAATGTTCAGATATCCAAGGGAAATGCTCTCAGTTGCCCCAAGGAAATGAGGATATTTCAATAGTTTGCTTCGGAGAAAAGGACATGACATTCTTTCTTTTACATGCACATTAGACTTTCATCATGGTGCTGATTAGGTACCAAGCAAGAGGTTTGTCACTTGCCTGCTGTAAATCTTTTCCTGCTTCCTCCTCATTATTGTAAATAACCACTGACTTCTGAATAAAGCATTTTATCCTAGACCTCAAGTTAGAACCAGTTAGTCTCTAAGTTCATGGGAGCACAAAACAATGTACAAGCTTTGATAATGTAAGAATACTCTGGAATAAGCCCAAATTTAAAATGCAGTAACCTCTCCATTTGTATGAAATATCCAGAATAGGCAAGTGCATAGAGACAGGAAGCAGATTAGTGGTTGCCAGGGCTGGGCATGAGGGTAGGGAACAGGGAGGGACTGCTCACCAGTGCAAGATTTCCTTTTGGGGTGAGGAGAACGGCTTGGAACAAGATCGTGGGGATGGAAAGGCTAAATGCCACTGAACTGAACCGTTTAAAATGGTTTATTTGTGCTATGTGAATTTTACATAATTTTAAAAAAATGTAATGCCATCAAGTTGTGAGAGCAGGCAGTGATGAGTGGTGAGGGAAAAGGGTGCTTTACAAGGAAATTGAAATCACACGCCTACTTTTGGCTTCTGTCCCACCATCTTCCTTTAAAAACAGCAAACTAATTAGATGTCAGTCTAGACAAAAGGAAGTGGGTACATTGTGTGAGCCCTACCATGGGGTCCCACCAGTAGGGCACCAGACCACATTTCCTGGGGTCCATTCTTGTTCTGAAATCCTAGGAAATTTGCTGAGCACACCTTTACTCTTGAGGGCTCTGCAGGTTCCTGGGTTTCAAGCCCCAAGTCTTGGTGCCCTGAGGTGGCCATGTGTGAGTGAATCACAAAGCCAGGAAGCTTAAGAGTCCAGTTCCTTCCTTCCCTCAGTGTCACCTTAAATATCACCATGACCACCTAGGCATCTTCTCTACTTGTGTTTTTAATCTTGATCTGTTGTGTGGATGAATATCTTCATTTACGCCCAATGATGATTTTGGGGCATCTTTTTGATTTGGGGATTTTTTTTTTTTTTTTTTAAGGTCTGTCTCCTTCTCTTGAAGGTCAGCTCCACAGTGGTATGGATGGATGCTCACACACATTCCTGGGGCCCTGCTTTGGTCCAAACACTGAGTGAGGTGCTGGAGAAGCAACAGTGAAGCCAAACCAGGCCTGGTCTCTGTGCTAATGAACAAATTCTAGTGAGAGACAGATGTTAAGCCAAGAATCACATAGAAACCTAAGGCTGCAACTCTCACAACTGTTGGGAGGACCTAGAGGCTCTGTAATAGGGACATTTAACCTTGTCAGGGAGGCGAGGCAGGCTTCTCTGACGAAGTAATACTTGAGTAAAGCTTGAAAGCCAAGAAGAATTAATTAGGCAAAGAGGATAGAGACCATTCCAGGCCGTGAGAGGAGCTAGTGCAAAGACCCAGTGGTGGCAGGTACAGGAGGAGAACAAGAAAACAAACAATGGATGGAGAACACAAGCAGAAGTGGAGAGAGGTCAGAGCAGGCGAGACCCTGTAGGCCAGCTTTAGGATTTTTTGTGTTTATTGTGAGAGTAGTGGGGAACTCTCGAAGATTCGAAGGAAGATGGGAAGGGTTGACTTGATCAGAATTACATTCTGAAAAGGACTCTAGTGCAAGGAATGGAGAGCGAAGAGAGGCCGGCCTTGATGCCTGGCTACGGTCTGGTTCCCCTTTCCTCACTCTTAGACCGGCAGTCTGGACAGAGAGATGGGGGTGGTGTAGGCTTGCCCAATCAAACTGTCTAACCCTTTTGTCCTCAATGACTGGTTCATGGAGGAACAGGGGATGGAAAGCTGGCTCAGTCAGCATGACTACGGGGCATTTAGCAGGGATTACGACGGGCTTTCTCTTTGGCCTTGAGCCCAAGCACACAGGAAGAGCTGCTACAGCTGTCTTGCCACCGTGATGTGAAGAGTCTGATGCTACCAGGGCCGCCAAATGGGACCTGAGAAGGAGGTCACGCTGAGGGATGGTGCGAAGCTGAGTCCTGCTGGCTTTCGGTATCTTGTCGAAGCACGGCTGAAGTTGTCCTTGCTTATGTACTTTCGGTTGCATGAGCCAATGTTTCTGGTTTGCGTTTGCCACCGTACGCCCAAAGACTGAGAGGGCTGACGGGCAATTAGGGGAGCAGGGAAGCAGTCTCCATGTGCGCATGCCCATCTGCGGCAGTCTCCATGTGCGCATGCCCCTCTGAGGCTTTAGGACTGTGCAAGAGAACAGGAACTCCTGATTCGACTACTCCTGCCAAGCACAGGTGGCATCCGAGGGGAAGCGGGAGAGAAATGGCCCCATTGCCTGGGAAGATGTCATTTTTGGCTATCTGAAATTCCAATCTAGTTAGGAGAGTTTGTGTAAATTTACCCTTCTCTGTGATGGAAAGGGTACTTTTGTCTTTAAGGTTCTTAGTAAAGTTCCTGTTGGAAGCTTGGGGCTACTCTGGCTGATGTAAAGGGGAAAGGGAGGGAGCCAGGGAACCAGAAAGGTCAGAAAGCCCTGGAAGCTGCGGGTTGGAAAAGGAGGGGTGTGGTAGCCACTGAGGCGAAGCTTCATCTCCAGGGAGATGTGTCTGTGGCCATGCCCAGGGAGAGATGTGATCATCCTTCTCTGCCACCCAGGATGGGAGCACCCTGCTAAGTACCTTCCAGCACTGCCTCCCCAGCCAGCAACTCTGGGCTTCTCAGCCAACTCTCTAGGTTTTCAGAGCCAAAGCCACCTCCCAAATCGGATGGTTATTTGAGACCCAAAGGTTGGCCTTCCTCAATCTTTCCTTCTCCCAAAGGAGGAGGAATGCCTGCAAGGGAGGACAAGAGTCAGGGAGATGCCATTGGCTCAGTCTGTCTTTCAGGATGAAAGAGGCAGAACGGTATCATTGAGAGAGTGGAACAGGAAATGAAAAGCTCTGGGTTTAAGTTCTAACTCTAATAACAAATAATGGAATGGGGAGCTAGGTCTCTGCTCTGTTTCCTCACTCTTGGATGAAAGCATTGGTTTTGGTGTCCTTAAATCAAATGTTAAACATGTTACGGTGGATAACGGCCTTTAAAGAATTCAGGAATTGAACCCTCTCTCAAGTTTTGGGGAGATCTCCTGCTGTTTTAGTCATGATGGGAAGCAGAGCTCCCCACTTCTCTCTCAGCTGAAGGGAGTGATGCCCTGGAGGTTTTATGAGGATTAAATGAGATAATTCATCAAAGGAGTCAGCATTGTGCCTGACTCATGGGAAGAGCTCAAAACATTCATTATTATTGTTTTCAGAAAGATGATGCAAATTGTCTTGAAAAACCAGCCCTGGGATTAATAATGGTTGTTGAGCTAAAAAATGTTTTTATGATTCTGTCTCTTACTTTTCTCTGTTTATACTCGCACAAAGACATTTACTTGCTCTCCTAGTGCAGTAAGAAAGCAGAGCGTAGGACACCATCCCTGTCCTCAAGGAGCTAACAGTTTAATCAGAGACATACGACTTACAGGTATTCAA
Organism: Eumetopias jubatus; assembly: GCF_037043125.1. Lineage (NCBI taxonomy): Eukaryota > Metazoa > Chordata > Mammalia > Carnivora > Otariidae > Eumetopias > Eumetopias jubatus. Next base: position 125,554,903 of record NW_028274814.1, read on the forward strand.
CGGTGTCTGTTAAAAAACGTCATTTGCAGGTTGAATAATAGCACGTGCCAGAAAAAAAGGTGTTGAAACATGTTCAAACGTTAAACATGGAGAATGGCAGGGGAAGTCCCAATACATCGCAGAGCATTTCAGGGTAACTCTCCAAGAGCAATCAACATCAATAGTAAAAATATGGATACCTTTAAAAAAGAAATTCATTTGGTAACAAAAAAGTTCTCAGTGATTCATGGATTAATAAGTAACAGAAGTTACAAAGAATTTATATCTGAGCAACAGTGAAATTAATGAAATATCAAAATTTTGGATGCAACCTAAACTGTATTGAGAAGAAAAGAAAGGAAGGAAGGAAGGAAGAAAAAAGACTTAAATGAGTTTGGCGCTTAAGAAAGTATACAAGTAAGAGAGTAATCTCAAAGAAATTGAAGAAAATCATAAAGATAAGGGCTGAAAATAAACAAATAGAACACAAAACAAAAAGAGATGGTCAAAAAAATTAAAAGTGGATTCCAAAACTCCAATAAAATGGACAACTCTATAGCAGAGCTAATCAAGAAAGAACACGTGCAAATAAACACTATAGGAAGGCAGAAAGGTCACAACCACAGATTAGAAAGAGATAAAAATCACCACGAGTAAATCCTGTGGTCAATTTTATGGCATTTGAAATTAAATTAACACTAAAAATGTCTGTCACTGCTGACACAGGTAGCTCTGTGTTATGATCCATTATGAAACGCTGTGCTCTGCTTTTATATGTTATGGTATGTTATGCTGACACATCTCAGTGGCTTAAACACAACAACATCTCAGTGGCTTAACCCAACAAAGGTTTCTTTTCTCCCCATGCTTTAGGTCTGGTGCCACTTAGGGATCCAGGCTGATGGAAGATGCAACTCTTCCACATGTGCTTCCAGGGTCCTGGCAACTGGAGAATCTGGAACTTTCAGTCAAGAGCTGCTTCTTGTGCGGAGGGCTTGGTGATGCACGCCTCAGATCTCCAGGAGAGCCTGCTCTGAGGAGTGGAGTTGGCTGACAGCCCCGAGCTGTGGGCACTTTGGGTCTGCTGCTGTGTTCCAGCGGAGGCCAAGCTCTCTCTGGGCAGCTCACAGCCCAGCCATGCTACCAGGGCCTGGCCATCTCTGCCCAACAAGGGGCTACCCCATAAGCAATCCGCATTTGAGGTTCTCTTTGGCCTTGGCCAAGACTTTTTCAGAGCGGTATTATAGTCCGAGCTTCTTCCTACCCAGTCCTCTTTATATATCCCTCTTCTTACTTCTCCCATGGGTGTCAGACCTGCAAGGCAGCCTGAAGGCTTTCCCTGCCTACTCCTGATCCCGCTCTCCTGGATCCTGCAGGCAGTACCCACAACAAATCTCTTGTACACCTATCTCCTAACTCCCAGCAGATGGGAACTCACAGAGCCTCTGAGTCATATTTCACTTTTGTTCACATTTCACTGGTCAAAGCCAGTCATAGGTCTGTGCCCATCTCCAAGGGGGTACGAAGCCTAATGCCAAAGAGAACGCATCCAGAAGAGAGAGTACGAAGGGGCATGTATGCGCTATGACTATGACTATCTGCTTAAGCAGCTACTAATGACCACCCCTTTCCTCCCGGGGCAGAGCCCCAGTTTTGTTCGGGTGTCTATTCTGCACTCCCTGTCATGACTCAGGGATAAATTGTAACTTACCAGAGCCAATTACAGCTATCCTATTTACCTTCCCAGTGGTTGGATCAGGAAAAGTCGTATGATCCAAATCCTGGCCAAAGAAATGGGAGAGGAAGTGTTCCCAGTGTCTCTCAGCTTTAAAAAAGGGACCCGAAGTGGGGGAAGAAAACATCCCCCTTTTGTTGCTGAGTTCTGTTGTGTGTGGATGACCTACCCAGAACTGAGGCAGCCATCTTGCAGCAGGTCAACAGGGAAAAGGAGAAAAACAAAAATAAAACTCGGGCTGCCAAACCTCTTGTGGGGAACCCTTTATGGAAGAAAAACCATGAAAGCTGAGACTTACTTAGCTCCATGTTCTCCTGTGTCTTGCTTTCTTTTCCTTGCCAGATCAATTGCAGTCATGCATATCTTCTCTCTCCCTCACACCACCACATCAGTTCTTGTTTGAAGAATGAAAACAACAGCTCAGTGGTGTGATTTAACCAGCACAGAGAAAGAAGCCAAAACTGACCAGTCAGGAAATGAAACATGCATTAATGATTTTCTTTTGACTCATTGTTTTTGAAAACACCCAAATGCAATTAACTGTTGTTTATAAAAATAAAATAAATTCCTAAAAAGGAAAAAGGAGATGCTAGACTTCTTCATTCACTTCACATCAGGGAGAGGACTGATATTTATAGGGCACTTACTAGGAAGTTTATTAGGAACTTCGCATACATTGTCTCATCAAATGACTTTGCATTGCCCTTTGAATAAAATTTTAACTTCTCACAAAGCCCATCGTACCCAGTGCGATCTGGCTTATCTCCCCAACTACCCTCCTCCATTTTTGCTCTAGTCCTGCCATCCTGGCCTGTTTTTCTGTTTATGACACATGCTCAGGATGTTCCTGCCTCAGGGCTCTTGCACTTGCCATTTCCTCTGCCTGGGATGCTCTTTGCTTGACCTTCACATGTTTGATTTCTTCTCATCAATCACACCTCAGCTAAAATATCCATTCTTTAGAGAGGTCTTCCTTGATGATCCTACCTAGAACAGCACCTCTCCCTCTACCCCTATTTCAGTGCCCTGCTTTATTTTGTTCCCATCACACTTATAGTATCTAAAAGGATCTTTTGTTTGATTTTGATCTGTCTTCTCACTAGATTTTTCCTCTATGCCTTGCTCACTGCCCCATCTCAAGCATTTAGAAAAGTGGTTAGCACAAAGCAAACACTCAATGGTGTTTGTTGAAAGAATGAATAGATAACACACTCTATAACCTTATAAGGCAGAATACATATCATTTACAAGGGTCAGAGTCCTCCCACCAAAGACCACCAGGAACATGCTGGTAGCTGGGCAAGTTGGGCTTATTGCTTTTGCAATGAAAGAGAATGCACACCACAAGGAACCATGAGGTATCTCAGTAATGGGGTGTTAGAAAAGATTCTATAGGATTTGGGTTCAAGTTAGGTGGTTATGGTTGGGGTTTAAGAAAGCAGGACTTCTTTTTTTCTGGATTGGGTATTGTCAGGAAGGAGGGACAGTTCTACGGTGGGATATTCTTAATAAATTTCATCTATGAGGCAGGAAGTCTGGGATGGGGCCAAAACTGTAACGGGGTAAAAAAAGTAGCAGATTATTCATGTTAGCCAGGATTGAGTGATGCTGTGTTTGTGGTTTGCCGGTGACCCTGTTTTTGTCATACTCAGACAAGATTACTGGGTGGTATTATTTTTGATCTCACTTCCTCAGAGTTAGAGAGTGGCCCTGAGATTGGTGTTCTGTGTAACTGTGTTTGACAGAAGAACCCAAAGGCCTCGCGGTGTCAGGCCACTGACTGGATGTCAGGCTTTGTTTTTCTCTTTCATCCAAGTGTCCTACGACTGGAGTCCAGCGTCAGCATAGAGGTAAGCCAGAGCATTTCCTTTGGTCACTTGATAGTCCTCCTCTTTTACTCTCCCCTGCATAGTTCTGGATTTGTAAGGAGGGAGCCACTGAACCAAGATGGTGGGGGCCAAGGTAGAGAAGCAGGGCTTCTAGAAGTCAGACAACTCAGAAACACCCTTATTTGCCCAAGAATTAATTCCCATCTCACAACACGCCCAGGTATATCTAAGTTTTGAAGGAGAGATGGCGTATCCTGAATGAGAAGATTACCCCATGCTCTCCATCGCCTCAAAGGTCATGTTCAACAGTCCACCAGGGCCTCGGTTCTAGCTCAAGGTTTCCTCTAAATACGATTGTTTTGTTTTACTAAAGTCTTTTAACCAGGATCCCAGCATCCTCTGGGCTCCTGTGGTACCCTGTATTCCTTTGTTAACATCCCTGCTATATTGTAATTAATTTGTTTATAAGCTGTCTGCCTGGTTAGACTGGCTCCTTACATGTTTGTATCACTGGAACTTAATTTTAACAAAGGACTTGGCACAGGCTAGGCTCTCTATAAATATTAAATGGATTTAAAATGGATATTTAATTCCTGGCTTGAATTCATCTCACAAAACACTTATTGAGTCTGTACTATGAGCCAGGAGGATGCTATGATAAATCAGTCCTTACCTTCAGGGAATTATTATTCAATTCTAATAGGACTTAAGAACAAGAATAGCTGGCATTTATTTGGGATCAGGCACTGTGTTAGGTGTTTACATGTGCCTCAGTTATTCCTGCCATCTCACAGGTTAAAACAACTGATACACTAACGGGTTAAGTAACTTTGCTGAGGTCACACAACTATTAAGGGGCAGAGCAGGGATTGTGACTCATTCTGACTCCAGTAACACTTGCCCAAATGTTAGGTTGAAAGGTGCCAAGTGCATTCACAATTCTGTCATTAACCGAGTGAAGGTCCTGCAGGCTATCAGAATTGCAGCAAATGCAATTAAAGTGAAGTAGGCTGATATGACCGGCCTAGGGAAGACTTCATGCTCTTTCCTAGTCCAAGTGTATTGGGGAACAGAGCTCCACTAGCTTGCTGTTAAAGAAGAAATGGGATTTCAGTGTTGACTTCAGACCTGAATAACACCATTCAATAACATTTATTGGGCGCCCACTGTATGCAAAATAGGTGTTTCTGCCGCTTCCCCTCCTGCCCACATCCTGAAGCAGGGAAGGGAAGTGGGGAAGAAAAGGCAAATAGGGCGTGGAAGTGAGTAGGTGAGCATCCTCGGCCCTGCCGCCTCGCCCGGCTGCCCGCGCCGGCCACGCCCCCAGCCTCGCCCTCGCTCCCAAACCCACTTTAAACTCCCGCCCCCTCTTCATGACGACCAATGCCCGGCCGGAGAGCCCGAAGGAGGCCGGGGATTGGGCGTCGCCGTGGTTGCCAAGGTGACGGGTGGGTCCGGCGGGGACCCCGACCGCGGCTAGGGCGAGGGGTGCCGGGCGGCTTCCCGCCCCGCCCGCGCCCGCCCGCCGCGCCCTGGCCCGCACCCCTCGGCGGCGGGAGGGGGAGGCCCCGCGCGTCCCCCGGTCCCGCGCGCCCCCCGCCGGCCTCCGGTTCGGGGCGCACCGCCCTCCGCCTCCGTCTCCGCCCCCAGGACTGGCGGCCGCCAGCTTCCCGAGCGCTGCTTCCCCGGCCAGCGGCGCGATGGGCTGCGGGAACTCCACCGCCACCAGCGCGGGCGCCGGCCGAGGTGAGCGGGGGCGCGGGCCGGGGACTCGGGGGCGGCGGGGAGGTCTGCCGGGCGGGCGGCCGCTGCGGGAGAGGCCAGGGGAGAGGCGGCGGAGCGCGGCTGGGACCCGGGGGAGGGAGGGCGTGCAACCCCCTCTCCTCGTCCCCGTTTTCGGGACGGGGCGGGGGCGGGTGGGCCAGACCGCCCACTTTTTGGAGGGACCCGAAGTGGGGCATTTCCCCCGAGCAGGGGCGGTCACGCCTGGACGAGGGGAGCCTGCAGGGCGATCCTGCGGAGGGTGCGCGCGGAGGACACGCGGCGGGGCTCCCCTGCAGCGGGTAGCCCGGTGCCCTCCGGGGGGTGAGGATTCCTGGCGGTGGCCCGCATCCGCTCTCTTCCCTCCCACGCTCGTCCCGCAGACCTCGCCGCTAGCACCTCGGAACCCTGACGCTGCAACGGGAAAGTGCGGCAGAGCAATTGAGGACTTTTTTGGTGGTGGTGGTGGTGGTGCGAGTGGGGTTGGGAAGAACTGCGAGCCGGGCTCTGAAAATTCATCTGAGTCTGTCCTGATGCCTGAGAGCGGGTGGGTTGCTCGTAGGATTTCTCTGAGAAGCTGCAGTATTAAGGATGCTTTAGATTAAGTGTGACAGAGCTTTAATATTAGCAGTGATCTGTTCATATATTTTTCATTAGAAAAATATATTAAAACTTATTTTATATCACTTCATTTTGTTGATTGGCAGACGAGATCTCCTAGATTCCCCCAGTCAGCCAGGCTTTGTGTCAAGTGACTTATTACAAAACTCAATTTTCCCTTTTAAACCGGCTCGTGTCTCCCGATTTAAGAATCTGGATCTGTTTTGAGTAATATCTGCTGGCCTCTTTTAGGATCCTTTTGGATAAAGAACTCCCATCCCCACCTGCAAATGGAAACAGCTGTCTGATGCTGCAGTATTTCCTAGCAGACTGGGGTGCATGCCCTCTCAATAACTTCGTGACCTTGGGCCTGTCACTTCTCTTAACCAAGACATCTGTGGAAGATGGAGCTTAAGATTCAAGCCTTTTTCGTTTATTTATTTTAAAGTTTATTTTGACGTTTACTTCGTGGGATCAGATGTAGAAATCTGCTCTGAATTGGCCAAGTTTGTGTTTCCTCCTTGTCTGTGACCACACATGGAATATTCTATTTTCCCTGAGAAGACACTAAAATATGTGGTATTCTAGTCCTAGAGCTGTGAATGAACCCAGGTAATGATTCACTGTAAAGTTGATCTCTGAAAGATAATCTTTACCATCTTAAATGAAATTCCCCTCCTTGGGATATGCAGGGAGCCACCAGAGAACAAATCTTTCCCGTTCATATAACCGTGAGACAGGTTAGTTATCCAGTTGGCATCTTATGCCAACAAGGGCAAACGAGATTCTGAGAATGGCCAGAAAGCTCTGCATGGAAACCTGGAACAGTATCCAGGCCACATCCTGCACCAGGCACTGTGTCTCTCAATCTAATAGGCACTGGGGTCCTATGCAATCCACTGCATGGGCACCCTCTCTTTAAAAAGGCTAAGAACAGTTATCCACATAAAAAAAAATCATAGGAAGGATTTGTAACATTTCCTTTCAAGTGGAGCTAGGTTAGTTCATTAACATTTTTATTTATTAATGAAGTGCCTGTCAGATTTAGGGATAGGAGGGAGGGGCACCGTTGCTAAAACAGAGGGATGATAAGGTAATTTGGAAATGGTAATGTCAGAAAATGGGAAAATCTGATTCTCCTTACAGATATTTGGTTGACCTTTTCTCCCCCGCCCCCCGCCCCGAGGTGCACATCCCTTGTTACGTAAAAGGAGGTATAGGTACATTGAAAAAACCACTCCAAGTGCATGCCTTCTTGTTGAGCAGCCTGTTTTGTTTATGAAGGACAGTTCACGGAAGAGCATGTTGTTGTCTCCTCTAGCTTGCACTTTGCTAAAAATTGCTTTTTGTTCAGGGAAGCACCAGATAGAGTGCAGACTGTAAAACATTAAGGAGGGAACATGATGAGTACGGACTTACCGAATCACCTCTTTGATGGATCTGCCCTGGTCTTTGCGAAGTCATTCCCCAAACATGTCCTTGCTAGAGTCCAGCTGGCTAGCTTTGGGATTTGGTCATTGTTGTTTTGAAATTTTTCTGTCAGCTGGTGGTAGGACTTTAGTTTCAGAAAGGAAATATGCTAGATGAAGAAAAATAAACCACAGGGCAAAGGTATTTGAATATGTTTTGGTTGTGAACTTTGACATCAGCATTAAATATGCTATTGACCAAGTTGCGAACTTGTGGTCCCGAACCCAAGTGGCATGAAATAAATGCATTAAATAGATGTCCCGGGGGGCCCCCCCGGATGACTCAGTTCATCACCGAGTGACTTTTGGTTTCGGCTCAGGTCATGATCTCAGGGTCCTGGGATTGAGCCCCGCATCGGGCTCCATGCTCAGTGTGGGGTCTGCTTGTCCCTCTCCCTCTGCTCCTCCCCTTACTCCCCCCCACCATAAATAAATACAAAATCTTAAAAAAAAAATAGATGTTGTTTCTGTCCTCGAGGTACTTTACAATGCCCAACTCCTGAAATGTCCCAGGATCATACAATTCAATAGGTATACTTAAGCTTTTCAGCAATCAATCAGTCCACCCATCCAGCCAGCCATAGACACATAAATAACAAAGTACAGAGAGAAGGTGGGAAGGGTGCTGAACTTGGAGCCTGGAGGGTGAGGCTCAAGCTTGACTTCGGCTCTATGCTGGTTGCATTGCTATGGGCATTTCATTTCACATTTCTGAGTTACAGAGTGAAAACACTGTGTAAACTGTAATTATTATAGAGTAGTGGAATATTACCATGTCGAAGGTGAAATGGCTTTCCCTGATCATTTTTCTACAAGAACATGGCAAATCTACTTCCAAAGGGTGCATTAGCACATTATAATAATACCTTTAAACCTGAAATCTCCATTATAAGCCCTGTTTTACTCTGTAAGTAATGCAGGTAAAACGAGATAATTGTTTGCCCTCTCCCTGAGCTATCTGAACAACTGCCTTTCTTGGCTTTTGTCTAGAGAAACTGGTTAATATGACAAACTGATATTTAGTAGTGTGCTTGAGTAAATTTGATTCTGTATGTCCAAAAGGTGGAAAAACTGATGTGCAGTAAAATGATCAAACAGCCATAGAAATCAGCCTCTAGATCACTCAGGCTCTAGATAATTACAAGTTAGATTTCTCCTAAAGATTTCTAACTGTAAGCTTACACCCAGTCCACCTCTCCATGCAGAGGACTGCACTTTACTAGGAACTTGTAAGGCAAGGCTTGGGCATCCAGCAGTGGGTGGTTGAACGAAATCAAACTTTCATGCTCTTGAGAAGCTGATAGTCTAGGTAGGAAGATTAACCGTTGGAGAACAATAGCAAAGCAAAGTATGATAGAATACACGTGAAACATCCAAGTGCCCAGGAGATGTTGAATAATATAGTTTAATCACAGGAGGCTTCGGGGAGGAGTTGAGCTGTCAGTCCAGATGGGGTCTTGAGAACCATTTCATTTGCATAAGAGCTTTCTCCATTTTCATGTTTTAGTAAGGTCACTCTCTCAACGTAGGAATTTGATTTCCCCAACCTAGAACTGTATTAGGAGGACTTCTTCTCTTTTCCATTCAGTGAAGGTTTACTATATTTGTCCTGCATAGAGTCTATCCCCTAAACTATAGAGAAACATCTGGATTAAATAATCCATTTTAAAAGTGTTACATTTTCTATAAGGCAGGAAGCTCTTGATCTGTTTCTCTATGCTCTCCAGCCCCACCTCTCTCTCCGCAGATTCTCTGTCCCCTTGTTTTTCCTTGAGCATGGTTTTTAACTAGGCAGAGAAATGAGCAGCCCTGCAGTTGAGCTAATGATCTGAACAGGTCAGCCATTCCCTTTTATACGCTTACACATATAGATGGGTGAGCAAGTCTGTAATGTAAGCCAGGCAATCTCTTTTCAGGTAAACTAGAAAATCCCTTAAATGTTTGGATGGTTCCAAATATCTACAATAGCCTGTGTCAGCACAGGCTAAGGCTGTAGAAATTCTTTGCTGCAGAGGACTTATTTCAGAAGTATTCTGCTCATGATAGCTGACTGAATTTTTTAGTTGTAGTTTTTCTGTCAGAGATTTGTAACTGGCAACTGTCAGATCATAACTCCGTGGCAGTTTATTGTCAGAATTTATTGTCAGTTTCTGTAATGGTTCTTCTGCTATTTATATAACAATAGTCTGAAGAGGAGGAGTTTAATATTTATCCTATTTTGTCAGTGTACCCAGGGAGTTAATACAATCCTTTTGGGTCCAATTATTTAGATTAGTTTTCTCTTCATCCTCAATTAGCTAGATAATTGCATTCTCTTCTCTTGATGTAGCTCTGTGGTCCAGCCTTAATTTACATCTATAAATGGTTTGGTAGGACTGAGATGTTGCCACTGTGCTTAGCATGAGCCCAAGCCATATCGGGGACATAATATAAAATTTTGTTGATAGCATCCAAGAAGTCACTTACGTCTCCTGCTGTTTCCCTGCCGCCACCCCCAGCCCCCAGCCCCACCATCCTTCTTTCCATTCCCTGAACATGCTGAACTGACCCTTGTTGTTTTCTCTCTGTTTGAAACTCTCTTTGCTGGAGAGCTGATGGTTTGTTTATTCATATATCGCCTCTTCTGTTCCCTACCTCCAAGTGCAGGCCTCACGAGAGACTCCTGCATCTTGTTCCCAGCTGTACCCTCAGCCTCTAGACTAGGATCCAAACTTTCAACGGAATTTTTGGCTCACAAAGAAATTTTGTTGCTGTTGTTGAATAAACAAACATATTGGGGAAACAAAGAACATGCAAAATGACGTCCTAAATTGTGTGCTTGATACAGCAATTGAGAGAATAAAATAAAACCTCACGCAGTCAGGGCAGCGTGCTTGGAAGAAGTGGCACTTGATTTGGTTCTGAAGAATAGGTCATTTTTGGATAAGCAGATAATGGAAGGGAGGGCATTCTTAGCGCTGCATGAAATCATAGGGACGGAAATGGGCTCCATGCATTTCAGGGCAGTAAGTCTGGCCTGACTGGCTTTAGGAGTTCACGTGTGTTATAGGGTGTTGGGGAGGAAGAGTGGGTAGAATGGAGGGTGAGGAGGATAGACAGGCAGGAAAGCCAAGCCTCGGAGTTGAGGGTGGGCTCTGGTGTCAAAAGGCCCAAGTTCGAATCCAGCTTTTGTCATATATCAGCTGCATGACCTTGGGCTCACTTGCTTAAACTGTACCTTGGTTTTCTCAACTGTAAAATGGGGGAGTAAGAGTAGAACCAACTGCAACATGAAATGAGTTAATGTTAGTAAAGTGCTTAGAACTGTGCCTCGTACATTGTGAGTACTCACTATGCTATTTATTATGAATATAGGGACAGACTTTTGTAACTGGTGTAGAAGGAAAGAGTGGGCATACAGCAGTGGCTGTCTGGGGTCAGGGCAGTGAGAAGGGTCTGGAGGCGTTGATGCCAGAGACCCCTGGGCCAGCCAGGCTGAGGATGGGCTGAATGGGAGGGAGAAATAAACATGAACCCCAACTAATGCCTGGGTAACTGGAAGGTTCTGCTGCCTCTAAAGGGAAGGCAGGAAGATGTAGGTGATCAGTACACTCTTGGAGGTTCCACGTTGGAAGTGACGGTGAATGACGGGAGACGGAAATACCTCTGTCCAGGCACTTACCACCCGTGCGATGGAATCAGGACGTTCATGCGTCCCAGCTCCCTGGGACTGACCTCATGGCCACGTGCAGGGGTCATGAAGGTGACCTCAGTGAGGTAGTCAGTTCGGCCACAAGCCACTTACCGCTCAGTATGGACATGGCTTAAATTACAATATAGTAGCCAGATGTCACTGCCTTACCTTATGTCTGTCCTTATGTGGCTGCCTTTATTAATTTTTAGCTCCCTAAACTGTAGATGCTCAACAAGGACAACCTGCGAATGAAGAGATTTTCTGCAAGAGCTTCCATATTCATGAACAGAATTTTATATTTCTAGGACACATTGACCTGATTTTTTTTTCTCTTTTATTGAAAAAAATGACTTAGGAATCTAGTTCTTTTATTGGCTTCTTGAAAAATAACATTGCTTTGGATGAACTAAGAGCTGTTGTTCTACTTCTTTTGGCCAAACTGAGACTATGATGTAGTTTTGGAACTATTATGGGTCAGAAGAGACATCACGAGCTGTCAAAATTAAAGAGAATTTTGTTTATTTTTCTGCAGTTATGTTTATATAGTTCTCAGGGGGCGTTTTCTTTTCTTTTACAAAACAAATAAAGAGTAAGACATTGCTGCGTATTTTTATTATTTCTCACAAGAGCCATAGTCCTTTATGTTTCTGATGATTTATGCTGAGAGAAGAGTGATTTGAAAATCTTTAGTGCTTTTTAGAAATTCCTCGCGTACATCGTGTTATTTTTTGGTGCGTGCGTTTAAATTATCACCACTCAGTTGGAAGATAGAAATATGACTTAGTACGTAACTTAGCAATTCATTTACTTGTGACTATTTCCAGTCTGTTACGTAAATTCCATACAGTGCAATAGGACCATGCTGAAAAAAGGCGCCGGTAGGCCAGTTTTTCGAATGTAGAAACGTATGTGACCTTTCTTTTAAGAGATAGATCTTTTCTTTATATTAGGATTTGGCACGTGGAAGGAAACTCGAAATGGTAAATGTAGCAATCTGAACAATGTTGAAGACATGCTGGGCACTACAGTTTACTCTTCTTAATTTGTAAGAATGATTAGATTATAAAGGAACATCTGTCTGTAGGAACCAAGATGTTCTACCCATCTACCTAAAACTACTGAACCCACGTAGTGGTTTGCAGCTGACTGGCTTTATCATGCACTAGGAATACAATTTTGCCTGTGTTTGTGGGATGTAAGATATGTTACATTAAATTTAATCCCTCCCTCCAATATTAACTTTGCTCTGTATTTCTTTTCCAAAAGAGAATTTCTGGTTTTGGAGGGATTGGGAGAGGGCAGGGATAAGAAGGTATAGTGGGTTGGATGGTGGCCCCCAAAGAGATGTCCCTGTCCTAATCCTTGGAATGTGTGAATCTTCTCTTACTTGGAAAAAGGGTCTTTGCAGATGTAGTTAAGGATTTTGAGATAGTCTGGGTGGGCCCTAAGTCCACTGATAAGTGTCCTTATAACAGAGAGAAGGTGACACGGGGGACATGGGTGGAGCAGAGAGCGTGCACAAGGCGGCCACAGGCCAAAGAATGCCGAGGAATGAACGCCCGTCGCCACCAGATGCTAAGAGGGGCATGGCAGTTTGGATCTGCTGACACCGTGATTTCAGGCCTCTGGCCTCCAGGACAACAAGAGCATTAATTTCTGTTGTTTTAAGCTGCCTGGTCTTTGGGAAAGTGTTAGAGCAGCCCATAGGAAACTAATACAGAAGGTTTTCCTAGAGTTACTGGGGAGTGGGAGGTAATTAGAAACTTAGGAAATACAGCTTACAAACTATACCTGAAGGGCAAATCATTATTTGCTGAAGCAAGTGCTATACAATTCAGTCTTGGTGTGTGATTCAGAGAGCACCTCGAGGTTGTTTAGAGCCTCAGTTACTTCTTAGGACATGGCATTTTTATAAAACATGTTAGAAAACATGGAGACTATCTGAGAGGTTTTATCCCCTTCTTGATACAATCCAACTCTCCAATTCTCTGACACCCCCTGGGAGTCATGCAATGCACTTCACTTCCGACACGAACTACCTGGAGTCTGTCAGTTGCCACAGGTTTAAGGGCAAGGTTGCACAAGATGTCCTCACTTCTGACACCTGTCGCAGGTATTGGGTCCCCAGATTACTCCCGCTTCTGTCCAACTTGGCAACAAATTTGTTGGAGTCCCACAGCTCCCTTTCTCAGATTTGATAATTTTCTAGAATGGCTCAGAATTCAGGAAGGCCCTTTACTTATGGATTTAAATTTACCAGTTTATTTATAAAGGACACAAATGAACAGCCAAATGGACATAGAGTGATGTCTGGAAGGGTCCCGAGCATAGGAATCTCTGTCCCCATGTAGTTGGGGTGTGCCACCCTCCTGCCACATGGATGTGGTCACCAACTCAGAAGCTCTCAGAACCTCATTGTTTAGGGGTTTTTATGGAAGTTTCATTACATAGGTGTGATTGATGGAATCATTGGCTCTTGGTGATTAACTCAATCTCCAGCTCCTCTCCCTTCCCTGGGGACAGGGATGGGGCCAACAGTTCCAAGCTTCTAACCAGGCTTGGTTTTTCTGGTGACCAGTCCCCATCCTGAAGCTATCCTGGGTCCTGTTCAGAGTCCCTTCATTAGAATGGAAGAGGCTCCTATTACCCTTATCACTCAGGAAATTCCAAAGGTTTTAGGAGGTTTGTGCCAGAAAGAGGGGACAAAACCCAAATATCTTTCTATAACCCCACAATATCAGGTTACGTTTTCTGAATGTTTGGATAAATTGGGTTTGCTATGTATTTTGACTTTGAGACTCGAACAAAATATTAAAATCTTTTGAAGTGCGTAAAGATAAAAGACACACAGTCTTGGTGAAGTGATGTTTTGAGTAACCGACAATGTTTAACTGTTTCCTACTTCTCAGAAGGAAATGTTCTTCCTTACAGACCTCAAACCATTTATGATTACTTTTTTTGTCACTGAAACTGCATATAATACTTTTCTGAGAGCAAACCTTCCCCCCCCTTTTTTTAGGAAGATACTTAAAATTATCATTCTTTATACAGTTTTGGAAAATAATCATCAAATCTTTAGTCTTATGTACTTTGTGGTGCTTTCATTCTACAAGAAGTGTTGTTACCTTTCTCCCATCTCTGCTTCTTCTAAGCCATTATATTAATACAGCAAGGCTATGTTTAAACAGTAAAGAGTCATTCTGGCAGGAAATGGAGTGGTGCTAACAGGAATCAATGCTCTATCCCAGGGGCCTGGAAAGAATTAGATACCATTATAAATATTTGTTTAGCAAAGGGTAGGTCACACAACCATAAACACAACTTAAAGCAAATGGGATTTTGCCACTATCTGAATTGTTCTAGATAAAGTGTTTTTTTTTTTTTTTTGCATAAATTCTCTAGAGTAGAGATCTCCATCTGGTTAATTACAATCAATATATAGGTGAAGTGTGATTACAAGTCTGTAGAGAGGGTAATAATGATTTTTCTTCTGTTTATTAATTTTATGATTTTATACTTTTGCAGAACAAAGAGATATTCTGCCTTTTATATACCTACGTATTCTGATAGTTTTGCCAAGGGTTTCTAACAATTACACGTTTTTTTGTTGTTTGTTTGTTTGTTTTTCCCCACTCTGAGAAGTTTTATGTTCGGGAGTCATGTTCTACCGTCCTGGTTATTAGCTTATCATTAATATCATGCTCTCTTGCTTCTAAGATGCACATTTTCTTCCCTTAAAAACAAAACAAAACAAAAACGGAGCCCATATGACAGTCACGTGTATACTGGATGTAGTTTCTGACGTCTTTGCCCACCCCCATTGTGCATATTAAATAGATGGTACCCTTTAAAGGAGGGACATTTGAGAACAGAAGAAATGGTGTGCTGATTGCCTTTTGGAAGGTAACACCAGGCATCTGCCCGCGGCCCACTGGGATGCTAGGTGGTGATCCCAGCAGGGAAGCAGCTTTCAGGGTGCCTGGAGCCCGGAGCAATCAGGTGAAGTGGATGGAGAGTTCCTGGTGGCTGATTAAAATCAGTATTCATTAGACAACATGTTGCTATTTTGAAACTAGTTCCACACACGTTTTTGTGCTTTGTCTTCTCAGCTGCCTTTACCTGCCCAGTATTAGAAACCGAAGCAGTGATTTCATGACCTTTGGATGAATGATCTGAGCAAGGACTCTATGTGGGTCTTTGCCTTCCTGTTCCTTGCTGTTCTTTCCCTGCCACCCTGGGCCCCGCCTGAGATGGAGTGGGATGGCTTCTGTCCCCTCCGCTCTCTCTGTGGATTGTATTCGATGGCCCTTCATCTCTCTGCTGAGGACTCACTGTCCTCATTACGATCTCTGCTTTCTTCTCTCTGTAAGACTTTACAGAATCAGAGTTTCTGATCCCTCTGGCTCTCCCATCCCCTGTCCACGACAAAAGCCCGAAACGTTCTCCATATTTTCCCCATGAACATGAAAATACAAAAATCAGGATATTACTTTCTTTCTAGACTTTCTTGCAGATTCTCATGCTTATTTTGACTCTGAAATAAAATACGCATCTGCATGGGTTTTTTGTGTCACTAATCCTTTGCTTATCTTTTCCTATCAAAGTGCTCCTTTGTTCTTATGTTAAGGTTTTTCTTTTCAATTTTAGGATTTTTGTTTTGTTTTGTTTTATGATCTCAGATTCCAAAGCATTTATTTATTTATTTGAGAGAGAGAGAGAGAGAGAGAGAGAGAGCGCATGAGCAGGAGAGGCAGAGGGAGAGGGAGAGAATCTCAAGCAGACTCTATGCTGAGCGCAGAGCCTGATGTGGGGCTGGATCCCAGGACCCCAAGATCACTACCTGAGCTGAAACCAAGAGTCGGACACTCAACTGGTTGTGCCACCTAGGCGCCCCAAAGCAGTTTTTATTTATACAATTTTAATAATAGTTGTGACATAGGAATGTTAATCTTCCCTAAAGAAAGGAATGAGGTTTGTTACAAAGTTAAGGTTTGGCCAGAGCCTTACAAGAATTTGTTTGAGGCATAGTGTTGATTATCTTTATCCTCTGCTTTGAATTTGCAGATGAACAGATCTTAAATTAATATCACCAGAGTACAGTTCTTGCAGTTTTGGCGGTAAACTTTCCTGCAGGCTTATTTGCTTACTGTATAGCACATCTTCCCTTATTTTCACATCTCTGTGACTTGGGCAGAGGTTATTTTAATTCCCATTTCGTAGATACGGAAATTGAGATATTAATTTCTAATTAAATTGACTGCTAATAATAACTTAGTGAGCTATTTTTGTGTACCGGACTTTGTGCTGAGTGTTGACATGCATCTTTAAAAAAACAAATCTTCACAGTAATGTCAAATAACAAAAGACAAAACTGCAAGCTGCAAAATTACATATGTGTGTTTATTTGCTGTCTTAGGGATTGCAATCCAGGAGACAGGGGATTCGACCGAAGTTGAAAACATGCTCTGGAGAGACAAAGGAGGATAGAGTTTTTAAAGAAGAAAGAGAAGGCTTACATAAATTGTTTTGAAGAAAAGGTGTTTGGTCCTGGTTTAAGTACAATTACATTAAGCTACGTGTGATTGGTTGCTAGCACTCACGTTAGAGAGAAAGTCTGTTTATGTCTGTTATGACATAAATAGATGACTTGGCTTTTAGCTGAGTTCAGCAAAAGAAATTCTGAGAATTTGGGACAGAAGATGTGCCTGAGCCCCGCCTCATCAGTGTCCTCCCAGCTCCATTTTCAGTAACTCTCTTAGCAGCGGTCATTTCATTTATTCGTTTCGTTGCACATTGACTTTTGAGAAAGATACTCTTATTATCCTCATTTGACACAGGGGAGGGAAATGAGGTTTTAAGAGGTTAAAAGACAATTAATGCTATGTACCTACTAAAGATGGAACCAAGGTCTGTGTCGCTCAGATGAGGATAGTGGGAGGAGGAAGTGTGGAAACGGGATCGAACATGTGTGGCAGAGAATCTGTGATGAATGATAGGAATGGGGTCTGAAAGAGACAGGTTGTTTTTTGGCATGTGGGTGGGAAGCAGAGACAAGGGGAGAGGCTCAGTAGCAAATAGGAGCAGAGTTAGAAATGCATGTAACTCCCTTTGGAGCTAGGCTGGTATCCTTGAGACTTCTAATTGAGGATATCACCTCCCTCTGTCTTATAACTTCGCTTTGCTTTGTGACTAGTGTATTGTGTGACTTAGAACAAGGCCATGTGGACACCAGCTTAGAAGGTGTGTGACTTCGAAATGAAAATACTTCCCGGCTCTGTCAGTTTATCTGTAAAATGAAGGGATTGGACTAGGTGATCTGTAAAATCCCTTCCAGAACCGACACCTTATAATTTACAGGAATTGTTAAAAATGGCAGAATAAATTCAAAACGTAAGATTTGAATGTAATGGTTTTCCTACTCTTTTTTCTTTCTTTCTTTTGAAATGATCTTTTTAAAAGGCATATTTTCGACTTGTCTTTTCTAGAACTTTATTTTAGATGGGTATTGGGCTTCACATTTTTGTCTTAATTCTATCACAATAATGCAAAACCTTTTCTCCCCCCTAGGCCCTGCAGGAGCAGCTAAAGATGTGTAAGTAGTTAATATTATGATTTTCTAAACTCTTTTTGAGGAAGACGCTGTTTTTCATGATCGTGACCTTTCGATAGATGTAGGTATGCCTGAAAAGATATGGGAATACATGCTATATTATGCAAAAATCAAGATTAGCATCTAGTTTATAACTAAACTGCTATTTGAAGAATATCATTGTGTTATTACTTATTCTGTTATTATTTATTCTGCCTTTCAGTTGCCCTAGCACTGTAACTCAGAACTTTAAGAGAGGGAAATGTTTAATTGTGCTTCCTTCCCAACTTGTGCTGAGATTTTTTTCTAATTGAAAGCAAGTAGGTATGGCAGAATTAATTAAGCACATAGCTCCGGTGACTATGTGTTAGAGTGAGTCAGTGGGGAGAGGCTGGGGCAAGCATGTACCAAACACACATTGAATTGTTTTAAAGTTGATGATTAGATATTTGAGTGAATGTATATGACCGTTCAACCTAGTCAAACCACAGGACATTTAATCAAGGGGCAGGTATCTCCCGAGGAGATGTTTCTGGAGCTCAGGAGCCCTTCTAGTATTTCCATCAGGCTCCTTCGCTGCATCTTTCCACACCTCATCTAGAACAGTATGGACATTGCAGTAGTTCACTATCTAAGAGTGTTTGTGGTTACTCCGTGGAGAGTGGATGGACCCTGCCCCACCCACGCACAGTCGGTTTGGATGTTAAGACTGATGGCCACACACACACCAAGGAGGGCACGAAGATTTCTTACTCACATAAAATGAGGCTTTCTCGGGGAGCAGGGTAGGCACCCAACGGGCCCATTCATCTTGAGTGAAGGAAGGGGAGGGGAGAGTGGCTTTGGTTTTTATTGCCGTCGGGAGTGGGGCCGGTCGAGGGCTTCTGTGCATGGGCGAGGTTTGCATGGTTTTATCCTCCCCACCAGCACAAAGGAAGGCATTCCCTGGCTTTCTAATCAGCTTGCACTGACGTGAGGCAGAAGGGGGAGGGGTTGGACTTGAAAGCTGTCAGTGGTGAAACATCAAAAATAGAGTCAGATTTATTATTATTATTATTATTATTATAAAGAGGAATTCAGAGAAGATGAGAATGGGATTGTAAGGTTTTTCAGGAGTTAAATATGTATTTTCTATGGGACTTTAGGATGTCAAAGAAGCAAGATACATTGTTTCAAACTCCTGGTTGCACTGTTTGAGTTTATTACCAAAACATGTAGCAACAACCAGTTCAGCATCCTTACCCTGTTTCTTTCATTGCAGTATCTGGTCTCTCCTTTCCATTTCTATACATTATGGCCAGATTCATTTCCTCAAGCACTCCCCTGCCCTTGTAGGACCTCTGCTCAAAAACTTGTAATTATTCTCCATTGACCGCTGGACTGAGCCCAGAATCCTTTGGGAACAGGAAGGCCATTTATGTTTTTAGCTTTTCTCTGACGGACTCTGCATGAGGTGGAAGGAAGCACTGCAGTGGGAGTGAGCAAGGCCGAGGATGAGAAGTGAGCTGACGTGCTGCACTGAGACCTCTTGCAGGGCCCAAACTGACCTCCCATGTTCTGCCTCAGTTTCTGCTATTCCCTCTGCCTGGAATGGCCTTTTTCTCAATTCTGTTTGTAAAAAAATCTTAGCTATTCTTCAGGGCTTCTGTCTTGTTCTTTGCAAGAAGAACTTCTTGGATCTCTCAATTGGATAGAATGTCTTTTTCTTCGGAACTTTTAGAGCATTTTGGACCTTTCTTATGACACATCATATGGGGCTTATGTTGTAGTTATTTATCTTCTTGTCCCTCTTGGGCAGTGAGGGAAGTGAAATGTCTTACTCATCTGAATGTCTCCCATAGTTATAGTATCGTGTTTTGAACGTGGTGTTTAATGAACAGTTGCTGAGGAATCCCATCATTTCTATTCAAGGAGAGATTGATGTCTTGACTTCTTTCTTTTAGAGGCATGGACATTTCTAATAAAATTTAGTGATGCCATTGTCAACAAAATTAACTATTCCACGATGGGAGATGCCACTTAATTACTTTTTGAAATCCTGAATTCTCTGGATTTAAATTTTCTGTGACTATATATACCTCATTGTATGTCCTAGGACGATATAATTTTATTTAATAATTGACCCTTTTAGAAATAAAGGTAGTAAACTAGAAAAGTTAAAAGAATATTAGTGTATTATTTTTCCTTGCACAAAAGTATATTCAAATATGTTCCTTTTTTAAGTAGAAGGTATAGACTTATAAATCTTGATTATGAGTGAACAAGGAGCTAAGAAATTAAGACAATTTAAACTTTTTATTATGAAGATCTAAAAATTTCATTTCTAATCTAGAGAGACTGATCCCAAACCAAAAGAAGTGGCCCAAATCACATAATGGGTGCTAAGAAGTCCAGAATTTTAAATAGGGCAGCCACCACATTATACAGGCAACATAAGTCTTTTGTGGGGAGTGGGAATTATGGTTATTTTTAGGCGAGAGAAATACTATAGTTACTCTCTTAATATAAAAAAAAATCCATTCTCTAGGGAAGGTTTGTGATTTTTACTGTCTCCTCTTTCCTGTTTATTTGCCGATTTTCTACAGGCAGGAAGCCAGGATACAATAACAGATAAAATGACACTTCTGCCCTTAAGTAGGTTAGTGTCTACTGGGGACCAAAGTACAGTGTGACAAGTGCCAATTATTGACACGGTCAGAACTTAATGCGGGTTTGGGTCTTGAGGGATGAATAAGAGTTCGTGCAGAGAAGGGAAGAATGGCAGCCCAGAGCAGAGGAAAGAGCATGGCAAGAGGCTCATGGGTGTAAGAAAACCTCAACTCTCCTGCAAGGAGCCTGTCAATTTGTTCTGGAGCCCGTGGGGCGTGTTCTGCAGAGATGAAGGATGAGGCCAAGGGGCTGGAACTGGCTTGTGAAGGGCCTTTGGTGCCAGACCAGTAATTCCACTCGATATTGTATGCATTCAAGAACCATTAGGAATTTTAAGGTGGGGGGGAGGCAATGATTATATTTGCGCTTTAGGGTGCTAAGTCCCAAAGCAGTGCGGTATGTGAGGTGGGGGAAGGGTGGAGGCACAGGGAGGGAAGGCCGTGAGGCCACCAGGGGGGCAGACTTTCAACAGTAGCAATGGGAGAGAAGAGCCGATGTGTTCAAAGTATGCTTGGAATATGATAAAGATTTGTTGAATGACAGAACGGGGAAGGAAAGGAGAGGAAAATCTGAGGGTCACGCTGCGATTTCAAATCTGAGCCCAGGGAAGGGATGGCCGATAATCCAAAGAGGTCAGCCGGGCTAATGGGGGAAGAAAAACCACTAGGCACCTGGGGGACTATAGTTTACATCGAGGGGTGTGAGTAGTAATTGAGTGAAAGTGGAAGTGGGCGAGGAGTGGGGAGGTGGTACATCGCCTCTCTTCTTACAGCGTTTGCCAGTAAGGGCGGGAAGGATGTTAGCAGGTTAAAGATGGTGATGGACGGAAGTGCTGGATCACTGTATTGTGCACCTGAAACTCATATTACACTGTATGTTAACTAACTGGAATTTACCTAAAAACTTTTTAAAAAATTAAAAAAAAGAGGAAGCATTTTAAAAAATATATTTCTGTTAGAAAAGGAATACCTAGAAAATTTGAAAAATATTTTTTTGAAGAAAGAAAACATCGGCTCTTATCTACCACCAGAGACAGCCACCATTAACATTTTACACGCTTTTCCTCTGTTTCTTCATTTCTTCTGTTTCTGCCCCGTTGGGTGCATGGATGATCTTGTGTATGGAAGTTTGTTTCGCCTTTTCTGTTTGTTTATTTATTTATTTATTATTTTTTATTAACATATAATGTATTATTTGTTTCAGGGGTAGAGGTCTCTGATTCATCAGTCTTACACACATACCCGTGGACTCCAGGGTAGGAATCAGTGGAGTGAGACGTGTTGGGGGTGGCTTGGGGAGGGGGTCATCTGTGAGGAGGGGGATCTGTGATGGAAGTGAATCCCAGAACAGGTGGGAAGGCTCAACAACTTACGAGGTTAACCTTAGAAACTTGAGATGAGGAGGGAAGTAGGGGTGAAGATTCACAGGCACACCCCCCGTTTTATTGCACCCCGTTTTATTGCGCTCTGTGGATAATGCATTTTTTACAGATTGAAGTTCTCTGTCCGCCCTGCATCAGGCAAGTCTATTGGAGCCATTTTTCCAACAGCTTTTGCTCACTTCCTGTCTGTCATGTTTGGGTAATTCTCACAATATTTCAGAGTTTTTCATTGTTAGGTTTGTTATGGTGATCTGTGATCAGTGATTATGACTTGCTGAAAGTTCAGATGATTGTTTGCATTTTTTAGCAATAATGTATTTTTTAATTAAGGTATATACATTGTTTTTGTAGACATAATGTTATTGTACACTTAATAAACTATAGTATAGTGTAGTTATAAAAACATAATTTTTATATGCACCGAGAAACCAAAAAATTCATGTGACTCGCTTTATTGTGATATTCCTTTTATGGCTGTGGTCTGGAACCTAGCCTGCATTATCTCTGAGGTATGCTTGTATAGAAATTGAATCACTGCAACACAGACTCATGCATATCAGCAAGTGAGTCTTTCTTATTCTCTCTTCCTCTGTCTCTTCAAAATTAAATCACAGTGCTGTAACATGCAAAACAAAATAGACATGAATTCAGTGTGACGACATTTGGCTGCTTTCACAAACCTGGAAAAATCAACCATTTTATTTCAGTGAATTATCTTAGCTATTTGGCACAAATAAGTTGCATTGGGATATTTTTGGTTGGAAATGGCAGAAGTCCAGCTTAAACTGGCCTAAACAAACAAACAAAAAGGAATTTCTTGGCATGTGTAATGGAAAAGCTCCAGGGGTTTGGCCCCAGTCACGGCTGGATCCAGGTGATCAAATGACAGGAAGAAACTCATTTCTGCTTTCTTGTTTTGGGCTCCGTTTTTAGGAAGCTTTCCCCAAGTGGTAATGGAGATGGTCATCTCTTAGCAGCTTAATAACTCCTGTGGAAAAAGAGCTTTTCTTTCCCAGTAGTGTGATCAAAAGTCCTGGGGCTAGGGCTCTCCCTGCCACAGCATGAGGTCATGTGCCTCCCTCTGAATCAACCAATGAGCCAGGGGAACATGGGTTTCTCATTGGCTAGGCCTGGGTCACATGCCCACCACTGGAGCCAACCAGCACCGTTAGCTCCACCTGACCAGGTGGTCAAAGTCTGGGAGAGTGGCTAAAGACAAATCTGGATGCTGTTACCCAAATGGAAGGCACTTAAAACTGGGCAGGCAGCAACAAAGTATGTTCTGCAGTAGGTCGATTTTCATGTTATTAAAAGAATTTCTTTATTTAAATTTTAAGCAATATTTATGGGACTATTACAAACATGTTTTAGTAAGAACAGTATGAAATAAGTTGACACGAATTTAACGTTTGCTGTTGAAAATGAAAGATTATAGCCACTCAGTTTAAACAAGGTAAATCAAATATGTCTTTCACTTAAAACTCGTATGGTGACATTTCATGAAGATTCCTTTCTTGACAAAGCAATTCTGTTGTTATGGAAGGTAGTGACTATAGAGAAGAATATCTCAGAATGAATGAACAAAGCACATCGAAGCACCACCTTTTACATAAAATGAAATTATGAGTCTTTCATCTTGAGTGTCTTTGGAATCCTTTATGGATTTCTCATGCCCATGCATCTGTCAGCTGAGCCCTCTTTAGTTCTCCTTAAGAACCTGAGGGTATCTGATGGGCTTACTCCTCCTCCTGAAGTAACAGGAGGTTGAGGAGGATGGTGTGGAAATAACATTGAAAAAGCATGTGTTTTGGAAGCAGGGAGACCTGCATTTGAACTTCCTACCACCACTTACCAGCTGTGTGGTATTGTGTCCTCAGTAATCTTGGCCATAAAATTGGGATAATAATAAGTGTACAGGGCAACCATCTTCATCCTTATCATCATCATTCTGTTACTAGAGCTCCGCTTTTTTGAGGACCGCATGCCATATAGTGATTATGCATTATCTCATTCTGTACCCACGACAATCTGATGGAGATAGTAATGCTGTTTCATTTTACAAACGAGGATATGGGGCACAGAGAGGTTAAGTAACTGCCCAAGGGTTGTGATAATTATTAGTACGGTATATTTAGTATCCCGGGATAATACTTAGCATTATGCTTTCCTGCTGCCCATAAATAGTAGCTAGGATTATTAGATGTTTTAAATGTCGTTGAAAAGACTTGGCAGAGGCTCTGTCATGAATAGGACAGTAGAAGAACCACTGCATAGCTGAAGTTAAGAAACACACAGTCCCATTGTTGGTCTATCAGTACATGGTCAGATTCTCTTTAGGTAGGGCCAGTGCAGTAGGAACAGGAAGAGAGAAAACAGATGGGTGCATTCATTCCGGGACAATGAGAGATGGGTGGTGACCAGCAAGTGTTGCCAAAATGCTTGGCTGCAAGGCACGAGCTAGAGAAGGGGAGCCCTACAAGGCTGAGGAATGGAGAGAGCGGGAGGGAGGCTGGACTGGAGGCTTCTTAGGATGGATGGGGGGAAGGGAAGAGTGGAAGGATGATTTTTTTCCCCCCTTCTAGGGAGTGAGATTGTCTACTGTAAAATGTCAGAGGTGAAGTAGTTCCAGGAACTAAGCTCCTCAGAGCAGTCATGGGAGTGAGTTATTAGCGTAGCGGTACAAGTTATTGGAATAGAGTAAGTTAGCAAAATGTGAAGCATATGTTAATTGGGTGATTTTCACGGAATTTAAAATGATCCAAGATAATGATGGTTCAGAAGAAAACCTTTGGGTCAGGGCCAAAAATCTTTAGGGTGTTTGGGGCTGCTGTCGCAGGGTTCCAATACCCAGAGGAGAGGGTTTGAGTGAAGGTGCAATCGGTCCCATTTGAAAGAGCTTTGTGGGGAGGTTGGGAGCCTGCGGGCTTCATCTTCTGTTTGGAGTCACTGGGATATTTTGAACAAAGTGATACCATAAAGGAAAAGCAAATTTTCTTAAGGTAAGGAGGTGGAGAGAACATTCCTGTCTTTAGCAAAATGATGCTTCTACAGCCAATGCCAAAATAATCCTGAGCACTGTGTGCTTCTTAGGAGAGCAGAAGGAGGGTAGGGAAATTGCAAACTGGCTCTTGATCCATTGCCTCCAGACAAAGAGTTAACGTTGTTCATATTTTCCAGTAATACCTTCTGGAAGAAAGAAAGGGACCCATACTGGCCAAGGGGCTCATACAAGAAGAGAGATTTAAAGACAGCTGTCCAAAGGAATTTTGGAATTTTGAAGAAATGAATGAGATTACACAGAGTCCAAAATAGTCAATGATAAAATATTAATCCTGTCCAAAATCCTATGTAATTAAGTGGTAGAATTGTTTGAAATCACCCTAAAAAAGCAGAAACCATCATAAGAACATATTATAAAGAAAATTAAATGATTATACTGTATCCGGGGAGCTGTAGTGTCCAGGAAATAAACATTATGAATTAATAAGCCTATTCCAAAATATTATTGTGAATGGCAGCTAAAAATAATTAGAGCTACACACATGGTCTCCAGAGGTTTCCATATTAAGTTTTATTGTTTACAAATCAAAATAAGTTTGGCCTCTTTAGTGATACTGCAAATTTGGAAAAAGAAAAGACTGCGCGCTGCTTTTCTACTTCTTAGATTATCGCTAATAAGACTAGCTCTATATTCAGAATGTTTTTCTTGATAAATAAGTAAAAAATAAATCATTTCTTTGCCACATAACCGTGTTCATTCTGAAAGACCAGGGAAATGAGAACTTTGTGAATTTTAAGGCAAGCTGTAGCCAGGCTGAAACAGGAGATGCTAATTGGAGTGGCCGGCGGCTGGCTAATATTTATCATCTGTATTTGTTCTTGAAAGTGCACATAAAGTATCAGTGCTATGGTTCCATTATTTTACCAAGCAAATACAGTGACAAAAATATTTTGACTACTGGGTATTACTGAGGAAGAAAAAGCAGTGGCTTGTATTTTATAGAGTAACTCTAAATAAGGTTTCTCTTCAATAAAGTGATAGTTACTGATAAGATGAAAATCACAGTAGAATAACCTAAAAGGTTGAAGTGTTCTATTTGGGTATTTGGTTTTAAACAGGCATTCACAACTATATTCATGCAAAAAGGAGAGGCAGAAGGGAGCCAGCCTGCCCCAAAGAGCAATCACAGACACATAGCTGGTTTGGAGGCAGCTCAGTTTCTGGAATCTTGACTTTAAAGAAGTCAGAGCTTATTTATGTTTAGAGAGAAATTCAGTCTTTCTGGTTCATTTAGGAAAGGTCTGCATAGCTGGTGTGAAGCAGATGGATGTGCAGTTACCTAGAGACTCTGGATCAGTGTAGACATTCCATCTGAGAAGGGTTGGAAGTGCGCCGTGCCAGTGCTAGCAAACTCGCAGGAAGTAGGCTAGCAGTATTTGATGGAAATGCTGAGATAGAAGAAAGCAGTTGTGAAACCTGAGGTTAAGCTTAGTTGTGGTGGTTGCCGTTGGTCGGTTGGTTTTTTGTTTTTTTTTCTTCTTCTTTTTTCTGACATGCCTGTGAGAGGGCCATGGGTCGGGTCAATTTTGGTGAGACAGATATCACCAAATAGTCTACTACTCTGCAAGGGTGTGTCATTTTAAACTATCAGCGGAGGATTTATCTTTTCAACCATCTCCAGAGTGGGGGAAATATGTTGACTTGTGGTCCACCCTCAGTAACACTTGTCTCTGCAAACGTTGTTGTTGATGCCATGGCCAAGAACCTGAGTCAGAGTCTGTGAGCATGTCCTCTTTCTCTGTGAAATCATCATGAGTCTCAAGGGGTGGCTTTACCCTCGACACATGCTTTCACCTGTGAATATCTAGTCTTTGATAAAAGAAGCTAAATCTTTGCCAACAAAAGGAGGCCCAATTTTAATGAAATGCCCACTGTATTTCTTAAACCTGATCCAAAATTGTTCATACATATGCCACATGTTGGTTAGAAAGGTTCTTGTGGCTTAAAAGGTTTTCCTCATAAGATGGGATGTGAGCTTATGATTAAGACGATTTCATTGTTAATATTTTTTTTCAAAGATTACATCACTTTCCACACATTTTCATATGCTGTGTATGATCATAAATAAAACACTGTCTCGATACCAGAGAAAGTCACTTAGCAGCAGGCTTTCAGCCTTGCTCCCTCTGGAGAAAACAAGTGCATCCTGTAACTGTGCTCTGTAGTGTGGCTTACATGTAACCAGAAGGTGGAGTGCATACTTGTTAAAATTAATTTGAGTCTGTTAGCACTACTTTGCTCCTTTGCTCTTGGCACTACAGAAGTAAGTCTTCCTTCTAAGACTGGTCCTGGGCACAACTGCAAAATGGACCCTGTTTATATCTGAACCCCAGCTCCTACTTCCAGCCCCTTCCCTCTGGTCCCCTTCCATTCTCTCTCTTGTGTCTCCCCCATCGCTGAGACTGGGGCCCATGTGACTGATAATCGAGAACTTGAAATTATAACGAGCCAGTAAATGAAACTGTATTTAAATCTTGGCCTTTCCAGACCCTTAAACTTATTCAAATAAGTGTTTGCTTACACCGCTGAATAAAAAGAGTCTACCTGCCCCTTCACATTTTTCCTTCCCTCGCATTACTCTTTACTGAGTTGGGGAAACAGCAAATGAGGGGGGCTGTGACTTTCTTGTCTTGTTGCGTTGGGGCATTGAAACTGTGTCAAATGGAAGGGCTTTTTCTGTTAGTTGTTTTAGATTCTGTTCCACACTGTAGGGAGCGCTTTGTAGGTTTTTAGTCCCTGGCTTGGCTAGAGATGGCTGTTCTAGCTTCTTCTGGTTCTCATTCCTCACGCGAGGGCACAAGACTGGCCTAAATTAGAATTGAGATGAAACAAAGCTAACTTACTTTCCCCATCTTTGCCAGCCTGAAACTTCCAGTTTTCCCAGGAGTGCCTTTGGGAGAGGGGTGGGCCAGCTGGGTGGGGAGGCGTGGAGTTGGGTCCCCTCACCTGGGAGGTGGCTTTGGTAGGTGACCCTTATGCTCCAGACCTACTCCAGCCACCGCTTCCTGCCTCTAGATACACAGATAGAGTCAGAGCTCCGTTTGCTCCCATGGGACAGACACACACAGTCTGACCTGAAAGGAGTGAGCCTGTACTGCAAAGTAATTGCAGGATTTTGTAGTTTGTATTACCAGAAACCGAAGGCATGTGTGTGGAAATGGGATTCTAAGGGTGGGAGACCAAATAGGAAGAAGTATATATACTGAGTTAGATTGAATGTATTGATAGTGTTCTGGATTTAGTCCTTTAGGTGCATGGAGGGGACTCTAACAGGTTAATTATCCTGGTTGGTGACCCTCACACGCAGTGAGCTTACACTCTGACCAGGGGCGGAGTCGGCTAGAACTTTTGTGGGATGTCGGAGAGGAAGGAGTCCAAAGGCTTAAGGAGAAGGGGATGTTGGTGTGAATTTCTCAAGTATGACCTGCTCCCCACCGCAGAGAATACCCCCTCCACTAAGGCTTTGAGAAATTTGAGGAACGCATAGTAAGAGGGTGTCCCCAGTAAACTCTAAGGTGGTCCTCTGTAAGGGGGCTGTGACAGAGGAGCCACTGCCTGAGATGGGCTCTTTATCTCACCGGGCAGGACAGGATCACATTTCTACCGAGCCCCAGAACCTAACCACCTGAGACAAGGTGGGCATGCTTGCCGTCAGGGACAGAGTTGGGATGAAGGGGCACAACGGATCATCCTGGAAGAAACTTTGATGATGGCTGGTTGATTACGGTCTCCCTAGGGATAAATTAGAAGGACAGCCTTCTATTTTTTTTTTAAGATTTTATTTACTTATTAGAGAGACAGTGAGCACGAGCAGAAGGAGAAGCAGGTTCCCGCTGAGTAGGGAGCCCGATGTGGGGCCCCATCCCAGGACCCTGGGACCATGACCTGAGCTGAAGGCAGACGCTTAATCCACTGAGCCACCCGGGCACCCCTGAAGGACAGCCTTCTAAAGGTTCATTTTCTCCCTCTCTGTATTTTTATAAGAGGAAAACTTCTGGTCCATAACCAGAAACCTAACTCAAGTCGCCATAGTGGAAAGGCATAGCCACTTAACCCAGTTTCCAGACCCAAGTCAGACTCCCAGTGATTGAGGCCATGTTGCCTTGAGGGAACTTTCAACACTGCCTCCCGTAGGTACTATAGATATTTCTCCACGTCTTCCTCAAAGGGACTTGTGTCCATTTCCTAGAGCGGTTGTGTCCAGAGCAAAAGGAAGGACCCGAACCTTTTAGTGCTTTCTAGATACTAGCTCTGAATTGATGTTAATATCTGAGGACCCAAAATTCCTGTGGCCCACCAATCCATGGGTGGGCTTATGATAGGCAGGACATTTGGCTACTGTTCAAATTATACTGTGCCCAATAACCAACCCATGCTTGGTTATTCCCTCAGTTCTTGAATTCATAATTGGAGGAGATGTATTTCACAATTGGCGGAAGCCACCCTTTGGTCCCTTGACCTGTGAAGTAATGGCTGTCATGGTAGGAAGGGCCAAGTAGAAGCCCGTGGAATTTCTTCCCTACCAGAATAATGAATAAAAAGGGATATAGCGTCTCTAGGGGAGAGTTGAAGAAATTAGTGCCAGCACCAAAGACTTGAAAAAATGAAAGCACGGAGAAACTTCCCACATCCCCATTTAACTTGCCTGGGTGGCCCATGCAGAAGGCAGGTTTATTTCAGAGAGTGACTTTGATTATTGTAAACTTCATGAAGGGGTGATTTTAGCTGCTATTCAAGGTGTGTCTTTATTGAAAATAATCAACATAGCCTCCAGCTCCTGTTAGGCAACCTCTGGTCTGGCAGGTACTTTCTTTCTGAACCACTTTGCAAGGATTACAGAAGCAGGTTGCTTTTACCTGGTGTGGCCGACGGTTTACATCCCTGTCTTACCTCTGTTCCATAGACCCCCCTGCTCCCTCTCATCCTTTGTTCTGCAATATCCTGATCTTACTGATATCCCTCAGCACAGTGGGCTGGTCCAGTACCTTGACCTGATAAACAGCAAGGGACAAGTACTTTAGATGCTTCAGTGAGACATCTTCAATCCAGGAGGTGGGAGATAAACCCCATTCTTGCTAACAAGTACTGTATCAGTTAGTGTCCAGACAGAGAAGAGAAAAACACATTAACTACTTTAACAGAGAGAATTCGCTGTGAGGAATTGGTTAAGTGGGTCTGGGAGGATTGTGGATGTACGGAAGGGAGACTAAGAGATCAGGGGTGGTAAAAGCAGGAAGCGGCTACCACGCCTCAGGCTGGAGTGACAAAGGAGAGAGGATGGGGGTATCAACATCTAGGAGTTGGAGGAGAAGGAGAAGGGACCCAGACTTCTGAAGCGCACTGCCAGGTCGGGGCTGTCACGTCTGAATTTTGTCATCCACGGCTTGTTCTGGAAATGAACCAGCGGCTGCGGTGATGCAGACTAGGGTAGCAAGCAAAACTGTAAAGAGCCGTCTTCCTACTGTCTTGCTTCCCTCGTAAGTGGGGTGATAAAAATTGGAGAGATCCAACTTGGGAGATGGGGTGTTTCTCTGATATGCCTGAATGTGGGCTCACAGTTTATGAAGCGGGAGTTGGAATCACACAAACTGGTCACCTAGCTGTGTCACCTTGGCCATGCTACTCAACCTTTCAGAGCCTCAGCTTTTCATCTTTAAAATGTGGCTGGGGCGCCTGCGTGGCTCAGTCGGTTAAGTGTCCGACTCTTGATTTCGGCTCAGGTCAGGATCTCCTGGTCCTGGGGTCAAGCCCCACATCGGGCTCCAGGCTCAGTGCGGAGTCTGCTTGGAACTCTCTCTCCCTATTGTCTTCTGCCCCTCCCCCCGCTCACGTGAGCTCTCTCTCTCAAATAAATAAAGTTCTTAAAAATGTGGCTCATCCCCACCGGGCAGGATTGTGATGAGGATTGAAGGAAACCGTATAACAGCACTAGCGTGTGCTGCCTCTCCAGTTCCCTAGGAGGCTGTGAGGATGAGGTGATGCTCAGAGCTTTTGCAGGAGCGGTGTGGAGGCAGTCCCCAGGTCAGGAGCAGCCACCAGGCTGGTTTGTCACCGGCAGTGTTTTTACTTTTCCATCTTCCTATTTGAGAGGCAAGTGACAAATTGGAGTGTGGAGCATGGTTTTTGGTGTCAGATGAGGTCTAAATGTCAGTCTTACTTATTGGTCTTGCATATTTATTAATTACATGGCTCTGTGGACCTATTTTCCCAGGTCTAAACTCTCAGAGCTGTTGTGAGACATTGCAGTGATGCCCATGAAGTGTCCTGCCCTATATCTGACATGCAGGAGAGACTCAGTGATGCTGCTATTTTTACCCATGTGGTCTTTGTATTGTAGAATGATTGTTTTTGGAAGGAATGGGTAAAGCAGCAGTCTCATATGTGGGGGGCATATATCCAAAGGCAAGCGTTGTAACTTATTTGAAGGCTTAAAAGAATAGACATCCAATAAGTCTTCATAAATGGTATTGTTAATGATTTAGTAATATGTCTGAAGCTTAATTTATTATCCAATACATATGGCGGCTATATTATAATTTCCTGCAAGTTAGATGTACAAGGTTGTTGATGAATTTTATAATGGAGAACACAGAGTGGGTTTCAGGGTATTGAATACTTTATAAGAGATAGTAGAGTAAAAATAGTTTACTGTTTTCTTACATTTGGGGGAGTTAAAATATATTTAAAAACCTTTAGTATATCATTAAGCAGAATTAGGCAAGGGGAGAAAGAATTAAAATAAACAGAGTTGGATATGAAAAGAACAGCTGTGCCAGAAAATGAGACATCGTATATGTCCAAAACTACCAGTTACATGCAGCTTCAGAAACAATGTCATGATGGCATTAGCCATTTGGGACTGAGGTAGACAGTTCTAATATACTCCAGCGAGTTAGTCACCATCATTTTCCTGTTATCTATACTAACGGGTTATAAATCCATTTTAATTAAAAGTAGTGAACAACACTTTGTGATACCACTTCAATAAGCATAACCCCATTTCTAATACATTATGGCTTTGACACCTTTGAATTAAAAAACGATCCAACTTTAGCAGGAGATGAAGGGAGTTGACAATTATCTGGTGAATTTAGGTTGTGTGCTCAATTTGTATAAATTAGATCTCAAGGTGGATTTTGCACTCTATCAGAGTATTAGCTGTGGGCATGGCCAGTGTTCAATGGATGATTTCCAAATCTACACCTCCCTTCTTTATAGGCTGGAGACTTCCTGGCAGATGCAATGAAGTAAAATCTCCGGTACATATACATTGGAAACATTCACAGCTTTTAAATGGGTGAAACCATGACTCGACAATCCCTAAAATTAGAAGATTCAGTGAAGCTGTTTAGATGTTTTTTTTTTTTTTTTCTTTCTTTCTTCTTGGCTGAAGCCCTTTAGAATTACATGTTGGGTTCAGCCAGATACATTTGAATCTTGGGGTTTTTTTCTTTAAGAAAATAACTTATGTATGCTAACTAGTGCTTGAAGGAAAGTTTCCTGATCCTTTTAGAAATATGCCAAGGAATATCAGTGGAATATGAATTCCTCTCATGCAAGGAAAGAGGCTGTGCATTTTAAAATAGTGATTCCCTCTAAAAATTTCCTTTTAAACATTTCCTCCTCTGTGCAGATCATGTATAAGATGGCTTTTTTTTTTTTAGATAGGAGGAAGTCAAATGGATATGAACTCTTCTGCACTAAAGAAATCTTTCATACCTCGAGTGGTGCCACTGAGTGGCATGAGGATCACAGAATCATAGTCCCCTAGGACCGGAGGGGACCTTGGGAATCATCTGGTTGACCACCTTATTTTACAGATGAGATGCAGGCAAGCAGTTTGCCCACAGCCTCTCTGTGCTGATGGCACGCCCATGACAAGAACCCAGGCTTCCTGATGCCAAGTTAATGTGCCTTTTGCAATCTCGGTTGCCCTCCATATGTCCTTTTGTTTAGCACTTGGACTTTTTGGCATTTGCTGAATTTGTACATTTTGTTAAGTAGAAAATGACTAATTTTTAAATGCATGAATGATTGAGATAGAAACAATAGTGTGTTACAAAATATTTGATGGTAGAACTTGAATGAACAAAATTGATTGTCAGTTAATAGCCCTCTTTTACTCATAATAAAAAATGAAGTGTCTGACTATGTGACCAAATGGCTTATAGCAAATATTTTTGACCTTTTAGAACAGAAGAATCTATAACGGAAGATGACAAGAGGAGGTATGTTTGACATTGAAGCTGGCTTTAATTTGAATAATTTTGGCCATCTTCCATGGATTAATTTAATGAATGGATGTAATTTCACATTGTATGTAGTACATTGCCAATAACATAGATTACACCCGGACAAGTTCTGGCACAGAGAATACAGGTAGGAGCGTGTGATCTGAAAAAGGACTTGCTCAGGGTTCATAATCTTTGCCTTCAAGCAAGCTTGGGTTTTGTCCTGTGCTCATGGCCTGTGCTGGTTTCTATCCTGTGGCCTTTGGATGTGCTGTTCTCCCTAATGGATGACTTTGTTCATTCTCCCCGCCCACTTCACCCTCCGTCTCCTTCTCTGGTGGACTGCACCCTACTCTCATTACTCACTGCTCTCTCTCCCCTCCTTTTATGTTTGTATCTACCTCCAGGGAAGTGTTCTGTGTGTCCATAGCACCTATTACCACGTTGACCACTATGAATTCTTGATGAATATTGACCGACTAACTGTAACATGTTGCTCTATGGATATTTATTATTGTACTAAATTATAAAAAAAATCCCAATTTGTTTTCCTCTTTCTCACTCCAAGTTAAATATCTAAAAATTCTACTCACTCCACTTAGCTTTCTTTTTTCATATAGAACTTCTTTAACATAGAAAAAATTATATTTCCAAGGGCAGGAATGTTCCAAATTCTACTTTTGAAAAGTCATGAGTTACTTTAATAGTTCTATAATTGTTGGCAGTACTCCAGGCTTCTATCACTTTCTGCACGTATAGAGTATCATTGATATCAGTCTGATTTCTCTCTCTCTGCTTCTTTTCATTAAGAAACTATGGAGGGGTATATGTAGGTCTACCATCTGAAGCTGTCAATATGGTATCCAATCAAACAAAGACTGTACGAAAAAGTAAGTAAAATCGTGAGATTTACTTTCTCTAAATATTTATCTTTTTGTTTTTTGAAAAAAATATAAAATTTATATTTCAGCTTGCCTGACTCAACCTACATATTACTCAGTTGCAGTTAACCATGTAGAAAAACCATTATCTGTTCACTGTAATCATTTGTTGAAATTGCCACCTACATGATGAGAGTAGTTCCAGAGCAAAATTTAGCTTCTATTTGTGGCTATGTTCCATGGATGAAAAATATTTTTCTCCATGGATAATTTAAATTTATTGTTAATTTCAGTGATGATTGGTATGACAATGAAAGCAAATGTTTCAGTAAGTTTATGGAGTTTTTGTAGAAATAAAGGTGAATTCTTATATTCCTGTAATATACTGATAACAGTCTGAGGATTAGAGGAAAATCAACTGCGTATTGTATAATTAAATGAAGTGAGGCCCCTTTTTTGTTTCAATAAGTAGTAATTGTGGGGCTAATGTCGTTTTGATAATAGACAGGGACAATGACAGCCTCAGAGCTAGCTTCTTGCTTAAATGTATGGCTCGTGGTAAGAATGCTGGTTTACCAACCACTGTGCAGTTGTCTGATGCACAGTTTTAAAGGACTGTTAATATGTTTCATTTACACACAGGCTCTACTACCTTATTTGTAACATACTGTAGCTGTTTGTTCCTCATTGCTGTTTCTCTGCATTCTGATCTGGACTAGCAAATACATATAAATCACTACTACTTGTCATTTTATAGGAAACTAGAATATGTTCTTTATAATCCAAATATTTAACTTTTCTTAATTTTCTCTTTAAGATTAAAAGAAAATATCGTGACTCCATAATCAAGAGGTACTGTATTTTTTCTAAATAATTGTATGTATTTAGCCTCGATGATGAATGAACTATAGATATTGTTGCTAGCTGTTTCTAAGAACTCTTGGACTTCAAGATTAAGAGGGGTCTCATCTTGTGGTTAAATCTATGAAATGGAGCATGTTATATTGTAAAGGGGTCAACTTTCTTTGCAGTTATTTTTATTTTTCATTTCATTTTGTTTCAAATGCAACCTAATTCATTTAATAAGAACAAGCTAAGTGTTTGCCTAAAATATGAACGTTTTACTCTTCATTGCCAAAAACTGAGGTGCTAAGACTTTGGAAATGACAGACAGGGAGAGACCAGAGAGGCTGGGACTGGGAATTAAATTAGGATCAATATTAAGTGTTGGCAATAGCCAGGGGTGAGTTAATATACAGAGAGGAGATGTATCTGTACCAAATAATGCCAGTAGAGATGGGCAGTCATCCTTGTACAGAAATGTAGTTATGCAGGAAGGAATAGTAAAGCCATAGACCAAAGTCGGTTGGGTATTATAAAACATGTTCAATGTGCACAGAAGAAACCATTTTCTGAAAGATGACGCACCGTGGACCTGGTGTCCTGGTGAAGAGCTTGGCGGTAGAATTATCCTAAGACAAGAACAAGGACAGGAGAAAACAAGCTTTCCTTTATTAACCCTCTGTGTGCTAGTTTCTAAAAGATCCCATGCAGCATTTCCATAGAGGCAGAAAGTCTCAGTTCATCTGGTCCAAGGATGCACATGATGCTTGGATCCCCACTGCATCTCGGTCTGCTGACTGACATCTGGCCTCTTTTGAACGTCCTGTGATCAGGAATGCCCTATCTCCTGAGATAGCCTGTTCTCTTCTGGGAGTCAGACAACCTTGGATTTGAATTCAGGCTCTTTCACTTACCAGTGGGGCAAGTTACTTCCCCCTTGTAGCCTCCATTTTATAATCTGTAAAATGGCATCAATGCTTAGCTTGAAGGGTGTTGTTAGGGTTCAATATGAAATAAAGGGCAGTTCCAATGATTGCTGTTTTCATCATCATACTATTCTGTTTTGTATCAAGAATCCAGCCTTTGGCAGACCCAAAGCAAAACTGACTTGATACTGACTTGATACCCACTTCTTGCTCAAGGCCAGTTACTGGATTTGGGTGTTTGGGATGGGGAGGGGGTCACAGAATAAGCTTACAGGTGGAGACAAATAAGTTTTCCCGCTGGGGGAGAGGGACACAGAGACTGTAAGCAGTGTCTTCCTGACAAGAGATACCACAATCTTGGGTAGCCATTTTTTGAAGACTGTCTCCTCAAGGTGAAAGCATTGTGGAGCTTTATTCCCTAGGGCCCATGACCACATTATAGAGTATTGAGTTTCTCTTTGGGAATTTGCTGGAGATTTTCTATTTCTAGTATTTTTAAGAGTTCTAACCCTCTAGGGTTCCCTGCCAGTTTTCCACTGTGCAGAAGTACTTTTGTTATTTCCATCAAATAGGAAAGATAATCTAGTTGAAAACAAGCATACGTTACCCTCCTGAAAATAGGTTGCATTTCAAAAAGCATGAGAATAGAGTGGAAAGAGGTGCCACGTAGATAGGTATCAGGAGGTGTGGTAACTCCGTCACTAACACAGGACCTCAGAGGAATCCCTAACATTCTCTCAGGCTTTCTCAAATTCGGTTTTCTCATGGGACAGTTGGACAAGATGGTTGTTCCACTTTGTGTGTGGATCTCAAATTCCCTGATAACAATTTAGCAATCCTGCTGGTAAATCAGCCTGCAACTTGAGACTGCCAGCTAAAATATCTCTTTATTGCTCATGAGTATAAGCCTATTTTATTGCTATCCCTGTCCCTTTGAATTGCCTGAAAAGTGTTCTAAGTTGAAATGCTCTTCTTCTTCCAGAGTTGCTAAGTATCCACTGTGGTACTTGACATGTCTGAGCTCATGGCTCTCTGGGCTTAAGTTATTGGACAGAGAGGCGCCTGGGTGGCTCAGTCAGTTAAGCGACTGCCTTTGGCTCAGGTCATGATCTCAGGGTCCTGGGATCAAGTCCCACATCTGGCTCTCTGCTCAGCGGGGAGCCTGCTTCTCCCTCTCCGTCTGCTGTTCCCCCTGCTTGTGCTCTCTCTGTCTCAAATAAATAGATAAATAAAATCTTTTAAAAAAGTTATTGGGCAGAAACCCCGAGGAGAAGACTGTCCTTTGCAGAGGAAGCTATTTTATGGAAAGGATTGGAGACACTTTTTTTGACCTAACGTGCCAAATCTCTTGAAATAATGCCACTGAACTCGCTCAATGACTGGAGTTCAAAGTTATTTTGGTGACTTTTTGAAACAAATTGAGGAATGATTTCAGAATCTCTTACAATACTTATATCATGGTACAAATGTGTAATTTCTTCTACAGATGACTCTCGGGTGAGCGTTATGCCCACCTAGATGTGTGGAGCATCCCTGGGCAGGGAGGAGCTGAAGTGGTGCTCTCAGATGCCCGTGGAGGGACTGGCTGGAGCAGGTTCCCCTGGGAGAGCTGGAGAGAGGGTGGATGGCTACCCTTCTCCCAGCAGGGGCTGACCCAGTAGGGGAGGGATGACATCACGGCCGAGCAGTCTATCTTTAATTTGGGTGATGTTGACGTGCAGCTTGGTCTGGGCATTATCATATCATATTTTATTTTATTTTTTCATTTTCTTAA
Source organism: Eumetopias jubatus (assembly GCF_037043125.1). NCBI lineage: Eukaryota > Metazoa > Chordata > Mammalia > Carnivora > Otariidae > Eumetopias > Eumetopias jubatus. Next base: position 125,592,284 of record NW_028274814.1, read on the forward strand.
AGATTTTTAAAAAAATTTATTTATCTGTCAGAGAGAGGGAGAGAGTACAAGCAGGGGAAGCGGCAGGCAGAGGGAGAAGCAGGCTCCCCGCTGAGCAAGGAGTCTGATGCGGGACTCGTTCCCAGGAACCTGGGATCATGACTTGAGCCGAAGGCAAATGCTTAAACGACTGAGCCACCCAGGTGTCCCTATCACGTCATATTTTAATTTTAAGTTTATCAGTCTCTTTCCCCACGGCTCTTCATCTCTTTATATAAAGAGTCATCAGTTCTTAGCTCTGTGTTGGCCACTTATTCAGGCTTAAGTATTGAGTGAACTCAATGTGTGTTTTACTGAAAAGAAAATTGGTAAATAATTCGTAGGCTGAAAGCTGATTTTTTTTTTTTTTCTAAGTTGTCCTCGTTAAGCTTGCTAACTCTTTTCCCTCTTGCTGTTGTTGTCTTCACAGCTTGCTCATTAAGATTTGGAAGGAATTGCACTCCATGGGCCGTCATGACGTGCACAGAAATTTCTAAGGAAATTCTAACTAGTCGCCCACTCCGCCTCCCCTCCCCACCCAAATTCTCAAGTCTGTAGTTGAAACCATGGGTACATGTTGAATGTTGTGGTACTAGAAAGGAATCAGGTAGACAATACACGGGTATATGGAACTTTCTGGGGTCCTGCTGAGAAAGACCAGTGGACAAACCGCTAGTGTCTGGAGCCAGCCTGCTGTATCTGGCGGCATTTTCTCCCTGGCCATTCAACACAGCTCATGAAAATCATGTCTTTTCACTGATACTTTTTTGATAGTTTTTATATAATGAAATCTGTATTCTATTTATAACTTCAGCTAAGAAAGCACTATAAATGAACTCCCTAAAGTAATATATTTGTGGGTTACTTTTCACTATTTCTACGTTACATTAATTTTTAGCTGTAAAATGGTTAAATTGATTCTTACTGTTCTCTGTTTCCCTTTTTTACTTTTTGGTTTTCAGCTTTCTGTAAGTGTCAGAGAATGTCTTCTCTTAGGAACAATGTATGACCTTTCAATGTTGAAAAATAAGCCCCCAAAATTTGCATGCCCTACGCACGTTTTGATTAACTTTCCATTTTCTTTGGTCGAAGGCTGATGTCACCACAAATCCTTTGCAGTCATTGATTCTCTCATTCTCCTTTGTGGGAACCCAGCATCCCATCATGTTAATCCTATACTATTTTCAAGGACTTGTGACTGATGGTTAAGGGTATTTGGAAAGCTCTTAATTTGAGGATGACCACGTGTAGCCATTTAGTACTGCAATGTAGATTACTCAATTTACCAATATATTTCAACAATTAAAACATTTTTATCCCTCTTTACCTGGATTTCTTGGTTTTTAAAAGGTCACTTTCAAAGAAGTCACACATGGCATTGTGGTATATAGTTACTATATCAGTATATATAGCTAATGAATAAATAGGTTACCATGAAAAACCAAAATTTTTCATAAGAAGGAAAAGATTATCTTATAAATCTGGTCCATATGACAGCCAGCGGGATATCAAATTGGTAAAATATCAAAGGTGATTTTCTGAGCAGGTGGTGAGAGCTGAGCCTTGGATCTTGCTTGGAGAGGTTGCTGGCTGTACCTGGGGTGTGACAAGGCATGGGACCAGCTCCAAGGAGCAAGTAAAGCAAACCTAGGAGATCTGCTTGGTCCTACTAGCTGTTGTCAATATTTTATTAAGACAGTTTATCAGGAAGAGGTTCAAGATAGCAACAGAAAAGGCTTCTAGTCTCATCTCCTCCCACAGACACAAAATCTACAGCTGCATATGAAATAGTTCCCTCTGAAAAGGACCTGCAGGCTAGCTGAACCGCAGCTCCACAACAAAGGATAAAAGGGCCATATTGAGATGGGCAGGAGGGGCAGAGGCGTGGTCTTGCAAGAAACCCCAGCCTCGGCACAGAGACCAGCAATTGGGAGGGATCTCATTAATACAGAACTTGTCCCTGAGGAATGAGAGGTTTTTGCTCCACATCAGACACCCCAGCCCTTGGGAAGTGCATCAGAGGGATGAGCCCCCAAAGCACCTGGCCTTGAAAACCACAGGGCTTATGGCCAGGGGAACCATAGGGCTTTAGGGAATGGAAAATCCACTCTTAAAGAGCTCACGTATGGACCTACTTATCCCAGGACCCAGCACAAAAGTAAGTTTGAAAGGTACCCAGACCATATGCTTAGGAGACTCATTTGTTAATCTTAGAGCATCTGCCAAAGAGACAGGAACCTGTTGGGACTCTTGGGGACAGAGGTGCTGGCCAGACATGATTTTTGCATTCTCCTTCTGCCTTGTTGGGACTAGCACTGGGGGGTGGTCACTATTTTTGTACACCCGGCCCTCCCCGCCACAGCCTGCTAGCTCCGGTGGAAGTCTCCTGCCCCCGTGCACCACAGCCAAGGGTGAGTACCTTCCCTGGGTGAGTACCTTCCCCCACGGCCCACCCTGCCAGCCACAGGGTATGTGCCACCCACACCAGGGGCACCCCTTGAGCCCCTGGCTCTGGTGGCCAAGGAGGACTGTGCTTCTGGACCCCCTGAGCCTGAAACAGACAGTCCTTGACAGGTTACCACCCCCAGGCCGCTGCACAAACAGCAGACTGAAACACACCCTCAGCATTCATGTGAAAGAGGCATATTTTCTTGTCCTGGAGCTTCAGCCTGTGGGACAGACTTCGGGTTGGTCATATATCCTAGGCCACAGAGGCACCCCGAAGGAAGATGGGCAGGGAGATAACCATATTAGTGCTCTCCCTTGGCCACAAAGCAGCTCACTGATACCTCCCCGAAAGGAGCTTATATACATCTAAGCCACGAGCTTTGCAGTTGTCGCCCTGGGGACACTTCCAGATTTCTTGGTTTGGAAGTCAGCAGAGTTTAGGATTGTAGACCCACGAGACTGTGTCTATTAACGTACCTTGAAAGCTGCTGCATGTGGATCTGGCTTACTCCATACCTAAAATAACTAGAAGAAGAACAAATGAAGCCCAAAGTTAGTAGAAGGAAGGACATAATAAAGATGAGTGGAAATAAATGAAATAGGGACTAAAAAGATAACAGAAAAGATCAATGAAATGAAGAGTTGGTTCTTTGAAAAGATAAAACTGATGAACCTTAAGACAGCCCACCAATTAAAAAAGGGCTCAAATAAATAAAAAATGAAAGAGAAGTTACAACTGATACTATGGAAATACAAAGCATCATACCAGACCACTCACTATAAGCAATTATAGGCCAAAAAACTGGACAATCTGGAAGAAATGGTAAGTTCCTAGAAACACACAATCTTCTAAGACTGAATCTTGAGGAAAAAGAAAATCTGAATAAACCAATTGCTAGCCAGGAGATTGAATTGGTAATCAAAAACCTTCCAGCAAACAGAAGTCCAGGACCAGATGGCTTCACTAGTGAATTCAACCGAATATTCAAAGAAGATGAAATACCTATCTTCAGACAAGGACGCCGCCGAGAAGAAAATTAAAGGCCGGACCAATAACCCTGGTGAACATAGATGTAAAAAGTCCTCAACAAAATACTGGCAAACCAGGGACGCCTCTGTGGCTCAGTCGGTTAAGCATCTGCCTTCAGCTCAAGTCATGATCTCAGGGTCCTGGGATTGAGCCCTGTGTTGGGCTCCCTGCTCATTGGGGGGTCTGCTTCTCTCTCTCCCTCTGTGCTCTCTCTCTCTCTCAAATAAATAAATAAAATCTTAAAAAAATACTAGCAATCCAGATTCAACAGTACATTAAAAGGATCATACACCGTGATCAAGGTTGATTGATCTCAGAGATGCAAGGATGGTCAATGTCCACACATCAATCAATATGGTACATCATGTTAACATTTGCACATGAGGATAAGCTGCTGTATGGAAAGAAGCACTAATGAGAGGCCACGAGACTCCACAGCAAGTGCGGAGGGAGAGCTACCTTAGTTCTCAATGACTCAACAGCCCTGGCACCAGTCTGCCCAGGTGGAGTGACTTGGCTTATGTGAAAGAAATTCATGGTGCTACTGTAATAAATTCCCGCCTTCGCTTTAGCTTATGTTGGTTTCTGTCCCTGGCTACCAAGACATAGTTTCACTCTTCCTTTTACACTGCCCACCACCCTGGTCTCCACTCTCACAAACCTAGAATTTTATAAAAGCCTGTGGAACTTTAACATGAAAAAAATTTATATTAAAGTAAGAATCAGTAAGACATGATCATGATACGCATACTCCTGTCCCATAATGGCATGTAGGTAGAACATTGGCAGTTTCTCCCATTAAGGATAGCAGATTAGTTTTCGAAAACTTACAATTTTGAAATAATTTTAGATTTACAGAAGAGTGTAAAGTTAGCACAGACTGTTCCTGTATGCCCTTCACCCAGCTTCTCCCACTGTGAACATCCTACATAAACTTGTCAAAACTAAGAAATTAAATATTAGTGTAAACTAAAATACAGCTTTTCATTGGATTCCTTTAGTTTTTCCATAAATGTCCTTTTTCTGTTCCAGGACCCAATCTGAGATTTCATCGCATTCTATTGTATTTGGTCATCCCGTCTCTTTACTTTTCCCATCCTGAGAGTCCCTCAGTCTCGCCTTGTTTTTCCTAACCCTGACACTTCTGAAGCCTCCTGATAGATATTTTGTAGTATTTCCCTCAATTTGGATTTTCTAATGTTTTCTTATGATTAGACTGGGGTTTAGATTTGTGGGAAGGATACCACAGAGGCGATGTACCCCTTCATCACATATCCTACCTCGCAGTTTCACCATAACTTGTTGCTGGTGATATTAACCACGATCACCCCGTAGGTTAGGGGGGACATCTGTCAGGTTTTTCCACTACAAGATTTCTAGTTTTTCTTTTCCAAACTGCCCTTTATAAGTGAGTCACTAGGGTTTTTTTTTTTTAAGATTTTATTTATTTGAGAAAGAGACACAGCGAGAGAGGGAACACAAGTAGAGGGAGAAGCAGACTCCCCGCTGAGCAGGGAGCCAGATGCAGGAGTTGATCCCAGGACCCTGGGATCATGACCTGAGCCAAAGGCAGATGCTTAACCAACTGAGCCACCCAGGCGTCCCTAAGTGAGTCACTAAGTTTATAACATATTCAAAGGAAAGGAGAATAAATCTCCACCTCCTGGAGGGAGGAACATCAAGGAATTTTTAGACATTTGTTAAAAGCACTACAGTCAAGTATTTTGAGGGAGATACTTGGGAGACTCTGACAATGTCCGGTTTCTCCTTAAAGGTTTGCCCACAAATTTTAGCATTCACCCTGGGGAGTTGCCTGCAGCATTGATTACTGTGGTTTTCCAGTGGTGATTTTCTGCTTCCCTCATTTCTTCACATGTATTACTCAGAATTCTACTCTAAGGAAGATTTATCCATTCTCCTCTAATTTACTTACTTATTCAATCCCTTATTTATATCAGCATTGACTCATGGATATTTATTTTGTTCTTTACGTTATAATCCAGTACTGTCACTATTTCGTTGCTCCAGCTGTTTGAGCTTTGACCATCAGTCATTTGTTTAAGTTGGTTCTTGATGACCCAAGCTTCCCCCCAAACCCCCACCTTAGGTTGACTTTTTTTTTTTTTAAAGATTTTATTTATTTATTCGAGAGAGAGAGAATGAGAGATAGAGAGCATGAGGGGGGGAGGGTCAGAGGGAGAAGCAGACTCCCTGCTGAGCAGGGAGCCCGATGCGGGACTCGATCCCGGGACTCCAGGATCATGATCTGAGCCGAAGGCAGTCGCTTAACCAACTGAGCCACCCAGGCGCCCCCTTAGGTTGACTTTTAATAGCAAGCTGGCCTATAAATTAAAAATCCAATTCAAAAGTTAAAACATATTCCTAAAACTTCATCAAATTTTATTATAAATGAATAGTGTTTTCCATATTATGACAAGTCTTAACATTTTCCTTCAACTAGACATTATTTAAATTTAGAACCTTGTGATTCTTACATGCTAATAATACTTGCCACCCACTTACCTCTGTCTTAAGGCTAATGATTATAATCTTTATTAAGTACTTCAAGAATCTTGAATGAAAGACTTAAAGAAGGAGAACTATTAACATTAGGATCTTTCAAAGGAGAGTAGGAGAGGAAAGGATGGCCGAGGAGTAGGGGACCCTATTCCAGCCGGTCCCCAGAATTGAGCTGGATATCTACCAGACCCCTCTGAGCACCCACGAAACCAGCCTGAGATGTAAGAAGATCTGGATCTCTACAAACAGAATATCGCAGGCGGTTGGTTTTGAGATACGAAGCAGGGAGCCGTGACTCCACGGGCAGATATCGGAGGATAAACAGCAGCGGGAGGGTGCCTGGCCGTGGGGATCCTACACCACCGGTGAGCGACAGCCTCGCGTGCTGGGGACGGGGCACAGACTCGCAGACCGGTAGCGGCGGGGAAAGGACTTTAGGGCAGCCCACGGGATGGAAACCTGGAGCGGCGGGGTCGCGCGTGCGACCTGGGGGTGGCTGGTGGTTGTAGAAGCACAAAGTGCGGAGACGTGCCCCGACCTGGAGGCAGGACTGGGAGTGCTGCAGAGGGGTGCACAACCCAGGACGCTGCAGTTTGTAGCAGCACAGACAGAAACGGAGCTGGTGTGGTCTGGAGAGCTCACTGAAGAACAGACTGTGGTCTCTCTGCTCTGAGGCAGAGGGTTGGAAACGGTCTCTTCTGCTCTGACTCTCGGAAGAGACGCAGAAAACCACCAGGCAAAGCCGCCAATGAATAAAAGCCCTCAAAACCCAGTTTTCACTGAGCCCATCCCCCACCACGGGGGGGCAGGGCAACTCTGCCCAAACAGGGTTGCCTGAGTAACAGCGCAGCAGGCCACTCCCCCAGAAGACAGGCTGGGAGAACAAGAGGCCAGCAACCCTAAGGTCCCAAGAAAACAGATGCACCTTGCTTGGGTTGTGGTCAATAATTTGGACTCTATACATTCCCTTAACCACCCATCAACAGAATGACTAGGAGGAGGAACCCCCAAAATAGGAAAGACTCAGAGATTATGACTTATGCCACAGATTTACAAATGGATGCAGACATAACCAAGATGTCGGAGATGGGATTCAGGCTAGCAATTGTGAAGACAATGGCTAGAATGGAAAAATCAATTAATGGCAACATAGAGTCTCTAAGGGCAGAAATGAAAGCTGAATTGGCAGAATTTAAAAATGCTATCAGTGAGATCCAATCTGATCTAGATAATCTAACAGCTAGGTTAAGTGAGGCAGAAGAATGAATTAGTGACCTGGAAGACAATTTAATAGATAAAAAGGGAAAAGAGGAGGCCAGGGAAAAACAACTCAGAATCTATGAAAATAGAATCAGAGAAATAAGTGACACCATGAAGCATTCCAATGTCAGAATTATTGAAATCCTGGAGGGGGTGGAGAGAGAGTGAGGACTAGAAGATATATTTGAGCAAATCGTAGCTGAGAACTTCCCTAATCTGGGGAATGAAACAAACATTCGTGTCCTAGAGGCAGAGAGGACCCCTCCCAAGATCAAGGGAAACAGGCGAACACCCCGGCACATAATAGTAAAACTCACAAATCTTAGAACCAAGGAAACTATCTTAAGGGCAGTTAGGGGGAAGAGATTCCTTATGTACAGAGGGAGGAACATCAGAATAACGTCAGACCTATCCACAGAGACCTGGCAAGCCAGAAAGACCTGGCAAGACATATTCAGGATACTAAACAAGAAGAACATGCAGCCAAGAATACTTTATCCGGCAAGGCTGTCATTTAGAATGGATGGAGAGATGCAGAGCTTCCAAGACTGGCAGAAACTGAAAGAATATGTGACCACTAAGCTGGCCCTGCAAGAAATATTAAGGGGGGTTCTACAAAAGGAGAAAGACCCCAAGAGTGATATACAACAGAAATTTACAGGGACAATCTATAAAAACAACGTCTTCACAGGCAACATGATGACAATAAATTCATATCTTTCAATAATCACTCTCAATGTGTATGGCCTAAATGCTCCCATAACACGGCACAGGGTTGCAGATTGGATAAAAAGACAGGACCCATCCATATGCTATCTGCAAGAGACTCATTTTGAACCTAAAGATACATCCAGACTGAAAGTGAAGGGATGGAGATCCATCTTCCATACCAGCGGACCTCAAAAGAAAGCTGGGGTAGCAATTCTTATATCAGACAAATTAGATTTTAAGCTAAAGACTGTAGTTAGAGACACGGAGGGACACTATATCATTCTTAAAGGGTCTATCCAACAAGAAGATCTAATAGTTGTAAACATCTATGCCCCCAGCATGGGAGCAGCCATCTACATAAGCCAACTGTTAACCAAAATAAAGAGTCATATTGATAACAATACATTAATTGTAGGAGACCTCAATACTCCACTCTCAGCTATGGACAGATCATCTAAGCAGAAAATCAACAAAGAAACAAGAGCTTTGAATGACACACTGGACCAGATGGGCCTCATAGATATATACAGAACATGCCACCCTAAAACAACAGAATACTCATTCTTCTTGAGTGCACATGGAACTTTCTCCAGAATAGACCACATACTGGGTCACAAATCAGGTCTCAACCAGTACCAAAAGATTGAGATTATTCCCTGCATATTCTTAGACCACAATGCTTTAAAACTGAACTCAATCACAAGAAAAAATTTGGCAGAAATTCATACACTTGGAAGCTAAAGACCACGCTGCTCAAAAATGTTTAGGTCAACCAGGAAATCAAAGAAGAATTAAACAATTCATGGAAACCAATGAGAACGAAAACACATCGGTCCAAAACCTATGGGATACTGCAAAGGCAGTCCTAAGGGGGAAATACATAGCCCTCCAAGCCTCACTCAAAAAAATAGAAAAATCCTGAATTCACCAACTAACTCTACACCTTAAAGAACTAGAGAAAAAGCAACAAACGATGCCTAAGCCACACACTAGAAGAGAAATAATTAAGATTAGAGCAGAGATCAATGAATTAGAAACCAGAAACACAGTAGATCAGATCAACAAAACTGGAAGCTGGTTCTTTGAAAGAATTAATAAGATCGATTAACCACTGGCCAGACTTATCCAAAAGGAAAGAGAAAGGACCCAAATTAATAAAATTATGAATAAAAGGGGAGAGATTAGGACTAACACCAAGGAAATAGAAACAATTATTAGGAATTATTATCAACAACTGTATGCCAACAAACTGAGCAATCTGGATGAAATGGATGCCTTCCTGGAAACCTATAAGCTGCCAAGACTGAAACAGGAAGAAATTGACAACCTGAATAGGCCAATAACCAGTAACGAGATGGAAGCAGTGATCAAAAACCTCCCAAAGAAACAAGAGTCCAGAGCCTGATGGATTCCCTGGGGGAATTCTACCAAACATTCAAAGAAGAAATAATACCTTTTCTACTGAAGCTGTTTCAAAAAATAGAAACAGAAGGAAAGCTTCCAGACTCATTCTATGAGGTCAGCATTACCTTAATCCCCAAACCAGGCGAAGATCCCATCAAGAAGAATTTCAGACTGATATCCCTGATGAATATGGATTCCAAAATCCTCAACAAAATCCTAGGTAATAGGATCCAACAATACATTAAAAGGATCATCCACCACGACCAAGTGGGATTTATCCCTGGGATGCAAGAGTGGTTCAACATTCGCAAACCAATCAATGTGATAGAACACATTAATAAGAGGAGAGAGAAGAACCATATGGTCCTCTCAATTGATGCGGAAAAAGCATTTGACAAAATACAGCATCCTTTCCTGATTAAAACTCTTCAGAGTATAGGGATACAGGAAACATTCCTCAAGTTCATAAAATCCATCTATGAAAAACCCACAGTGAATATCATCCTCAATGGGGAAAAGCTGAGAGCCTTTCCCTTAAGATCAGGAACACATCAAGGATGCCCACTCTCGCCACTATTGTTCAACATAGTACTAGAAGTCCTAGCAACAGCAATCGACAACAAAAAGAAATAAAATGTATTCAAACTGGCAAAGAAGAAGTCAAACTCTCTCTTTTTGCAGATGACATGATGCTTTATGTAGAAAACCCAAAAGGCTCCATCCCCAAATTACTAGAACTCATACAGCAATTTAGTAATGTGGCAGGACACAAAATCAATGCACAGAAATCAGTTGCTTTCTTATATACTAACAATGCCACTGTAGAAATGGAAATTAGAGAAACAATTCCATTTGCAATAGCACAAAAACCATAAGATACCTTGGAATAAACCTAACCAAGGAGGTAAAGAATCTATACTCTAGAAACTACAGAACACTCATGAAAGAAGACACAAAAAAGATGGAAGAACATTCTATGCTCATGGATTGGAAGAATAAACATTGTTATAATGTCTATGCTACTCAGAGCAGTCTATACCTTCAATGCCATCCCGATCAGAATTCCAATGACATTTTTCAAAGTGCTGGAACAAACAATCGTGAAATTTGTATGGAATCAGAAAAGACCCCGAAGAGCCAAGGAAATGTTGAAAAAGAAAAACAAAGCTGGGGGCATCATGTTGCCCGATTTCAAGCTCTATTACAAAGCAGTGATCACCAAGACAGCATGGTACTGGCACAAAAACAGACATATAGACCAATGGAACAGAATAGAGAGCCCAGATATGGACCCTCAACTCTATGGTCAAATAATCTTCAACAAAGCAGGAAAAAATATGCAATGGAGAAAAGACAGTCTCTTCAATAAATGGTGCTGGGAAAACTGGACAGCCACATGCAGAAGAATGAAACTCGACCATTCTCTAACACCATACACAAAGATAAACTCAAAATGGATGAGAGACCTCAATGTGAGACAGGAATCCATCAAAATCCTAGAGGAGAACATAGGTAGTAACCTCTTTGACATCGGCCACAGCAACTTCTTTCAAGACACATCTCCAAAGGCTAGTGAAACAAAAGCAAAAATGAACTTTTGGGACTTCATCAAGATAAAAAGCTTCTGCACAGCATAGGAAACAGTCAACTAAACAAATAGGCAACCCACAGAATGGGAGAAGATATTTGCAAATGACACTACAGATAAAGGGCTGATATCCAAGATGTATAAAGAAATTCTTAAACTCAACACCTAAAAAACAAATAAGTCAAAAAATGGGCGGAAGACATGAAAAGACACTTCTCTGAAGAAGACATACAAATGGCTAACAGACACATGAAAAAATGTTCATCATTATTAGCCATCAGGGAAATTAAAATCAAAACCTCATTGAGATACCACCTTACACCAGTTAGAATGGCAAACATGGACAGGGAAAGAAACAACAAATGTTGGAGAAGTTGTGGAGAAAGGGGAACCCTCTTACACTGTTGGTGGGAATGCAAATTGGTACAGCCACTTTGGAAAACAGTGTGGAGATGCCTCAAAAAATTAAAAATAGAGCTACCCTATGACCCAGCAATTGCACTCCTGGGTATTTACCCCAAAGACACAGATGTAGTGAAAAGAAGGGCCATATGTACCCCCAATGTTCATAGCAGCAATGTCCGCAATAGCCAAACTGTGGAAAGAGCCGAGATGCCCTTCAACAGATGAATGGATAAAGAAGATGTGGTCCATATATACAATGGAATATTACTCAGCCTTCAGAAAGGATGAGTACCCAACTTTTACATCCACATGGATGGGACTGGAGGAGATTATGCTCAGTGAACTAAGTCAAGCAGAGAAAGTCAATTATCATATGGTTTCACTTATTTGTGGAACATAAGAAACAGCATGGAGGACATTAGGAGAAGGAAGGGAAAAATGAAGGGGGGGGGAAATCGGAGGGAGAGATGAACCACGAGAGACTATGGACTCTGAGAAACAAATAGGGTTTTAGAGGGGAGGGGCGTAGGGGGATGGGATAGCCCGGTGATGGGTATTAAGGAGGGCACGTACTGCATGGAGCACTGGGTGTTATAAGAAACCAATGGATCGTGGATCACCACATCAAAAACTAATGATGTATTGTATGGTGACTAACATAACAATAAAATAAAAACAAAAAACAGAAGATCTTTCAAAAGAAAAGTGAGAGATTAGCAAAGCCTTAAAAATGTCTGCAATTTAAGGTAACATCTTTTCAAACACTATATCCTGTTTTTTTTGCAAGATTATTATTAAAAATATATAGATGAGTTTCAGAGAATTTCTGATTAATAGATTAGAAAAGCTTTTCTTAAGCAACTTTCTAAGCTTGGAGACATTTATTCCTAGTCTTTGTTAAGAAAGATTGCTTGAGTTTAGTTTTAGAAGAAACTGCTCCAATCTGGAATGAAGAAGTGTGGTTTTGGCAAGTACAGCCAACATCTGGGGTGTTACGTAAGAATGGCGGGCCTGATAAACTGAGTTCTCAAAAGTGATCTGGAATAGGCTTTGGGGAGAGAGGCAGAATGATAGATGATGCTAAGTTAGCACAATGGGGAAGCTGTCTCTGGGTGTTTCAATTGGTAAGAGCTTGAAGAGGAAGAGAAAACAGGTTCAGTTTTTTATTTTTATTTTTTAACATTTTTTATTGTTATGTTAATCACCATACATTACATCATTAGTTTTTGATGTAGTGTTCCATGATTCATTGTTTGTGCATAAGACCCAGTGCTCCACGCAGAATGTGCCCTCTTTAATACCCATCACCAGGCTAACCCATCCCCCCACCATCTCCCCTCTAGAACCCTCAGTTTGTTTTTCAGAGTCCATCATCTCTCCTGGTTTGTCTTCCCCTCCGACTTACTCCCCTTCATTCTTCCCTCTTGCTATCTTCTTCTTCTTTTTTCTTAACATATATTGCATTATTTGTTTCAGAAGTACAGATCTGTGATTCAACAGTCTTGCACAATTCACAGCGCTCACCATAGTACATACCCTCCCCAGTGTCTATCACCCAGCCACCCCATCCCTCCCACCCCCCACCACTCCAGCAACCCTCAGTTTGTTTCCTGAGATTAAGAATTCCTCATATCAGTGAGGTCATATGATACGTCTTTCTCTGATTGACTTATTTCACTCAGCATAACACCCTCCAGTTCCATCCACGTCGTTGCAAATGGCAAGATTTCATTCCTTTTGATGGCTGCCTAATATTCCATTGTGTATATATACCACCTCTTCTTTATCCATTCATCTGTCGATGGACATCTTGGCTCTTTCCACAGTTTAGCTATTGTGGACATTGCTGTTATAAACATCGGGGTGCACGTACCCCTTCGGATCCCTACATTTGTATCTTTGGGGTAAATACCCAGTAGTGCAATTGCTGGGTCGTATGGTAGCTCTATTTTCAACTGTTTGAGGAACCTCCATACTGTTTTCCAGAGGGGTTGCACCAGCTTGCATTCCCACCAACAGTGTAGGAGGGTTCCCCTTTCTCCGCATCCCCGCCAACATCTGTCGTTTCCTGACTTGTTAATTTTAGCCATCCTGACTGGTGTGAGGTGGTATCTCATTGAGGTTTCGATTTGGATTTCCCTGATGCCGAGCAATGTTGAGCACTTTTTCATGTGTCTGTTGGCCATTAGGATGTCTTCTTTGGAAAAATATCTGTTCATGTCTTCTGCCCATTTCTTGATTGGATTATTTGTTCTTTGGGTGTTGAGTTTGATAAGTTCTTTATAGATTTTGGATACTAGCCCTTTATCTGATATGTCATTTGCAAATATTTTCTCCCATTCTGTCGGTTGTCTTTTGGTTTTGTGGACTGTTTCTTTTGCTGTGCAAAAGCTTTTTATCTTGATGAAATTCCAATAGTTCATTTTTGCCCTTGCTTCCCTTGCCTTTGGCGATGTTTCTAGGAAGAAGTTGCTGCGGCTGAGGTCGAAGAGGTTGCCGCCTGTGTTCTCCTTTAGGATTTTGATGGACTCCTGTCTCATGTTTAGGTCTTTCAACTGTTTGGAGTCCATTTTTGTGTGTGGTGTAAGGAAATGGTCCAGTTTCATTCTTCTGCATGTGGCTGTCCAATTTTCCCAACACCATTTTTTGAAGAGACTGTCTTTTTGCCATTGGACATTCTTTCCTGCTTTGTCGAAGATGAGTTGACCATAGAGTTGAGGGTCCATTTCTGGGCTCTTGATTCTGTTCCACTGATCTATGTGTCTGTTTTTGTGCCAGTACCATACTGTCTTGATGATGACAGCTTTGTAATAGAGCTGGAAGTCCGGAATTGTGATGCCGCCAGCTTTGCTTTTCTTTTTCAAGATTCCTCTGGCTATTCGGGGTCTCTTCTGGTTCCATACAAATTTTAGGATTATTTGTTCCATTTCTTTGAAAAAAATGGATGGTATTTTGATGGGGATTGCATTGAATGTGTAGATTGCTCTAGGTAGCATTGACATCTTCACAATGTTTGTTCTTCCAATCCATGAGCATGGAACGTTTTTCCGTTTCTTTGTGTCTTCTTCAATATCTTTCATGAGTATTTTATAGTTTTCTGAGTATAGATCCTTTGCCTCTTTGGTTCAATTTATTCCTAGGTATCTTATGGTTTTGGGTGCAATTGTAAATGGGATTCACTCCTTGATTTGTCTCTCTTCTGTCTTGTTGTTGGTGTATAGGAATGCCACTGATTTCTGTGCATTGATTTTATGTCCTGCTACTTGACTGACTTCCTGTATGAGTTCTAGCAGTTTTGGGGTGGAGTCTTTTGGGTTTTCCACATACAGTATCATATCATCTGCAAAGAGTGAGAGTTTGACTTCCTCTTTGCCGATTTGGATGCCTTTGATTTCTTTTTGTTGTCTGATTGCTGTGGCTAGGACTTCTAATACTATGTTGAATAGCAGTGGTGAGAGTGGACATCCCTGCCGCGTTCCTGACCTTAGGGGAAAAGCTCTCAGCTTTTCCCCATTGAGAATGATATTCGCTGTAGGTTTTTCATAGATGGCTTTTATGATATTGAGGTATGTACCCTCTATCACTATACTCTGAAGAGTTTTGATCAAGAAAGGATGCTGTACTTTGTCAAATGCTTTTTCTGCATCTATTGAGAGGATCATATGAATCTTGTTCTTTCTTTTGTTAATGTATTGTATCACATTGATTGATTTGTGGATGTTGAACCAACCTTGCAGCCCAGGGATAAATCCCACTTGGTCATGGTGAATAATCCTTTTAATGTACTGTTGGATCCTATTGGCTAGTAGTTTGGTGAGAATTTTTGCATCCATGTTCATCAAGGATATTGGTCTGTAATTCTCCTTTTTGATGGGGTCTTTGTCTGGTTTGGGGATCAAGGTAGTGGTGGCCTCATAAAATGTGTTTGGAAGTTTTCCTTTTCTATTTTTTGGAACAGTTTCAGGATAATAGGTATTAATTCTTCTTTAAATGTTTGGTAGAATTCCCCTGGGAAGGCATCTGTCCCTGGGCTTTTGTTTGTTGGGAGATTTTTGATGACTGCTTCAATTTCCTTAGTGGTTATAGGTCTGTTCAGGTTTTCTATTTCTTCCTGGTTCAATTTTGGTAGTTGATACGTCTCTAGGAATGCACCCATTTCTTCCAGGTTATCTAATTTGCTGGCATAGAGTTGCTCATAATATGTTCTTATAATTGTTTGTATTTCTTTGGTGTTGGTTGTGATCTCTCCTCTTTCATTCATGATTTTGTTGATTTGGGTCTTTTCTCTTTTCTTTCTGATAAGTCTGGCCAGGGGTTTATCAATCTTGTTAATTCTTTCAAAGAACCAGCTCCTAGTTTCGTTGATCTGTTCTACTGTTCTTTTGGTTTCTATTTCATTGATCTCTGCTCTGATCTTTATTATTTCTCTTCTCCTGCTGGGTTTAGGCTTTATTTGCTGTTCTTTCTCCAGCTCCTTTAGGTGGAGGGTTAGGTTGTGTATTTGAGACCTTTCTTGTTTCTTGGGAAAGGCTTGTATTGCTATATACTTTCCTCTCAGGACTACCTTTGCTGTGTCCCAAAGATTTTGAACAGCTGTGTTTTCATTTTCATTGGTTTCCATGAATTTTTTAAATTCTGCTTTAATTTCCTGGTTGACCCATTCATTCTTTAGTAGGATGCTCTTTAGCCTCCTTGTATTTGAGTTCTTTCCGACTTTCCTCTTGTGATTGAGTTCTAGTTTCAAAGCATTGTGGTCTGAAAATAGGCAGGGAATAATCCCAATCTTTTGGTACTTGTTGAGACCTGCTTTGTGACCTAGGATGTGATCAATTCTGGTGAATGTTCCATGGGCACTAGAGAAGAATATGTATTCCGTTGCTTTGGGATGGAATGTTCTGAATATGTCTGTGAAATCCGTTTGGTCCAGTGTTTCATTTAAAGTCTTTATTTCCTTGTTGATCTTTTGCTTAGATGATCTGTCCCTTTCAGTCAGGGGGATGTTAAAGTCCCCCACTATTATTGTATTGTTGTCAATGTGTTTCTTTGCTTTTGTCATTAATTGCCTTATATAATTGGCTGCTCCCATGTTAGGGGCATAGATATTTACAATTGTTAGATCTTGTTGGATAGACCCTTTAAGCAGGATAGCGTCCTTCTTCATCTCTTATTACAGTCTTTGTTTTAAAATCTAATTTGTCTGATATAAGGATTGCTACCCCAGCTTTCTTTTGGTGTCCATTAGCATGGTGAATTGTTTTCCACCCCCCCACTTTCAATGTGGGGGTGTCTTTGGGTCTAAAATGAGTCTCTTGCAGACAGCATATCGATGGGTCTTGTTTTTTAATCCAATCTGATAGCCTGTGTCTTTTGATTGGGGTATTTAGCCCATTTACATTCAGGGTAACTATTGAAAGATATGAATTTAGTGCCATTGTATTGCCTGTAAGGTGGCTGTTACTGTATATTGTCTGTGTTCCTTTCTGATCTATGCAGCTTTTAGGCTCTCTCTTTGCTTAGAGGACCCCTTTCAATATTTCTTGGAGGGCTGGTTTCGTGTTTGCAAATTCCTTTAGTTTTTGTCTGTCCTGGAAGCTTTTTATCTCTCTTTCTATTTTCAATGAGAGCCTAGCTGGATATAGTATTCTTGGCTGCATATTTTTCTCGTTTAGTGCTCTGAAGATATCATGCCAGTCCTTTCTGGCCTGCCAGGTCTCTGTAGATAGGTCTGTTGCCAATCTAATGTTTCTACCATTGTAGGTTACATATCTCTTCTCCTGAGCTGCTTTCAGGATTTTCTCTTTGTCTCTGAGACCCGTAAGTTTTACTATTAGATGTCGGGGTGTTGACCTATTATTATTGATTTTGAGAGGGGTTCTCTGTGCCTCCTGGATTTTGATGCCTGCTTCCTTCCCCACATTAGGGAAGTTCTCTGCTATAATTTGCTCCAATATGCCTTCTGCCCCTCTCTCTCTTTCTTCTTCTTCTGGGATCTGAATTATTCTAATGTTGTTTCGTCTTATTGTATCGCTTATCTCTCGGATTCTGCTCTCGTGATCCTGTAGTTGTTTCTCTCTCTTTTTCTCAGCCTCTGTATTTTCCATCATTTGGTCTTCTATTTCGCTGATTCTCTCTTCTGCCTCATTTATCCTAGCAGTTCGTACCCCCATTTTTGATTGCACCACATCAATAGCCTTTTTGATTTCGACTTGGTTATATTTTAGTTCTTTTATTTCTCCAGAAAGAGTTTCTCTAATAACTTCCACGCTTTTTTCAAGCCCAGCTAGTATCTTTAAAGTCATGATTCTGAACTCTAGGTCTGACATCGTACTAATGTCTGTACAGAGTAGGTCCCTGGCAGACGGTACTACCTCTTGTTCTTTTTTGCTGAGGTGATTTTTTTCATCTTGTCATTTTGTCCAGAGGAGAATAGATGAATGAGAGATCAAAATGCTAACAGGTTAACAACGTCCCCAGCAAATATACTGTATACAAATCAGAAAAGACCTGAAACCAGGGGAAAAGAAAGGGAAAGAAAGAAAAAAGAAAGAGAAAAGAAAAAGAAAAAGATAAAAACAAACAAAAACAGAACAAAACAAAACAAAAGAAACCAGAATATGATCAAATATGATCAGGCTAGTGCATAGATCAGTGCCACGCACTAGATTTTGGGCGTATTTTGGTCTGTTAGAAGAAAGTGCCTCCTAAAATTTTAAAGGAAGAAAGACCTATATATGTAGAAAATAAGGGTTGATACAATGAAGGGATGGAAGATGACTGTAAAGATAAAATTATAAAAGATTTTATAAAAGGAATTGATATAAGAAATTGTTTGAAAAAAGAAAGAAGATTTAAAAAAAAAGAAAAGAAAAAAAAGGGAGAGAATGTGATCAGGCAGGAGAGTAGAACAAAGCCATACACTAGTGATTTCGGGTACATTTTGATCTGTTAGAAGAAACTGTATCTCAAAATTTTAAAGAGAGAACAACTTATATATATATATATGCCAAAAATAAGGGTAACTACTATGAAGGGATAAAATATGACTCTAAAAATGAAAAATAAAAAGTGTTTTTTTAAAAAAGGGATTGATAAGATTGTTGAAAAAGGGAAAAAGAAAAATTCAAAAAAAAAGTTAAAAAAATTAACTTTGAAAAACTAATGAATCATGGTAAAAAAGCCATGAATTCTATGTGCAGTGTTCCTCTAGCGCTGAAGTTCTGTTCTCCTTGATTGGTAAACTTGGTCTTGGCTTGCTGGCTCTTCCTGCTGATCTTCTGGGGGAGGGGCCTGTTGCCGTGGTTCCCAAATGTCTTTGCCGGAGGTGGAATTGCCCCACCCTTTTTGGTCCGGGCTAAGCAATCTGCTCGGGTTTGCTCTCAGGAGCTTTTGTTCCCTGCAAGCTCTCAGTACAGCTTTGGAGGACCAGAGTGAAAATGGTGGCCTCCCAATCTCTGCCCGGAGGATCTGAGAACTTGGGGCCCCGCTCCTCAGTGCGCCCCGAGAGAAAAGCAGTCACTCCATCTCCCCGGTCTCCGGCCGCTCTCTGTGCTCCCCTGGCCTGTGACCGAGCGTTTCTATCTCTGGCACCCGACCCCGTGTGGAGTCTCCAAACCCAGCAGATCCCTGTGGTGCGCTCCCACGCCGCTCCTCCCGGGGGAGGAAGGGGAGTCTCCCCGGCTCTGCCGCTTGTTGGGTCCCTGCTGCAGGAGCAGTGGCCCGACTGGGCCGCGGATCACGGTTTATGGCCACCCCGAGCTGAGAGCCTGCGCCTGGGCTCTGTCTCTGCAGCCAGCTTCTCTGCTCCGATACCTGGGAGCTCTGCCGCACTCAGGCACCCCCGGTCTTTCTGTCACCCCGAGGGTGCTGAGACCACACTGTCCCGGGAGGATTTCAGCCCCAGCTTAGCCACTGGAGTGGCGTCTCAGCGGAGCCGGCTTCTAAAAGGTCCGATTTTGTGCTCCGCGGCTCTATCACTTGCCAGAAGCGGCCGACGGAGGCCCCCTCCCCCGCCGTCTATCCTCCCGAATATCGCCTCGGATTCACTTCTCCGCACGTCCTACCTTCCAGTAAGTGGTCGCCTCTCTGTTCAGAGATTTGTTGCTACTCTCTTCTTCGATCTCCTGTTGAGTTCGTAGGTGTTCACAATGGTTTGATCCCTGTTCAGCTGAATTCCTGAGACCAGACGAAATCCAGGTCTCCTACTCCTCCGCCATCTTGCTCCGCCCCTGAAAACAGGTTCAGTTTTGCAAATGGGAGCAGGGTTATGATGAATTTCAGGAGGGAAAAGTTATGTAAGAGACTTTCCCAGGAAGATATTTACTTATTTATACTTGATGCATATGATAAATTCCAGCAGTACAAAGGGATGTGCTTTTTTCCAATAGATTGCATCCTAATACCCAGTTTTGATTTTCTGTTACTTATCAACCATCACCAGTCAAGTTCTTGCTGTGTCCCAGGTGGGTTCTAGTTACTAAAGGTATGGCTGAAAACCCCTTTCTTGCCTTTTTATTTTTTAAAAGATATTTATTTATTTAAGAGCGAGAGAGAGCACACGAGTGGTGGGGAGAGGCAGAAGGAGAGGGAGAGAGAAGCAGACTCCCGGCTGAGCAGGAAGCCCAATGCAGGGCTTGAACCCAGGCCCCAGAGATCATGACCTGAGCTGAAGGCAGACACTTAACCAACTGAGCCACCCAGGTGCCTGCATTCCAGGCTCTCTAGAATAGTGGGGATGTACTGGATAACCTGCAATGCACATACAGAGCAGTGCCCGGTGTTGGCGTGGATTGCTTTGGGAGCACAGAACAGGAGC
Organism: Eumetopias jubatus; assembly: GCF_037043125.1. NCBI lineage: Eukaryota > Metazoa > Chordata > Mammalia > Carnivora > Otariidae > Eumetopias > Eumetopias jubatus. The sequence continues at coordinate 125,612,480 of NW_028274814.1, forward strand.
AGCTAAGTCAGACTGGAGGGTTAGGAAAGACTCCCCAGAGGGCATCCCCTGCAGAACCATGTGGGAGAGCGTGAGTTGGCCAACCGGAGGTGGGAGAAGAAAGAGACTTCAGGCAGAGAACCTCAGGTGCAAAGAAGGCCCGGAAGGCCCTTGGTGTGTCCTGGGAACTTCAGGAGTTCATCTAGGTGGGAGCTGGTGGTAAGAGGGTGGGAGGGGTGACAAGGTGAGCTGGTGAGGTGCTTCATGAGCCATGCTGGAACTTCTGAAGGCAGTGGGGAGCCACTGGGGAAAGAAGCAGTTGTGGAGCTTATGTGCTGGGTCCTTCCATTTACCCATTGTTTGGGGGCCATTGGAAGGTTTGCTCTTGCCATCTATTCCAACTCCTAGTTTGCGGGTCTCTCTGTGGGAGGCATGAGTAATACTATTAATGGTACTTACTGTTACTATAATAGATAGATTTACTACAATAGTAATTTAGAGTACTATTGGTCTCCCTGTGGGAGGCCACAGAGTAATACTATTAATAGTATTTACTGCAGTAAGTAGTATTTACTATAATAGTAATTACTAGTGGTAGTAATACTATTAGTTCTATATGGTGAAGGTGGGGCCTTCCCATTTAATCTATAATACAAAATACTTGGAGTTTTCAGACGCAGTGCAATTTATGGAAAGGTTGGAGAAATAACCAAGAGTTTGATAAGGTTTGTGTCCTACCCAAGACCACATCTTCAAGACTGGGAGAGGTGGCTGTTTATCTAATGCAGAGAAACCAACACAGAGAGTCAAGGGAAATGAAGAAACATAGGCATCTGTTCCAAATGAAAGGTTCCATCAAGAATATCAGAAACATTGGGGCACCTGAGTGGCTCAGTTGGTTGAGCATCCAATGCTTGGTTTTGGCTCAGGTCATGATCTCATGGTTGAGGGAATGAGGCCCATGTCTGGCTCTGTGCTTAGCAGGGAGTCTGCTTGAGATTCTCTCCCTCTGAGATTCCCACCCCCTGCTCTCTCTCTCAAGTAAATCTTTAAAAAAAAAAAAAAGAATATCAGAAACATTGTCTTAAGACAGGGTCATGCCCCTTCCAGCACCAGATATAACCAGATACCTAGTCATTAGGAATTTGATAATGTTGAGGTCGTCCTATTGTTTCACTCATTTCTCTCATTTCTTTTTCCACAAAAACCATTCCATTAAACAAAGTCAAACTTCTTTGTTCAGTGGAGACTTTAACACTTAGATAACTTAGCACTCAATTACATATTTTGCTTATTCTCTAAATATTTAATATTAAAGTACAGCAGACTCCTTGGAAGACAGGTATATTCCTGTATATGTGTATACAATTATACATTCTTTTCCATTCTTTTTAGAATTGGGTCCCATAGACCCACACTATGAAGAAATGGCCTTATGTTGGTGGTTGAAAGTGAAATAATTTGTGGCTCTCTCCCAGACAAGGAGCAACTTTGGTGTCTTCTCTAGAATAGTAGTACCTTTGAGACAATTTTAAGGCCTTTGGCAAGTCATTTGGTTTTTCTGCACCTCAGCAAATTCCAATGAATGGGACAAAATCTATTCTAATTCTCTTCTAAAATTGTTAGCAGAATTCATTTATTGCCTGTTTATTTATCCAATAATTATTTCCCGAGCAGCCACTCTGTCTGTCATTGTCTTAGACATTTGAGATGCAGTGGTGAACAAATCAGAAAAAAGGCCATGACATCATGGGGCTTATGTTTTACAAAGGGGAGACACACTAGATGAAAAAAAATATTATATATGTATGTAGTTGTCGGAGTAAGAAGTTCCATGGGGAAGACTAACCCAGAGAAAAGGGAATAGAGAGCTAGTTGGGGAGGTGGGAATTGCAACTTTAATCTTAAATAGGATGATCAGGGGATTTCTCACTGCAAATATGATGCTTCAAGGCAATGACCTGAAGAAGAAGTAGCTACTTACCCGTGTGGGTATCCAGAGGAAGAAGATTTTAAGGAGAAGGGAGGGACAAGTTAAAAGGTCCCATGCAGGCACGTGTCTGGCATATTTGAAGAGAGTAAAGAATTCAGTGTGGCTGGGCAAAGATTGCAGAAAGAAAAGGGAGAGGCTGGAGGGCTGCTGGAAAGAGATTTTGGAAGAGATGAGATCTATTGTTGACCAGTGGCTTTGTAGGTTACCTGCATATTTTAGAATAAGAATTGTATGTATTAAAGGTATACAACACAATTTTATAAACACACAATCAAGCTAATTAATACATCATCTCCTCAGATAGTTACTTTTTTTCATGTGTGATGAGATCACTTGAAATCTCTCTTGGCATATTTCCAGTATTTAATACACTATTATTAATTATAGCCATTATGCTGTTCGTTAAATCTCTAGACATATTCGTCCTACACAACTAACTTTGACCAACATCTCCCCATTTCTCCCAATCTTCCAGCCCCTGGCAACTGTCGTTCTACTCTCTGCTTCTCTGAGTTCCAATTTTTTTTTAAGATCCCACACATAAGTGAGATCATATAGTATATATCTTTCTCTGTCTGGCTTATTTTACTCAGCAAAACATCGTTCAGGTTCATCCATGTTGGTATTAGGGGTTTCCTTTTTCATGGCTGAATAATATTCCATTTTATTCCTTTATGTATAACACATATATAATAATATAAAAACATAATGTTAGAATAATATATAATGGAACATTACATATTATATAAACTATATATAGTATTATATATCTTCTTCTTTATGCACTCATCTGTTGATGGACATTTGGATTGTTTCTATGTCTTGGCTACTGTGAATATTGCCGCAATGACCACAGGAGTGCAGATAACTTTGAGATTCTCATTCCGTTTCCTTTGGACATATACCTGGAGGTGGGCTGGCTGGATCATATGATAGTTCTATTTTTAATTTTTTGAGGAATCTCCAAGTTTTCCCATAATGGCTACGTTAATTTATATTCCCACCAACGGGGCACAAATGTTCCCTTTTCTCCACTTCCTCACCAACACTTGCTATCTCTTGTCTTTCTGATAAAAGCCATTCTAACAGGTGTGAGGTGATATTTCATTGTGCTTTTGGTTTACATCTCTTTGATGATGTTGAACATCTTTTCATATATCTGTTCATATATCTGTTGGCCATTTGTATGTCTTCTGTTGAGAAATGTGTATTTGGGTTTTTTTTTTTGCCAACTTTTAAATTGGATTATTTGCTCTTGAGTTGTTTGAGTTCCTTATATATTTTAGATATTAACCCCTTATCAGATGGATGGTTTGCAAATATTTTTCCCATTCTGTAGGTCGTCTCTTCCCAATGTTGATTGTTTGCTGTGCAGAAGCTTTTTAGTTTGATGTAATGACATTTGTCTATTTTTTGTTTCTGTGTGTAGACTCTTGGCTTTCATTCTGTGAGGCAGGAAGTCCTTGGCTGGTTTGGAGCAGAAGAGTCATGTGATCTAAGCTTTGACAGAAGTATAGGTTGCTGTGTTGCGCATGGTGAGGATGAAGGCAGGGACATCAGTTGGGAGGTGGTTGGAATAATCTCGGGGAGAGACGATAATATTTTGGAAGAGGATGATAGCATTGGAAGTAGTCAGATTTTATATATATATTATATATACATATTAAAGATTTTATTTATTTGACAGAGAGAGAGACAGCGAGAGAGGGAACACAAGCAGGGGGAGTGGGAGAGGGAGAAGCAGGCTTCCCACTGAACAGGGAGCCCGATGCGGGGCTCGATCCCAGGACCCCGGGATCATGACCTGAGCCAAAGGCAGATGCTTAACGACTGAGCCACCCAGGCGCCCCAGATTCTAGGTATATTTTGAAGGTAGAGCAGATAGAATTTGTTGATGCATCAGATGTGGGATACAAGAGTACAAGAAGAGTTAAGGAGTGCTCCAAGGATATTGGCTGAGCAACTGGGAAAATGGGAGTTGCCATTTGCTGAGATGAGGAAGATCGTGGGAGGAGCAGGTTTAAGGGATAATCAGGTGGTTGGGCGCATTAACTTTGAGATGCCTCTTCCACTTCAAAGTGGGGACTTAGAAGAGGAAGGTAGGATGGCAGGAGGGAGGATGTATATATACAGTATACTCATGGAATTCATAGCCACAGGGTGATGGGATCGCCAGCAGAGTGAGTAGACGGAGAAGAGATTGAAGGGCTGAGTCCTGGCCACTCAGTATTTGGGGCTCAGAAGATGAGGAAGGACCAGCAAAGGAGAGTGAAAAGCCGGAGATGGGGGGGAGGGGGAGAGAAAATGTGGGAGAGTTTGGTGTCCTGGAAATCACACGCAGAGAGCACTGAATGGGCTACTGTATTAGAAGCGCCACACAGTGGTCAATGGTTAGGAAAACCATACTCTCACAGGCACAGATTCCCACAGAAACAAAGCCGTTAGGAAGAGAGAAGAGATTCTGATTTCGTTTTAGGCAAATGGTCTGTTAAAAAAAACAAAAAACAAAAAACCTCCTTAGATCTATTATAATTGTTGACTTAGGTATATTTTCAACTGATGTACATCCTGTTTGAATAAAGAATGAAATCCATAGTTTAGGATTTCCTACTTCTGTACGCAAGGGTGGTATATTGAGAGGGAATGATCGAAGGAGATTGTGTCCTTTACGGACAAGTTGTTGTCTTTCCATAACTGCTTGTAGCTTTAGTACAGTTACAATCATAAAAAAAAAAAAAACCATGTAAACTGGGAAAGTGATGAGTGGACCATGAACATGACCTCCTGGATCTCAGAGCATTAATTAAGCCAAGACAGCCATAATAGGGCTGGTCCAGGAATAGATAGAATGTATGAAACAGAAGAGAAAACATATACAGATCAGTATAAATTTTGCATATGATAATGTCATTATAAATTAGAACGTAAAGGAAGATTTATCTTTTTATTTTATTATTATTTTTTAAAGTATTTGTGGATAAACTGAGACAGAATTTTCTTTTTTTATTTTATTTGACAGAGACACAGAAAGAGAGGCAACACAAGCAGGGGGAGTGGGAGAGGGAGAAGCAGGCTTCCCGTCAAGCAGGGAGCCTGATGAGGGGCTCGATCCCAGGACCACGGGATCATGACCTGAGCCGAAGGCAGACGCTCAACGACTGAGCCACCCAGGTGCCCCAAGATTTATCTTTTTAAAATGCTGCTGAAAACAATTTACTAATTGGGTGGAGAAACAGCAAGAGTCACCAAATAACCTATAAATATATTTGAGTGCATGTGAGCATTATGTAAATGATAAAAACCATACAAAAGGAAAATACTGGTGACTATTTATCTGACCTGGACTGGAAAAGAGATTTATGTGAATGACACATAATGCTGACTCCGTATTGTTGGATCTGACTATGTAAAAAAATGAAAGCACATGCATGTTTAAAAAAACAAGCCTGGAAACATTTAACAAGCAAGTAACTAAAAAAAAAAAAAAAAAAGCAGCATTTGTGAGAGAGGGTTAACGCTTTGTAAAGTGCCCCTAGATGAAGGGCTTAAGAAAATTATGAACAAAGGAACAAAAAGGCAATTCACAAAAAAGAATACAAACGGCCAATGAATCACTGAGGGGAAAGTTCAGCCTCATTAAAATCAAATGTTGCAAATAAAAGTAACAATGTTCACCTCTCAAACAGTACTACCCCCACCCCCTCGTGGTCATCAGTTTCACTGCAAGCACCCGCTGCTCCATTAAGAGGGCCGGTCTTGGTCACGTGACTCTTCAGCATTCCTTGCTTTCAACATCCACCCGTGGCCTCCCAGCTCCTTGACCTTATCTTCCCCAATTAACTTGTCCTCTGCCCAGCCTCTGACACTCACTCCCACCGCATGCCCCAACTCTTGTTATTTATAACCAACTTTTTTTTTACAGTGACACTTTCTAACGTCCCACACTTCCCTCCTTCACTGTCCCTTCTCTTTCCACCTCCTGACTCCACGAGTGTTTCGACCCCCAGGAGGACCACTCATTGCTGCTTTCACGGCTAGCCTCTCTTGGGCCTTCACGTCCCTCCTTACCCAGCTGAAACACCGAGGTCGATCAATATCCTCACTCTGTTGCAAACGTCATCAACTCTCTTGTTCCTGCCTTTTTGCTGCAATCACTTGACTACCTATGACCCGGGCTGGAGCCGTTCCCTTGCCTGCACAGGCGCAGTTGAATATAGCTGCATAAAAATAGAGAATGAGCTAACAGAGACTTCCAGTGGGTCCACAGCACTGCCTGCCCTTCACTTCAGTTTCCATAGTCCATTCATACTCCCATCCTCGTAGATGGCTATTTCATATTTTCTCACTTCCCAAGCCTCCACCACATCCTCCCCCATCCTCACTCTTAGCTGACCCTATTGCTTCCTATTTCACCAAACAAAAATAAAAACATGGAAACAATCAAGCCCCCCCCACCCTCATGTACCCCATCTCTCCTTTCCCTGGCAACTCCAGATACTGCTGGAATGCACTGCACCCTGTTCTCTTTCACCCAATCAAGGGCTTTGCTCCCCCAAGTCTCTCCAATAATTCCCAATCAATTCTCCCCCTTTTACCAGATTATTTCCATCATCATAAAAATGGGCTTTGTTTCTCCTACCTTAAAAAACACCCCTCTCTTTTGACCTAATAGCCCCTTTTTTCCTTCCCTTTGCAGCAGAGCTCCTTGCAATATTGGGCTCTACTCACTGTCACCAATTTCTCTTCCTATTCTTGAACCTACTCCATCCAGGTTTTCACTCCTGTCTTTTCAACTAAAACTGTTGTTCCCATGGTCACCAATGACCTCCTTGTTGCTAAATCTCATGGTCAGTTCTTGGTCTTCATCTTGCTCTTGATGTTCCCAGCCTCCTTGAAACATTCCGCACTTGGCTTTCAGGTCACCATATTCCCCAAATTGTCTTCCTGTCCTTCTGGCTGCTCATTCTCAATACCCTTTGCTGATTCCCTGTAATGATCCAAACCTCTCAACCTAGGTGTGCCCACCAGCTTTGGTCTTTGGATTGTTTCTCTTTTCTATTTATTCTATGTGCTGTCGATTCCTAAGTGTCTGTCCTCAGCCTTGGCTTCTCTTGAAACTTGAGTCCTTTATGCAATTGCCTGGTCTATATCTCCACTTGGATGCCTTAAAACGAATCTTGGACTTAACAAGTCCAAATCTGTATTCTTTATCTCCCCTCCCAGTTTTGCCCCTGCTGTGGACTTCTCCAACTCGGTAAAGGGCAAATTCATTCTTTAAAAAGCTGGGCGTCATCCCTGACGCTTCTCTTTCTCATCTATCTTCCTCCTGCTGCATCAGCAGCTCTGGTAGGCAGAGGCACCACCTTCACGACGTGTCTACAGTTCTATTTCTTCCCTCCATCGCCAGTACTGCTATCCCAGGGCGTACTGTCATCTCCCTCCTGGCTTACTGCAATAGCCTCCTGAGTCCTGACACAGCTCGTGCATCTTTCCTCAGCCCACTCCAGCCTATTGTGAGCACAGCATCCAGAAGGTTCTTGTTAAATGCCAAGTCAAACCTTCTAGTGCTCCCCATCTGTTCCAGGGAAAGAGCCAAAGTCCAGACAGTCCCGCACAACTGGCTTCTTACACGACTCCTAATTCCAGTTACCTTTCTTCCCTCCCCCTTTTTTCTAGCCACACCAATTCTGCATTACCTTGAATTTGCCAACCAGGCTCTTGCCTCCCATTTTCGCACTTGCTGGGCCACCCAGGCCTGCAGTCTTGTCCTCGACATAGTTGTATAGCTTCCTCCTTCCTTCAGGGCTTGACTCAAATGCCTTCCCATGAAGGCCCTCCTTGCCTACCCCACCTAAAACTCACCTTCTTACCCACGCACGCTTCTAGTCCCCCTCCCCGGGGGTATATTTTTTTCTATTTCTATTTCTAATTTTTCTCCTTAGCGTTTATAACTATCACATTCTACACTTTACTATGTATTTTCCTTATTTATTTGTGCCCGCGCTCACTGGGCTGGAAGCTCCAGGAGGCAGAGATCTTTGTCTTTTTTGCTTACTGCTTTATCACAACACCCAGAATGGTGCCTGGCACATAGTGGATGCCTCATAAATATTTGAGTGACAGAGATGTCAAATGTGATAATGCTCAGCCTTGGCATGAGTGCGGTGAAACGCACACTCTCATCTTTGCTCAGGAGCTTTAATTAATAAAGCTTTTCTGAGGGGCGCCTGGGTGGCTCAGACAGTTAAGCGTCTGCCTTCGGCTCAGGTCATGATCTCAGAGTCCTGGGATCGAGTCCCACATCGGGCTCCCTGCTCAGCGGGGAGCCTGCTTCTCCCTCTGCCTCTGCCTGCTGCTTCCTCTGCTTGTGCTCTCTCTCTGTCAAAAATAAATTAAAAAAAAATTAAAAAAAATAAAGCTTTTCTGAGGGCAGTTTGGCAGTTTGAATCAAGAACCTTTAAAAATGCCCATATCCTGGACACAGAAGTTCAACTTTAGGGTTTTATTTTAAGGAAATAATAAGGGATGTAGAGACTTACATGAAAAGAATGTTTATCAAAGTTTTTACAGTAAAGAGAAATTGGAAGCAATATAATGCCCAACAATAAGGGAATTGCTTAAAAATTATGAATCAGCTATTCAGGAATATTACATAGTCATCAAATCGAATCAAATCAAATATTTGAAGAATATGTAATTTAATGGGAAAATGTGCACAGTATATTTCAGAAAGCAAAGGTACAAAATTGTACACAGAATTATCCCATTTATATGTACACACACATACACACACACACACACACACAGAGTTTCCCCGCCTATCCAAAAGTTAAAGCGTTCCTATGAAAGCTTTTGTAAGGTGAAACGGCATAAAACAAAGAAGCAATTACCATTAATTTGTATGGAAACATTTTCGAGTGTTCCCAGACCTAAAAGTAAGCTCCCTTAGGCTTTTCTGATACCTTAGGACACACCTTGGTAATGGATGCACAAAACGAATCGGGATAAAGCACAAATGCTCCCAGACACAGTTCACAGCTCTGGGGGCCTGGGGCTGAGATGCTGAGTGTAGTTCCTCGGGGACGGAGCCTGACGGGCCCACTCTCACCGCTCCGCTGCTGGGGGTCTGCGCTGCCTTTAACGGCTCAGCAGGGATGCAAAACAAATGCTGAATGCTATTTTCCCTTTTCACCTTTTTTCATAAAAGGAAACATCCTCTTTGGATTTCTTTTGGTTAGCAAAAACAGATACTAATGGAGATCTTTGGTAAAAGTGAAGTGACATAATGTAAACTTTCAAAAAGCGGGGGACACCTGCATAAATATAATAATGTGTCTATGAATGAGACAATAAAGAAATACTGCTTTTCTGTGAGTGACAAAGTGTATACTCTTCATACATTTCCCAGAAATGCTCGTGAAACTTTTGTACTCAGAAATACATGCACTTTATTTAAAGGCAGAACATTACCCTCCCACCTGTCTCGGGTGTGTCTTTTCTGACTTGGGGGCAGGGGCATGGAAATCTCTCCTCCTTCCCCCCCAGGTCATCCCACAGGGCTTGCCGAACATCCTCTAAAGGTACAAGGACCTTTAATGCTCTGCAGCCTGTGTCCAGGGTATTTCTTCTTGGAATATTTCCCCATTTCCCTCCATCTGACTTGCAAGCTCTTTTTGATCTTAATGCTGAGTTCTGATGTCATCTCCAGGCGGAACTGGTCGTCATTCCCTCTCCTTCACTCCTGCACTGCTTGGCTTGTGGCCTTCAATACAGTACTTGCTACAATGTTTTCCACATTCAGTTTCATCTAATTGCTCCAAATACATACCGAGCCCATGGACTTCCTTTCTTTAGCCACCACTCCACCACCAACGTGTGCTCGGCCTATTGCTATAATCTTTTCACACAGGACAAGAGGGAGTGGTACAGTGGTATGGCTGGTCCTTGTCTCTCCTTGTTCAGTGAACGTCATGCCTGGGACACCCTGACCCCCAGAAGTAGAGCAGTGCCAGTCTCATCAGAGTAACAACAGTTTATTGAATGTTGATGGAAGGAGTCCTTTCATTTGCTTTAGAGTTAACCAAACACATTATTTTAATCCTCACAGAAGTATTTCTCACTTTAAGGTAATAGGGAAATAATTTGAGTCAATTTCTTCCTTAACAATTGGCATACAATCTGTGATAAAACTTTCAGTGTTTAATGTCTTTAAAAAAAAAAAAAATCCCCTGGATAGGTGTCATGCTTGTTTAATGCATGCATCTACTGCTCCCTGGTGGACATAGCTTGTACTAGCAGCTCTATTTCCCCCCCTTTATGCTGGTGGAAGTAATCTGGGATCTTTCCTTAATATATTCGTGGATTCCAGGATTCAGCAGGAACAGCAGGGAATTTATAACCAGACTTTGCCACTTATTAACTGTGTATCTTTGGCAATTTACTTCTCTGTGTCTCAGTTTCCTAATCTATGGAATGGAGACAGTACCAATGTTGTCCTTAGAAAGTAGTATGTATGGAGTGCTTACAACATGCCATGCATAACTCATTGAATTTCCACAACAACCATATTATATAGGAACAAATAGTATTTCCACTTTACAAACAAGGAAACCAAGGGCCCAGAGAGAAACCGTTCCTACTTCTCAGAGAAGTTTGAGAATTAAAGAAGTGAATACATGTAAAATGATCGTAGATCACAAGGGAGTTGGACACGGAGTAAGTGCTCGGTAACATCATCATTAGTGTCACAAGACTGCGTCTGTGCACCACACGCACCCTTATTTGCATGTGGGTTGCTCTCATTTGTAACACATGGCAGTTACTTGCATAAGGAAACATACACTATATCAAATGGCAAGCTATGTTGTTTACACATATTTTTCTAGACATTTTTCTTAAGACATACTTCCTTCTCATTTCTCCATATCTGATATGAGGTTGGCCTGCACAGGGGCAATACTTGGGAGAGGGTAAGTAAGAGTAAAAGGGCAGATTGACTGCACTGGGGCAATACTGGGAGACTTGCATGCACAGGGGCAATACTGGGAGAAGGTAAGTAAGAGTAAAAGGGCAGATTTAGCATATATTAGTTTGCAGTCTTCTGGAGGTAAGTGGAATGACCACACATTTCTCCAGGTCTGAGTCTGGGGAGTGGAGACGAGAGAAAAAAGATGGCGCCCAAAGCTCTTCATGGAGCTCCTTAGGCTGCCCACTTCTTCATTCATCTACTCAAAAAACATGTACCTAGCCTTTGTGTGTCTTACGTTGTTCTAAGTGCCGGCCTCTCTCTTGGTTCTACCTTATGACATGCTCTTGACTCCAACAGAAATACAAGAACCAGAAACACAGATTAAGTTGTGAACACTGCCATTGTATGGATTTCCTCAAAGACACATTTTATTTTAAAGATTTTATTTATTTATTTGACAGAGAGAGACAGGAACACAAGCAGGGGGAGTGGGAGAGGGAAAAGCAGGCTTCCCAAGGAGCACGGAGCCCGATGCAGGACTTGATCCCAGGACCTTGGGATCATGACCTGAGCCGAAGGCAACCACTTAATGACTGAGCCACCCAGGCGCCCCATCATAGAAACATTTTTTACATTGCATTTTAGAAAGATAAAAAATAGGTACAGTGTTAAGTAATTCAATAGTGTGAACATGTTGAATTCTCCATGTCTGATACTAAATCTGATTCTTGATCAAAGGGCTAATCATGCAAAATTAAATATTGAACTTCAAATGAATTAAGTTTACATAATCAAGTTGAATATTTATGGAGGCAGATTCTTGGGGGTGGGACATTTTTGTCCCAAATTGATTTAAAAAAAATAGGGCATTAGAGGACAGGGCATGGAAAGCTGAAGAAATATTAAATAACGCTCCAAGGAATGACCGGGACACAGGTGTTCCATGGAAAGATGGGCTTGGTGCCAATGTCAGTGCAAAGATCAGGGGTATACTGATAGCCCAGGCTGTTTCAGGGGACACAGGCAGCTGCCCCACGGGGCCCTTTACCTAAGAGCACCAGTTCTCACCAATGCTGATGCCGGGAAAGTGCACACTGAGTGCAGTGGGGGGCAATTTGTTGCCCTCCAGCGTTCTACCCAGGACGGAGTAAAATTTCATCTTCGCTCATTTAACTTACCTGATAATTTCTAGAACCTAAGTCCCAGATACAATTTGGGTTCCATAGGTGTCTTTTTATTGAGCACTAACTATGTAGGTGAGGCCTGGGTTAGATCCTTCTAGGTCCCATCTCATTTGATCCTTATAGCCACAAACAGGGGCGCCTGGGGGGCTCATCAGTTAAGCATCCGACTCTTGATTTCAGCTCAGGTCATGATCTCAGGGTCGTGGGACCGAGCCTTTTGTCAAGCTCCTTGCTCAGCAGGGAGTCTGCTGGAGATTCTCTCTCCTCTCTCCCTCTGCCCCTCCCCCCACTAGCAATACATGTGCAATAAATAAATAAATAAATAAATAAATAAATAAATAAATAATAAAATCTTTAAAAAGAAAAAGCCACAAAGAGATTTATCAAAGCTACAGAGGTTGTCATAATGCAGCAGGGTAAGCCTTCTAGGCAAAGGGTTAGGAAGAATACGATGTCTCCCTTAATACTGATAAAACTGATTTTAGAAATTGTGGCTTTTATCTGCCGGCTAGTAGCTTAGCTTTCCTAATTCTGAACCCCACCCAGAATTAGAGATGCTCGCTCACCCAGCCACAGGCAGTGCTGGACCACTCGTGCTGGTCTGTCCCTGCAGAGCCTCCACGGTGGAAAGGGGAGCAGAAGGTGGATTTCCCATGGGCAGTCACATCCCAAGAAGAAAGGGCCACAGGGGTGCGTGTTCCTGCTCTTATGAGGAGCCTGAGTCAGTGGACACTGGCTTGTGTCCATCTCTGCCTGACTTCATGCTGGTAGCTTGGAACCAGCCATGGGAGTCTCCATGCCATGGCTGTCAGCAAGCACTATGAATCAGGGCTTCTGTCCCCTGGAGCCAGTTGTTAAATACGTACCCGCACACCACTGTCTGGGCTCCCCGGGTTTCCAATCAGAAGTTTCTCTTCTTTCTCAGCAACGAGGTGAGTGAGAAGGCTGGAGTGAGGAGGCTGGATGGACCACACATACCCATCCAATGAATGGGTATTCATTCCACATGGAAGGAATATCAGGAGATTAAGTAGAGTTAAATTGACCTCAGGGGTTCCAAAGTGCAATAGGCTTGAGAATGACCCCTCCAGCTGGTGCCTACATTCTGTGTCTTCAGAACTTTCCTCTGGGACAGACCATCAGTGGGGTGGGGGACATTAAGCTGCTTACCTCACTAGGAGGCACTGTGAAGTTACTGGCTAAGGGTGGTCATCTTTTTTTTTTTTTCTTTTCTTTAATTGCTGTGAGGATGCTTCATCCTTTTAGAGAGGAATAAAGAAGTGGAGGCCAGGATCCATTCTCTCACCCACAGTCCTTGAATTCACAGTCCGTCACACCATTCAGGACAATGGCCCTGTGCCCCTCCGCCCCCGCAAAGCTTTACTTTTTAAGGACAGTATGTTTTGAGAGATGACAGGTAATAATTTAATTGCTGGATTTACCCACGAAATGCCATGTGCTGCCAGAGTCCCATCCTCCAACTTTAGCTATTTTCTCTTGACTTCTGACCCAACCAAGCCAGAAAATCCATTCTTGATACCCATGTCCTTGAACGTTTGCTGACTGGGACCATCCTGACACTAATCACTGTAACAGGCAGGCATGGTGTTGAACGAGCTGAATTTGCTTTAACTAATTTTAGCAGAAGATGCATTTACTAGAGGATATCAGGAGTGCCTGGTTCTGGGGGGAGAAGGAAGGCAGAGAGTGTCAGGCTCTGAGGCTATTTTGGCCAGAGGCAACACCCAGACCATCCCCCAGCGGCTGCCCAGGGAAGACCCCACCATGCCACTGCTGCTCAGTACAGACATGGATGCTGCTGTTGGGGCTGGACACCCAAGGCCCGGCCGCTGCTGCCTGTCATGGATTTTCTTGTCACCAAGCTTTCAAACGAACTTCTTCCTTTGCCTGAGATACTTGGCTTACCTCACCACTGTTCCTTCATCTGAGTTACCCTGAGGTGGCCTTTGGGGTCAGTTGTCACCTCTTCTGGGAAGGCTTCCCTGGCCCCACAAAAGCCAAGAAGAGTACTGTGTCCTCCATCCTGCCCTTCCCTGGTAGCCTGTGTTAATGTCACTGTGGCATTCGTCATCATGATGGTGTCTCCCCAGACATGCCGTGACTGTCACAGAGCCCCAGAGACAGGGCGCTCTGCCTCCTGCAGACACTTCCCCAGGTTCGCCCTCACACTTCTGCTTTGCTCTCCTCTCAGGCTCTGGTGCTGCAATTACATCCATTTTCTCCTTGCTGATGCCTTAATGGAGAAGGATCATTTTTTTAAAAGATTTATTTATTCATTAGAAAGAGAGAGAGAGAGAGAGAAACCTGGGGGGTGGTGAGGGGCAGAGGGAGAGAGAGAATCTCAAGCAGACTCCATGCTGAGCATGGAGCCTGACACGGAGTTCGATCCCAGGACCCTGAGATCATGACCTGAGCGGAAACCAAGAGTCAGGCGCTTAACCGACTGAGCCACCCGGGAGCCCCGAGAAAGGGCACTTTTAAAAATAATCCAGAACTCCATTTAAGAGAAACACATACCAACCAATTCCTACTTCAGTGGCTTTGGTGAAGAGTCAAATTGTTTTTCAGGAGTGCTTCGAGTGCCCAAAACAATAGCACGTGGAAAGTTTGTGGTTGGAAAACCAGGAGGCTCGGGCCTGTGTGTGGGGGTGCAGAGGGTGCTGTGAGGCAAGCACTCAGGCAATGGAAGAGAAAGAGAGGGAGAGGGAGAGAACATGAGTGAGCACACTACAGGAGTCGCTCCTGATGTTGGACCCAGCTTGGGAGGTCTTTAGGGCTGCCCTGTTTATTATGGTAAAGCTCTTACGAGCTCTCTTTATACCTAGAACGATTCACCAAATCACATCCTGCTTCCTTGGTCCTGCTCTTACAGAACTGTTATTTCATGATGAAGCGTCTCTTTCTTCAAGCACAGGGGTGCTCCGCCTGTGATGTTTATTATTATTTCCACATTTCTGATGAGGAAGCTATGATACAGGAGAGCGGAATGTTTGCCTCAAGGCCTGTCGTTCAACAGTGGATTCAGTCCACGTATTTACTGAACATCTATGAGGAGTCAGGCCCTAAGGGCTAGTAGATCGGGTGGAATTTGAATCCAGGCTTGTACAACCTCAAAGCCTTTCCACTACATCGTGGCAATATTTGTCAGACCCCTAACCAACGCAAGAGTGGTTAGGGAGAACAAAGGTAGAGAAATGATAGGGAAGAAGAGAAAAGGGACGGAGCAGAGAAATGACCTAATTATGGTGTAGTTTCAAGACTGCACCCTGCTAACATCCATGAATACTGACTATGGCGGTTGGAGTTTGAGATAAAGAAACAATAGCCCTTGTTTTCCCTCCCAAATGGAACCGGTTTAGAGAGAGAAGCAGGAATCAGACAGGTGGCGATTAACAAGCAATTCTTTTAAAAAATAACCTATTCTTTTGAGTTGAATTGTGTTCCTTTCCTCCCTGCCCTCCCCTCACATTCGGGTCTACTCAGACTGTGACCTTATTTGGAAGTAGTGTCTTTGCACATGTAATTAGTACAGATGAGGTCATACTGGATGAAGTGGGTCCTAATCCCACACGACAGGTGTCCTTATGAAAAGAGAAGGCCATGTGGAGACAGAGGCAGACATAGAGTGATGAGCTGCAAGCCAAGGATGGCCAAGGATCGCCGGGAGGCACCGGAAGCTGGAAGAGGTAAGGAAGGATTCTTCCCCAAAACCTTCCGAGGAACTATGGTCCTGCTGATCCCTTAGGTTTGGACTTCTAGCTTCGGGAACTGTGAGAGGATTTAACCACCCACTTGGTGGCACGTTGTTACAACACTAGCAGGAAGCTCATGCTCCAATGAAGCAATCTGGAGAACTTGGTTTTCTGTTCACAAGGAAGTGGGTTTGTGGACGCCTCATCCCGGAAGAGATGGGCTTTCCCACCCACCCTGAGAAAAAGAAACACTTGCGGAGGCCACGCTGGTTCCCCAGGAGGGAGATTCCTGCGCATGCCCAGTTCTTCCTTTGAAACTCACCAATCAGGGGGGACAGACGGGAGGTTGGGTGTGGCCTCGCTAAAGTTCCTCCCACTGGAAACATGAGGAGTGCGGAATTAGAGTTCCTGCCTAATGGTGGCCTGCAGATGCAAGGTTTTCAGGCTGCACAATGTTTTCTTAAAAGTATTTGAATCAGTGCCCAACATTTAAAAGTTGGGAGATTTCGTATAAAGTCCAGATTTCAAGCTTCTCTTTGGAAAGTGAAAACTGGCCACACTGGGCCACATATCCACACGGCTGTGACTGGCTGTAGCTGCAAATGGGTGCCTTCCCCAGATGGGGTGCTGGCTTTCTGCCTCACATTCTGTCCGCCATGCCCCACGTCTTCCTCCCAGTCTGCATCACTCTTTTCTGTTCCTGCCTGGTGCCTGTTGACATTTTGGTTTAGGATTCCCAGAGCGGTGGTTAAGAGCAGGGATCCTGAAGCCAGACAAGCCCTGGGTACAAATTCGAGCTCCTAAGTGTGTGTGGTCTTGGGTAATTTCTTTAACCTCCCTGAGCCTCAGTTTTCCATTTGTAAAATGGAAATAATAATAGAGCCTACCTTATGGGGCTGTTGTGAGAATTCAATAATGTAACCACGGGAGTCTTTTTGTACACGTGTGAAGCACATGATAAGGGCCCAACAGATAGGATTTATTGTTACTCTTTGTAAAGCAGCATAGGAGGAAACCTGGAAGAGAAAGAGCCTCTGGCCCGAAGAATGCTTGGTCTGGTTTTAGCGCTGCCCCCAGCTCACCAAGTTTCAGAAAAAATATTTTAGTAAGCCAGCTTCCAAGGAGCCTCCTTTCTGTAGTAAGGCATCCAATAGCAGATTGGGGAATTAGAGGTCCAATTAAGGTGGTTTGCCTCCTCCCCACAATTTCATTCTCTTCTGGAAGGAGGTTGCAGGGAGGCAGGAAACTCTGGATCCCGTCCAAATACTTTGATGTCTGGGTTTTAAAATAGCGTGCTCTTAGCAGCCTTAGTAGACTTCCTAGTGGCCCTCAAAGGACAGTTTCTGCTTTGACGGATCACTACTTCTCTGCAGCCCAGAATGATGGAAGATGCAGTCTACTTCCAGGTAGAGGCGAGAAACCAGATGGCATTGGGAAGGAGGCAGGATGACAGGGAGGAATTAATTATTATTTTTTTTTATGAAGAACATATAAACTTCTCACTGTGTAAAGGAATGCCCAGTTAGGAGGCCATCAGCCTCTGAAATGACTGCATGCTACAAAAACCAGTACCTGCAAAAAGGTGAATTTCTTTGGAAGGCTACTAAAGTATTCCATAGAAACCAAGGACAGCAGGACCTCCCTGCAGACTAGAACCAGGATCTGGGAAGGGATCGGGTGCTAGGTGTGAAATATGGATGCAGTTTAGCTATTGATATAATAGATGGGTACCTGGTTGTTCAAACACCAAGCATAGAGTAATCTATCTTTTCTCAACTGGTTTGAAATACCACATTTATCACCTTCTAATTTTTGGTGTGTGTTTGGGTCAACTTCTGGTAAACTTCTACTCCATCTGTTATTCATGGGTGTTAAGGATCGAGCTGTGTCCCACAAAAGAGACATGTTAAAGTCCTAACTACCAGTGCCTCAGAATGTGACTTTATTTGAAAATAGGGTCTTTACAGAGGTAATCAAGTTGAAATGAGGCCGTGAGGGGGGCTCTAATCCAATATAACTGGTGTCTATGTAAAAAGGGGAAATTTGGGCACAGCAGCAGATGGGCACAAAGGGAAAATAGCTGTATGAAAAAGGAGGACTGGGGTGATGCACATATAAGCCAAGGGTGCCAAAGGTTGCCTGCAAACCACCAGAAGCCAGGAAAAGGCCAGGAGGTATCCTTCCCCCACAGTGTTCAAAGTGAGCATGGCCCTGATGACACCTTGACTTGGGACTAATAGCATCCAGGACAGGGAAACAATAAATTTCTCCCAGTTTCTCTCAGTTTGTGGTACTTTGTTATGACAGCCCTAGCAAACTAATGTAATACTCCAGTACAAACTGTTTCAATTATTAGAGCTTTATAATATTTAAAAAGCACTTTGTCACGTTAATCCCCGGGAGGATATTTTTAAGATGGGAAAGATTAGATCCAACATAAATGCTGAAGATTACAATCTAGAATATCATTTTAAAAATTAATGTTAATTTTTTTAGACAACTCATTGAAATATACTCTTGAAATGGGTACATTTTATTGCATGTTAATTAGTCCTCAATAAAGTTGATTAAAAAGGACTGTGGGCAACACACACTAGAATGTATTATATATCACAATGTAGCAAATGAAAAACACCACCATTTTGCTTTTCAATGTATGTTGTATGGTTTAATGCAGACTATGGACCAGAGCTCTGCATATATTTAAAATTCTTGTAGAAGTCTTATTGATTTGTGGGACTGGGCTGTTACACTAATATTTAGAAACAATTTAGGCCAGCACTCATCTACTTGTCTCAAACTGTGCAAGAGAGTAAGTTCTTGTAACCCATGCGCAGGCCATTCCCAAGTACAGATTGGGTGAGGCTCAGTCCTAGCTTAATAGACCAGCTGGGTAGGAACAGCAGAACATAAAGCATGCTGAGTTGTGACAATATAACGTCATAAATCATTTCCAAATTTAAGTTCTTGTTACAGTTCTGACTTTAGTAAGCAGAATGGCTTCACTATAGTCATATGGGGCTCATAATATTGCCAGGCCTAAAGGAACAACTAAAACTTCATTAAAGCAATTGAAAGGTTACATTTTGGACTCCACATTCAATACAAAATAGATATTTTTTTAAAAAAATTATTGTTATGTTAATCACCATACATCATTAGCTTTTGATGTATTGTTCCATGATTCATTGTTTGTGCATAACACCCAGTGCTCCACATGCCCTCTTTAATACCCATCACCAGGCTAACCCATCCCCCCACCCCCCTCCCCTCTAGAACCCTCAGTTTGTTTTTCAGAGTCCATCGTCTCTCATGGTTTGTCTCCCCCTCTGATTTCCCCCCTTCGTTCTTCCCCTCCTGCTATCTTCTTTTTTTTTTCTAACATATATTGCATTATTTGTTTCAGAGGTACAGATCTGTGATTCAACAGTCTTGCACAATTCACAGCGCTCACCATAGCACATACCCTCCCCAATGTCTATCACCCAACTACCCCATCCCTCCCCCCCCAGCAACACTCAGTTTGTTTCCTGAGATTAAGAATTCCTCATATCAGTGAGGTCATATGATACATGTCTTTCTCTGATTGACTTATTTCGGTCAGCATAACACCCTCCAGTTCCATCCATGTCGTTGCAAATGGCAAGATCTCATTCCTTTTGATGGCTGCATAATATTCCAGTGTGTGTGTGTGTGTGTGTGTGTGTGTGTGTGTGTGTGTGTGTGTGTGTGTACCACATCTTCTTTATCCATTCATCTGTCGATGGACATCTTGGCTCTTTCCACAGTTTGGCTATTGTGGACATTGCTGCTATAAACATTGGGGTGCACATACCCCTTCGGATCCCTACGTTTGTATCTTTGGGGTAAATACCCAGTAGTGCAATTGCTGGATCGTATGGTAGCTCTATTTTCAACTTTTTGAGGAACCTCCATACTGTTTTCCAGAGTGGTTGCACCAGCTTGCGTTCCACCAACAGTGTAGGAGGGTACCCCTTTCTCCACATCCCCGCCAAAATCTGTTGTTTCCTGATTTGTTAATTTTAGCCGTTCTGATTGGTGTGAGGTGGTATCTCATGGAGGTTTTGATTTGGATTTCCCTGATGCCGAGCGAAGTTGAGCACTTTTTCATGTGTCTGTTGGCCATTTGGATGTCTTCTTTGGAAAAATGTCTGTTCATGTCTTCTGCCCATTTCTTGATTGGATTATTTGTTCTTTGGGTGTTGAGTTTGATAAGTTCTTTATAGATTTTGGATACTAGCACTTTATCTGATATGTCACAAAATAGATAGTTTTGAAGTATTCTGTGAACAGCCTCCAGAACAGGAATTGCGATTTCTTAATTATTAAAATGTTGTTGTTGAATGTTTCAAGGTATATTTGAAAAGTGTTCTGGTTTTTCAAAACAAGAAAATTTAAATTGGCTGAGGATAGTGTTCATCAAATCCCTCCTAAGGTAACACTTAATAATTAAGGAATGTGAGTAATTGTTAGTGATTCATCATCAGACCAAAAATTCCTGCTATCCCTCAAGCTCTGAGTCTGTTCCATTATATTGATATTTGAAGGTGAGCTATCAAAACTCTTTGGTGAATGACTATTTATGCACCTTAAGTGGGCTCTGGTAGCTATGGGTTTTGTCCGCCCAGCACACTTCTTGTTCTGCTAACAAAAACCCTGTTCCGTGTGGGAAACCCATTCCTTGTGGATGGGAGGGGATGACCTCATATCCTCACTCACCACCAACATAGCAGCATGACCCTAACTGGGCCAAAAAGAGTTCCCATTTTCTTTCCCTGTAGTTATCCCTTCTGAGAAGGGTGTGTGACCCAAGCCTGCTGGATCAGAATCTGTCTTGGAATTTTCTCTGGAACTTTAGAGGAAAAAACATTCTGTTTTCCTCTAGGATGATGAGCTTTAACTATAATGTAAGCCTAGAGCTACTAGGGCCATGTTTCCCTCTGGTGTAGGGAGGTTCTCTGAGAATAAAGCTGACCCTGGGCAGAGCAGGGCTGAGAGGTGCAGAGACTGCTACATCAAAGCTAGGTAAGCCTTTGACTCTTCCTTATGTGAGCTGAAAGAAATGCTCCCCTCCACTTTTCCCCCCTTGATCTACGTTGAATTGAGTTTTTCTCATTTACAACATAAAGATTACTGACAAATTGTAATTGCCTGATTGTGAAAAGCAGGATCTTGCAACTGCGCAGCACTAACAACAGCAAAAATAGAAAGGAAAAAAAAAGTTAGATGCTGAAGCTAATCTAGGAATGAACTATCCTGTATTATGCTGAATTCCACAGTATAACTTGTTGGATCCACCAGAGAACCTCCATCCAAATCATTGACAGATAACTTGAAATTAAAAATGATATATTTATAGAAAAATACTACTTTATCTCCCCATTTTCTGCATTAGGGTTTTGGATAAAATTTCCTTTGACAAAGTGTTCTGTGCTAAAACTGATTTGAAAATGACCATATTGGACAATCTCTTACAGCTCTCCTGGCTTTGACATTTTGAGATTCAAATATCCTTCTCTGGATTGAATGGAAAAAAGAAGAAAAATATCACAGAGAAGAAATTGTTTGTTTCCTTTCTTTTTTTTTCTTGACTAACCAGACTTTGTTGGCCCTCTGCTGGGCTGTGAGGCCAGGGAAGAGGCACCCTGCAGGAGATACATGGATTCATTGCAGCCCAAGACAGGGATGGATCCCTCAGGGAAAATGGCCAGAATAACTTTGAAACGGTAAATGGAAATTACTGAGGTCCTCCTATTCATATCACTTCTTACCCAAGTTACTCAAAGAGCCGTTCTCACCAAGAGTTCTTTGGTTAGGACAGACCTACTCATTTATTCTGTACTAGTTTTCTTTTCTTTCTTTTTTTAAATGTAAAGAGAAATGAACTGGCTTCCTCTCATTAGCAATAGTGGGATATTTCTGAAACCTTCCCTTATTGGCTCCATTTAAATGCCAGGAGACCTTTCTGCTGTCCCTTGCATTTGCTCTCTCTCCAAGAAGCGTTGGCTTCCCACTGCCAGTTAGCTCTGAGGTAGAATGAGCCACAGAAATGCAGGGCAGGAATGGTATGTTGAGCAGGAAACATGGCATTTGTACATTTGTCAACCCCCCAAGGCTGACAGCTGACTGCACCAACTAACAGAAGTAATGACCATTTACAGAGCCCTGGCCATGTGCCAGGCACTACTCAGGCTCCCAATCTCATTTAATCTTCACAAGAATCTATGAGGTAAATATGATTATCATCCATGACCTCTCCAGGCTAAATTAGTCTCTCCCATACTTTTTGTATAATGTTCTGCAATTTTCCCTGGGAGCACATACCTCAGTTCGGAATTATGTGTGTCTCCCCCATGGGAATGGAAGCTTAACAATGTCAGGAATTATGTCTGTTAATTATGGATGCCCAGACCCAACACAATGCATGACATGTAGCAGGCACTTAAAAAAACATTTGCTGAATAAGTGAATCCTCATTAAATACGGAGAAATGCTCAGAGAGGTTAAATTTCTTGCTCAAGATTACACATCTGGCAAGTCACACAGCCAGTGTTGGGACCCTCGTTCTTACCACTGTGCCTGTCAGGAGGGAAGCCTGCTCTCCAGGCTCCCTCTGTGATGCCTGCTCCAGGCAGGAAAGCAACGTGTCCAGTGTAGCTTAGCAGCAGTGTTATGCTATTTGAGTAACCAGGGTGAGAATCCTGTTCCAGCTGATGGGAACGTGTTGGACTGGAGGGGAAAGAGTAGACCAGCATTGTTATGATGGAGATGAAGTTGGCTTTCAGTACTCATGCATGGGCAGCCTCTGATGTTTGACTTAAGTTGTTTCTGGAAGATAGTAACCTGAGAGATCATTCTCTCCCAAAGTACTTGAATCATAGGGGTAAGTATTTATATCATAGGAGTGGCTGTCTTGAGATATCTAACTTATTAACTGATTATCAAATCATATCTTGGTGGAGGTAATGTAGACCCTCTTCTACCTGATGTCCATTTAACGGTTTTGCCAGAGGGACTGGAGGTTGTGACTGTATCTATATTCTCTATCTCTTGTTTTTTTCTCTAAAACCCACTGAATGGCACTGTAGATGCACTAACTGGTCATGGTTACTGGGCTCCGCTATAGAACGAGATTCTTTTTCTCCTGCGTCATTGTGTTTTTACCAAGAGGGAATCATGTTTGTTTCCAAACCGATTCAGCTGATTATACTTAATGCAATTGGTTACCAATAAACATTTTACAAATGTCAAAAAACCAACGAAACATTACTACAGATGGGGGGCTTGTTTTTGTGAAACTGAGACTGGCTGTTTCACAAAATATAAATGAGATGCTTGAAAAAAACTGCTGTTAAAATGATTGTGATATCGAAAAACTTAAGAATTTGGAAGGATTCTTTAATCAGATTTCTTACAAGCATCTTTAAGTTCTTATTCCATTTTAAGGAAACAGAAATAGGATAACTTAGGTAATGCTAAACGGCTGTGATTCATGCCAGAAGGTAAAAATGGAACTTTGACCAGCAGATCAATATTCAAGGAAAATTCCTTGGCTCAAACATCACCACATTATGTTATTCGCTTTTTCCTTCTTCTTTTTCTTTTCTCTTTTTTTAAAATTTAAAGTCAATTAGCCATGGTATAGTAAATCATTAGTTTTTGATATAATGTTCAATGATTCATTAGTTGAATATAACCCTCAGTGCTCATCAAAGAAACGAACTTGTTTCCCCTCAGTATCAGTAGCAGAATATCTCAGGAATTTTTGTGTGTTTTGTAGTTTTTAAGTTAAAATACTCAAGGTATGTATGCAGCATTTTAAAAAAACCATTCCTTACTTTAGCCATCTTTTTTGATTGACAGTCTCTGGAATCATTCGGGTAATAGGGTCTTTATTGTGTATGTAAAGTTTTATAAGAGATCTCCAGATCCTTCCAAGATGATGAATTAGCACAGCCTTCAAGCTCTTCTTGTGAAAACCAACCTCCAATCAATCCTGGAAAAACTATAGAGGAAAGCATGGAATACAGGAAATACAAAATGAAACCCCAAGGAAAACAATAGCAACTAACCAACCGGGCATACAGACAACCAAGCACTGCTCTTGAGAGACGGACCCCTGCTTTGAACTGTAGGTTGGTGTTGGGGGTGGTTGGAGGAGGAGGTCACTGTAGCCTGGGGCAGCGAGTCATAGGCTCAGGTAAATTAGAACTACCCAGCTAGGGTGCTCCGGAGTTCCGGACCCATAGGAACTGAGTGAGATAATAAATATTTGTTATTGTTTTAAGCCGCTAAATTTTGGGATAATCTGCAATGGCTATAATATACTGTCCTATTTCCTTGTTTGAATTCCTGAGTTCTTGCCCCCTTCTCCTTCACATGGCTCTCAGATCTGCATCCATGTAATGGAGCCCTCTCCGTGGCTCACAGGCTGTGCATTTATTGAACGCTTGTCTTCTTTTTGCCATTTCCGGTTTCAGAGAAAGATTCAGTCTGGAAAGATCCTCTTTCATCCTGGTTCCTTCTTCCAAAATGCGGCATCGGGAGTTGAATTTGCAGTATTAAATGTAACCTCCAAGTCCATCCCTTTGGAGAGTACACCCAAAGGGGACTCAGGTGTTGGTTTTACTCAATCATTGGTGAAAGTCACATGACGGGAAACAGTTTATTTTGGCTTTGAGACCAAGGTTGTATTTTTTTGCTAATTGGTGAAAGGAGTAGTGGGAGGCTTTGGCTGCAGAGAGGAGATTCTTCTTTGCTGATCCATGGAAAGTGACTTTCCTTTCTTGGCCAGTGCCTTCTCAGATGGCTTTTTAAATGGCGTTCTTTCAACTAAGGATGTGCGGTTGAGAGTCAAGCTGTTGGAAAAGGCATTTGGCAGGCTTGTGGACACTCCAGTGAACTTGTGTCCTTCCTCCTGGAATTTCGGCAGTACCCTGTTGAGTTATAATGAACACCCAGAAATGTTTGCCTAAGTTGTTCACTTTTGATGAGTGGGAATATTATGTTCTTTAGGATCAGCATTTCGTCCCACCCTAGCCTCAACTTCTGGACATTTTTTATGTGAGGAGAGTGCAGGTTCTAATCTCCAGCTGATCTTGAAGTCTCTGCTTTTGATGTTCTTGTTTTTTGGGCTGGGATGGGCTAGATAGTTTTCTGTGCTAAAACGTTCTTGTGTCTTCCAATGAAAATAAGAGCCTTGGTGTTTACTCTGGGTCAGGCACTATGCCAAGTGGTGTATTACCTCATCAAATTCTCCATACACCTGTGTGGTGAGGACCACTACTGCTATGGTGTCGTTGGAGCAGACGAGGCTCCAGCAGTTGAAGTGATTTGTCTAAGGCTACACATTTAGCCTGTGCATGTGTGGAGAATTGACTCCAGGCCAGTGGGATTCCAATGCTGGTTTGTTTAACCACAACACTAGGAGGTCACTCCTGCTATGCCAGGAACCCTTCTGGAAAGTTGAGGGTGATGGAGCAGAGACTACCTCTTAGCCCAACCCTCCACTGAGGGTTTCTGGAACTCCTGTTTCAGCACGTCACCCAACACCAAGCATGGCTTTCCCACCTTGGGGAACGTATACATTGATCACTACAAGCCCAACTACAATGACAACAACACAGGTCATTCCAAAAATTCTACCTTTCTCCAGGAAAGTCCATATAAAGGAGGCTTGAGACACTCTATCCTCCTGCAATATGTTAACTGTGTGTGTGCTTCTGTTTTGTTTTTTAAGGTTTCCATAGAACTCACAGTCACATATGCTGCTTAAGCTTTGTGTAGAAGTTCGGTTTTCTTACTTATAATCATGTCATAACAATCACAAAAATAATTATATAATTACACCATAAAGAGTGATAGTGAACATCCGTGGAGCGTGCCCAATTTGCCACTGTGCATGAATCTTCACAATCTTCACCCCTTGAGGTGGGTGCTATTTTTATCACCCTCATTAATACAGATGACAAAACTGAGGCCCAGAGAAGTTAAGTAACTTGCTCAAGGTCATTAGCTGCTAAGTGGCAGTGCCCAGATGTGGTCCCAGAGCTACCTGATTTTGGAATCATAGTGCTTCCCCCTCAAATGGAATGACTTTGCTCCATTTAGCTGTTGCCTTATTTAAAGAGGATCATCCTCTCTTGTCTTTTTTAATCCATTTTTGGCTTTTCAAGTTTTATGTACAATTATATAGTTTCCCAGTTGTTGACTCTTGGGTGTGGGGCTTTCTCCAGATAAAACCGGAGGTCTACAGTTAGCTTCAGATATTTGACAGTTGGTATTCTTTGCTACATTTTCTCTTTCCATTTAACAACTTTTGTCTCAGATGGAAAAATTTATAGTTTTTTTAAATGGCTTTTGAAAAAATTTGAGGGTTGGAGGTGATGGGTGGAAAAACAGGCAAGGGGAAGGAGAAGGTTTTTATTTTTTAGTCTGGTCTCATTTTAAAAGCTTTTTTTGCTCTGCCCTTAACATTTTGGCTTTCCAATTTCTCTCTTGTTAGTGGTTTTGCCCCGTCTCTGTTTATTTTGTGACTTGTGCCTGAAGAGATGTTTTCTCAAAAGAGAATTATCCACACTACATCTTGTTCTGGTCACGTGTTGACCATTCTCTTGGACAAGGCCTTCTTTGTGCAGGGGAGTGGAGGATTTATTCTGGTTAGTAGGGATGCCATATAGAAGCAGCTGTTAGATGGGGCAGGGATGGGATGAGCTGCCACCAGAATAACCAGACGTTTGAGTTGTAATATCCATTTCATGATGTTTTTCCTGGCACCAGAACCACTTAGGCAGAGGTTTGGTACACAGGATTTCATGTGGGTGACTGAAGCACATCAGGATTCCTGTCATTTTAGTCAGAACCAAGAACAGAAAACCTCATTCGAATCAAGGGTGGGGGGATCACCCAAGGGCTACACCAGGTTATTTTACTGGAAAGCAAAGATGCTTGAGCCTCCCGGCACCCAGGGTTGGACATCAGTGTCATACGTTACACTCTCTGGATTTCAGGCAGTGCAGGGGTTCCCTCTACTCCATTTTTTCGGGGCTGCATGATCTTCGCAGAGGGGTTAAGTGGTTAAGGGTATAGGCTCAGAAGCAAAACGTCGCCACTTCCTACACCTGTGGTGAATCAGTTTGTGCCTCAGTTTCCTCATTATTGAAGTGAGCATTGCCAGACTCTGGGATTGGTGTGAGGTTTGAGTGGGTTACCACTTGTCAAGCACTCAGCACAGTGCCTGGTGCTGGGCAGTGCTGGGCAGTGTTCACTCTGCACTAGAATCGTTGTCTCTTGTGACTGGCTTCCTTTCCTCCCACATGACCAAACATGGTCATAACCAAGAGTAGTATCAACCTTGCTAGTAATATTCATGACAGCTCATAGTTATTGAACTTTTACTATACGAGTCTTTTCATTTTATCCTCATGAAATGCACGTTGAAATAGTTATCTTTATTACCCCCACATTTATAGACAGGAGAATGGAGTTTCAAGGACACCAAGTAACTTGTCCAAAGCCACACAGGTAACCTGGAGCCAAACCCACATATGTACTGTGGGAATACACAACCGTCCGAGTCTGTTCAGGCTGCCATAACAGAATACCCTGGCCTGGGAGGCTTGTAAACAACAGAAGTTTATTTTTCAGCATCTTGGAGGCTGGAAGTCTGAGAACGGGGTGCCATCATGGTCAGGTTCTTGTGAAGACTCCCGTCCAGGCTGCAGACTGTGAACTCCTCTTTGCGTCCTCACATGGCAGAAGGAGGCAAGGGAATTCTCTGGGGTCCATTTTAAAAGCATGAATCCTATTCATGAGGGTTCCCCCTTCATGACCTAATTATGTTCCAAAGGACCACTTTTAAACACGATCATCTTGGGGATGATGTTTCAACATGACTTTTCAAAGGACAGAAAAATTCAGTCCATTGCAATGACCCTATAAGTTCAATGCCTCTACAGTTGATGGTGTGGTTCACATTTTTTAAATCTTGGTTTCTTAGTTTACTTGCTCAAATTCTTGAGGAGGAATACGATGGACTAAGCTCAGTCTATGAATTTTTTCCTCCCTGGGTTAGGTGCGCATTCTTGCATCAAGTCAGCTGTGGCCAGAGGGGTGGGGTCATGTGGTTCCAACATGGCGGTCTAAACCACACAGAGACCGAGAACTTTTCCCAGGAAGAGAAGGTAGGCAATCAAACCTTTCTGTTATGTACCTCCCCATTCAATTCTAAAATTGTCTCAGTGGGTTGAGGCACTGCAGGTATTACTGTCTGCCTTGATCCTGCTGAGCTCAACTGTAGGCATAGAGGACCTTTGCTGGCAGGCTCAGTCCCGCCCAGTTCTGGAATCAATCTACACAGTGTTGGCAGTACATTGAGTGCCCTGTGTCTGCCAGCGGGCGGGGTCTGGAAATCAGTCTGGCAGCCATAAGCAGCAAGTGTCTGTGTGTCTACCATGCTGGGCTCCCCCCACCTCTTGCTAGGTCTTTCTGATGATGTTCTTGCCTTGTTCTTGGGACTATACTCCAACTTTGTTTGCTTGTTTTTTTTTTTAAAGTAGGCTCCATGCCCAGCGTAGAGCCCAGTATGGGGCTTGAACACAAGACCTGAGTTGAGATCAAGAATTGGATGCTCAACTGAGCCACCTGGGCGCCCCAGACTCCAGCTTTAATGATGTTGTTAGAGCCCCTCACTGAGCCTGAGCATTTGCCTACTTCCACCTTCCCACTTCCTGGGGCTCCAACCACTGGCTGAGGTCCCACCCCAATCTAAACATAAGGCTGTGAAGCACAAACTCTTTCTGCCATGACCTACCTTTGCACCAAGTCAGGCCCCATGAATATTTTTCTTTTAACTTTTATTGTGGAAAATTTCAGACATTCACAAAAATATTCAGACTCATATAATTAATCTTCATGTACTATCACCTGGCTTCAAAAATGATCAAATTATGGCCAAACTGATTATGTCTATACTTCCACCTAATCTCCCTCAATATTATTCTGAAGCAAATTCCAGATCATATTGTTGCCTCTATAAATATTTCAGTGTCCATCTCTAAAATATTAGGATTGTTTGTCTTTAAATCAATCACAATCCTATTATCACACCTAAATATGTTAACAATGATTCCTTAGTATCATCAAATAATCCAGCCAATGTTTATATTTTTAGTTGTCTCATAAATGTTTTAAAGGTTTTTTGCATTAACAGTTTGAGTCAGCATCCAGATAAGGTCCACATATGGTGGTTTGTTGATGAAATCTCTAGATTTTTATCTTCATCTTTATTTTTTATTGCAACTTCTTCCTTCCTTCCTTCCTCTCTCTCTATTTCTTTTTAAAAAAGATTTATTGAGAGAGAGTGTGAGCGAGTGAGTGGGGGAGGGGTGGAGGGAGAGAATCTCAAGCAGACTCGCTGCTGAGTGCAGAGCCCAATGCAGGACCCAATCTCATGACCCTGAGATTGTGATCTGAGCCGAAGCTAAGAGCCTGACACTCAACCGGCTGAGCCATCCAGTACCCTCCTTGCAATTTATTTTTGTTCTGTCGAGTTTCGTGGTTGGGACCTTCCTGTGTGAATTAGTATTTGGATAGAAAGTCTTGATCATGTTAGATTTGATTTATCTTGGCAAGACCCTTTCATAGGGGGTGCTGTGTTCTTCCACCAGAGACATATGCCTGGTTGTCTTTTTTTGTGGATGTAGCCGCTGTTGGTGCTCAGTGAAGAAGTTTATTAATATTAGGGCTTGCAAAAATGGTTTGCTTTTGGCTTCGTACCTCTGCCACTCTCTAATCCAGCTGTAGCCACCATAAAGCTGATAACATGGGTCCTTATCGGACTCCCCTTTCTACTTCTCAAAAGGCTTGTCGTCCAAAGAACAAAGGGGTGTGCAAATGTCACCCATGGCCTTCATTTCTCCACCAGCCATTGGCTGGTGGGCTCCTATCCCTCCTCACGGCAAACTTTGTGCAAGGTAATACAGAAGGCTCTTGCAGCAGAGCCAATGTCACCCGGAAGAACAGCTGGGAGGTAGTAAGCTGAACAAACAAGTCATCTCGCACATTTCTTAAACAGGTGGGGCTAAGGCAAGTATTCTATTAAGGAGCAGAGGGAGTCTTTCCACTTGTAAACCTTCTAGACATTCTGGGAACAGAAGACTGTGCCTTTTCCACTGTGCTTTGTAGCCAGCCCCGCCAGTGGGCGCATGTGTGTGTGTTTCTCTCGGCCCAGGTGTGTGCACATGGAGGCCGAAGTGGTCGGTGCCACATCCCCACCAGACTGGAAGCCCCAGTTCTCTTTCTTTGCTGTTGATTTGAAGTAAGCTCAGGGCTGATGGTTAGAGTGTGACAGTCTGTTTGGGCCACTCTAAGAAAATACCATACACTGGGTGGCTTATCCACAAAAGATATTTCTTTCTGACAGTTCTAGAAACTGGCAGTCCAAGATCAAGTTCATGGTGGAGCTTTGGTGCGGGCCCTCTTCTGGGTTCCAGACTGCCGCCTTGCCTATGTCCCCACATGGTCGAAGGAGCGAGAGAACTCTCTGGGTTCTCTTTTGTGAAGACATTACTTCCACTGAGGGTCCCATCCTCATTACCTAAGCACCTTCCACTGAGGGTCCCATCCTCATTACCTAAGCACCTCTCCAAGTCTCACCTCCTCCCTCCCTCCCTTCCTTCCTTCCTTCCTTCCTTCCTTCCTTCCTTCCTTCCTTCCTTCCTTCCTTCCTTCCTTCCTTCCAAGTAGACTCCATGCTGGGGGCTTGAACTCATGACCTGAGATCAAGACTTGAGTTGACATCAAGAGTCGGATGCTCAACTGACTGAGCCACCCAGGTACCCCCGAAGTCCCACCTTCTACGACCATCACACTGGGGATTAGACTTCAACATATGAATTTTGGGAAACACACACATTCAGTCTAAGCAGAGTATAATGTCGACTAGATATGAAATAGTACCTAAATAATGATATATTAAATTAGGTAGTCACTTATTTCTTTCCTCATGTAAAGATCTGAGCTGACATAGTGGCTCTTTGCTTCACAAAGGCATTAGGAGCCCAGACTCCTTCCTGGGTTGGGTTCTGATATTTGGCTGCTGTAGATGAGCATTTCTTTATATGGTGCTAAAGAGGCCCTTGTGCTTTTGTGCTCAGGTTTTAGCTGACTTTTACTTACTCTCAGACTTTTGTTGTCTTTTTTCAAAGCATACGTTGTTCTCCAGCAATAGCCACTTAGTTCCATTAACTTTATAATGCCTATTTCCTCCATATTTTTCAAAAGCCTAGTATGGGGCACCTGTTAGCACCTTTTCTTCCCTCAGGATCCCATTCCTGCTCACTGCTGGTTTTATCAGTTCCACGGCCAGCTTGTGTCAGGGGCTAAACACACCCCACCTGTCAGCGGTAATGGGCTTCTCATTGACTGTCGGCAGGCAGGTGATGCAGCCCCAGATTTCCCCTTAGCAGCTGCTGGGATGGAGATGAAATGGCACTAGGTCTGCTGGGGCACGTGTGTGCTCAGGACCTGCGGGGCGAGGGGGGGAAACAGGATTGGACAGAAGGTGGCGTGAGATTGCAATTTGGGTTCAGCAAAAGTCTTGGCTGACTGTTGGGGTGCTGAGCGGCTGATCTGGCTCCTCAGACTCGTCTCAAATTTGGGCAAGGGGCCGTGCTGTTCTGTCCCTCTCTTGACCCCTTACCACGGCAGTCTGCCTCTGGGAAGAAGGGGGAAAGTCCTTGAGTGAGGCAACTTTCTTCAGGGAGAAAGGAGCAATTTCTGGAGAGGGCCGACAGTTGGGGGTCCTCAGCCAGCAAAACTTCCAGCAGCTGAGGGACTAAGAAAAAAAAATTGGTGACAATATTTTGTAGACCCACCCATTAAGAAGTAGAGTTGATTTTTGCAACACTTGAATTTGACTCGGCTTTGTGATTGGCTTTGAGCAATGGGACAGGAACATGTGTGCAAGAAGAGTCTTGAAAAGTGCTTGTCTTTTGGGGCTTGGTCTCACTTGCTCTGGAGAACCCTCCACCAGTATGTGAGGAAGCCCAGCCTAGCGCCCCGACAGGAGAGAGGCCCCACTCCGCACAGGCGAGTCCCAGACGTGGGAATGTGGGTGGCATCTTAGAGCAGCTGGGCCTGGCTGAAGAGCCCCAGACCACCCCTCAGCAGACATGGGACCAGGATCGTGGGCAAGGATGTGTTTATTGTTTTCAGCCGCCATGTTTTAGGGGTCATTTTTTACCCAGCGAACATTTATTGGTGAGTAGGCCAGCATGAACCTGGCACTTAATCTGACCAAATGGGGAGAATGTTTTAGGATTTGGCAAACTTAATATGGTTTTATTCTCCTCCTTGGCTAGCCCCTGCCTAGGTTTCTAGATTTCTAATAAAACTCTCGTCAAACCCATGCTTTTTCAGAGCCTTTACAAAGCACCCTTTCAATTACCCTCCTCAGCTCAGAAAAGGGAATCTAAGAGGCCTTCACTATTCATATTTGCTAAAGAAAATACACGTTTCCAGAGCTGCCAGAGTTACTGAACAGAAAACACAATTAAAGCTGGAAAAAGCCAAGGACTGTTATTTGATCGTAAATGTTCTAAAGATAGCTGTATGCTGATTATTAGTTGAGCTGAGGTTTTGAAGGAGTATTTGAGGACCTGATTCAGTGAATTAGATGGAAATGTACTCAAATGAAAAAGAAAGATCAAATCCAAAGGAAACGCAAATCAAGCACCTTCCAGCCGCTTATTGGAAAAATATTTTCATAGTCCATGGTTCTTGGCCCTTGAAAAATGTTTGTTGAAGGAGCAAATGGATACTAGGATGGTAGGAATATATGCTACTGTGCTTGAAAAATGTGCTACCTTTGTGTCCCAGCTTTGAGATTGGAAGGATCCACTTGGCATTAAAAGGGATGAGCTGGATACAGTTGTCTTAAAGATTTCTCTTCCCAGACCCCATAGAACTCCACTCAAAGTCCATCATTTCCAGGGTATGTCAATCCCCTCTCCTGTGCTCCGTTTTCCCTTCTGAAAACAGGATCGGACCGTCTAGAAAGCCTAGGTTTTGGGATTCTCCATGGGGTAATGAATTTGCCTGGAGAAACGGTGATCTGGTTTTATCTCCTTACTCGGCCTCTTGCCAGCTGTGTATGTGCCCTTGGGCAGGTGATGCAGACTCTCTGCCTCAGTTTCCAAGCCTGTAAAATGGGACAATAAGAGGACTTGCCATCTGGAGTGTGGGTGCTAAATAGCTGGAAATTATTTAGAGTACGCTGTATTGGTGTAGAATAGGGAGAATACGATTTGTCTATTTTACTGGGCCTTATGAAATCTAGAATTTCTGAGTTTGTTCATACCTGTCAAATATGGGGGGAAAGCCCTTCTGTGCCCATTCAGCTCCCCATCTTCATTTAGAATTCTGAACTCGTTCTTCCTGACTATTCCTTCCTCCAACACCCCCACCCCAACCCCGGACAAGTCACAATTCTCAAGCTGCTAAATCAATGACCTGCCTTTTATTTCATATGTTTCTCATTCCAGAATGTTGTTTCAAATATTTTCAGCTACTAAGCATCAACTCTGGTCGCCTGTGTTTTGCCTTCTAATTTCTTTCTTTCTTTCTCTCTTTTTGCACATTTCAGATGCCCGCTTTTGGGCTTTGCATTATTCTATGGTTTCCTACTCATTTGCCCTGTCCTCTAATTGCTCCGCCAGCACTTGGTCTCCCCGGCCTGCCAAGGCCGTCTCCCCCTTGCCCTAATATCCCTGGCTCTCCCCAAGGGCTGTCCTTAATCCAGCGGGCTCTCAAATGCTTTGCAAAGTTGAAAGTCCTCTGTTTATCCTGCCCCCTCCCCTCCAAGTTCATGGCAGCATGTCCCTTGGGCTCCCATTTCCTGCTCTTATTCTTGGCTCCCTGCCAGGCATCACACATTCCCATGAAATCCTGCCCCTCCTCACAGAAGGGAAGGACTGGCAGTTTCCATTCATGGAATACTCCTGTGCCACAGAGATGCTATGCCCTGGCCACTGGCAGGGTGTTCTGAGTTTCCTGGGCAAGGTTGGAGGACTCTGGCCCCAACTGTTATTTCCAGTAATGGCACTTCAGGCTGGAGAACAGTGTGGTCTTTGTGGTGAAGAGGAGAGAGCACGGGCTGTGGATTCTAACTGACCTGCATTTTGGCCCAGGTACTGTTCCTGAGCCTCAGGTTTTTTTGTCTGTGAAATGGGAATCAGAGTAATACCCACTTGACTGCATTATTGTGAGGATCATGAAGGGAGAAGGCTTTGCACAGTGGAGAGGTATTCGTTCCTTAGTCTTTTTTTTTTTTTATTAAGTTATGTTAATCACCATACATTACATCATTACTTTTTGATGTAGTGTTCCATGATTCATTGTTTGTGTATAACACCCAGTGCTCCACGCAGAACGTGCCCTCTTTAATACCCATCACCAGGCTAACCCATCCCCCCACCCCCCTCCCCTCTAGAACCCTCAGTTTGTTTCTCAGGGTCCATAGTCTCTCATGGTTCATCTCCCCCTCCGATTTCGGCCCCTTCATTCTTCCCCTCCTGCTATCTTCTTCTTCTTCTTCTTCTTCTTCTTCTTCTTCTTCTTCTTCTTCTTCTTCTTCTTCTTCTTCTTCTTCTTCTTCTTCTTCTTCTTCTTCTCCTTCTCCTTCTCCTTCTCCTTCTCCTTCTCCTTCTCCTTCTCCTTCTCCTTCTCCTTCTCCTTCTCCTTCTCCTTCTCCTTCTCCTTCTCCTTCTCCTTCTCCTTCTCCTTCTCCTTCTCCTTCTCCTCCTCCTCCTCCTCCTCCTCCTCCTCCTCCTCCTCCTCCTCCTCCTCCTCCTCCTCCTTCTTCTTCTCCTTCTCCTTCTTCTTCTCCTTCTCCTCCTTCTTCTCCTTCTCCTTCTTCTCCTTCTTCTTCTCCTTCTCCTTCTTTTCTTAACATATATTGCATTATTTGTTTCAGAGGTGCAGATCTGTGATTCAACAGTCTTGTACAATTCACAGCGCTCACCATAGCACATACCCTCCCCAATGTCTGTCACCCAGCCACCCCATCCCTCCCACCCCCACAACTCCAGCAACCCTCAGTTTGTTTCCTGAGATTAAGAATTCCTCCTATCAGTGAGGTCATATGATACATGTCTTTCTCTGATTGACCTACTTCACTCAGCATAATACCCTCTGGTTCCATCCATGTCGTTGCAAATGGCAAGATTTCATTCCTTTTGATGGCTGCATAATTTTCTCTGCTTCTTATTGGTTGCTAAGCCCTTCAGGTGGGTCAGAGTCCCAGCAAGGAAGAGAATGGCACCTCAAAGGGATTAATTGCAGAGTGTAATGAAGGGATCATCCGTAAATTTGTAGTGGCATGTGCAGGGATGAGGAACACCCTGGGACGCGGGAACCAGAAGGCACGGCACGTGCTGAGGGGCAGGGAAGGATTTGTGCTGCCCATGCCTGGTGAGAGCTGAAGCGTGATACAGGGGCAGGGCAGACTGGTGCTGGGAAAGTGCTCTGGGATCTCAGCAAACTTATATCATTTCCTCCCCTCTTTCCCAAGATTCTAGATTTCTAATAAAGCCTAGGCAAACCCAGGTGTGCCCTCTCACCTTGCTTGCCTCCTTCCTTCCTCCCCAACCCTCTTTTCTTTTCATTTCATTTTTTTTCATTTCATTTCATTTCTTTTCTTTTCTTTTCATTTCTTTTCTTTTCCTTCTCTTCTCTTTTCTCTTCTTTCCTTTTTCTTTCTCTCTCTCTCTTTCCTTCCTTCCTTCCTTCTTTTTTTTCTTTCTTTTTGTGTTTGGGTAGGGGCCATGGTTCAGGCAGAGGACTGCAGCACCTGCTAACCATCAGAGAGACAGTAGGTACCTAATACTCCCTTTTCTCTCTTCCTTGCCATGGCTTCCATTGGCTGACTGCAACCAAAGCCATGTGGTGAGGGGCCTGTGTGATGAAGTCCCGTAGTGGCGGCCTTCTGGGCACAGAGAAAGGCTGAGAAAGATGGAGAATGGACCTGGGGGAGCAGAGAACCATCTTGTCATTTGTCACTTACTCGCCGGTCACTTTGTGCAAGGCTCTGGGCCTCAGTTTCCTATAAAGTGGGCATGAAATGAACCTGTTTATCTCCCTCACAGGACTGTCATGATGATCAAATGAAAACATTGGGATCATTTACTCTGTAGCGTGCTCCCCTTCTTCATCTGCATCAGCTCACTTAAATGCCCAACCTTGCAAAGGCAGAGGGACTCTGGATTCAGAAGGAGTCGGTTGTCAATGTGGCTTGGCTGAGCTTTCTATCTGTGGGATTACAGGCAAGTAGCCGAAGTCTCGGCTGCTGTCTTACCTTGGGTTCCCCCCAAAGCAGATCCTGAGACAAATATTTGAGTTCAAGTAATTTATTTGGGAGTTGATTCCAGGAAGAATAGATAGGGGAGGTGGGGGAGGGTGAGGCAAGGAAGGAAGGAAGGCCTATAGTGGGTCTCAGTTCCACAGGGGACCCTGGGAGCCTGTGCAGGATAGACATCCTTGGATTGTTCTACTGCAGAGGGCAGGTGCTGGAGTGTTTATCCACCAACTCCCATCCTTCACTGGCTGAGGGTCGCTCCTGGGGCTCTAACTCCCTTCCAGGCCTGTTTGTGGGCAGAGAAGACTCAAGCCGCCAGAGAGACCCAGGAAGCCACGTAGATGCCCTCCAATGAGCCAAGAAAATGGCTGGGGACTCATGGCATCTGCTTTGGCATCCTAACTCATATGAGAGATGATGCCTATCTCCCACCTTCACGCAGGTGAAGATCAAATGATTAATGATAAAATGATTAAATGTCTGCCAAATCCTGGCCCACTGTAGGTATCTGGTAAATAGGAGGTCTTCATAACAAGGTGGGTAAATATTATCCCTGTATTATAGACTGAGGCAAATGGAATGCAACAAAGTTAAGACATTTGCCGTAAATCACGACGACAGTTCTTCAGTGGCCAAATCTGATTTGATTCCCAATTCATTCCTCTTCTGCTCTGCTGTAGCCCCGTCCTGGTAACCGACTACACATGCAGAGTGCTTTTGCATCATAAAGTGTGAGAAGCTCCATAAATATAAAATGTTTGTAGTCCCAGACATGCTAGCTCAGATCCAAGTTAAATTGACCCTGGGTAGGTCTTCCCTCAGTCCTGATTCCCACAAGCTCAAATATATATTTTCTTGGTCCCCCAGGGTCTTCCATTCTGGGCCCCCACCATCCCCAGCCCTTCATTAGTGATGCTTAGGTGTCTCCACATATTTCAAAGGGTGCCAGAAAGTCTCCAGACAAAATAAAATATGCTGTAAAACACTAAGGGCATAAAACTCTAGACACCTTGTTCTCCATGTAATGTTTCCTTTTAAAAACAAATATTTGGAAATGCCGTCTTTACTATCCTGCTGATACACACATAAGAACCAATAAAGTGCACAACTCTTTTTTTTAATTGTAGTAAAATATACATAACATAAAATTTATTGTTTTAACCATTTTTAAGTACAGTTCAGTGGCATGAAGTACATTGGTGTGCAACCATCAACACGGTCTGTCTCCAGAGCTTTCCCTCTCCCCAAACTGAAACTCCCTATCCCCTCCCAGCCCAGCTGGAATACAAATTCCACTTTGTATCTACTTTGTGAATTTGACTACTCTAGGTACCGTATATAAGTGGAATCATCCACTATTTGTCCTTTTGTGACTGGCTTATTTCCCTTAGTGTAAGTCTTCAAGGTTCGCTCATGCTGTAGCCTGTGTCAAAATTTCCTTCCTTTTTAAGGCTATATAATGTTCCGTTGTATGTATAGACCATGTTTTGTTTATCCATTCATCTGTTGATGGACACTTGGGTTGTTCCACCTTTTGGCAATTGTGAATAATGCTGCTATGAATATGGATGTACAAATATCTGTTTGAGTCCCCCCTTGCAATTCTTTTGGGTATATACTGAGAAGTGGAATTGCTGGATCATGGGTAATTCCATGTTTAATTTTTTTCTTTTTTTAAGATTTTATTTATTTATTTATTTAAGAGAGAGTGAGAGAGTGAGTGAGCAGGGGGTGCAGAAAGAGAGAAGGAGAGAATCTCAAGCAGACTCCCCACTGAGCGCAGAGCCCGTCGCGGGGCCTGATCTCACAACCCTGAGATCATGACCTGAGCCGAAATCAAGAGTCTGGCGCTTAACCAACTGAGCCACCCAGGTGCCCCTGCATGTTTAATTTTCTGAGGAACCTCCATATTGTTTTCCTTAGCAGATGCACCATTTTACATTCCCACCAGGATAACTGTTTTATAAAGGACAAAAATAGGAAAGTAAAATGTAACTAAGTAGTATGTAGTGTTTCAGAATGTCATCCCTGGGCTGGAGTGCACAGAGACCCAATGCAGCAATTGCAAGTCTGCATATCTGCCCCGTCTGCCACAAATGCAGACCGACACAGAGGTGTGATGCAGCCGGTGCTATTCCTTGAATGCACTGAGGTTAGTGATTTTCCGGAAACAATAAACAAATTAAACACTGCTACCTGCATTTGACTTGTTACATTCTTTGTTACAATATCTATCTATCTATCTTTCTATCTATTTATCTATCTATCCATAGTTTATTTGAGAGAGAGAGAGAGAGAGAGAGAGACATAGCATGAGCAGGGGGGAGGAGGCAGAGGGAGAAGGAGAAGCAGACTCCTCAATGAGCAGGGAGCTCCACACGGGGCTCGATCCCAGGACCCTGAGATCATGACCTGAGCCAAAGGCAGACGCTTAACTGACTGAGCCACCCAGGTATCCCATGGATACAATATATATTGAATGTATATTGCAAGTGGACAAACAGTACCTTTGTATGTATATGTGAAACAAAATTATAATCAGAAAATTATAAATAGGCTTTTCATCTACATACCTTTTCAGTAGGACATTTAGAAGTTGTGTGGGGGAGGATTATGTTTTATTGTGAAGAACTATCCTATGCCTCACTTACTAATTTCTAGTAGCAAGGTTCTCCCCAACATTGTGGCCAAAAATGCCCCTACAAATCCTGCAAATGCCCTCTAGGGAGTGAGATGCGCCCCCCGCTCCCCAATAGAAATGCTCCATCAAGCTCATCTAGTGTCTTAAGCATGCAGATGGGTAATTTTAGTCGCTTGGCAGTATGAATGAGAATTGTTGGAGCAAAGGCATTTGAAAATGTTCCAAGGAGTCCAAGATCTTGGTCACAAAATCAGCACCTGGGGTTTCTTCCATGAGTTTCTTCTATCCCACTGGAGCTCAGTTGTTCCCAAAATCTGTTTTTGGTGCCCAGCCCACAGATAAGGACTGAGGGCAGGAGCAAGTGTGGCCTCAGCGGGAGGAAACAGAAAGGGCCGACAGGGGAGACATTTTCGAGGCTGACTCGCTAAAACTGAAGTGATAAGATGTGGGGAGTGAGGCTGGAAGGAGAGAGTGGATCTGGAAGGAGAGAGTGGATCTAGGAGACAGTAGGCTATCGTGGTTCAGAGCTCTAGCAGGAGGAGCAAGGCATTTTGGAACAGAACGCAAATTTGGGTTTCTGCTCTACCATTCATAAGATGTGAGACTGGGACAAATTGCTTGCAAGTGCCAGTTTGCTCATCTGCAAAATGGGGCCAATTCCAGCCCCAACTTGCCTCCCAAGGTCACCTGTGTGTGAGCACGGTAGGGTTGGTTTCACAGTCTTCTCTAGACCTGCTGCGCCTCTCACCTCACACCTGAAATGTTAATAATCACCCCGTGCATCTGATGGGGTTCTCCAGAGAAACAGAAGCAATAGAATGTACGTCTTATACACTAAGGGACTTATTTATTTATTTTTTTAAAAATATTTTATTTATTTATTTGAGAGAGAGAATGAGATAGAGCATGAAAGGGGGGAGGGTCAGAAGGAGAAGCAGACTCCCTGCTCAGCAGGGAGCCCGATGTGGGACTCGATCCTGGGACTCCAGGATCATGACCTGAGCTGAAGGCAGTCGCTTAACCAACTGAGCCACCCAGGCGCCCTAAGGGATTTATTTTAAGGAATTTATTACGCGATCTTGGAGGTTGGCAAATTCGAAGTCTGTAGGGAAGGCTGATATGCTGGAAACTCAGGCAGGATTTCCATGTTAGTCCTGAGGCCTTGTGAGGTAGACATTATTTGCTCTACTTGGCTAAGTGTCTTGACCATGGCCACACAGCTAATAAATAAAGGGGCTTTTATTCATTTACTTTGTAGTGTATCCCTCTCAGAAACCTGGGACCCTGGAGCAGTGTCTGCCTATAACTTAACCGATCAACTGGAAGTAGTGATACTTTAATAAATAAATATATTTCTTCATTGGCTGATTTGTTCATTTATCTTGCACGTGAATACCTCCCAAGTGCAGCACTTGCTCCC
Organism: Eumetopias jubatus; assembly: GCF_037043125.1. Lineage (NCBI taxonomy): Eukaryota > Metazoa > Chordata > Mammalia > Carnivora > Otariidae > Eumetopias > Eumetopias jubatus. Next base: position 125,652,752 of record NW_028274814.1, read on the forward strand.
TAGGGAAAGAGTTAGCGAGTCCACCAAAGAGGGAGTGAAGGGGTTCTGTGCGTTTGTAACGTGGCATCGTCAGGAATGTGGAGTTGGGCAGGGAGGTGCGAAAAAATGCTGACTGTGGGCTCAGCACGAAACAGCCCTTCCCCATAGCTCCCAAGTAGGAACACCAGTGTCTTGGAATGTGTTAGCCTTAAATTCCATCCCAGCTGCACGGCCCACACCGGCCCCACCCAGGCTGGCAGGGAAGGGGTGGGCTGGGGCCAGCCGCCATCTTTCCAGTCCCACGGCCGGGCACGGGGGTCAGGCAGAGATGTGGACGTCTGTTGGAAAGTGTGACACAAATATGGAGAACTCTCTGGTGGTGACTGCGCCCGCCTCCCGTCCTTGGGCTGCCTCTGCCTGGGTCACGCTCCCTTCTCGCTCTTGTGTTAACGGAAGCTGCTCCTTATGGCCCCGGCAAGTGGTTCTGGAGCTCTGGGAGCCACACTACCGTTCTCTCTCCCTTTTCACGGAGTCAGGGACGTGACGTGGCTGTGCCTGTGGTGCGCGCCTTGTCCCCGGTGTGACTCTAAACTCCCTGTCTGGCTGCCCAAGGCCTGAGGTACCGGAGGCACCTCTCCTGCCTCCTCCACACGTTCCTCTCCTGAACACACGGCCCTGGCTTCCTTTCTCCGATTCTCCTGCCCTCACCCACCAGAGCCCCGCACCTTCTTGCACGGCTGGTCCCTACACGTGACTGCCTTCGACCCCCCGGGCGGAGTCGGGGCCTCAGTGCAAAGGCTCCCCCGGTTCTGAAGGTGTAGCAGTCGAAAGCTGTGAGGCGCCTGAGCCCTCGGGCAACGGTCTTCCGACGGGAGAGGGGAGTGGCCCACCTTGCGTGAGTGCCACTGGGACGAAGCCAGCGCTTTGGATCCAGAAAGATCCAACTTACTGGTCACTTGACCATAGGTAAGTAAATGAGGTTTTTTTGAATGGTGGCCTCTGGCCGACAGATGGATTAAAGGAGGTAATGTATATAAGATGCCTGTCATGGTTCAGTTGCTTAAAAAGTGAGTTAACGTCCCGTTTTGGAGTCAGGATAAAATCAGGTCTGGCAGGACAGATGCTGGGTGCAGAGCGCTTGGGTTCAGATCTTGTTTCTGCTCCCTGTTAGCTGTGTGATCTTGGGCAAGTTGTCAACCTCTCTGGGACTCAGGTTTCGCTTCTGAAAAATAGAGATAATAATAGTGCTTAATCTCTCGGCGTTCTTGTGAGAATTAAATGAAATAGTCCGTATGAAAGAGTCAAAACATAGTAGCTGTTGTTATTTGCCTGAATTCTGGTCGGGCTTCCCTCTTGAAGTGCCATGCATGGCAGTGACCTGCAGAGGGCAGCATCCCCGCAGTAATCAGGCTCTCCTCTGGGCCACCGTCCTTGCACCCTTCAAGTTTAGGGCAGACAAAAGCAAAGTATACAAGGTGACAGAATGTACCAGAGAGATGCGATGGCATGCGAGAATGAGTACAATTAAAAAAATACATCCATTTATAGGAGACAGCTGTAATGAAACAGAATGGAGAAAAATATCCAAAATTTAAAATAAAAAGCCCAGGCAGAACTTTGGGTGAGCATGCAAAACAAAAGCCTCTTATTGAAAACAACACACGTGCTCTCTCTTTGGGCCTGTCTTGGGGACCCCTGGAATCTGGTGACCTGTCCCTAGTTTGTTTGTACAATTTGTGCCAGAGATCAAGACGCTCTTTGAAAACACTTGGAAAGCAACTGGAAGATCAATGATCCAGAGTTGACCAAGTTGAAAGTGGAACATCTCTGGACTTGACACGGACATCCGTCCGGTGTCTGATGCCATCTCAGTTCCTAACCAGCGGAGTAACTTTAAACAACCACCGGGTCAGCTAGCTGTGGGATGAGGAACACCTTTTGAATAGTCTGGCGCCAAGGGCCAGGGTGGGGATTATCATAATTCCATATTCCATGCCACACCCCCCAGCAGTCCTTGATTTGCGACCATGTTATCCTGTAGGACATTCTTCTCCTTTCTCAAGCATCCTGGATAACTGGGGGCATTTTTCTATACTCCGAGCATGCCCGTGACTCTTATTTCTCCTGGTGACTAATTGTAACATCTACTACCTGGCCTCTTAGGAGTCTCCTGGGACCATCATTAACCATCATTAAACCTAGAAATCCCCACAGCTATTTGCCATGGAGCCTTGCTTCATGTATAAAAGTACTGCTTTGTTTTATGTTGCTTTCAACCTAAATGTTTAAATCCCTGCCTCATTCTGTACATAGCATTCTGCAATTTGCCCCTTTTGCCTAACCCTGTACCTCAGGGAATTTCCCATGTCACACGTAAAAATTGACCTTGTTCTTTATAATGACTTGATGGTAATCCATTGTGTGGCTGTGCCAGAATTAATTTAAGAAATCTAGTATCAATGGACATTTAGACTTTTTGCAATATCCCTCTTTCAAAAGCAGTGCTGCAAGACTGTCCTGTGTGTCTTGTTGTCCATATCGGCAAGTCCTCCACTAGGATGGATGCCAAGAAATGGAATTGCCAGATTATAGGGGGCGAATGTTTAAAATTTTGACAGATACTGCTGAGTTGCCTCCAAAGGCCATACCTATTTACATTCCTGTCTCTAACACGTTTTTTATTATAGCCCACAGTTGACAGGTAGGTTTTAAGTCAAAAACTGATGGAGTTGAATGGAAGTAAAGCTTAGTGGTCAAGAGCCAGAGACTGCATTCAAGTCTTAACTCTCCCTCACACAATTTATGTGAATTTGGCAAGTCACTTAACCTCTTGTGATCTGGTTTTCTCAAGGGTAAATGGGAATATAAATTGTACCTAGATCCCAGGTGGTTGTGAAAAGTAAATGAGTTAATATATGTAAATCATTGAATCTTGTTACACTGGAGTCATTTACAATGTTCTCCACTCTTTGGCCTTGCTTACCTCCTGTCTTTCTGGTGTGCCTTTGTCTTTTTCCATGTTTGTCACATTGCGGTCAGTTAGAAATCAAGGGTGTGTTCCCCTAGCAAGCTGAAGTGAAGAAGTGACTTCAGATCTTGGCTTGGTTACTTAATAAACCTATAAACTTGTGCAAGTCCGCTAATCTTTTGGAGCCTCATTTACCTCAGCTAGGAAATAGGGATAATTTCTGCATCAGGTAGGAATCCTTCTGTTCCCAAGGCTAGGAAACTCATCCCAAACAATGTTTACTGGCTCACATTAAGTGGAGAGGTTGCAGATTCCCATTTTTATCTATGACTGAAAGGCCATCCCAAGACCCAATTTCTTTTGTTCCTTTTTGATTCTCCAGTTTTTGACTCCATTCTCAGACTTCAAGTGGTAGCGAGATACCTGTAGGTGCACCATACCCTACACACCCCAGGCATACATCGCAAAGGAAAGCCTGTCTGCTTCTGTCCCAGCATGCCTGGCAAATGCTCCCTGGGTCTTCCTGAAGCTGATTGGGTCTTGTGCCTGTGCCCGAACCAATCACTAAGGGTAGCAGAGTGGGAGGTGCTGACTGGCTTAGGCTAGATCACATGACCCATCCTTGCAAAACCTAGCTCCTCTGGATGCCTTAAGCTGAACGTGGGAAGGGCATACTCCGGAGTGGAAACTGTTGGATGTTGCTTAGAGAAAGAGAGAATGGAGGCTGGGAGGCAAATGACAAATGTTTGCCCTCATAGCTCTTCTCCAAGAAGAGTTGTGTTGTGTGGATGATGAGGCATAATAATGACTGGCACAACTCCTGGCAAAGTGATACGTGCTCGACGATCAATGTCAGTTTTCTGTCAATGTCTCCTGTCTGGCGACACTTTGGATATTGCTGCTTCCTCTTTATGTTCTATTCTTTTGAGATTTTGTTCACTTTGTAACTATCCCCCAATTTACATTTTTATCCCCAGCCCTAAACTCCCCGTAGATTTAGTCCCGTGTCTCCAGTTGACTTTTTATCATCTTCACTTAGTTATCTCACTGCACTTTTTAGTTAACACATCAAAACCCAACTCGTCATTTGGATTCTTAAATCAGATCTGCATCCCCGAATCCCTCACTTCTGCTCTTGGGTCCCCTACATCCATTAGGTACTAAAGTTGCTTCGACTTCATTCCTTTCCATGTTCACTTGATGTCTGGATCATTTAAACGACGTCTTCTGCTGTGTGCATGCTCACCCCTCTTGTGAATCCTGGGTCACTGAAGAGGAGTCTCTCTGTCCCACTGTCTGGGGTCATAGCTTGTTTTACAAGTCTTATAAGCTGCCTGAACTTGAATAAATAACCTTTCTAAGCCTCAGTTTCCTCACCTGTAAAATCTATTTTGCTTTTTCCGATGTCTATTTTTGATTTAAATCACGTTTCTTTGATAAAGGATCGAACCTTTAGAGCAGCGTATGGTCTGTTGGCTTGACTACCCTATATGGCCTTTCCTATCCCATTTTACTCTATGATTCGCGTCACTCTTATTATTATTTTTTTTCTTCAGCAGCAGATATTTTTGATTTAGAGAGTGTTGGCCAACCCTATAGAAATGCTACTTTCACACCTGTGGAATATCATGTTGCCTGACATTCACTTCTGTAGCACTTCTAATCCTCACCGGCTCTGGGATATGTAATTATATACACCCCTTCTCAGCTCTGGCTGCTGCAGTCCCACTGCTGGATGCTTGTCTGTTTCCTCTTCACCTTCCAGTGACCCCTATAAGGGTTGTACCTGGGGGGTGGATTTCTCCAGGCAGAGGCAAATGCACTAGACACAAATACAGCCTCATCTACAGGAACCAAGGGGTGTGTGGTGAGTTACATGTGGGGCTGGACTTGACCGTGAGTGGCTAAGCAACCCTATGTGAGGTGAAGTAATGTCTGGGAGCAGAGACACAGGGAGCACACCTGGTTGCCTATGCGTTACACCTGCACTGTCCAATATGATAGTCCTTAGCCACAGCCACATGTGGTGATTGAAATTCAAATGAATGAAAAGTCGCTATAAATTTCTGTCCTTAATTGTACTTACCACATTTCAAGTTCTCAATAGTCACTTGTGGCTATTGGCTTCCATTGTGGGCAGCACAGATACAGGACATTTCCATCATCCCAGAAAATTCTGCTGAACAGTGCTGCTCTGAAGTGTGGCAACAGGAGTGGGCATGCTGGGACCTCAGTCAAGGCTGTCAGGAGGGAAAGGGGAGGCCTGCCCCCTTGGCTGATAGGATGTGGGCTGAAGAAATTGGCTTGGTTTCAGAGGTGGGACCTGGACCTGACAGTGTATAGCATCCAAGGAGCAGACAAATCCAAGTGAACCTCCCTTAATGTTATGTGGGGAGGGTGGTCTCATCTTCTTGGCCAAGCACAATCTTGAGAGACACAGGCAGATGGGACCCCCCAGGAGACATGCCCTGTGCTGAGCACTTTACATAGATGATTTCATTCAACCTTAGGAGGGATAATATTACCTCCATTTCACAGATAAGGAAACTGGGCCACAGAGAAGGGAGCCTATGTATAAGCACTTCTGTGCTGCTCCATGCTGCCTTAAAGTCAGGCATGAGGGACCTGAGCTCTGGAGGAACGGGAGGCTGAGCTCTTGGCAGGAAGCAGGCTCAAATCAGGCAAGCTCAGATTGGGGTTGGAGCCAGCTCTCCCGCTGTCCAAGAGAATTGGAATGTAAGGCTGAGAAGAGGAAGTGGGGCAAAGTGGGAAGGGGACACAGGATGCACCTCACTCTGGGGGTGATGCTCATGGCTGGGGGGGGCGCATGAAGATGCTATAATAATGTCTTCTGTAGATCAAGAACAGGATTGCACATCCTCCAGGGGTAGGACAATTACGCAGCGCTGGCATGACATGCAGTCTGTGGGTCATATGGCCCTTCTCTGCGTCATACTTCTGCCATTATTCCTTTGTTGCAGCTGAGGTCACTTCCCTGAGTTTCAGTTTCCTGGTCTGTAAAATGACTATGACAAGATGGCATTTACTAATTATCATTATTATCTTTCTAGTCTCAGGTATGAATACCATACTTAGCATAACCTCAATAAAAAATGGAATAGAATTGAATCCAGTTGTGAGGGCTGGAGGATGTAAGGACTGAAGTAAGAGTCCACCTGGATGGAAAGAAAGGCTTACTGAGCTCCACAGTAGGGCAATAATTACAGGAAATTACAAGCTCATTTACTTCTGGCCCGATAAAGGCATTTGTTTAGTTTTGTTACCGGGAGTCCCAGAGATGTTTTCATCCATTGTAAAATACCCATTGAATGCCACCATTTTATGACCGTTGGCCTTATCAATATCAGGATCTACATTCACCTGACGAATTACTTGGCTCAAGCTAGAAATTACCAAATTATTGTTGTCCTTTGAGTGGGGATAGCATGTTGTACCTGTACACACAAAGAAGTTTAAAACCATATGGCTTAATTTAGTTAAGAAATTATTTCAAAAATATTGTTTCCAAATATCAAAGCCAAATTTCAAATTAGTTTATTTGTACCTAAGAATTGGTGCATGGAGGCTTCCTCAGGGCTGGCCAGACCCATATTCTGGCTGCCTGGTGAGGCTAGTGGGCTTTTGGCTTCTCTTGTGTACATATCTTGGAATTAAACTCAAGGTCAGACATATTGTGGTCAAGGTCCCCAGCATTAACAACACTGTCAATAAATATTATTGGATGCCCGTTATGGATGGATTTGGATGCTATCAATCCTTACCTACCATCACCACCTGGTCAATATATAGGTGTAATCCTAACCCAGTTCCCAAGCTAAAAACCAACTGCTTCCAGCAAATCCATATCAGGGAGTTCAGTTATTCAATCACACAGCCTGATAGACTGAGCATTTGACCTCACACAAGGTGAGGATCCTTGCAACGAGTCCCTCAGCTGAGTTCTCCTGGCAGAAAGTTAAAGGCAGAATATATAAATGCTGGATTCTGCTGTCTGGTGTGTGTGTGTGTGTGTGTGTGTGTGTGTGTGTGTGTGTGTGTGTGTGTGATGTATGTGTGGTATGTGTGCATGTGTGCATGTGCATTAGGGAGGGAGAGGGTACACCTGTCTCAGGACTCGGGCTTGGGGTCTACGTGAATTGCTGTCACATAGTCCTTTTACCCCACGACTATGTAGACAACCTTTCATGAAGAAGCCAAAAAATTTAGAAAGCCATTTATTAGCTACCAAAGATGCGAAACTTCTTAAAGATTTCCCCAATAGCTTGAAAACCAAGTTTCAGTTTTCTCTCTGCCTTAAAGGGTCATCTCCTTTAAGGGTTTTTGGGAAAGAAGATAGGGTGGCAATACCGATAGATTGTCCCTTATCTGCTCTTGAGTTGTCTACTGGTACCCTGCGCTCTTCTCCTGATCCCAGTCATGCTGGTCCCTGCCTGAGCAACAGGACACAGGGCCCTCACTAGGATGCTGCTGTGTTCTTGCAATGGCACAGAAGGGGGAAAGTGGGCAGGCCACGCATCATATCCCTGCCCTCTCCTTTATATTACAGCAGCCTGACCATTCCAGGCTCTATGTGAGCGTCAGACTGCAGTGCAGGATTGAGGGAAATGAGGAGGAAGAGTTTGAAATTATAGCTAATTATTAGTATTTCCATCCCAAGGAAAAGCCCCCAGGGACTTCAAACTCTTTACATGCTCTTGGTCTCTCGTGGGCATCAGTATCTCCTAATATCAATCCTTTGTCCCAGGTCAAGACCTCTGTGATTACATTCTTCCTCTGTTGTGTGCTTTGTGTCTGACTTTCAGGAAAACCTCTTTCTACCCATGGGATTGATCCCTCCTCTCCAGCTGGGTCATTTCCTATGTCTGAGTTATTAAGATAAATTGACCCAGAGTGTTGCTGCTATGGTCAGTCCACAGTTATCCTTCACTATTGTGTTTTTGGTATAGTCTGGGGCGGAAGAGGGTTGTAGGGCTGGCTGAATCTGGAGACTCTAAGTCTCATGGTGAAGTCCTTGATGATCCTGAGCACTCGAGTGAAGTATTGTTGGAAGTCTCCACAACAGTGTGCATTGTAGCCTTGATTCTTTCCTTCCTCTGATTGGCCAGCTACTAATTACTGGGCACTCTCCCTGCCTCCAAACACCATATGTACACCCAAACATACACACATACCCTTCCCAGGGACCAATGTGGATTCTCAACGATGGTATAGTCAAAACTCATATGATGTCAAAGCATCTCTCTCATGATGGCATTCCTGTCTACCTCTCTCAACTTGCTTTCACATCATGCCCCTCCGTCCTATTGGGAATATGAGATATGCCTATCCCTGAGTTGCACAAAGGTCCGGGAAACTGTGGAATTACCATGAACAAGGGCCTGCTTATCTTCTTAGGGGCCATTTTCTACCCTTCTCTTTCTGGAAAGAAAATCTGACTGAGTTCATTTCTCCAGCTACATAATTGTGTCCATTCACCTTTATTACTTCCTTGCAGATCTGATTTTAAAGAATCCCAGTACCAGTCTTAATTAGAAACTTAGGTGTTTTGAGTTCATGTTCAACTGTTACTAACTTGACATAATTCCCCAAATTTCCAAAATTTATTAAAATAGTCATTGCATTTACCAACAAAATAGTTCATCTGAGTCTTAAGCGACATCACTGGTTCCAATAGTAGTTTCTTATAGATTATTATCTCATTTTATCCTTATAACAATCCTGGGAGGTGGCCAGATCATGTACTTCCATTCTCTTTTTATAGATGAAAAACTGATGTTCAGAGAAATGGACTCTTCAGGTCTCTCAGCTAGTAAGTGATAATTTAATTGCAAATAGCTGATCCAACACTTTTGCAACTATCCTTAGAAGCATTGTCTGTTTAACCCAGAGCAAAGACCTTCCATTTCTTCATAAAACAAATTATTTTGCAAATGAGCTTAGGGAAGATTTAAAAATGTGTAAAGTGTTGTGGTGGAATTTGGTTTTTATTTTCTGCTCCATAAGACCCCCCACCGTTCAAATTGTAAGCAGAGCATTCAACTGGCTGATCTGTGAGCTATTGAAGTCTTTGCTTAAAAAGGAAATCTGATCTCTGTCTAAGTGGCACTAATGTGTGGGCTGAGAGCTGCTACTGTAAATTCAGCAAGGGATTCATTAATGCCATGAGCCTCCTAGAGTGCTGTGGATGGGTGACCTCTGAAATAAAAGCATAACCAGGAAAGATAAGGCTTCATGCATGATCTACAGGACTCTGTTTCTGGTGATCTTCAAGATATCTTAAGTCAGGAGTACTTAGGGCCAGAAAGCCAGGAGTTTGGTGGGGAGGGGGAGACCACCCAAAGATTAGATGGTACCACACAATAGATTCTTGGTTTTTTGAAATTCTTTGGCAAATCCCCGCCCTCCCTACCCCCCAGCCCCCACTATTCCCTTTGCTGGGAATAATTTTTGCGCTTTTCTCTTTGCTGGGAAAAATAGACTACTGTTTTTGAAATGACTAGGCTGTAGTCAATAAGGCTCATGAGCTCCTGATGGGAAGATGGGCTGGAAAATATGTCAGAATCCTGCTGGGAACCCCAGTTGTTGGGGTAGCCAGTCTTGTAAGCCAAGCCTCACATAGCCTTGTAAGATTCTGACTTTGACATGAGGTATGGGGTACGGGTGCAGGCAGCTGTGGCTAGACTAGCCTCTGGGAGCTTCCTCTTGTAATACCAAAGCTATCCTGACCACTGGGCAGAACTGTTTTTATTACAAATCGATACTCTGGGTTTGGATTTCAAATCAGCTACTTAAAAAATTATGTTCCCTTCCCCAAACTACTGTATAGGTTTTCTCAGGCTGCCATAACAAAACACCCTAGGCTGGGTAGCTTAAACAACAGTAATCTAGTTGCTTACCCCTCTGGAGGCTGGAGCTCCAAGATGAAAGCGCCAGCAGGTTTGGTGTCTGGTGAGAGCTCTTTCCCCAGCTTGCAGATGGCTGCCTTCTTGTTGTGTCTTAACGTGGCTTCTTCTGTGTTTGAGCAGAGAGAGAGAAAAAGAGAGGAGAGAGAGAGAGAGAAAGAGAGCGAGAGAGTGAGCTCTGGGGCCTCTTTCTCTTCTTCTAAGGACACCAGTCCTATTGGATTAGCTGCTCACCTTTATGACTGAATTTAACCTTAATTATCTCCCTAAAGGCCCTATTATCTCCAAATGCAGTCACACTGGGGGTTAAGGCTTCAACATATGGATTTTGGGGGACATAGTTTAGTCCACAATAACTACAAGAAGATATACTTATTGTAAAACATTGAACAATGTTGAACTATAACAAGAAAATATGAACTGTCTCCTCTCACTTCTGCCTGTCCAGCCAAGGGACCAGTTAGTGTGTATTTCCCCACATCTTTTCTTTCCCGGTACAAGCACATGGCACACTGTATTTTTGTTTATTTGTTTTTTACAGCAGTGAGGTTATATTGTGTTTACTACTTTGCAACATGCTTTCTATCTGACTAACACTAAATTGATTTTTAAAAATCCTGTTGAAATTTCCCATGGGTGTCTATGAGTATAGAGCAAGTGTTCCCATTAGAGTTTGGGACTCCTAAAAGTCTGTGGGTAGAATTCAGGAGGTCTGTGAACTTGATTGGGAAGAAAAAGTGCATCTTGATTATCACTCACCTCTTACTGAAGTTTAGTGCATCTTTTAATTAGGAAAATAAACGACAAACCATAGTCGTATTTTCAAGAACTTCAGACATTTTTATATAACACTACAGTTTTGCAGGTATCTCAGAATATCCTATATGCTTTATATTATAATAATTATCAGATCTATTACTATAATGTGTTATTTAATAGGTTAATAAAATGCACTTATATTACTATATTACAAATTTTTAAATAAAATCTTTTTGATAATGTTTCAATATAATTGAGAGAGAGAGAGCATGCATGTGTGTGAAGGGGGAGGGGAAGAGGGAAAGAATCTCAGGCAGACTCCCTGCTGAGTACTGAGCCCAATGCAGGCTCCATCTCACAACCCTGAGATCTGACCTGAGCTGAAGTCAAGAGTCAGTTGCTTAACTGACTGAGCCACCTAGACGCCCCTCAATATAATTGTTTTTATTTTTATATATAAATGTTATTTTATATATAAATAAAATGTTATTTTATTTTTATATATAAATGTTTTTTGTATTAATGTTATTGTTTTTTCTTTTTCCAAGCATTTAAAGACAGGATTTTGAGAAGGGACCCATAGACCTTGCCAGTTGTCAAAGGGATCCATGGAACAAAAAAGGTTGAGAATCCCTGCTATAAAGTTATGACAGATTGAGGATGTAATATTTTACTTGGAAGCCAAAAAGGATGCGGAATGTGGAACAATATCAAGTTTTTAATACCTAGCCAATTTGGGAGGTTTATAAAGGATAAGACACATCACATATGTGAGCACTGACTGGACAGTCCACTCGTTTCTTTGAGTTTTATATAAATAATGAGAATTCCAACTACCCCCAGTGAGTATCTACTGTTAAAGATGATTTTCAAAAAAGATAAAATCATGATGTTAGGGGTTAGTTGGACAGTTAGGTAGTCAGGGTCAGGGCCCCTAACAAGAAAATATGGAGTCAGGATGGCAAAGACAAAACAGCACTGACATCTTGATTTACAGCTTAGACAGGAGCGCACTAGCATTCTGCTTTGCAGCCTTTGCAGAAATGACTTCTGCAAAACGCCCTAAAATAGGACAATTAACCACAAAGCATTTGTCACCTCACAGGCAAGGGTCAGTTAAGACATAAGCCCCAGATGTCAGCAAAAAGGCCATCAGCAAGTAGACATTAACCTAATAGGTAGCCAGATACATGACCAAAGCCCTGATTGGCATGACTCAGCATACCCCGATTGCTTAAGATAGTTCTGCAAAAGAGCTCATAAAAATCTCTAAACTTAGAAACTCCTGTGGCAACCCTCTCAGACCCCTTCCTTCTCTGGGAGCTTTATGCTATTGCTCCATAAACTTTGCTTTGGCCCACCACTCTTCCTCTGGGCTACCTCTTCATTCTTCGAAGCGGTGTGACCAAGAACCACGGGCACTAAAGGCAGAGAATTCCTGCAACAATGACTCTCATGTAGATATAAAATAATGCATGAAAATGATTTTATTTAACTCATAAATTAAATAAGAGTGACAGAAGCAATGGGAGAACTAAGACCGTCTACCCTTGTAATTAGATAGGACACTGAAAACCAAAGCCACAGGTCACTGTCTATGTTAACATGACTTTGTGCTATTTCCCTGCCTTCATTAGCATGACCTATTCCCCCAGGAGTCTGCTGAAGGTTTGATTCATTGTAAGAACTTCCTTAAAAACCCATCCTAAGATTCTTTGATTCCTTGCCTTTAAATTCTTGTCTTGCCGCTTCTTTCAATCCTGGACTGTTGTTTCATGATCCTTACTCAATCCTCACCAAGATTTTGAAAGATCTTCCTTGAATCAAACTTTCAAATGTCAGTAAATTCTGACCTCACATTTCCTTCTCTGAGATACTGCCAAAGCTCTGTGAGGAGGCACTCTGTCTTAATGCAGTGAGCAGCAAGCTCAGCTTTGACATATCAAGAGGTTGTGTTGGTGATATTTGGGGAGACAGTTTTTGACAGATTTGGAGGTCCCACTGAAATCCAGTTGGGACCAAGATTTCACTGCCATGGCCAATGCCCTGGAATGGGAAACAGACTATCCCTCTGAGGTCCTTTGAGCCTTCTGCTTGGATACATTCTGACAATGATGATAGGGTAGGTAAATAGATCTTGCATTGATTAGAAACTTAGATCTCTTTCATTCAACTCCAAAATGCTGAGTTTATTTCATTTCCTAGGACGAAGAAACCCTCCTTAGGTGTCTCGATTTGAAAAAGTGCATATACATCATTGGTGGAAATCTGTTTGTCTCTCTGTCCTTGTCATTTTTGTTGTCCATCAGTAAGAGGAAATCCGTTAGGAAGAGGGTGGGTGCAGGCCATCAAGTAAGCTCTTTCCTCAAGCTGGTGCTGGGGACTGAGAAGTTAGTTCAAACAAGGAGCAAACTTGCAACTTCCAACTGCCTTCATTTCTCATCTGGCATAAAGAAGCATTCCAAAACATTCAGATTCCAAAATCTCTTCCTTAAGAGATTCTTTGGCCAAAGCCAAAGAAAAATTGAATGCTGTCTCTCTTTTAGATCCCCCTAAATCAAAATGTGAGCCTAATAATAACCGCCTTCCCCAGTTCTGTGCTCTGCTGTTTCCCACTGCCTCTGTCCTCTCTCTGATTTGCTCCTCTTCCATCCTGGCCTGCCACACTCCCTTACGCTCAGTTGTTTCTTAAAATTAAACCTCCCTCAGAACAGACAAACCCCTTTCCTTTGATTTCAAGCCCTGGTCTCACTCTGAGCTGAGAGCCCAGTCAGGATAGGAGAAATTTACAGAGGAACTTAGAATAATTTTATGAATGTGTAATAAAAGCAGCATTGGGAGCCCTCAATAATGATTTAAAGGACCCTGAATTTCATAGGAAATTGGAGAGGTTCAGAAAAATTCTACATGTTGGATAAGGTCTTTCGGAGTCTATCCCCCAAATCTTTCTTAGGAAAGTAGGTTCGATTCCAATCCAGTCTTAAGGAAAGAAGGGATGAGAAGTGTGGAGACTCCAGAGATAGGCCCGCTCCATCGTTAGACAGCATTCGGGAGAAGATCTAGAAGCGGATGTGACCCCAGCTCCTCCCTCACTTTTTATAAATGGTATTAAGCCAGAAATTGAGTATTGAATACAAAAGCCTGAATTAGAATAGGAAATAACGCTACTGCTAGAACTCCAACACTGTTGAACATTTTGAAAATAGGATAAAAACAAAGTAGAAACTGGAATAAATGTATAGCCTTACAGATAAAACATCTAGATTGCTCCTGTCTCAGTCATTCAGCTCCAAAGGAAGGAGTCTCTTGATGAAGATAGTTTTAAATATTATAAACAGAAAGACTTTGGGGAAAGAATTGCCCTGTCTTAGCTAAGAAAACAGGGAAAATATGTAACAGATGAAATGATTGATTGATGAGGGGCTCAGAGGGATCTGTTGAGCAGAAATTTCTCTCAAGATTAAAGGAGACCTGCTGATTGGTTTATTTTAAATAAGTGCTATAACAATCAATTATTCAAAAAATCCTAGAAATTAAAAATCAAACTAATACTTTTAATATGTTAAAAAGAATATTCTTATAGAAATTTAACTCAAATGGTTTAAGAGGCCAAGTTCAGATACATTAAAATTTTGCACATGAAATTAATTTATTATTTTTGGTTTAATAAAAATAATTGTCTTGTCTTTTTTTTTTAAAGATTTTATTTATTTATTTGACAGAGAGAGACACGGCGAGAGAGGGAACACAAGCAGGGGGAGTGGAGGAGGGAGAAGCAGGCTTCCCGCCGAACAGGGAGCCTGATGCGGGGCTCGATCCCAGGGCCCTGGGATCATGACCTGAGCCGAAGGCAGATGCTGAATGACTGAGCCACCCAGGCGCCCCTGTCTTTTCTGATTTATAGTGGTAAAGCATAATAGGAGCTTTTGATTTTATTCTCCTTGGGGATGTTCTTTTTTTTTTTAATTAATTTATTTTTTTTGACGTAGTGTTCCAAGATTCATTGTTTGCGTATAACACCCAGTGCTCCATGCAGAACGTGCCCTCTTTAATACCCATCACCAGGCTAACCCATCCCCCACACCCCTCACCTCTAGAACCCTCAGTTTGTTTCTCAGAGTTCCTTGGGTATGTTCTTAAACTTACACAGGTTCACCATATTCATCAAATAAACTAGCATTATTTCTACTTAACGTTTATAGTTATGAGGAGTAAAAATTTGTGTTGATTTATTCTGAAAATTTAATTGCAAAAGTGATTATATTTTGTAATATGTCAGCTGGAAGATTCATTTTCAAGACCTTTGGGACTGAGTTAATTAATGGGTATTCATTGGATGGCTAGATCATTTCTAAGTAAGAGAGAATATTGAAACTGATCACTGAGCATTATTTCAAATGTATATACTTTTGCTTCTTATTTTTATATGCTATCTTGGGGCCTGTTAATGAATGTGCTCATTTTTGCCACGTTGAGAAGCTATATAAGGGATGTGTGTGGCTCTAGAAAGTTGTTATGCGTATTCAGGAGCTCTGCTTGTTTGCTAAAATGCCAGTGTGGATAGTCAACAATTATCCACTCTTCTCTTCCTGCTTTCTCCAGTTCTTTCTGTGAAATAGAAGTTTCTTTGGTTAAAAGTTGTAATTAAATATACCTGATGACTCTCCACTATAGCAATCTTGGCAGAGAGGTACAGTTTGTATGCAGGATAATGAGGTGTGGTTTTGTTAAGGGAAAAAGATTATAGTATGTGCAGATGAGTCTGAAAAGCTAGAAAATGTGTTAAAAATCTTAGCAAAGTTTGCTCAATGTTGATGGGCTTGTTTCCTTTTTTTACAGTTTATTGCCTTTACCTACAGTATAATAGCTTATTTATTTATTTATTGGCCATTGGTTTGTCCTCTAGGAGAAGGAGACCAGTGGATCTCTGACTACTTCAGGGGAATTCTGGATTTGACTTGCCCTAGGCCTCTTCATTTCATGCTTAATAAGAAGCTTGGAAAGTTGGGGGAAATCCAACATGCTATGGTTCAGAGAAGAGCAGGCAATTTAGACAATGCCACTAAGGCCACTTAAAGGGATCAGAATATGCTACCCCCAAATATGCCACTTTGACATAAGAATAATTTTGAGCTGAAGGCAATTGAGAAACAGCAGACACTGGAAGAAATCTCTGCCCTCCCCCTTTCTGCCTAAAAGCAGTGCACATATTTCCCTTTGTGAAGGGGACATAAATTTTCATTTGTAAAGGTGTTTCCCTCTTCTACACCAAGAAGAGGAGACCGACTCTCATCCGCATGACAAGCCTTACTAAGCAAGCCTTATTTGTCATGTATTTCCTCATTACCTTTGCAAGTAATTTACCACTCCTTGGAGCCCCTAACCCCCTTTCCTTTGTCCTTTCACTTCTCCATAATTTATCACCTTTTGTTAAGAGGGTACATAAGCTCCCAGGTCTAACCACTTTTTTGAGGTCTTCACTTCTTTTCTATGAAGACCTCCATGCATGGGAAAATAGATATATTAAGATCAAATCACATTTGTATGCTTTTCTTTCTTGTCTTTTGTCAGTTTAATTAGCAGGCCCCCATCCTAAACCTAAGAGAGTAGAGGAACTGTTTGTTCCCCCCGACATCATAGATCTCTTTATCTAGGAGGATTATGAAATTGCACATGTGGTTCTTTACAACAAAGTGGCCTTAAGGAGGAATGTGTTCTGTCTTAGAGGAAGAATATCATACTTAGATCCCTGCAGACTTCTCTTAGATCTTTAGTGTTACTAAAAAAATCTGGGAAGTAATTATATAATTAGGTAATTTGGTTAAAGACTCCATATCTGGTTCTGTAGATTTTCATATTGGGAGGTAAGCTGTTCTCTTAGCTTAATCTGGGTGTCCTTGGCTGCTGGTTAAGAAGTAGATGATGAGGGGCTCTGTCAGTTGAGCATCTGACTCTTGGTTTCTGCTCAGGTCATGATCTCATGATTCATGGGATGGAGCACCACATAGAGCTCTGTGCTCAGCGGGAAGTCTGCTTGAAGATTCTCTCCCTCTGCACCAATTCCCACTTGTATGTGTGTGTGCTCTCTCTCTGAAATAAATAAATCTAAAAAAAAAAAAAGAAGTGGAAGATGAATTCTGATCATCACTTCACTTAGTATTTGTCTATGTGGCAGTGTTCTGGAGTGATCTACAGAATTGTAAATGCTGTTGTTCTGCCATCCCAGCAAATGGTATAGCAAAGGCCAGCAGAAAGAACTGGAAAATATGACAGTTTTAGAGATTGAAACAACCACCACAGGAAAGTTGAATGGAAACATTGGTGGAATTTTGAAATGCAATTGTGACACCTCAAACAGCAGTGGCAAAGATCTGGGTTATTACATCCCCAGATATTAATGATCTACTCTTCAGTTGAGGCTGAAGAATGTCCTCAGGAGGCGCTGAGAACCGATCCACCTATCCTCACTCTCAGTATGGGCATTGAGAACTAAACTGCACCTTACTCTCTACCTTAGCATGATTTTGTGCTGTTCCTCGGTCTTTGTAAACATGACCTTTCTTTCAGGAGTTTTCTGCCCAGGCAAATAGTGTGATTGTTCATTAAAGGATTTCCTGAAGATTCTTTTGCTTTGAAGTTCTCACCTTGCTGTGTCCACCAATCCTGGACTTTTGTACCACCATCTTTACCCAATACTAATCAGACTCTTGCTTTGAAAACCTACTTTATATCAAACTCCAATTCCTAATAAATGCTGACTTTCCCTTCCTTCTTGAGAGACTCTGGCACAGTTTTGACAAGTGGTATTCTCCCTGACTGCACTAAGCAATAAACTCAGCTTTGTCTTATCAAGAGGTTATGTTGGTGACATTGGGGGAGGCCACTTTTTTTTGTGTGTGTGATTGTATTTTTTTATTTTTTTATTGCTATGTTAATCACCATACATTACATCATTAGTTTTTGATGTAGTGTCCCATGATTCATTGTTTGTGTATAACACCCAGTGCTCCACGCAGAATGTGCCCTCTTTAATACCCATCACCAGGCTAACCCATCCCCCCACCCCCCTCCCCTCTAGAACCTTCAGTTTGTTTTTCAGAGTCCATCGTCTCTCCTGGCTCATCTCCCCCTCCGACTTACTCCCTTCATTCTTCCCCTCCTGCTATCTTCTTCTTTTTTTTTTTTCTTAACATATATTGCATTATTTGTTTCAGAGGTACAGATCTGTGATTCAACAGTCTTGCACAATTCACAGTGCTCACCATAGCACGTACCCTCCCCAATGTCTATCACCCAGCCACCCCATCCCTCCCACCCCCCACCACTCCAGCAACCCTCAGTTTGTTTCCTGAGATTAAGAATTCCTCGTATCAGTGAGGTCATATGATACATGTCTTTCTCTGATTGACTTATTTCACTCAGCATAACACCCTCCAGTTCCATCCACGTCGTTGCAAATGGCAAGATCTCATTCCTTTTGATGGCTGCATAATATTCCATTGTGTATATACACCACATCTTCTTTATCCATTCATCTGTCGATGGACATCTTGGCTCTTTCCATAGTTTGGCTATTGTGGACATTGCTGCTATAAACATTGGGGTGCACGTATCCCTTCGGATCCCTACATTTGTATCTTTGTGGTAAATACCCAGTAGTGCAATTGCTGGATCATATGGTAGCTCTATTTTCAACTGTTTGAGGAACCTCCATACTGTTTTCCAGAGTGGTTGCACCAGCTTGCATTCCCATCAAGAGTGTAGGAGGGTTCCCCTTTCTCCGCATCCCCGCCAACATCTGTCGTTTCCTGACTTGTTAATTTTAGCCATTCTGACTGGTGTGAGGTGGTATCTCATTGAGATTTTGATTTGGATTTCCCTGATGCCAAGCGATGTTGAGCACTTTTTCATGTGTCTGTTGGCCATTTGGATGTCTTCTTTGGAAAAATGTTCATGTCTTCTGCCCATTTCTTGATTGGATTATTTGTTCTTTGGGTGTTGAGTTTGATAAGTTCTTTATAGATTTTGGATACTAGCCCTTTATCTGATATGTCATTTGCAAATATTTTCTCCCATTCTGTCGGTTGTCTTTTGGTTTTGTGGACTGTTTCTTTTGCTGTGCAAAAGCTTTTTATCTTGATGAAATCCCAATGGTTCATTTTTGCCCTGGCTTCCCTTTGCCCTGGTGATGTTTCTAGGAAGAAGTTGCTGTGGCTGAGGTCGAAGAGGTTGCCGCCTCTAGGATTTTGATGGACTCCTGTCTCACGTTTAGGTCTTTCAACCATTTGGAGTCGATTTTTGTGTGTGGTGTAAGGAAATGGTCCAGTTTCATTCTTCTGCATGTGGCTGTCCAATTTTCCCAACACCATTGTTTGAAGAGACTGTCTTTTTGCCATTGGACATTCTTTCCTTCTTTGTCAAAGATGAGTTGACCATAGAGTTGAGGGACCATTTCTGGGCTCTCTATTCTGTTTCATTGATCTATGTGTCTGTTTTTGTGCCAGTACCATACTATCTTGATGATGACAGCTTTGTAGTAGAGCTGGAAGTCCGGAATTGTGATGCCGCCAGCTTTGCTTTTCTTTTTCAAGATTCCTTTGGCTATTCGGGGTCTCTTCTGGTTCCATACAAATTTTAGGATTATTTGTTCCATTTCTTTGAAAAAAGTGGATGGTATTTTGATGGGGATTGCATTGAATGTGTAGATTGCTCTAGGTAGCATTGACATCTTCACAATGTTTGCTCTTCCAATCCATGAGCATGGAACATTTTTCCATTTCTTTGTGTCTTCTTCAATTTCTTTCATGAGTATTTTATTGGGGGAGGCCACTTTTGATGGATGTTACAATTGCTTTAAAGGAGAAGTCAAAATGCAGACACTTTGACAGGTTAGAAATAATGAAATGCATTTGCAACTGGCCACAGAACTGTCTTTTTAAAGGGCGGGGTCTGTTATCCCTCTACTGGACAGAATTTATTTGCATGTCTATAGACAAAAATGACCAGCATTGCTATTGGTTATCTCCAATTTACAAAGCCATGAAAGCTGCAGAGCCCCTAATGAATCAGAATCTGATGACCCGGAAGGATGTGTTCTAGACAGTGCCCAGTTCTCTACTGAAGCCCAGATTCTTCCCTACGCTGCTGGATGCTGGGTATCTAGTGAGGTTCTACGGCATTTCCCAGACATGATCACACTTCATCTTTACCATGCCCTGCAAAATGAATATTACAGTTTCCTCTTTTCATGAGAGGAAACTGAGGCTCAGGGAGGTTTGTCAAAAACCACAAAAATGCTCACAAACATGTGTCCTAGATATTAAGTTAGTGGAAACATCCTGTACCGAGAGGAAAAGTTGCACAAATCTTTGAATGGTGAAGAGAGAGAGGGATTCCTGGGTATCCTATGGAATGCTGAGCACTCTCCAGTTCTTTAGTTTGAGTTCCTTAATTTTATCTGCACCATTCATTGTCTTTGAATTATCTCAGAACTCCGTGAGTTGAAAAAAACCCCATAGTAACGTAAACGATTCTTGTCCACATTCAGTGCAAATGAATGTCTGGGGCAGGAAGCCAGTGTTGCACCTCTTAGCAAATGCACCTAAGCATTTCTGATATGCAATCAGCACTTCTGATTGCCTGCATATGCGTCTGCTCCTTGACTTATTCTTTGAACCAGCTGAGCACCTGAGGCTGCCCTCCTTAATTGATGAATCATATAGAATCTTTGACATGTGTTCATTTTATATTTGTAGGAGAGTCATGATTTTTATCTTTTCAAAAATACCTTTTAGCAGTTGGAAATGCGTTTAGCCTTTCATTAGCTGGCTCTGGCGGCACTTAATGTTTCAGGCTACGGAGCCGATTAGCGGCTCATCTAAGGCTCTGAAATGATTCGATTTTATGACTACATACCTGGCATTCCTCGAGTTGCATGTTAAGCCTGCTATTGTTTTCTTTCCAGAGCTATCTGATAGCACAGGCTGTCTGTTAAATACAGTCTGAGCAATTAGGCCCAGCTAACGTCTTCCTGACTAAAATGCCAGGACAAATATCTAACGGCAGCAAGTGAGTGAAAATAAATAGTGCCAATTAATAAGGACTCATTTGGAGTTACAATGGAAACAGGGGCAACTCTATGCATTCTCAGTTCCAGTTAAATATGAGTTCACTCCAAGGATGCTTGAATTTCAGAAACATTTAACTGTTTGGGTCCTTGGAAACTTTCACAAACATCACTGCAGCTCTTGTGTTGTAGAACTGCCTGGATTTTCACAGGTCACCTTTGTAAGCTTGTAACTCCTGCTACAGTGTCCTGAGACTTGTAGCATTAATTACTCAGTATAATGTATGAAATTTGGAGTTCTCAGCTTCCAAGCATCAAAAAATTCAGATGTGTTCAGAAGAAAGAATTTTAATCATGGCCTTCTTTGCTGCAAGTGACCAAAAACCGAGCTCAAGCTGGTTTAAGCAAAAAAAACCACTGTTGGGTCACATGGAAAAAGTCCTGGGGCAAGGTGAGTTCAGGTACAGCTAGATCTAGGGGCTCCAAAAATGTTACTAAAACCTGGTCTTTCTCCTTTTGGTTCTTCTTCCTCTGGGTTCATGTCACTGCCAGAAACCCTCCCCTTTGATGGATGGCCTCAGGCTGTTCCTGTCTTGCAAACTCACCCAAAACCAGTGGAAAAGAGTCTAGCTTTCAGCAACTCTTCCTTGGTTGTTCAAACCAAAGTCTCAGGATGCTCTCTGATTGGACTGATTGCCACAGCTTGGGTCACATGCCCATCTCTGAACCAATGAGTATGTCCAGGAAGGGTGTAATGTTTTGATTGGCCAGGTTTGGGTCACATGTTCAATGTTGTAGCCAGGGTTGGACACCCACTTCCATGTTCCAGGGGTGCACAAAGAGTGAGAGGGGAGGGAGAGAGACACCCCAGTGGAAAGTCAGGGAATTTGGCTGCTGGGAGCCCCAAAACACCACACAGGAATGTATTACATGTTGATTGATGTCCTCAGCTTAAAATACTTGTGGGTAATACTTCTCGTGGGCTCTCCCTGCAGAACAGCTGTGTTGATAATTGGTATCTAAAAACATCCAGTCATTCTACCAATAAACACTTATTGAACATTTACTATGATACTGGCTCTAAACTAGATGTTGGGGATACAGAAATAAAAACAGTCGTTGCAGGCAGGGAGAGTCTAACATTAATGCCATTTTGTTGTCAGGGTCCTCAGTCATTACACATCCTGCTTAGAGTGTAGCTTGGAGGAAAATCTGCTGATGGGAGGCTCTGAAGATCTTGAAGGAGTGGATGTTTGAAGCTCTTGGATATGATCTATTCATATCCCATTTTTGCATTTGCCTTGTATTTTCAAATTTCTCTCTCACTTAGTACATCTGTACTATCTCTTGTTGATTAGTAAGTCACTGATAGTCTATTATGTGATTGTTGTGGAGAAATATTGTGGAGGGTTATTTTTGCTCTGTCTATTGTGACCCACACCATCTGTTTACATGGTGAAGAGTGAGCTGATATATTATTTATGGTGCAACATCATAGCTGATGCAAGCAGCCATTGACTGCCAGATGAATCACTCCATTGTCACTCACTTTGCAAATTTTTCTCAACATATTTGTCATACCATCAAAAAATGGATGGTCATAAGAAAAATCCCATGAGAAGGAATTCCAGGTTTGGATGTTTTTGGCATTGGATAAGGGGTTGCTTTGGTAAAGGAGGAGTTGTAAGTGGTAAAACTTAGGACTTACTTCAGTAAGGGCTAGGGATGAGTACACGGGGCCATGCAGTTCTATAACAGGGGTGGTGGTTGATGATGGCTTCTTGAAGAAATTGAAGGTAATGTTTGAAGAATGAAGGGGAGGGGTGCCTGAGTGGCTTGGTGGGGTAAGCGTCCAACTCTTGATTTTAGCTCAGGTCATGATCTCAGGGTTGTGTGATCAAGCCCTGCATCAGGCTCTGTGCTCAGCACGAAGTCTGCTTAAGATTCTCTCCTCTCCCCCTCCCTCTGACACTCCCCTGACCACTTGTATTCTCTCCCTCTCTCTTAAAAAAAAAAGAATGTACCTGATGCTATGTTATGTGACTTATGTGAATTTGGTCACTTCATACTTCTAGCAGATTTGTAAATTCTGAATTATTGTTATCACCATTTTTCAGATGAAGAGGTGGACTACCCCCTCAACTTCTCCTCCTGCCTCACCACACACACCCACACAAAGATTAAGTAAATGGCTCCAAGTCACACCACTAGAATAGGCCAAACCAGGATTTGAATGCAGGAGTGTTCGTTACACAGTCTCTTAACTGCTGTGTATAGAAGTTTCTGGGAAAAAATTGCCATTGTGGTGGGAGCTCAGGGAGCTAGGAGGAAAATGGTATGAGATATGGCTGGAAAAGTAGTTGGGGGCCAGGCAATGGAAGGCCTTGTAGGTGGAAGTGAGAACTGGGCCATATGAGGCCTTTGAGAGGTTGTAGCAAGACCATGATGTGACCTGATTTCTGTTTTAAGAAGATTCCTCTAGCTGATGACCTGAGAGTAAATTGTAGGATAGGACTTGAAGCAGGGAGATGCATTAGGAGGTTTCTTCAGTGGTCCAGGTGAGAGCTGATGGCTCACTGGACTGAGGTGGTGGCAGTAAAACCAGACATAAGTGGGTGTACTCAAGAGATAGGTAGGGTATAAATTGCCTGGGTTTGGAGATTGATTATAGGGAGAAGATGGAGGGCAGTGTCATTGGTGACATTCAGGGAACTGGCTTGTGGAACTGGATTGATACTGGCACTGGAGTGATAAAATCCCCACTGAGTTGGGGAAACAGAAGGAGACTAAGTTGTGGTGTTGGTATGGTTTGCATGTTTGTACCCCCCCATTCATATGTTGAAATCCTAACCTCCAATGGTGATGGTATTAATAGGTGGGCCTCTGTATATGATATTTTCAAACATTTCCAGGAAACTGAGGAATATAATGATGTTGGTGGGTTGTTCCTAGTGTTGCTGACAAAGTCGTGATAGGAAAGGATCAGCTCAGGGGTCTGAATTCTCTCAGAGCCCCTAGGTGTGCCTGATCTCCAGTAGGAGGGCTGAAATGAGAAAAATTTCTGCTTTCTTTTTCCTGTGACTTTATGCTCTGCTGGCCGAGATGCCTTAGTTCCACCCAGAGACACAATAATGATTCCACTGAACTGGAAGTTATAATTGCCACCTGGCCACTTTGGACTCCTAGTGCCTCTGAATCAACAGGTGGGAAAGAGAATGACTGCTTGATTGGTGGTTGATCCCAACTACCAAGGGGAGGTTGGATTACTATTCCCCAGGAAAGGTAAGGAAGAGTGTGTTCAGAATACAGGAGATCCCTTAGGGCATCTCCTAGTAACACTATGCCCTGTGATTAAGTTAAGGTCAATGGAAAGCTACAACCCAGTCCAGGCAGGATTAGTAATGGCCCAGATCTTTCAAGAATGAAGCTTTGGGTCAATCAATCAGGTAAAGGACCACAACCAGCTGAGGTACTTGCTGGAGGCAAAGGGGATACAGAATAGACAGTAGAAGAAAGTAGTTATAAATACAAGGACTGTAATTGGCGTGAGTGTTTCCTCCTTATTTTGTGTCTATATACGTATATCAAGTAATATCTTTGATCTCTTTCCTCTCTTGTTCCCTCATTGTGTAACATAAGATATACTGACTTCATATCATTGTATTTAAGTGTTATTAATTTACACCATACTAATTTAAGTTTATGGGACATCAAAAAAAGAGTAAATGTCAGTTACCTTCCTACTGCATTTGTGGCTACACAGAACACTTGTATCATGTTAGGCAGAATTATGACCTTGTTAATGTCTTTATTTGGAGATTAAGTATGGTTTAAGGAGATGCATATAGGTGTCAAGTTGACAAGGGGTGGACTTGTGATGGTTAATTTTGTGTGCCAACCTGCCTGGGCTAAGGGGTGCCCAGATAGCTGGCAGGGCATTATTTCTAAGTGTGTCTGTGAAGGTGTTTCCGAAAGAGATTAACATTTGATGCAATAGGTTGAGTAAGGAGATCTGTCTTCACCAAGGTGGGTGGACATCATCCCATCTGTTTGGGGCTTGAATGGAATAAGAAGGCAAGGGAAGGGCAAATTCTCTCTCTCTTCTTGAACTGGGATGTCCATCTTCTCCTGACCTTGGACATTGAAGCTCCTGGCTCTCAGGCCTTCAGACCTTGGTACTTGTACCAGTTTCCCCCCCAGGCCCTCCCTTTCCAGTTCTTAGGCCTTTGGCCTCAGACTGAATTATACCACCAGCTTTCTTAGTTCTCCAGTTTGCAGACAGCAGATGGTTAGACTTCTTGGCCTCCAGAACCATGGGGGCCAATTCCTATAGTCAACCTCCTCAAATATATCTATGTACAGTTGACTCTTGAACAACTCAGGGCCAGGGGTGCCAACCTCCCATGCAGTCAAAAAATCCATGTATAACTTTTGACTCTCCAGAACTTAACTACTAATAGCTGTTGACTGGAAGCCTTACCAATAACATAAACAATTGATTAACACATGTTTTGTATGTTATATGTATTCTTTTTTTAAAAATTTTTTTATTGTTATGTTAATCACCATATATTACATCATTGGTTTTTGATGCAGTGTTCCATGATTCATTGTTTGTGCATAACACCCAGTGCTCCACGCAGAATGTGTGTTATATGTATTCTACACTGTATTCTTACAATAAAGTAAGCTAGAGAAAAGCAGATGTTATTTTTTAATTTAAAAAATTTTTAATTTATATTCAATTTAGTTAACATATACTGTATTATTTATTTCAGGGGTAGAATAGGAAACCACATGCAGAAGAATGAAGCTGGATCATTTTCTTACGCCAAACACAGAAATAAACTCAAAATGGATGAAAGACCTAAATGTGAGATAGGAATCCATCACAATCCTAGAGGAGAAGGCAGGCAGCAACCTCTTCGACCTCAGCCGCAGCAACTTCTTTCTAGACACATCTCCAGAGGCAAGGGAAACAAAAGCAAAAATGAACTATTGGGACTTCATCAGGATAAAAAACTTTTGCACAGCAAAGAAAACAGTAAACAAAACTAAAAGACAACCCATGGAATGGGAGAAGATATTTGCAAATGACTTAATCAGATAAAGGGCTAGTATCCAAAATCTATAAATAACTTATCAAACTCAACACCCAAAAAACAAAAAATCCAGTCAAGAAATGGGAAGAAGATATGAAAAGCAGATGTTATTAAGAAAATCATAAGGAAGAGAAGTACATTTACAGTACTGAACTGTATTTATAAAAAAAAAATCCACATATAAGTGGTTCAAACCCATGTTGTTCAAGGGTCAACTTATATCCTATTGGTTCTGTTCTCTGGAGAGCCCTGGCTCATACAGGTGGATAAGATGTTGGTTTGCATCAGGGACATGTTTAATCCAGGTTCCTCTGAGACATAAAGTTGGCAGTTACAGATATTTGTCGGGAACTCAAGGTGAGGCCAGAGAGCTTAGCCACACATTTGGGTGCTATATTAGTTTTTAGGGCTGCTGTAACAAATTACCACAAACTTGGCTGCTCAAACAACAGAAATGTATTCTCTCATAGTTCTGGAGGCCAGAAGTCCAAAGTCAAGGTGACGGCAGAGTTGGTTCCCTCTAGAGGATCCTAGGGAGAATCTATTCCATGTCTCTCTTCTAGCTTCTGGTAGCTGCTGGCAATCCTTGGCTTAGGGCTGCATGACTACAGTCTGTCTTCACATGGCCCTCCTCTCTGGGTGGCTCTTTATCTTCTCCTTCTCTGTCACTTACAAGGTCACCCATCATTGGATTTGGGGTCCAAACTAAATACAGGATGATCTCACCTTGAAATCGTTACCTTGATTATATTTGCTAAGAGTCTATTTCCAAATAAGGTTACATTCATAGATACAAGGTAGGATTGGACATATCTTTTAGGACTACTATTCAATCCATTGCAAGTGCTATTAATTTAGAGATATCATCTGTACCTTGGAGCTTGCATGCCATCTCCTCAAGGGAGAATACACAGGGGGAAGAAAAAAGAGGACCCAGAGGGGAGTCTTAAAGATTGTCACTATTTAATGGTTGGGTAGAAGTGGATGAGCCTACAAAGTAGAATAAAAAGAAGAAGCCAGAGGAGTAGAAGGAACACCAGGAAGTGGAAGTCAGGAGAAGAGTGCATTTCAAGAAGGAGGGAGGGAGCAAAGCCTTCAAATGATTGCCGAAGAAGGGCTAGGTACTTACTTAAAGTAATATTCATTACTGGCCGTTAATGTTGCTCATCTTATAAGATGAGCATTATACATTTGTTCTAGTTTTTTTGGGTTGAAATTTAATGAGAACATTAAATGGAATGTTATCTTTACAGAAAGTTCAGTCAGACAATCACATTTTTTTTTTAGTTTTTTAAAATGACTGCTTTATTGAGTTATAAACTCATTAACATACAATTCATCTATTTGAAGTATATAATTCATTCGTTTTTAGTACATTCATGGAATTGTGCAACCATTAGTTTTAGAATCAGTTTTAGAACATTTTAATCACACTTCACAGCAAATCCCTGTAACCATTAGTAGTCATTTTCCACTCCCCTCCCTGCCCTCCCAGCCCCTTGCAACATGAATCTACTTTCTGTCCCTATAGATAACAAATTGTTCTTAAACCAGGATTTAAACTATACATTCCTTCCCTTGAGGTAAAGTGCCTACTGAAGTCTTGCATTTGTTAACCATTGTGGCAGAACAAAGTAACCCCAAATTTAGCAGCTTTAGGCAACATACATTTATTTTCTCACAGTTTTTGTACACCAGGAATCCAGGTACTGCTGGAGCTGGGTCTTCTGTTCCAGGATCTCTCACAAGGCAGCAGTGTGTTGACCTGGGCTGCTGTCTTATCTGAAACCTTAACTGAGGAAGGATCTGCTTCCTAGCTCACTTACACTGTTGTTGGCAGGACTCAGTTCCTTGAGGATTATTGGACCAAAGTCTCATTTCCTCACTGGCTGTTGGCTAGAGGCCACCCTCACTTCCTTGCTACATGGGCCATCCCAATATGGCAGGTTACTTCATCAAAGCCAACACAAGAGAGAATCTGCTAGCAAAACAGAAGTCAAAATCTTTGTAACCTAATCAAGACTGACATTCCCTCAACATCGCTATATTCTTTGGTTAGAAGCAAGTTACTAAAGGGGAAGAAATTACACAAGGCCATGAATACCAGGAGGCAGGGGGCACTGGGGCCATCTTGGAGGCTCTGCACCAAAATTGTCCTGCAACCCTTCCATGAGATCTGTAGGCTATTAAGTACCTCTATTTTTTTGTTTATTTTATTTTTTTATTATGTTATGTTAGTCACCATACATTACATCGTTAGTTTTTGATGTAGTGTTCTATGATTCATTGTTTGCGTATAACACCCAGTGCTCCATTCAATACGTGCCCTCCTTAATACCCATCTTGACAGAGAAGTTTTCTGGACTCTCTCTTTTTCTTTTTGGTGGAGACAATCCACATAGCTCATCACCTGAATCTTCCCACCTAAGATTTGATTTTTATGTGGTAAGTCAATTTAGCCTTCAACTTTGGAGTGAACTAAAATACAGCCCTGAGTCTTGCTTGCAGTGACATTTTTGAAACAATTCCCTTCTTTTGGTGCCTTTGTAGGCACAATGTAGCATGATGATATTGCCAGAAAGAAGATACATTAAAAAATATATAGAAAAGACCACCAATTTCTAGCAATATCACTGGACTCCAAAGAAGACTTAATATCATGTTCCTTTGGAGATAGCACATGAGCCAAAAATACTTTGGCTGAAAATACTCCCTTGTATTTACCAAATGAAATTCCTGGTTACTGGGTGGATTGAAAACAGGGTCTAGCTTTGTGGAGGAACACTTACCTCTTTATAGGTATATTGGTGCTTCCTGCTTTTTGCTGAAGTGTCTTCCTGGATGTGGAGGGACTGGCTAAGGGTGACGCACACGCCAGCTGGAGCAAAGCTGGGAGCTGGGGTCTCCTTGGCATGAACGAAGGACAAAATCTGTCTGACGGTATTTGTGTAGGGCGTGATGGGGAGAAAGTGGAGAGAGTTGTGTCAAATTATGGAGAACCTTGAATGCCAGCCAAGTTCAGGACCTCCCAGTGGAAACAGTGGGGTCGGCCCCAGAACAGAAAAATCCTTTCTCAACTTCTGTGGCTGTGATGCATTTTTGGTTTTCAGTGCAAGTATAGGAATCCAGGGCTTAATTATTTGTGTTCTCTCTGGGCTAATTTGAGAGTTTCTCTGGACTGAGGTCAGATTTTCATAAATCAATGTGGAATTCCTGTGCTAAGAACTGGGAAGAGTGGCTCAGGTAAAGGCAGCTAGGTTGGGGTCCTGTGATGTTACAGGCACTGTGGCCCCCCCCATCCTCACCCCCATGGTCTTGGCATCACACAGTGTGGCTCCCATCAAATGGGTCACGATGGCGGAGTCCTCTGGAAGCCAATCAGAAGTGACCAGCGAGGTAATGTTCATCCTCTGTGTATTTTTACATCCCTACTTCTTTCAGTTCAGAGCAGCTCTGGAAAGATGTGTTCCTTCTGTTTTTATTAAGTTCTTCTGGATTGAGGAGTGAAAGAGAAGGGGAACAGGGAGGGGGTTGCAGATGAGATGGCCTCCCGGCTGGGATTTATAAGAACATCCTTCCACTGGGTGATGTCTGCATGAGGTAGAGGTATGGTTTCAATTCTGCTCTGGCAAGGCGGGCCAGCCCATGTTGCCAGCACATAGCTCTCTTTCAAGTCTCACACTGATTCGAGAGTTTGTAGACAACTTTGTACTTTGGGTCTCTGCCAACTGTCCTGGAGAAACAACTGCCCTTGGCTTCATGTTTTCTAGCTCGCCCTCCCCACTCCCAACCAGAGAGAATAACAATTATTTTCTTAGCAAACACCGCTTCTAAGTAAACCCAAGCGGGACCTAAGCAACTGTGCATCTGGGACCTGTGGAGTCTTTTTCATATCTTTGTGAGTGTCCTTCCTTTGATCACAGGAGAACAGTGCCTCCAGATTTGTACCGCCTTAGAGACCGTCTGTGAGGACAGGGTCATTGCACACATAGACATCAGGCCTGGGGGCTGGGCGGGAGATGGCTTTTTGGTTTATGTTTTGTACTAAACTACTAACCCTGCTCTAGACTTTTTTGTACTTAATTTGCCACCATATTTTCTGATGTATCAACAAAAGGAAAACAACGTATTTCTATTTTGTCTTTCTTGTTCTCCAAAATGCTCTTTGTTTATTAAAAATGTAACCAGTTCTTGTAGAGTCTAATTTACCTGGCTGGGGACCACCCAAACCATTGACCCTCTCCTCCCCCTCCCCCCAATCTTTCTTACGTGAGGACAGTTCACTGTGCGCTGGCCCCAGCTGGGGTATAAAGAAGGGGAAGGTGGCAGTGGATCTGGCCCTGTGTCAGCACATACTAGATCAGCATTCAGAATCTGTGCAGAATGCAGGTCTGAGCTTAGAACCCATTAGCTTAAACCAGGGACTGGCAACTTTTTCTGTAAAGAGTCAGATGGTACACATCTTAGTCTTTGCAGGCTGCGCTGCAGTTGTGTTTGTAGCGTGAAAGGTGCACAGCTCCTATGTATGTGAGTGGCTGTGGCTATGTTCCAATAAAAACGTGTTTACCAAAATGGGCAGAGGGCAGATCTGGTTCAGGGCTGCAGTTTGCCAACCCCTGATGTAAAACCCTTCAGTGTTGCGCCTGTGCCCTCAGACTGAAACCTACACTCTTAGCCCATGTGCGAGGGCCATGTGCTTTGGTCCCTCTCACATCTAGCACGCTTTCTGCCTCCTGCACTGGCTTCCAGGCCCATTGGGTTGTTCCTGGCTCTCAGACTTGTCTCACTCCCTCTCACCTTGAGAAACCCGTGCAAGTTGTTCCTTTTGCCTTAAACCGTCTTCCAACACCCTCTCTCCTCCTGCACGCACTTATGTGCGATTTACTCTCCAGATCTCAGATGAAGCTTGTCTAACACGTCTCCCTTAATCCCTGAGCCTGAGTGAGGACTCTTGACAGCAAATGACAGCAATTAAATTTCGTTACACTGAGGCATTACAAACAAATGACGTTGTTTGGCTGAAATCAACAAACTCTGGATAGGGCTAAGAGGAAGTGAGCTTAGGCATGACTAAAATCAGAGATGCAATGAGTGACATAGTTGATGTATAATGTACTCATGTTACAGCAGCTAGGCGGGGATGTCTCCTAAATCTGGTGGCCTCCCTGGCTATAGCATAGCTGAGAAACTGAAACAACAAGGGTCTTTGAAAATCAAAAAGGACAGTAGCAAATGCTTTGTATTAAAAAACAACAACAACAACAAACCACATAAACCCAAAAAGCTTTAATTGTATCATAGAACTTTTCAGATACTAAATCAGAGCCTATTTACTTTTGGTTTAGGCACAATAACAACAAGTTTATTTGTCAAGTTTCCCAGGCTATAGCAGATTAGAAACAGTTTATTTATTTATTTTGTTGTTTTATTGGGGTGAAGAGGAACTGCCACAAGCAGATACATGGACACTAACTTGGAGCAACAGTTAAATGACAAGGAAGGTAGAGAAGGAAACTTTCAGAAAGCAGAGGGGGCTGGGGCCATTTAGTGATAAAGAAAGTACTTACATTCTTCAGTAGGTACCAAGGGCATCAGTGTTTTCTAATAATACCTAATAGCAAAATATATATAATGTCTATTATATGCCAGGCCCTGTTCGAAGCACTTCTTGGGAATTATTTAATCTTGCAATAACTCTCTCAATGAATGTTACTATCATTACCATTTTATAGGTTATATTAAGTTATCTGTCACTGTGTAGCCAAAAGTTTGTGGCTTAAAATAACAAACATTTATTTTCTCACAGTTTCTGTGGATCAAGTGGCCACTTGTGGCTTGGTTGGTCCTCAGGCTCCATGTCTCTTTTAAGTCTGTGATCAAAGTGTTGGCTGGGGCTGTAGTGATATCAAGGCTCAACTAGGGAAGAACTCACTTCTGAGCTAGGTCATGTGGCTGTTGGCAGGATTGGGTTCCTTGTGGCTGTCAGACCCACATGGCAGCTCATAATATGGCAACTTGCTTCATCAGAGTGAGTGCATGAGAAGAGTCAGAGACTGAGCAAGATGGGAGCCACAAGCTTTTGTTACCTTAATTTGGAGATGGCATCCTATTGCTTTTGCTGTATTCTGTTCATTAGAAGCAAGATACAAAGCCTAGCCCACACTCTGGGGGAGGGGATTACAGAAGAGCATGAATACCAGGAGACAGGAACCACTGGAAACCAGGTCAGTAGCTGCCTACCATGTAGATGAAGAAACCAAGACACCAAAAGCCATGTGGCCTAGGGCCACATGGTTAATAAACTAGAGCACCTGGAAATGAGACTCAGGACTTGTGCTTATAAACACCAAGTCACCCTGGGCAATTAGATTTGTATAAGCTCCTGGATGATTTTAATGTGCAGCTGAGACTGAATGACAAGCCTAGCCCTTCACAAGCTTCAGTGTGTGCACAACTCATCTGCGTTCTGGTTAAAATGATGATTCTGATTTGGTGGGTTTGGGGTGGGGCTTGAGATTCTGAATTTCTAACAAGTTCTGGGTGATGCTGATGCAGCTGGTCCGTGGACCACACTTTGAGTAGCGAGGCCTGCAGGAACGATTTTGGGCTGAAAGTCAGGCAATTGTTTTTCCACTTGTGGTTTTTCCTCAAGCTGGTGGTAAATGGACCAGTCATTTGACCTTTCTGATTTTTAAAAATAATGTATTCATTTTTTCACATACGCATTCATTCATTCATTCATTCACATTCAGTGTTCAATAGCCATTCATCCAATAGCAGCCGATACTAATTTTTAAGCCCTTTGTTTTATCCTGGTTATAAAAGTAATAGCAATTCTTGCCTTTCAGGCTTGATGGAAATGTTACTTCCTATGGAAAGGTTCCCCTACTCCCAAAACTGCCTTCAGACGTGCTTACATGATATCTTCTGTATCTTCATCACTACACTCATGTTGCATTGTAACTGCTCATCGTCACTGCTACCCCATTTGATGGTTTTATGTGAATTTTAATTTTTTTAAGTAGGCTCCATGCCCAAGGTGGGGACTGAACTCATGACCCTGAGATCAAGAGTTGCATGGTCTACAAACCGAGCCACCCAGGTGCCCCCAGTTTTATATGAATTTTAAAAAGACATCGCTTTTTCAAGACTCTGTATGTTCATCTGCAGGAAAACAATGAAATATTCAGGTCTGGGATGTATGTGAGGTTGATGATACCTTTGAAGTTGTGCACTGTCCCTCACCTTTGTTCCTCTCTGTCCCCCACACTAGATGTCAGCTCTGGGGCTGGGACTGTGTCTGTTCCATCTTTCTATCCCCCAGGGCCTAGCACAATGCCTAATGTGTGGTAAGCATGCAAAAAGTATTTGTTGAATGAACAAATGTTTATTGTAGAAAATATTGAAAAGGAAAAATGAAAAAAATCAAGCACCATCCTATTTCACAGAGGTAACCTTTACCAATGGTTCATTGTACTTCCTTCGGTCTTTTTTCCATTCATAAATATGTGCGTCATCCATATCTATATTTGCATTCGTATATGTAACTTTTCCTGTCTTTCTTTTGAGTGATAACAGCTAGCATTTACTGACACTGTGCTAAGTGCTTGGGAAGATCCATTGTAATAAGCCCCACTCGTTGTCACTAAGCTCCTGGGAACTTAGAGTCTGGGGACAGAGTTGGAGTCATGGCTAACAAGGCACAGCTGTCATGAGGCTTGACATTTTGAGATTTAGCCTGCCATCTTCAATATGCAGTGGGGAGAGCAGCCGATCTGAGTGCTGCCAGAAGGGGTGGGACAGATCCGAGGACCTGACCCCAGGGCCGCCCCTACTGGGACCCTCTGACAGCCAACACTGTTATCCACTTGATAAGAGCAATTCTATTCTGAAAATCCCTCAGAATACGGCACATCATCCAGAGCTGAAACACACTACTACTTTTAGTGGGGAAGAAATATTTTCATTGCAAGCCTTCAGATTGACCTCCATTCTGTTAAAAAAAAAACCAAAACAAAAACAAATAAAACAGTACAACCACCAAATCCCATTAAAATGTATGAAATTACTTCATTTGTTAATTTAGCCTGACAAAGCATTGCCCTTCCTCAATTACTCTCTATAATGTGTCTGTTTACTTGCTCTTATCAATCCATTATACAGAGCATAATTAAGACTTTGCTCTTGAATTATAGTTATGATACCAAATTTTTAAACAGTTCAGTCTTTAGTGCAAACACATAAAGAAACTCGGAGCAGTAGGGACGAAAGAAATCAATTAAAGTGAAGAATCATACTACACTCTCTGGAGAGGTGACACGTCATCTTTGCGCAAGGGCCACGCTAATCTTCTCTGTATCGTTCCAATCTTAGTACGTGTGCTGCTGAAGCGAGCACTACGATCTCTGGAGAGGTTGATATCACTGGGCTTAAGGGACAAGATTGTGTCCTTTACAAATGAGCAGACCACCCGGATTCTGAGGGGGAGTATTCAGTGAAATGTGTGCTAACTATACAATTGCCAAAATGGCCCCGTGGTCTCTCTGGACTGTGGCACCCAGCTACCTGCGAGGGGGGCAAAGGGCCAGCGGATCTTGCACAGTGCAAAGGTCCAAGTAGCTGAAGGAGGGCTACTGAGTAAAACTGGGTTGATAAAGTGAATCTAATGTCGCGTCTGTATAATTATGCCCATGTTGTACCAGAGGCCCCCAAATGTAATAAAAAATGAGCTACTCTTGCTCTTTTGATGCTGTTACCTCCAAACCTATCCCTCTGTGTGTTCTTCATCAAAATAAATGGCACCGCCTTCCATCCAGTTACTCAAACTAAAAACCTAGGTGTCCTGTTTGTGATAGTTAAGTTCACGTGTCAACTTGACTGGGTTGCAGGATACAAAATTATCTGGCTAAACATTATTTCTGGGTGTTTCTATGAGGGTTTTTTTCCAGAAGGGATCAGCATTTGAGTTGGTGTTGACTTGAGTAAAGTAGGTGGCTCTCCCTAACGTGGGTGGGCACCATGCCATCCACTGAAAGCCTGGATGTTACAAAAAGTGGAGGAAGGTTGAGTCTGTGCTGTGCCTGGGTACTTGAATGGGACATTGACCTTCTCCTGCTGTCATCACTCCTGGTTCCCAGGCCTTGAGACTCAGACTGGAATCCACACCTCAGCTCTGCAACTCTCTGGGCTCCCAGCCATATCCCTGGCTTTCCTGGGCCTTCAGCTTGCGGAAAGCAGACTGTGGGACCTCTCAGCCTCCAAAATCATGTGAGCCAGTACCTTCTAATAATTCTCTTTCTATATCTCACTATACCTATAGGTTCATATCTATCTCATTGGTTCTGTTTTTCTGGAGAACCTGGACTCATACAGTCTTGATTCTTCCCTTTCCCTAATCTCTAGCATCCCACTTATCAATAGGCCTGATAATTCTCTCTCCAGAATATATCTTGAATGGATCCCCTCCTCTCTGTCTCTGCGGCTACCTGCCCAATCCAAGCCACCCTCAACTTTCTGAACATCCTGGAGCAATGCAATAGTCTCCCAGTTGGTCTCTTTGCTTCTTCTCTTTTCCCTCTCAAATCTATTCTTCGCAATGCAATGCTGTTGATGAAACGTAAATTAGATCACACCACTCCTCTGTGTAAACCATACCTTAAATTTCCATCACACTTAGAATAAAATCCAAACTCTCACTGTAGCCCCCAGTCCCCATGTGATCTGGCCATGGCTAACTGTTCTGCTTTCATCTCCCACCACTCTCTGCCTGGCTCACCACATTTGGGTGGCTATATTAGTTGCCTAGTGCTGTGTAACAAATTACACAAGGCTCACATAAATGATAGCAATCAACGTTGAATGCCTCATGCACTTCCCGTGGGTCAGGAACTGAGAAATGATGGAGCTGGGTGGCTCTGGTTCAGGGTGTCTCATGAGGCTGCCATCATCTGGAGGCTTGACTGGAGGACCAGCTTCCAAGGTGGCTCATTCACTTTGCTTTTTTGGCAGGAGGCCTCAGGTCCTTGCCATGTGGATCACTCCATAGTGCTGCTTGAGTGACCCAAGAGAGCACAACAGAATCTGCAATGCCCTTTATGACCTAGGCTTAGAAGGCACATTCCTTCAGTTTTGCAACATGTTATTGGTTACATAGACCAGCCCAATTCAATGTGTGTGGGAGCTACATAAGGGTATGAGTATCAGGAGGTGAGACTCACCTGGGGCCATTTTGGGGTCTGGTTAACCCCCAGCACTCCTCACACACACCAGACTTTTCACACACCATGACACTGTGGTTGCTGGTCACTCTATTCTCCTTTCTCTATGCTTTCCTAAGCCTGACTTTTCCCTCATCATCTATACCAGAGTTTAAGTATCTCTTTCTTGGAGAACTCTTCCCCAAAAACCACATCTTGAGGAGATAACTCTATGCGTCCCCCACCCCTAGTGTTTAGTTCATAGCACCAATGGTAATCTGTAATGGTATTCTTTATGCACTCATGTGTTTAGGGATTTATTGTCTCCTTCCTTACCCACTGAATGTAAACTTCAGGAATGGCTGGGGTCTATTGTGACCCCAGATCCTAGCACAGTATCTGGCAAATATGAAGAATTCAATAAATATCGGCTGAATGAATGATTTTTAAAAATTAAGGCTATGGTAGGATGACTCTTTTTCTTTCCTTGGTTTGACCAAAAGTTTTCTCTTGCAATTAGGATGGGGTCTGGGGTTAGGGTGGGAGCAAAGGAAGGAAACTAGGAGGTCCTGGTTGGAAGGAGATTAAGGGCTGGGCTGAGAGAAGAGGATACCAGAATGTGGCTCCCCGTTTCACGCTCACTGCTGGTCCCCACAAAAAAAGCAGGACTCAGAGACAGCTGCCTTTTACCACAAGCCCCACTGGGCAGCACTAAGGTTTTATTCTGACTCCAGTACAAGGGGATCTTCACTGGGATTCCAAAGGAGGTAAGAGACTTTCTAATTCTAGCTTTTGCCAGAAAGTAGAATGAGAAGGTGAGACAAGGTCACATTCATCTTGAGTGGCTGGGAGGTAATAATGGGAATGAGTAGGATGTGTGAAGGGGGAGACCCGAGTTCTCCATCCTTTTCCCGTCATTTATCTCTAGAGTATCCCATCTGGGAGCATTCAGAGCCAGGCAGAACAATGTGAGGAAATTTGTAGAATGTTATCTCTGCACTTTGCCAAATAATTGGTAAGCCCTAGGGGGCCGGTCCGGCCTCCGCTTTGACCTGAAGCCTCACTTGGAAGCCGGGGAGGAAAGCTCCTCAGTGGATCTTGGGAGTCTAGTCCTAAAGCTCCCACACTGTCTGTGCTTGCGGCAGGGGGCCAGGGCCAGGGCTGCTCAGTGGCCAACTCAAATTTGAAAGGTGTCTCTGGGATGTTTCTGTTCAGCCAGGAATCACATGGCTTCCTTAAAGGCCTTGTTTGGGCCCCCAGAGAAGCCTTGTCTCTGTGCATAGTGTTAAAGTATAATTTTCAAAAGGTTAAAAAAGCGTGACTCTAAAAACAAAACAAAAAAGACTCATGCAAATACAAAAGGAATACATGTCAAAGATTTTATTCAACTCCTTAATTAATTAAAGAACCAGAAATATGTTGAAACCGGTCCAAAGGGCATTTGAAAAGCTAAGGATATATACATACGTGTGTGTGTGTGTATAAAATATACATATGTATAATATATGGATATATGTGTTTATATATGTACATATGTATATATTATATATATTTATGATATAATTATAATTAGTTATAACAGCATATGCTATATAATTACAGTTATTATATAATATATAATATGCTATATATGATTATGTTATATAACATAATATATAATATATATATGTATGCATGCAGGTATATATCCCCAGCTTCTCAAATAATAATAATTATATAGAACATCTAATATGTATACATATATATTTGATATAGCATAATTATATTGTACACACACAGACACACACACACACACACACACACACACATACACTGCTGGGTTAAAGTCTGGTAGGGCCATACATTGCAATCTATGGGGTGTCTGCTTCCTGGACTTAAATTATTTACACCTCCACCAGTCAAAATTCTACAAGTTAACCTGTGCCCTTACAGAGTTGTAAAATAGCTCAGGAACTAGAAAGTCAAGACCAGTGAGGCATCAAAAGAACACTCAGTAATCTCTTTTATCTATTTCCAGGATTCAGATAATTTTTCTGATAATAGATTCCAGTGGAAGCTCCATTCTCAGGGTGATTTGATGGCAGCTGAAAGGTGCCCCCTACCAAAAGTTTATCGTGCCAGTCAGTCCTTTCTGTGAGTATTTCCAAGTCTGTACTACATGCAAAAATAGTTAACATTTATTAAGCACCTACTCTGTACCAAACACATTGCTAAGTACATTACGTGGATAGGCTTATATAATCCCCATAGCAAATCGATTATTCTTATCATTCTTTTGCAGATGACAAAATGAAGCTTAGAAAAATTCAGTAATTTGCTCAAGGTCACACAGTCATCTAGGAAATGGTGGATCCAGGATTCGGAGGCACACAGTCTGATTCTTGAACTCCAAGAAGGTGTCCTAGACACTGAGAGTTATAGAGAGATCGGTTATACACTGTCCCTGCTCAAAATAATCTTGGAAAGGTTAGTTTCCTACCAATGCAAAGCCTCATATTTTACCTACAAAATGAGATATTACTGATGCCTTCACCAAGCTTACTGTGAGGATAAGTGAAATAACATGGAAGTACAGTATAGACTCTACATCAGTGGACAGGCTGAGGTTATTGCTAAGGAACCTGTTATTATCAGAGTTGTTCTTTGTGCTCTTGGTAGCCTGGACATTTCCATGGGGAAGATGGAATTTGGGTTTTTGATGAGCCAGGGTCAATGACGAGCTGTTTCTGGTTACCACCAGGACTGGGAAGAGGGTGGTACAAAATTTAAATTGGTGCCAAGAAGCTCAGTAATCAAGATATAAAAAATTTTAATACAAGTTTTTTTTTTTCAATCAAAATTAAGGTGAAAAAGTCCATGATGAACAAAATACAAAAAATTTAAATAAAGCCAAGATCAGTGTTACTGACTTTTCCTTTTGCTTTGGGCTCCAATATGGCCCAGGTTGGCACAGGCTTCTAGCCTGTTTCCTGAAGGAATTCACCAGAAGGCAATATTGTGGTTGTGTATTCCAGTCTTGTTCTGGGGTGCTCTTATATATGCATATTGGGTCCACTGGATCTTAAATGTAGGTAGAGCAATTAAATAAAAGTCTTTCTATTCTTTGAAAAAAAATGATACACATGGGCAGATATATCATGAGTGTATAGTTCACTGACTTTTCATAGAATGAACCTATCCAAGGAACCAGCAACCAGAAAAAGAACATTTCAGCACTGCAGGGAACCCTCTCCTTCTGCTTCTGATCCTTTCTAGCCATAATCTAAGAACAATTTTCCTTGTGGGAATTCATTCATTGAGTAGTAATTTTGCCTGGTGGAGATAGAGGCATATCTGACGTAGGAGCACAAACTAGATTCAGAATGAATCCTTGGTCCATGACACACTTTCACTGTTGGCCCATGTGCAAGGCCCTCTTTTGATTAAGATAGTAATTTGTTTTAAATAAGACCACAGCACGGAAAATAGAACACCGACAACAACTGACAGCCACCCGTAGGGGCCTCCTGTCCCCCTGCCTCCTTTCATCGGAAGTAACTATTTTGTAGTCCTAGAGGATACATCTACTGAATTTCTGCTATTAGACCCTAGAGCCCTGGCCATTATAGATTGTCTGAGATGACTTCAGAGGTCTGTCCTCTCCACTTGGGCTCCCTGAACACCTTGTTCTGCTTTGCCCTGGGGTAGAGAAGGCCGAAGAGTAGGCTGGTTCTGTTGGACAGGAAGTGCTGGGAGCAGCCCAGGGTCAGATCTGCCTGGGGTGGGCCTGGTAACTGGTTAGTGGGAGGGTGGGATTCCAGGATGGCTATCATGAGATGTGGGGAGGATTTGTCAAGGGAGCCTGGAGGAGGGGGAGGAAAGGGTATCAGCAGGGGATGCTTTAGCTATTGGAAGTGGGACCTAGTGGGCCACAACTGGGGAGTTCAAGTATTTCCAGTGGAAGATGTAAGGGCAGAAGCACCCAGAAATATGTGTTAGTGAGGAGTTAGCAAGGACAGGACAGGGTGGCCCGAATGTAATATTTGCAATGCAGATCTAGATGCATCATTTCTTTGCATTATGGTGAGATGAGCATGTATTCCGACAGTAGGTTCCAATCCTTGCTCTATTTTTTTAATGCTCTCAGACAAGTTACTTCATTTTTTCCTACTATTTGCCCCATACAATATAATAGGATTAAAAAGAAAAAAAAATAAGGCCCTCAGACATTGGCACACACTAAACATGAAATAAATAATAGATAAATGAATTAAGTAAAATTGATACAAAATTGATACCCAGAAATTGGTAGCATTTCTATACACTAACAATGAAGTCATAGAAAAAGAAATTAAAAAAAAAACACCATTACAACAGTACCAAATAGAATAAAAAACCTAGGAATAAATGTAACCAAAGAGGTGAAAGACTTGTACTCTGAAAACTATAAAACACTGATGAAAGAAACTGAAGATGACACAAACAAATGGGAAGATATTCCATGCTCATGGACTGGGAGAATTCATATTGTCAAAATGTCCATACTACCCAAAGTGATCTATAGATTCAATGCCATCCCTATCAAAATACCAACAGCATTTTCCACAAAACTAGAACAAGTAATACTAAAATTTGTACGGGACCACAGAAGACCCCCAAATAGCCTAAGCAATCTTGAGAAGAAGAACAAAACTGGAGGTTGCACACTTCTGGATTTCAAGTTATACTACAAAGCTGTAGTAATCAAAACAGTATGGTACTGGCGCAAAAATAATAAATAGATCAACAAAACAGAATAGAGACCCCAGAAATAAACCCACATTTATATGGTCAATTAATCTACAATGAAGAGGCAAGCGTATACAATGGAAAAAATACAGTCTTTTCAATAAATGGTGTTGGGAAAACTGGACAGCTCCATGTAAAAAAATGAAATTGGACTGCTTTCCTACACCATACAAAAAAATAAACTCAAAATGGATTAAACATCCAATTGTGGGACCTGAAACCATAAAAATACTAGAAGAGAACACAGGCAGTAAATTCTCTGACATTGGGCATAGCAGCATTTTTCTAGATATGTCTTCTAAGGCAAAGGAAACAAAAGCAAAAATAAACTATCAGGACTTAAACAAAATAAAAAGCTTTTGCACAGCAAAAGAAATCAAGAAAACAAAAGACAACCTACTGAAAGGGGGAAGATAGTTGCAAATGATCTATCTGATAAGGGGTTAATATCCAAAATATATAAAGAACTTATACAACCCAACACCAAAAAAGCCCCCACACAATCTGAATAAAAAATGGCAGAGGACCTGAATAGATATTTTTCCAAAGACATACGGTTGGCCAGCAGACACATGAAAAGATGCTCAAACATCACTCGGCATCAGAGAAATGCAAATCAAAACCACAATGAGATACCACCTTACATCTGTCAGAATGGCTAAAATCAAAATCACAAGAAACAGTAAGTGTTTGCAAGGATGTGGAGAAAAAAGGACCCTTGTGCACTGTTGGTAGAAATGTAAATTGGTGCAGCCACTGTGGAAAACAGTATGGAGTGTCTCAAAAAAATTAAAAATGAAAATACCATAGGATCCAATAATTCCACTATTGCGTATGGAATGAGTAAGTCATGGGAATAAAAAGCAGAGCATAAGGAATACAGTTAATGATATTATAATAGTGATGTAATGGGACAGATGGTAGCTACATTTGTGGTGAACATAGCATAATATGTAAACTTGTCAAATTACTAAGTTGTGCACCTGAAACTAATGCAACATTGTGTGTCATCTATATAGATAAAAAAGGAAATAAATAATAGGCTTATTATTCATGTTGATGCCATTATTATTAATAGAGAATGGACTCTGAATCTTGTAGCATGGCAAAGAAAATCATCTGTGATCTGGTTCTGCCAATTTCCCTGGTCTTCTCTCCCCCCTCTCTGTGCCTCATATTCTCTGAACTAGTAAGGATTACTTACACCACCTCCCAACCCACACACAGCTAGCAGGACTTGGGTGCTTTTTGCTCATGCTGTTCCTCCAGCCTAGATTACCTTCCAACCTAAATAGATGTAGTTGGTCTTACTTTGCTGGCCTGGTGCACCCACCTGCACCCAGTGGCTCTGAATATTGGCAGCTGATGGCCCATTGCTATACTCTTTTCCAGAGAATTGCCCTTGATCAGGGAGTCTCCTGGAAGGGAAATGCCTTGAAGGTCATGTCCTGCAGCCAGCAGCCTTTGACTGAATGCTACTGGGTTACAAGAGCCCAGCCTCCTTGCTGCAAGGAGGTGACACTTCACTATGTTGAGTTGCTCACAATCCAGAGCTCCCAGTGGGATCAGGCTGATCCACATCTTTGTTCTTCTTCCCTTGTGCTTTCCAGCTTCCTATAATCCCCTACAGTCCTCTTCTAAGTTCACTCCCTCAATAAATCACTTGGACATGAATCCCCACCTCAGGTTTTCCTTCTAGAGAACATGATGTAAGAGACTACTTTTCTCCACAGTTCAGCTCAGGTGGTATCTCCCCAAGAGAGCCCAGCCAAGGTGGTATCAACTACTTCTCTCTGTGCTCTCAAAGCTTCTTGGACATATCTCTATCTTGTTACTCATATGTTATACAAAAATAATCTTCTCATAGGCCTTTTCTCTACCACCAGACCATGAGAGTACTTCCAGGCCATGACTCCTTCTCAACAGGTAATTGTAACATAGTAGGTGTTTGAGATATTCAAATAGAGACCTTATTTGGATTCGGGGATCATGAAAGCTTTTCTGGAAGAAGTAGTATCTAAAAGGCGAATTTTGCCAAAGAACCAGGTACCATTCGAATTAGTCCCCACATTTTCTTATCCCTCCTCTCAGGGGCTGGCTGGTGCTAGGTATTTATTGCAGGAGTAGATTTGCAAAGACGTTTGACAAGTAGGGAGGATGGGGCTTGGCTCTGTCTTCTCTCATGTGGTTGGATATAAACAACCACAGAGATCTGTATTAGTTAGGATTTGAGACAGATGCATAGGAAAGAAAAGATAGTGGTTAAAACTCAAAGTTATTTCTTCTTGTAAAAGAAATCCAGCAGTAGGTAGTCCAGGACTAACATGGTTGTGTCATGGTCACCAGAGATCCAGCACCTTTTATCTTTCCAACTACCATCTGCCAGTGTATGACTTTCATACTCAAGGTTGCTTCACGGCCCAGGATGGTTGTTGGTATTTTGGTCATTACATACGTACTTCTACTTGGAAGAAGGAAAGAAAGCAGAGGGGCACGAGGATATGGGCTCCATCCCAGTCAGCTTCTTCAATGGACCCTTCTGGAAATCCCATACAACACTTTGACCAACATTTCTTGGACTGAGGCTTAGCCATATAGGAGGATGTCTATACTAACAATTGCAATCTCTTGCTTCCTGCCTCTGGGGAGAATGGACATTTGGAAGGCAACCAGCTGTCTCTTCCATATTGTTCATCCAGGTTCTCTGGAAGGATCTTATTTCAACATTCTGCCTCATGGTTTCACAAGCCATTGAAAGATCCTGGAATATTCTCTATTGCAGTCCAAGTTACACCCCTTAGACTGCCTTTCACAATAAAAACCTTTTACCTAAACACATGTCTGAAGTTTTGACCTTTATATCTTGACCTCTAAAACTTGATTATGTAGATGGAAAGATGTTTGGTAAATTTTAAAAAAGACCAAGGAGTCAAACCAGCCAATGTCTTTGCAATGAATAGCTTAATGGCCATGGACAGATTTCACTCCTTGGGCATTTCATTCTTTGATATCTGAGCAAATAATACATCTAGGAGATGGGAAGGAGCATCTGCTGCAGTTCCTAAGGAAGAGGAAGGGACATGAAGGGATGGCAGATCTTTTTGAGATGGTT
Organism: Eumetopias jubatus; assembly: GCF_037043125.1. NCBI lineage: Eukaryota > Metazoa > Chordata > Mammalia > Carnivora > Otariidae > Eumetopias > Eumetopias jubatus. The sequence continues at coordinate 125,696,624 of NW_028274814.1, forward strand.
GAGATGGTGGAAGCAAAGAATGCTGTCCCAGAATTAATAATGACCACTGAGGAACTGAGAAATGACTCCGTTTGCTTCCACTGTTAGTTGTGTGAATTGGCAAACACCAATAAAAGCTGGCATGAATTTGAGTCTTTCCTCTGCCATCTGGTTCCCACTTGCGTTCCTAGCCCTGGGGCCTCTCACTCTTTTTATGGTCTCCATACTCAACCAGCCTTCATGACTTTCTGTCCTCTGCATGCACCTGGCTTCTTGCTTCTGTGCTCTTGCTCATGCTATTGTAAGAGCAGGTAAGCCTAGTGGTCTCATTTCCAAAGTCCACATATAATAATGAGGCTTATGAGCATGGCTGCTTTAGGCTAGACATTGCATGGCTGCTGTTCGATTGACTTCCCATCATTGACTGGACTTGAGCGGAGACCTCAGGTTACCTAAAGTTGCCTTATGACCTTTCAAAGGTCAAGTGGAGCCTGGGCCACTTCCATTTTTTGGGCACCTGGTTTATTAAAAAGAAATGCCCAAAGTTGGTGGAATTAAATGTTAATGTAAGTTCACAATGGGTGGCAATGGCTTTCTGTATTTCTGTGAATAAACTCAGTTGGAGGTAATACCAAAAATGTAAACTTGAGGCCTTTTTGATAGTGACATTTGGGCCAAAGGACCTTTCTGTTCCCCTGTGAGAGGGGACTTTGCCTTGACAATGGCTTTTCTCTGTGTGACTTGGGTTCTGTGAATCACTCCTTCTGAGTTATTTCATTCAGCATGGTACTTTTGGGAGCAGATCAAAACTTCTTATTGTATACCTGTGACCCAGCCTTTCCTCCACTGTCAGGCTAGATTTCTGTCAGCCATCTTATATAGTCCTCACGATCCCCATCTTTTAAAACATGAATTATGGGGTAACATCCCTTGAGTACTTTCTATGCCAAGAATTTTTTCATGAATTACCTCATTTAATCCTTTCATCTATCCCTAAGAAGTAAATACTATTGGCCCCAATTCACAGACGAGAGAAGCTGAGGCTCAGAAACATAAGTAAACTTGTTGATGGGTGGTGGTGGAGCCTGAGCTGGAACCCTGGCATCCTGGCTCTAGCACCCATGTTTTTCACCACCTCACCTTCCTCCCTCATTTCTGAGATAAACCCACTCTGAGGAGCCAATCCCTCCATCCCTAACTCAACTGCCATCTTCTTCACAGGGTCTTTTTGGGTTACCTTAGCTGGAAGTTCATTCCCCTCTTAATTCATGGTCCTGAGCACTTTCTCTAAACTCTCTTATAACTCTTACCACATTTTTCCATTTCCTAGAGTGATTTGTGTATATTTCAGAAAATAGGGCCCTTGTCTAATAGAACCGCTTTTTGCAAATCACAATGCCTTGCTTATAGAAAGGACTCAGTGTGTTTCTGTTGAATGAAGGGAATTTGCTTGTTGCCCTCAGGGGCCAAGCCTTCAGCTACTTTGTCTGTGCCTTGCTCAGTGTGGTGTAGAGAGAAAGCCACATGGTCAACACATCCTGCTGACTGACTGACCAAAACTGAGGTGCCTCCTGAGGATGGTTTTCTGGGTTTTTCTGTCTTTCATGTGTACGAGGCCCTGTTTTTTTTTTCTTTTTGGTATTAAATTTCTAAATACAGGAGCTAAGAATTTTTCCTTTCGTAAGGTAGGAAATACCTGATGGAAGGAAAATAGAGTCTTGCCAAACCTTAAGAAAGTTCTCAACAAAGCTTCCATCAGGAGCCCCAGGAGCCTGTCAAAGCCCTGGGTTGAAATTCTGTCCAAAGAGGTCTTTCTATGGGGTCTCAGTGGGTCAAAATCCCCTTCTGTGTGTGTGTGTGTGTGTATTTTTTTTAAATAAGGAAAGCTATTGTATCTCTGATGAAAAGACTGCAAGTTAACATCTATTTAATAGGCCACCCTAGGAGTGGTTACTTTCAGCTGCAAAGGGTTACATGGGGACATGGCAGAGACAAGCTGAGGAACTGGGCTTTTGAGGCTGGTTCTAAATAAGATGGAAATATAAGTGCCACCAGATTGGCACATCTGGCCTTCTCCTTTCAGATCTCTTGACCAGTTTTGGCCCTTCCTCACCTAGCCTACTGCCAATTGTCTCCTCATTGGCCCCTGTCTTCAGAACACCATGCTGAGGTACCAGACTCTTTCCTCCTGTCAGGATTTTTCTAACCCTCTTCCCTCCCTGTAGAAATGTGGACATCCTGTCCATGTTTCCTCGGGGCCGACTCTTGGAGTCTAGCTAATCTGTTAATGTGATAATGGGAATGCATGCCTTTCTTCCTACCCTAGATAACATACTTGCATTTTATTTTTACTCAGACACAGACAAGGAGGGAGGTTGTCGGAGCAGGGCCAACACTATCAGATAGCATCAAAGTTATTGCAGTTCAGCTTTCTTGTTATTGTTTTTGTTTTAAAAGGCAAAGAACAAGCCAACCAACAAACAAAACAGAAGCTGTTTTGCAAATTCAGGTCCAACTTATGGTTCACTGTGGCTTTGAAAAAAAAATTTGTTTTTTCGTTGGGCTCACATATAACAAGGCTCTCCCCAGCTTGTAGGTTGTACACCATGTTTTTCTGGATGATTTGCATAAATAAGAAAAATGTTTAAAAAATAGAACTCCCTCTCTACCCCTATAAGATGCCCATTTTTTTTAAAGATTTTATTTATTTATTTGACAGAGAGAGAGAGAGAGAGAACAAGTAGGCAGAGAGGCAGGCAGAGGGAGAGGGAGAAGCAGACTCCCCGCTGAGCAGGGAGCCCGATGCAGGGCTCGGTCCCAGAACCCTGGGATCCTGACCTGAGCCAAAGGCAGACGCCTCACCCACTGAGCCACCCAGGTGCCCCAACATGCCCATTTCTTTCCATCTTCTTTGCAGTAAAAGGCTTCCTCACTGACAGGGTTAAGACAGAGGAGAGAGGACAGGGATTATCATTCTCCCAATTCCAAATCCTCACCCAGCTGCCTGCACCACCTTGCTTAGGATTCTAGAGATATCTGTGCAGGGGGAGCAAGGCAATGCCAGTTACTTCTCACCAGAGCCTGAGCCCTGTTCTTCCCTGCCTTCTTTCTGACTGGGTGGCTGGGATGGGAGTCTGGAGAATTCCCTTTGCTCCTTTTCCCAGAGTCACCCAGGCCTTGTCTTCCACCTCCCGCCTTTGTCCTCTGAGATGCAGGATGCCCCCGACTAAGGGGGTTATCTCATTTCCTCAGTTACGAAGGAGAGAGAGGAAGAGCCCATCCCATGGAAGAGAACTAGCTCTGCTTCAACCTCCCACCCAAGCTACACTACCTATCTCCACAGCCCTGGTGTCAGCATTGTGTGGGAATTCCTTCCCTATTAACGGGGAGCCTTGATTTTCCCCGGGAGGTTGATATAAACAAGGTGAACACTCTACCATCCCCTATCCAGACACATGGCAGACATCACTAATCAAATGTAATTTTCCACTGAGCCTCAGGGAGGGCTGGTCCCGGCAGGCATTATCGATCTATTGGAGTTTGCATTGTAGAGCAAACCCATTTGTCATTCCTTACATAGTGATGTTTCTGTGGTTCATGGGGGAGGGTGGGAGTAGGGGGCAGTTCTTTAGCTGTCTGTAGCTAACAAGACATGGAAGCGGGGGAGGGAAGAAGAAACTGTTTTCTTAGGTTTCATGTGGATTTAGTTTTAAGTCCAAGAGCTTTACCTGGCTCACCTGCTCTGGGCCTAATGTGGCATCTCCACTAATTTTTTTGGCTGGATAGGAAACAAAAGTGCACGAAACCAGCTCTCCTTAGGCTAGCAGCAGACTTGCTCCTTGGGGAGGAAGGTGATGCATTACAGTCACTGAGGGTCTCAGGGAGGGGGAGGGGTGTCAGGCTGGGCCCGGAGGTCCGGAGCTGGAGGTATTGAGTTCCCTGGCAGCCCAGGCGATCCTGCAGAACAACACACATTCTCCTTGTTCGCCACTGGTGTTTAGACACCGCTGGAATGTCCTGGCAGGACTGTCTGTCCAAATCCATTCAAAATTGATTTTTGTGTCTTCGATGGGGAATTTTGGCCAGGATCCCCATTGCCCCCCATTCAGTTAGACATTCTCCTTTCCCTTTAGTTTATTAGCCGTCTCTCTGTGGGAGTCTGAGCCAGTTCAAATGATCTGAAGCTGTAGGGAGGATCGAGGTGGGTGTGCACTGCAAATCTGAAATGCCCAGATGCATTTGTTTAAAGCAGCAACCTCTCAGCAGGATTGACACAGCCCAACGCTGAGAAATTGCATTCTCAGCCAGGATCTCCCCACTTTGCTAGAGAGCCAGGAAATGGGTAGGAAAGTCCAGTGCCAGAGCAGGGGAAAGGAAAGAGGGAGTCACAGAAGAAAAGCAGAGGATGAATAGGGAAATCCTTGTAGGATTTGCTGCGAGACCAGCTCCTGCACTCTAAGTGTCTTCCTTCAGGCCATGACTTGCTCACATGGTCGGCAGCTGGGGGAGCATCCGTAAATGCCAGGTGCTCTTCGGAGCTCAAGGGGTGGAGGAAGAAGAATCCTATCCTCCAGGAATTCACAGTCAGAAGAGATGACAAGCACACACCTAATGAAAATTAAAATGTGGAGAAGGTGGACAGCTAAGGTACGTTAAGAGGAGTTCAGATGAAGTGGAACTCCACTCTTCTGTGGGTTCTAAGAGCTAGATTTTTTTTTTTTTAGATTTTATTTATTTATTTGACAGAGAGAGACACAGCGAGAGAGGGACACAAGCAGGGGGAGTGGGAGAGGAGGAAGCAGGCTTCCCGCCGAGCAGGGAGCCCAATGCGGGGCTCGATCCCAGAACCCTGGGATCATGACCTGGGCCGAAGGCAGACGCTTAGTGACTTGAGCCACACTAAGAGCTAGATTTTTGAGGTGTGTGTGTGTGTGTGTGTGTGTGTGTGTGTGTGTATGTGTAAATCAAGAGTTCTCTGTCCTCCAGACAAGTGGCTGTCTTCTCAATCTCAGCTTCTTGGCTGTGCAATGGAATCAACTGAAGAGCTCGAACAAATACCAATGCTAGGCTGTATCTGGGGTTCTGATAGGATTGAGCCTGAGTCCACTGGGGGGTCACATGGGGATGGCAATGTCACACTATATGGTGACTGGCTGATTCTGGTTCTTGTCTGCTTTGATCGATGAGCCGGAAAATGGTGAGAGTGGTAGGGTAGTGGGTGGCTTCTGCGGGTCACATGGGAGATACTGCCCTGTTCTCTGGGAGCAGGTGAGGAAGGAAATAGTCTCCGTGTTTGGGAAGTGGAATGTGCACCTGCAAGAGGCAGGGCTCACCATTCAAAGAAACACGTCCTTCTATTTCTTTGATACCAACATACACTCCCGGGCAGATCTTCCCCATTCCCTCTCTCCCTTCCTTACCAATAAATATTTATTGACCTGTGCCATGTCCTAGTCACAGTTCTGGGGATCCAGCAATGAACAACACAGATTAGTTTTTGATTTCAAGGAGTTGACACCTTACGTGTTATCCTCAAGCAGATGCAGGTGGTGGTAGAATTGCATGTGCGTTCTGTATGCAGGACTTTTTCCTAAAGAATTGGCAGTTGGTGCCTTGGTGCTGTATTTTGTGGCTGTCCTGGCATCTTTGGTAAGCCCAGTATCCCATTATCCCTGCCCAGGCGCCGGATATGTGGGTGAGCCCTTTTGGATGGGCCAGTCCAGTAGAGGTCCCAGAGGACTGAAGCCCCACCTGACGTCACCGTGAGCAGAAGACCCTCCCAGGTTGCTGTGTCGCTTTCACATTCAACAAAGATGTCCCCTGCCCCTGGCAAAGATGGTGAGATAACGATGATGCAATGGGGGAAAGAATTATATCAGGCCATGGAAGACCTGGGTCCAAATCTTGACCCTCTCACTTACTAGATAGAATACTTTGGGCAAATTACTTAGCCAGGCTCTTTCAGGTTCAATTTTCACTAATTGTTGTAACCAAATATTTTCTGAGAGCTTGTTGTGGGCTACTTACTACATTGAGAACTTTATACATGTCCTTTTGTTCTAATCCTCACTTCATTCCTACGAGATAGATGCTGTTATTATAGGACTCAGGGAGATTAAAAAGCATGTCCGAGGTCTCATGGCTGGTAAGGAGCAGGACGGGAACAAAAACCCAGGCTGTGTGACTTCAGGGCCTGGGCTCTCGCCATACATTGGAATAATAATATTTCCCCACTCACTTGTTCTGAAGACTACCTTATTTATCACGTGAGAGCAGAAGGCAACCCAATTATTGCCTGACACACAGGAGCTTTTCAATCACTGCCTGGTGATTCTTCAATTCAGATGCTTTATGATGCTGTATTAGCCTTTCCTTAAATCCTGACCTTACGCTAACAGGAACACAAAAGGGACAACGTATCTAACAGTGTTCTGCAATGTTCCCAGTCACACTTAGCAGCGATCGTAATAAATAAATATGTATACAGTGCTGTAATAAGACGTGCATCCTCTGACCTGGGTTTGCTTCCTGGAATCACCACGACGTTGGGCATTCTATAGTTGTTTATAGAAAGATGAAGAAAGTGACATAAGGATAACATTACTCTTTGCCACTGTTATGAAAAGATCGTTCAGATCTCACTGGAGAAATTAGTAATAGTATGATTAATAGTCATGACAACCAAAATGGGGCTTAATATTTCTGTAGCATGTTTTCATCAGGAGATCTTCAAGCCAGATCCCTGTATTCCTCTTTGTACTCAGCCTCACTTTTCAGAGCTTTGCTTCTCTGTGGCTTTCGACAGTGCTGGGTACTCCTCCTGCCCACCTGCCTTCCAGGATATCAGTCTCTTGTTTGCTCACCCCTGAAACTGGTCTTCTCGATCTGCCCAGCACTTAAATGTTGGAGCTGCTAATTTTGAGGCAAGGCACCACTCCTTTACTAATTTATTCAGCCATTCAGTGAAGATTTCTCAAACCCCTACAATGTGCCAGGCACTGTTCTAGGTGCTGTGGATACAACAGTGGATGGAACAGACCTTATGGAACTTCCATGCTCAAGGGGGAGACAGATAATGAAATAAATCTGGGAATTAGATAGTGTGATAGATGATGGTAAGTGTAGGAAGAAAAATAAAGCAGGAAAGGAGGGGGGGGGTACTAGCATTTGATTCCGAATAGGCACACTAATAGGCACACTGAATAGGCAATTCTAAGAAGATATTTACCCAAGGATGTGAAATCAGGGAGGGAGTGTGTCCTGTAGCGTCTGGGGGGAAAAGGATTAAAAAGAGAGGGAATAGCAAGTACCAAGACTCCAAGGAAGAGCCTGCTCAGCGAGTTTGAGGACCATCAGAGAGGCCATGCGTGGAGTGAGTTGAGTGCGTGAATGAACAAGAGTGCATAGAAAAGGAGGTCGTGGGAAGGCTCCTCCTGACACCACTGTGAGGTCACTGGCTTTTAGCCATCTCAGGGCTTTGAGAAGAGAAATCATATCTGACTTATGTTATAAACGGATCACTTTAGGTGCTGGTGGAAAACCGACTGTGGTGGGGGTGGGGTGGCAGGAGTAGGAAGTAGGAAGACCAGTTGGGAGGTTATTCTAACATCTAGGTGCAAGAAGAGCAAGGGGACTTGATCTAGGGTGGCAACTTGCCAGGGCAGTGGCAAATGGGGTTCATCCCAAATGGTAGCCCCAGCTCAGATACCAATTTGTACCATGGACAGGTCTCCCCTAAAGTTTTCAGGAATAGGGGCAAGAGTACAAATAGAGGTCTCCAAACATTTAAAAGGCTTAATCAAGCTAACAAACTTTTATTTTTTTATTTTTATTTTTTAGAATTTACTTATTTATTTGAGAGAGAGAGAGAGAGAGAGAGAGGGAGAGAGAGCTTGCATGTGCACACATTGGCGGGGGAGGGGCAGAGGAAGAGGGACAAACTGACTCCCCGCTGAGTGCACAGAGATGGTTGAGATGCTGGGCCCAATTCCAGGACAGATCCCAGGACTCCGAGATCACGACCTGAGCCAAAGTCAGACGTTTAACTCACTGAGCCACCCAGGCACCCCATGCTAACAAACTTTTAAACAAAATTACTTTATTCCTCCTGCCATGGCAATATACCTTCATAATGACAAAATAAAAAATTATTATTAGGGAGCAATCATGTTTCCCTGGAGCCACTGAGGTGATTGCAAATCCCATAGAGTTAGGGCTGCTGCTTCCACCCGGCCTGTGAACTGCCTGGGAGCACGAGTGATGAACCCATGTGAGCCAAATCTGCACATGCATTCTCCTCTCTCACCTTCTAGCAGGATGTATACCCCTCTCTTTTTTTTTTTATGAATTCATATTTTATCCTCTCCCCCGCTTTTAACATAAATTACACATACTGCTATTCCCGCACTTGGTTTTTTTCTCTTAACAATGTATCTTGAAGATCTTTGCATGATAGTGCACAGAGAACACTCTCATTTAAAACATTTTTAATGAGGGCACACTGTTTTTTCTATATGGGTGGACCATAATTTATTTAACTAGTCTCCTACTGGTAACTGCTTAGGTTGTTCCCAGACTCTTGGTCTTTTTTTTTTTTTCTAGTTTCAGAGGTAGAGTTCAGTGACTCATTCAGTTGCATGTAACACCCAGTGCTCATCACATCAAGTGCCCTCCTTAATGCCCATCACCCAGTTACCTCACCCCCCACCCATCTCCCCTCCAGCAACCCTCAGTTTGTTTCCTAGAGTTCAGCATCTCTTATGGTTTGCCTCCCTCACAAATTCCATCTTATTTTATTTTTCCTTCCCTTCCCTCATGTTCATCTGTTTTGTTTCTTAAATTCCAAATATGAGTGAAATCATATGTTATCCGTCTTTCTCTGACTGATTTATTTCGCTTAGCATAATACCCTCTAGTTCCATTCACATTGTTGCAAATGGCAAGATTTCATTCATTTTGATGGCTGAGTAATATTCCATTGCATATATATACATATATATACACATACCACATCTTTTTTTTTTTTAAACAAATGTGCACAGGGTCCAAGACATGGTTTCTGTCTTGGGTCCAAATCAAAGGGGGCTAAGTTTACTTTCCCACATTTCAGGAGTGGCAAATGTTTCTCTAGACAGTGGTTCTGGTCTCCCTGCTGGGAAGAACCAGGTTTTGGTTCCATTGGGTGGGTTCTGTTTTTTTAAACAGCTTTATTGAGATGTAATTGACCTACAAAATTCATCTGTTTAAAATGTACATTTCAGTGATTTTTAGTATATTTACAGAATTGTGCATCTATCTCTGCTGTTTATTTTAGAATATTTATATAATGCCCCAAAGAAATGTTGTACCCACGAGCAGTCACTCTCCATTTTTCCCTCTCTCCTCCTGAAAACCTAGACAACCACTAATCTATTTTCCATCTCTAGAGCTTTACCAGTTGTGGGCATTGCATATAAATAGAATCAAATAATAGGTGGTCTTCTGTGACTGCCTTCTTTGACTTAGCATCATGTTTTCAAGGTTCATCCATGTTGTAGCATATATCTGTCCTTCATTCCTTTTTATGGCTGAATGATATTCCATTGTATGGCTATCCCATATTTGATTTACTCATTCATCCTTTGAACATTTGGATTATTTCTATATTGGGATTATTATGAATAATGCTACTCTGATCATATGTGAACGAATATTTGAGTGAACATGTGTTTTCATTTCTCTTGGGTACATACCTGGGAAGGAAACTGCTAGGTCATTTTGAGGAATTGCCAAACTGTTTTCCATGGCAGCTGCACCTTATATACGCCCACCAGCCACATATGAGGGCTCCAGTTTCTCCATATTCTCAGCAATACTTGTTACCATCCGTCTTTGATTATAGCCATCCTAGTGATTGCAAAGTGGTGTCTCGTGGTTTTGATTTGCATTTCCATGATAAGTAATGATGTTGGGCATCTTTTTTTTTTAAAAGATTTTATTTATTCTACAGAGAGAGAGACACAGCGAGAGCAGGAACACAAGCAGGGGGAGTGGCAGAGGGAGAAGCAGGCCTCCTGCTGAGCAGGGAGCCCGATGTGAGACTCAAACCCAGGATCCTGGGATCATGACCTGAGCCGAAGGCAGACGCTGAAAACTGAGCCACCCAGGCACCCCTGGGCATCTTTTCATATGCATGTTGGCTATTTGCATATCTATTCTGGGGAAATGTGTATTCAGATCTGTTGCCTGTTTTTTTTTAAAAATTGGGTTGTCTTTTTATTGTTGAGTTCTAAGAGTACTCAGTATGTTCTGGACACTAGTCCCTTATCATGATCTGCAAATATTTTCTCCCCTTCTGTGGGGTACCTTTTCACAATTCTTAATTCAGCTCGATTACTGACTTTTCTAGGTTTTGGAATGCTGTCTGGGCCTTGCTACTTCTGGCCCTTATCAAGTCACAGAACATTAGAGAAAGGAACAAACATTTATTAAGTATCCTTCATGACTTATTCACTTTAATTTCCACATAGGTCAATGGTATATATTTGTTGGTCCCATTGTATAGTGATAAAGCTGAAGCTCAGAAACAGTAAGGTACCTTGGCCAATGTCCCCCAACTAGTAGGACTGTAAAAGGAGATTAAACCCATAGATGTTTGATTATAAATCCATGCTTTTTACTCTAGCTAGTAGGTCCCCTCCTATCACAAGGAGTTGACACCAGATTCATCAGAATTATAAAAACAAAATACTGATATCAAAGAAACAATTAAGGGCTTGGCCTGAAAAGCCATTCACCTAACGTCACCTCCATTGAAAGGAGTGGGAATTGTGTGTATCTGGGAGCCTGGCCTGGGAATGAGAAATCTCAAGTGAGGGCACGTGAGTATTGTTGGTAAACCATTGTGTTTGCTCTTCCTCTTTGAGCGTGTTGGGGTAACTCCACATGGCAACTATTTATTACTGCACTTGGCACTGCAGCCTGGGAGTGGGCAAAGTGGGGCCCCAGGGCATGCTAAGAAACTCATTACTGAAGCAGATAAAGCAGCTTGAAATCAGCAGCTGGCCTGGATTTCCTGGTGAGATTAGGGGGACAGATATTGCTGGCAGGGAGAAGGACCATGGGTAATGTCCTGGGAGAGTGAGTGGCTGTGGAAAGCTGAGAGGGCCAGCTTCAAACAATCCTTTGTCTCTGGAACATGATGTTGGGGGCATTTGATAAAATAGGATCCCAAGGCTGAAGTGACAAAGTTGTATGGAAAGGAACTCTCCTGGTAATGAAGTCCTTTACTCCAGCCCACATTTTTTTTTTTTCTCTTGGAAAATTAACCAGAGGTCTCTTATATGCCTTTAAAGCATACTCCAAGTAGGCTTTTCTAAAACTGCCAGGCGAGTTGGAATTGACCAGTGTTGGAGATAAGGATTCAGTAGCTGGTATTCCTTCCTATCCAAGATACGTCCCCCTGTTTCCAGTCACTGTTTTAATCTGGCACAATCAGCACAGGTCAGCAGAGCCAATGGTGCGCACTGGTCAGTGGTGTGCATTTGGTGAGTGGGGTGATTTTTGAGGGGGGTTAAAAAGCCTTCAAGTGCTTTCCTGAGTCTTTTCCAACTCTGCACTAGAGAGCCATATAGGGTGCTGGTGATGGCAGTTTGCTAAATTCTGATATAACTGAAGGAGTAGGGTTTGCCAAGGCTTAAGACCCCCTCTTCAAATAAGATATTCTAAATCACTAATTCTTTCAACAAAAAATTATTAGGCACATGGTATTGCCTTGATAGCAGACACCATGTTAGGTGTTCTGCATCACAGTAAATTCAAAGACATGGCCCTTACATTCATAAAGCTGACTGTGTAGTGGGTAGAGGATGCCATGGAGGGGTAAATGAATTGGCTATTACAGCTCAGTCAGGAGATACAGTGTTCTGTTGTCTGAGAAGGCAAATCCAAATTGAGTTGGGAGGATCAGGGGTGACATCCAGGAGAAACCGACTTTTTAATTTCAAGAGTTGCCTTTAAGACATTTTCTAAACTCCATGCCATTTGTTTCTTGGAACAAAAAAAATAAGTCTGGAAATCATTACACTCCTACATGTCTTGGTGGGTGTACCACGAATGCAAGGCCTGACTTCTCTTTACCTGGCCAAACCTCAGACTTGTGTTTGCAGTGAGTATCCTTGAGGCATGAGATAATAGCTCACTCTAGGACAAAGAGCAGGCAGGCTTAGTGCTTGCTATAAAAGTAGTAGATTCCCCCAGGGGCACCTAGGTGGCTCAGTCAGCTGAGCGTCCGACTCTTAATTTCAGCTCAGGTCATGATCTTGTGGTTGTGGTATCCAGCCCTACGCTGGGCTCCATGCTCAGTGCAGGAGTCTGCTTCACATTCTTTCTATCTCCCCCTCTGCTCCTCCCCACCTCAAACAAACAAACAAACAAATAAATAAAATCTTAACAAAAAAAGTAATAGATTCCCTCAAGCTCAGTGCTCCTCAGCAGCAATACAAACTCACTTTGTGCAAAGCATCCCTCTGGGCCTGATTCCATTGTCACATGGAGCATAGGGTGAGGGAATCTGATGCAAATGTGCTGGCACCCATGTTGCTTGCTGTGCCATGAGTGATAACGTCCTTCATCTCTGACCCAAGAGTCTTGTGTCTTCTGCCATTGTCCATGAAACAGTAATATGCTAACTTACTAGCTCGTATAATCTGAGACCCAGCAGTGCCTGTTTCACCATGTGAAGGAATACTCTTTCTTGGTTAGAAAGGAAGAGGAGGGCCCCAGGGTCAGTTGGCTGGAGCCCCCAAACTGTCACAGACACATAAAAACGTAGTTCTCCTTGAACTGCTACCATCATGGTGCTGTGGGGGAGATGATCTGGAATGAAATGAGATGAATTTTTCTAGAGCACAGGTTTCCAAAGTTTTTCATTTTGACAGCTGATCAAATAATTTATATGAAACACCAGTATATATGAGGAACCCAGAAAATTACCTCTTTAAGGATGTATGTTGGGCTTGAGAGCTACTTGCTTTTTGCAATTTAGATGTATTTCAGCAAAGTACATTCATAATTCTATTTTGGTGGGAGTTGACCTGTAAGGCAGCCTAGGTATCCCTGTGCTAGTTCAAATACAAGGTGTTTGGCAGTGGAGGGCTCTTGCCAGGAAAAGCAGCTAAACCTCCACACACAGGCTTCATGCAGAGGCATTTACCTTTGTGGATTTGCCACATTCTACTATCTGGTGTTTAGCCTTATGGTTTTAGAGACTTGATTTATCAGCTCAACAGGAGTGACTTTGAGGGTTGATTTACATTATCTTGTGCTTAGAAGGCTGATGTACAAACCAGCATCACTTTTGTTCAAACTAGAGAAAGGTGCCCCTTCTACTTGGCCAACATAGTTCTACACCAAGGGCTTGGTGAGAGAAATGCACAGGAGGAAGCAAGACACCCCCCCCCGCTCCACTGAGCACATTGTGCAGGACACCATCCACACAATGCCATGCAGTGGTCCATGGCACTGCAGCTCTGTTTAACGCTGCATCTGCAGTTGGGTGCTGAGCTCCCGAGTAAGTGACTATGCCCTAGTTGTTCTTTTTAAAAAAGTTTTAAAGTATTTGAGTTTATTAAAGAATTGAAGTATGATTCCATTGTTTGCAGAATTCCTGAAACAGCAACTGAATCCCACAGTTTGAGATTCAGTGTACAAAAGATTGAGTTAAAATCCATAGCACTTGGGGCGCCTGGGTGGCTCAGTCTGTTAAATGTCTGCCTTCGGCTCAGGTCATGATCCTGGAGTCCCGGGATCGAGTCCCACATCAGGGTCCCTGCTCAATGGGGAGTTTGCTTCTCCCTCTGCCCCTCACCCTGCTCTTGTGCTCTCTCTCTCTCTCAAATAAATAAATAAAAAGATCTTTAAAAAATAAATAAAATCCATAGAACTTGTAGGAAGATATCAAATTAAAAATAAGATAATAATAATACCTTAAATTATATACATGTTATGGTTTACATGTATTTTAACATATATTTCTCTTCCATTCCTTGAAACAAACTAATACAGCAGGCATTTATTTCTAAAAGAATGGAGATTTCTGATTTAGAAAATCCTTTTACACATATTAGCACATTTGATCTTGTATATATGTGTGTGTGTGTGATTATAATAGTCCTGTGAGGTTGATCGGTTAGTTTTCCGTTGTTTTATGGTTGAGAAACTGAGACTCAGAGAGGTTGTTTGACTTACTCAAGGTCACACAGCTCATAGATGTTAGAGATGGATTAGAAATCCAGCTCTCTTTCCTCCTCTCTGTTTATGATGTGCATAGTTTGGCTTTTGGAGGCGAGTACAGTTCCTCATTAAAGACTGGTGGGTGGTAGGCACCTGGGTGGCTCAGCAGGTAGAGTATCCAACTCTTAATCTCAGGTCTTGATCTCAGCGTTGTGAGTTCAAGCCTGCATTGGGCATGGAGCCTACTTAAAAAAAAAAGACTGATGGGTGGAGCTGTCCCAGGAAGGAGGTGAACCTTACATGTGGTTGCTGTATTCGCTCAGCTCTGGATGGCTTTTCCTGTTTAATAAACTGTGTTAACTTTACTAGCATTTGTTCTTGGCCCCACTACATAGCAGCGGTTTAGGCAATGTGTTGGAAAAATGTGCTAATTGTAAGCTCTAATTTTCTTCCATCTTAAAATAAATGCTTAGCATTTTAGTACTTGGAGAGAGGCATGACACTGTTGCTGGGGACTCACAGTGGTGGTGGCTCAAGGGATGGGCTGGAGGGTGTGGGAGCAGAATGTACAAGGGTAGAGAAATAGAAGTTTGCAGACGGTCCTGGGGCCTGGGGCCTATTTGGTCAGAGGGGTGTGTACACGGGTGTGTGCCAGTGGGAGGGGGAGGTGCTGTGCAGAGAGAGGCAGAGGGAAGGGGTAATGGAAAGTTCAGGAAGGATACCATCAATGCTCCTTGTTCCAGAAGAAGGGAGACTCTGATAGTTCATATGGCTTGTTGCTATGTGGCAACTTTAAGTGGATGAAGTATATGGTCATGAGTTGCATAGATTACGGAATTATTCTCTCATCCAAGAAGTGTTTTTTGAGCACCTGTGTGTCCCAGGCACTGTGTTCCATGCTGGGCAGATAGTGGAGACAAGGCAGCACATGAACACCAGAACTGGAGGGGACCTGGAAGATAATCTCTTCAACTCTTTATTTTATAGTCATAGAAACTGAGGCCCAGAAAGGGTGATGAACTGGAGTCATGTCACTCAGCTAGTTATTGGCAGAGACTAGACAAGAATGCACATCTCCTTTTTTTTTTTTTTAAAGATTTTATTTATTTGAGAGAGAGAGAGAGAGAGAGAGAGAGAGAGTGTGCATGAGTAGGGGGAGGGCCAGAGGGAGAGGGAGAAGCAGACTCCCTACTGAGCAGGGAGCCTGATGTGGGGACTCCATCCCAGGACCCTGAGGTCACGACCAGAGCCAAAGGCAGACACTTAACCGACCCAACCACCCAGGGTCCTCAAGAACTCACGTCTCTTGATCCTGGGCCCAGATTTCTACTCAAGTCCTCTTTACTGCCACCAAAATGTTCCACCTCTTCGTGATGGGGAGCCATGGATCTACGGAAGTAGGCTCTATTGTATTAGTGAGGGCAAATGCTGGTGGCTACAGGAAATAAGTGGCCTAATCAATAGAAGTCGATTTCTCCCTTGTGCTGCATCCTTTCGGCAGCTGGAATCTGCATCGTCAGATTGGGTTATCTTTAAACCCTGGCTTCTCGGGTCATCTGAAGGACCTGGGTTTTGCTAAGAGGGCGGTTTCACAGGCCAGGCCTGGAAGTGGCACTCCCAATTCCTTGGCTAAACCTCACTCATTTGGCAAGACCTCGCTGTAAGGCAGGCTGGGAGATCTGTGTAGTGGCCCCAGATGGAGGAGGGAGCAGATTTGGCAGGCAGTTAGCTGGTCACTGTCATGTACGCTACCTATGAGTTTCCCTGTAGGCTAGGAAAGGGAAAGTCATAGAGTACTTGTCACAAAAAGAGGATGCTGGCTGTCATAGAAGTGAGAGTCATTCTGGTATGTCCAAGTCCTCCTCCAGTGGTGTTCAGGACATACTTCCAATCCTTGCTTTTCCGTGGTTTTCTCTTCCTAATAAAATTTCCCTTGGCTTGCTGAAAGCCAGCTCAGCGTGATTTGGAAGGGCACAAACATGGTTTCAAGGAAGAGGGAGAGAAGTCGGTGGATGGGCTTTCAGCAAAGGCTCCCCGTGACTTGCATGTGTGGAGTCCTGTACTGGGCAATGTTGAACCTGATGCCCTCGAAAATCTTAGTCTTATTCCTTCGCTGATGAGATATGAACCTTCATAAGCCCTCATGTTTGGATAGTGCCTCTTGGCTTACAAAGAGCTTTCTAGAACATTATCTTACTTTGGCATCACATTAAGCCCCAGTGATGAAGAAGGAAGAGGAAGGAAAGGAGCTAGCAGGAACCAAGGGAGTTCAGAGAGAGGGGAGGTTATTTCCAGCTGAGAGAGGGGCACACCTCGCTGAGGAAGTGGCATTTGAGACGGGCTCACAGAAGACAGCATCCCAGGGGGAGACCCCGTCATGGGCAAAGGCGCAGAGGGGTGAAACCCTGGTGCGTCTTTGGGACTGGGAGGTGAGGTCAGCTTGGCTGGAACACAGACTGCCTGCAGGAGAACAGTGGAAGCCGGGCTGGCAAAATCGAGTGGGTGCCCGAGGCAGCATTGTTACTATCCTTAGCCTTACTGCTTTCCCTGAAACCTCTTTCCAGATCACCGGCCAGAGGCTAGGCACTTTGCTGGGTGTGGGAGACACACACAAATATAACACACGGTTCTGGCCATTAAGGAGCTTATGGCCCCACTGAGGAGAAATGGCACCACACTCGGCAACCTTTAACGAAATGTATAGGGGCTGCTTGTAAAGTTTGCACTTCCATTTAATGTGTGCGTGCTTTCCTGCTCAAATCAGGAAAACAGAAGCCTCCCAATGTTCCCCTTTCACATGCTTCTAGAGCTCTCCCTTGAAAGGCCCTAGAATGGTCTTTGGGGAGGCAGAGTAAGCCGAGTGGTTAAGATCATAGTCTTTGGCGTCCAAAGGCCTGGGTTGAAATCCGGGTTTCACCACTGATGGCATATGACCTCTGCTGGAGTCTTCAGTTCTCTAGTCTTGGTTATCTTATCTGTAAAATGGGTGCAAACGCTACCTGGTTGATTGGGTTGTCATGAGTATCAGTTGGGACAATGCAGGGAAATGCCTAGTGCCATGCGTGGCATGCAGTGAACACTCAGTACATGCTGGAAAAAGGAAAAAGATGCTGGGACGCCTGGGTGGCTCGGTCGGTTAAGCATCTGCTTTCAGCTCAGATCATGATCCCAGGGTCCTGGGATCAAGTCCTGCATCAGGCTCTTTGCTCAGCGGGGAGCCTGCTTCTCCCTCTGCCTGTTGCCCGCCCTCCTCCCCGCCCCCTCCCCCACTCATGCTCTCTCTCTCTGACAAATAAATAAATAAAAGATTAAAAAGAAAAAAGAAAAAAAGATGCTGTTGGCCATGCTTATGTAGCCTGTTGAGCAGAAGTCGACTCTCTGAGTGGGGAGAGCCCCAAAGAACATGGTCTTCTCAGAGAGCCCCCACGCAGCAATGAAAGCTGGGCTGGTGGTCCAGATCCTTGGCGACATTTCTTGGCTTGGAGAGTAGAGATTTCTTAATAAGTCAGGTGTTTCTTGGAGACACACGCTGCACTCACACCCTCTTCAGCAGTGCCTGGAATGCAGGGAGGATCTTTGGAGCATGTCACCACGGACTGTAACAGCCTGTTCTGGTGCAGCGTGTTTGCAGCGGCCAAGCCAATGCCGGTGTCAGGGGAGTGCGGGGGTCGCTGTGCCAGGAGCCCAGCTCTGGGGCGGTGGACACTGTATTCCTTGGACGCTCTCGGACTCCTTGAGCGCTTCCTTCCATTATACCGCCCGCAGTGACTCTGCATACTCTCACACACAATTGGCTTTCCTCTCTTAAGAGTTTGGAATATTTCAGGCCTTGCGAATCAGCTGTGTTTATCAGATAGCCTTTGTTTTCCCCTTCTCCGATAGGAAACTCATTAGAAACAAGCACGAACAATCACCCTTCAACCCTGAGTTTAAATTGTCCCCTGAGGCCCAGGAATTTGCCTTCAGGGCATTATGTCACTCAGGGTGGCTCAGCTGCCAAGTTAGGTCCCAAGCAAGGTGGGGCTGATGATCAAATAACCCTCCAGGAGCTGAGGATTTGAGGTTCCCTAAAGAGAGTGCTTTCCCTCTGTGACCCTATTCACGGGAAAGGAGAAGCTGGGGCCATGCACATGTAACTGTGCACAGTGCGCTGCCTCGAACCCTTGATGACCCTGTATCCTCTGACCTGTCCCGTGCCCACGCCGGCAGAGGGGTCCTCGGCTTGCATGGGAGAAACAGGAGGGACACAGTGAGTGGAGCCACCCCTCCCCTGGAAAAAGAGGCCCCTTCAGGGACCGCAGCAGGTGGTCTTTGACTCCTGGGGACAGCCCGTCCTGGAGTGACTCTCCGTGGAGAATGGATGGACATGGAACTTGAAAGAGGGGCCCTACTGTGAAGGAGTCTGGGTACTCAGGGCAAGCAGGACTCCTGCAACAGGCTCCAGGGTGACCGGGGCTGTGCTGGCCTTGAACTCTCCCGTGCGGCAGCCGGTCCTTCCTGGGAGGGCCCTGGGAGCGCATGGAGACGGTGGAGGGGCTCAGGCCCCCGTGTCCCAGTGGGCTCCACTCCACTTGGTCCCGCCCTTCTCAGCTGGGCGACTTCATCACTCTACCTAAGCTGTCTGGGCCTCAGCTTTCTAATTTGTATTATTTATTTTTATGAGGCTAGGAATAACACTTACCTTAGAGGCTAAAGGAAAAAGTGCTTGTCGGGGGCAGCCCAGTGTCTCAGTCTAACAGGTGGCTGAGCAATGGTAGCTGGATGCTTCGAACCACAACCCACTCTAGAGAAACTGAGACTCGGGGCCCGTCTGGGCCTCGGAACATCCCCGTGCAGAGCACCCAGAGCATGGTGACAAGATGCGCTCACCTCCGTGTCTCTCTCCTGGCCTTCCTCCGGTTGGGGCACGGGGTGGGGGTGGGGGGCAGCAGGGTGGAGGCAGAAGAAGCAGATATTCCGGGGGGCACCTTGCGGGAAGACGGTTGTTGTCCAATGGCCTGTTCAGGGCCCGCACGCAGTGTGACGTCTTTGTTGTTTACTGTGACTCCTTCTCGAGAATTTCCTAAGTAGCTCTCTCTGTTAGGGGAAGGTATAGAAAAAGGGAAGCAATATTTGGTATGTTATTACTTGCATGGCGAGGTAGGAGCTTCATCACCGTCATTAGCAGAGAGGTAATCACCGGCTTACTCTTCGTCACAATTATTAGGGGGCAGAATCAGAACTTCAACCTGCTTCCCGACACCACTGCATTCCCCATCCGCCTCCTTTCCCTGTCTCCCCAGTGATGCCTTTCTCTCTCCATGCTTCCTCCCGTGTGATACCTTAATTCGTATCTGAGAACACTGTAGCTATCTGCTAACACTCTCCGCATCGGCTAATGCCTTCATAATCGGCTAATGCCAAAAGGATGAATGGGGCCTGTGTGCTCAGAAACCAGCCAGGAGGCAGGCAGATTCCCAGACAGGTAAGAGAGGAGACACAGAGGAGAAACTGTCCTCATTAGTGGGCTGCTTCCTGGCTGGGCCTGTGCCAGGCCAACCTCAAAGGTGTCCTGCAGGCAAAGAAATGTTTGCACTGACTTTGAGCCCGAAAATAGGAAACATAAAGGCCCAGAGCAGGGGCCACCACACTGGGTGCAGATACACAGTGTGCTATGCAGGGGCACAGACAGCTGTCTCCCTATGGCAGCTCCATCGTCCCCAGCCACGGGGCTCGGAGGCCCGAGGAGAAAATGCTGTGTAAATTTCCTAGCGCGGTGCCGGGTACACAGGAGGTGGGCTAAGAGGTGCCCCAGTTTTTGTGAAAGATCACTTAGGATCAGCAGTGTCCCACCCCTTTTCAGGGAGCTTCCTCCTTCAGTTCTGTTCTTTCCTGAGTTCTCATTCACTCTTTGTCTCTGTCACCATTCCTTTCAGGGTCTGATATGCTTGAGTGACTCTTCAGCCAGGACACAATTTCTCTGGTCCCTGTGATAGAACTACTTGTTTAAAGACGTCTACACTTGCTACTTTTACTTCCTCACCTCTCATTCATTCTTTTTTTTTTTTTTAAGATTTATTTGAGAGAGAGAGAGAGAGAGAGAGAACAAGCAGGGGGAGGGGCAGAGAAAGAGGGAGATAAGCAGACTCCCTGCTGAGCGGGGGGCCAGATGTGGGGCTTGATCCCAGGACCCTGAGATCATGACCTGAGCTGAAACCAAGAACTGGAGGCTCAACTGACTGAACCACTCAGGTACCCCCTCTCATTCATTCTTAAAAATGTTTGTATGTGTACTATCACATATTCACACAAGAATATATAAGTAACTTGTTTGTAAGTACAATATTAGTTAAGTTAGGCTAAGCTATGTTGCTGTGATGTATAAGCTCAAAATTTCAGTAGGTTAACAGGCTAGGCATATGGCCATCTCTACGTCATCTTTGTTTCAAGGATTTTATTTATTTATTTGACAGAGAGAGAGCACAAGCAGGGGGAGCAGCAGAGGGAGAGGGAGAAGCTGAGCAGGGAGCCCAATGCGGGACTCGATCCCAGGACCCTGGGATCATGACCTGAGCCGAAGGCAGATGCTTAACTGACTGAGCCACCCAGGTGCCCCTCCATCTCTACTTCAAATGGTGTCAGACCAAAGGTGGTATTCTTCCATTTGATTTTTCTACTCAGCAATGTTCCTAAGAGTCATACAAGGTGATATAGATAGCTACAATTTGTTTTACAGTTCATTTGTACTGCTTGCTAGATAAAACAGTTAAATAAATCCAATGCACTCATCACTCAACTTCAGCAATTATGAATACATGATCAGTCTTGTTTCATCTACAGCCTTACCTTCTTCTCCTACCTCAGAATTATTCTTAAAAAAATCCCCAATATTACATTATTTCATCTGCAAATGTAAATCATACCTTTAAATTTATATTTTAAACTGTTTGTTGCTGGTGTGTAGAAATGCAAATGGCTTGAAAATTGAAATACAAGAGCTAATAACTTTGGAAATCTCTTATTTATAATGATCTGTCTATAGATTCAATTGAGTCTTCTGCATAGACAATCATAATCATCTGCTAATACGGTTTTGTTTCTTTCTTTTTAATACTTGTTCCTTTTATTTATTTTTCCTGTCTTACTACACCATGTCTTCCAGTTCGGTGTGGAAGAGAGGTGGTGATATCTTTGGTTTTTTCTGTTTTAATGGGACTGATTCTAATATTTCATACTAAGAATGATGCTTATTGCAGGTTTAATGGGTTAGTTCATGAGGTTATGAAAGTTTGTTCCTTGTTATGCTGGTTTCCTAAGAGGATTTAAAATTTTTAAAAAAGATTTATTTATTCATTTTAGAGAGAGGGAGGGGCAGAAGGAGAGGGAGAGGTTGAGAATCTCAAGCAGACTCCACACCCGAGTGCTGAGCCCAACGTGGACCTTGATCCCACAACCCTGAGGTCATGACCTGAGCCAAAACCAAGAGTCAGAGGCCTAACTGACTGAACCATCCAGGTGCCCCTTTAAAATTTTTAAAATTATGAATAGTTGTTGAATTTTATCAAAGCCTTTTTCTGTTTGTACTGAAAAGATGATATGGTGCTTTGGATACTTCTTGTGCCAAATCCTCGGATTCTCTCCACTTCAACTTTCTCTTATTCCAGCCACTGCTGCAGTGATCAATTTTGTGTGAGTTACGACCAGCTTTTTGCATGTACCCTCTGGCAGCACCTAACCTAGGGCCCCACCACGTGTTTCTACCCTTTTTGTTGATGCCATGGTGGGAGCCGGTATGGGAACCACTCAGCACTCACCAAAATTTATTCACTGAGACAAAAGATTTGTCCTTCTCCTGTATGGATAGTACCAAGATGCATTTTACATGACAATTCAAACAGTCCGGGGGGATTAAGTCACCTATGCAGTGGCCAGCCTGATAACTCATCTTTTTGTTGGTTCTCCTTCCCTTCTGACTCTCCTTTCTTCTTGCTCTTCACTCCGGCTCTTTGGCTCTCACTCCTCAGAAATTTACTCACACCTTAGCCTTTGTTTCTAGAGAACCCGGGTTAAAGATCTGGTTTTTCTCCTCTAGTCTATTAATGTGTTGAATTACACTTATAAAGAGTTTCTGATGTTAAATTACCCTTGCATTTCTTTGGGTTGACAAGCCTGGGCACAAAGCGATACTTAAAAAAAAATTTCTGGAGTCTTTTGCTAACATTTGGTTTGGAAATTTCACATCTGTGTTCATGAGTAAGATTGCAGTATATTTTTTCTTTCTTCGAATCTCATTGTCTGGTTTTGGTGTCAGTGTTATATTAACCCCATAAAATGAATTGTAGAGTGTTCTTTCTTTTTCTGTTCCCTGGAAAAGACGTTTGAAGATAAGAAAGGTCCATTCTTTGAAAGTTTGTAAAGTGTACCTGTAAAATTGTCTGGGCCTGGTGTTTGTTTTCAGAAGGATTTTTATTGCTGATTAAATTTCCTTAGTGGTTATAAGATTATACAGGGTTTCTATTTCTCCTTGAGTCAGTTTTGGTCACTTATTTTTTTCCCTAGGAATTTATGTATTTTAATCTACACTTTCAAATTTATTGATGTTAAATTTAAATTTAATTTAAAGTTAAATTTTTTACATTAAGTATTCACTGATAACTTTCAATCTCTGTGATAGTGCTATAGATTTCCCTTCATTCCTACTTTAATTTGTATGTTCTTTTTTCTTTGATTGGTCTTGCTACTGGTTTATCTGTGTAGTCTTTTCAAACCCCCCAAAACAAAAACCCCCCAAACTTTCAGCTTTGTTGATTCTTTCCATTATCTTTTTGTCTTACACTATGTTAACATTATTCTTCTGTTCTCTCCACCACTTTTTCAGTTGGTTGCTTAACTCATTAATTTTAAACCTTTATTCTTTCCTAATACAAGTGTTTACAAGTATAATTTCCTTTGAAGTATTGTTTTCATTGCACTCCGTAAGTTTTGATATGTAGCGTTATTGTTATGTTTGAGTTCTATGTATTTTTAAATTTCCATTTGGTACCTCTTTTTCCCATGAGTAATTTATACTTTTTTTTTTTTAATTCTCAGTATGTTTTAAAAGTTATCTTTTTGTTACTGAGGCCTAACGTAATTGTGTTATAGTTAGAGACTATCTTCTCTATGACATTCACTCATATCTTCTATATGACACTTTTTTGAGACTTATTCTTTAACATGCATGCGTGGCAATTTAAAAATAAATGTTCCATGTTTGAGACACATATTTTCTAATTATGGGAAGCAGGTCTCTAAATATGTGCTTACATTAAGTTTGTCAATGAGTTGTTCTGATCTGTGTTTTTTACTTTTTTGTTTGCTTGATCAATGAATCATTATAATGGTGGATTTGTCAATTCCTCTTGGTACTTCCATCAATTTTTGATCTGTATAATTTGTTGTTATTTCATTAAATATGTGCTAGTTTAGTATTATTATAACACACTGGTTAATCAGATTGTGTAGCAGTCTGCCCTTTACTACATTGTATTGACACCATTTAATTGCCTAATTGTGTGTCTACATTGCCCACAGACTGTCAGTCCTGGGAATTCAGGCAACAAATCTGTCTTATTCACCCAGCACAGTGCTCAATTAATAGTCGTCAAATGAATGGATGCATGAATGAATTGAACTCAACCCCACCGATATGGCAAATGATTAATACTGAGTTCTGTATACTGCGATCTCTCATTTTATGGCAAGTCCTAAATATGCATCAGAATGTCAGATTTGCAATGCATCAGAGGCTAGATTGCAAATATCCACATCTTGGTTTAGTGAGCCCCCTTATTTCACAAAGGACTAATCTGCTGAGGAATCCTGCTGGCTATAGAATTTTGATGGTGACTCTGTTTCCACTTGGTTGGTAATCACTCTTCCTACCCTTTTTGCTTTTTGAGACTTTCTGCTTTGGAGAAAACACACAGTCAGCAGGTTCTTTCCTTCCCTTGAGGTAATATCAAAGTGCTGATGAAGGAAAAGAGAGAGAGTGGCTTTTATAAAGGGGCAGCAGGAAAACCCCCTTCCCATTTGTGTCCGGAGAATCTGAGATTAGGTTGGGAGTTTGCTATGAAAGGATCCAAAAGACTTTAGTTAGCTTTAAAAGAATAAAGCCTTAAAGCCGTATTTGTTGCCAAGAGGATTGACTAAATGAAAGCTCCTCCCTCAGGCTCAACTGTAGATTTGGAGAGGTGGGTAACTATTTTAAGTCAATCAGACAAAACACTTTCATCAGGCACCTGTTGTACACCAGGCGCTGTGCTAAGCATGATGGTTGCAAAGGGGCACGTGACTCTTCAAGGACCTGCAGATCTTTGTGGGCGACAGGCTACATACAGTTACTAGCAATTTCGGTGAGTCTCACACACCTGCCCTGCAGGTGGCATCGGAGGCTCCCCTGGCTGTGAGAGCCAGAGCAAGCTCAACAAAAACAATTTTTTTTTCTTATTTGTGGCATAACTCATTTATATTCATTATCTCTCTTGTTCCTCACCACCACCCTCAGAGTTAACATTTACTGATCCATTTGTAGATTAGCAAGCTGAGGCTCAGAGAGGGACTTTTAACACTTACGGCTTGGCTGCAACATGCTCAGTAGGGTTATAAAGCTATCTAGCACTTACTACGTTCCTGCTATGTGGCAGGCACTGTTCTAATTGTTTTAATACATTACTGCCTTTAATTCTCAAAAATGACCCTGCGAGTGTTGGTACCATTTAATCCCTGCTTTGCAGATGATAAAATTGATGCACGGAGAGTTTTAAAAATGTTAGCAAGGCTAATGAGGGCCAGAGGTGGGATATGAGCCTGCAGAGTTCGGCTCTGGGACGTACATTTTAACCCCTACAGAAGCAACATGATTTAATACAATAATCTTGGACTTGGAACCCTAAGACTCCATCTGAGTCCCAAATCTACGTCCCACCTCCTTGCTACTTAAAGTGGGGTCCGTGGACCCACATTAGCATCATCCCGGAGCTGCTAGAAATGCAGAATCTGAGCTCCACCTCAGACCGACGGGATCAGTGTCATCATTTGGCCTAAATCTTCAGATGATTCACCTGCTCATCACCTGACACTGAAACATTGTCTTACCAGCTTGGCCCAAAAAAGATCCCACAGGGTCTCTCTTTGGCCTCAGTTTCTCCAACTGTAAAATGAGGGCGGCATGTGTGTCCGCTCCCTCTCAGGGCTGCTGTGCAGATCAAAAGGCGGGAGGTATGTGGAGAGGCGTTGTAAATTGCACAGTGTTCTACAAAGGTCAAAGCCAAACAGTGAACCAGAGCATTAAAGCTTTAGAGACAATTCGACAAACAGATAATGCCTTTTATCCCCACAGCCTGGCTGCGCAGGAACTCACAGTGCGGTGTGTTATGCAAAATAACCAGACAGAAGAAATGCCTTTTACAAGCAGTTCCTGGAAATTTCAAGCTTTATCAAGGAATTTGGTTTCTCCAGTTCACTGCCTAGCAAAAATAGCTGAGACTTAATAGGGTCCAGATGTTGACACAGCCACTCACCTTCCCCGTTGCATGGATGCGTTTCATACTGAATTTCACCTAAGGAATTTTAGACTTTAAAGATAATCAAAAACACGGCTAGCTTCCCTTTGGGATTCTTGCTGATTTGGGAGATCAAAGATGTCCCAACAACACAATGAATGTCGACAAAGTTAGGTTTCTTTGTCCGCTAATGAAGAGACTAACTCAGCATAACAATGGTCATTTTAGCGTTTTTGTCCCAGGTCTGCTCAAAGCCACTTCTCTTATCACATATTTTTGTAATCCGCCCCCCCCCCCCACCTTCTTCTCCTCATGCTGTCGGTGAAGGTGGTCGGTGTGCTAACAACATTAGCTTCTGTTTCAAATACAATTAAATGGATGCCCTTGCTGGTTAATTCTTGGCATACCTAAAAAATACTTTCTCTGCGTCTAGGAAAAGTATGAGATGTTTAAATTCCAAACAATGAACGACTCCCAAGGGCATCTCACATGGAGTTCGGTGGGATGAGAATCTGGCCCAAAGGAAAGGCACCCCCCGCCCCACGGTGGCCCCTCACTTTTTCCGGAGGCGGCCTGATTTGACTTTCTGTGAAGGGCTGAGAAATAACATAACTCTTGACTTTCGAGAGAGCCCCGCACCCTCATAGACCCACATCTAGAGACCAGGCTGTTTTCATTACACACTCACTGGAATGCATGGGATCTACGACGGGTCTCCGGGGATCGCACAAACCCCAGAGCAGGAATGGCAGAAATTTGACTTCCAGAGCCTGCTGCCCCCTCTTCTATTTGCTCTTGGGTCTTTTTCCCCTTCTCTAAAGAAACTATAGAGGGAAATAGTCTCAAAATCATTTTAAAGGGCCAGACAAGAGGGAGATAACCTCAATGAAGTTTTCTCCCCCCTCAGGTTAGGGTATCTTGTGGGGCATGGCCATTTGCCAGGCATGAAAATGGGAAGCTTACTTACCGTTTGGGTCTGGTTTGCATCCTGCTCGGCCACTTAGCTCCCACCGAGACGGGGAGGTACCTCAATATCTTGCATTCTGTTTTTTTCTATTGTAAAAACGGGCAGCCACATCTCAGAGTGTCCTTCTGCAGATGATACGGGCCTCTGGCTCATGCTGCTGGTAATCAGTGGATATCTCGAGAAGGATATTGTTTCCCTCCAGGTAGGAAGTCACCATTGTCAAGCTTTATTTTGAGTTATATGATCTGGAAAATATTTAAGAAGGAAAATAAAGAGTTGGTCTCTTTAAGGAGCAGGCTAGATCATGCTGAGAACCTGGGTCTGCACCAGTAGCTACTCTCACTGGGAGACCCACCGAATTCTTTTCAACCCGTATGTACTGGGCTCCTGCTCTAGTGCACGCACCCAGCAGTTACAGGAGGGAACGAGCCAGACCTGGTCATGGCACTGAAGAAGGTTAGTGGGAGAAAAGAAGTAACTTAATGGAATAGTGTGATAAATGCCAGGAGGAGGGAAGCATAGGTGCTTAGAACACCTGGTGAGACCCAAAAGGTAGGGGAAAGTTTCCCAGAGGCAGTGATATTCAAGATGGGATTTCAGTGACAAATGAGACAGACGGGGAGACACAGGTGCAGACACGTGGAAGTGAGACCAAGCAGGACTTGTTCTGAAAGGTGAGAGAAGTGCCATGAAGAGGGGCAGGGAGGGCTGGGGGAGAGGGGACTGTGACAGCACATGAGGCCCAGGAGAGGGCAGGTCCTATCCGAGAGGGTTGTAGACCAGTTTAGGGAGTTTGGATAAAGCTGAAGACAATTGGGAGCCATTGAAGAATATAAACCAGCAGCGTAACATTATCAGGTTTCTATTTTACACAGACTGTGGCTTCTGTGAGCTCAGCTTACAAACAGGTTCTTCCATGAGCCCCTAAAGCCCCCTCTGCTCCCTATCCTGGCTCTTATCCCACTGGATGGCAACAAACTCTTCCCCAATTTGTATGCCTCTCAAGGCTGGCGACTGGGTCTGCTCACCCTTAACCCCTCTGGCCCCAAAAAGTGCCTGCATGAGGTAGGAGCTCAATAAATGTTTTCTGAACTTTAATTTAAACTTAAAAGGAGAACGAGAAGAGTGCATAGCTCCGACAAGAGTACCAGGCATGAGGCTGGGCGGAGCAAGATGGCGGAGGAGTAGCAGACCTGGATTTCGTCTGCTCTCAGGAATTCAGCTGAATAGGGATCAAACCATTCTGAACACCTACGAACTCAACAGGAGATCGAAGAGGAGAGTAGCAACAACTCTCTGAACAGAGAAGCGACCACTTACTGGAAGGTAGGACGTGCGGAGAACTGAATCCGAGGCGATATTCGGGAGGATAGACGGCGGGGAGGGGGCCTCCGTCGACCGCTTCTGGCAAGTGCTAGAGCCGCGGAGCACAAAATCGGAACTTTTAGAAGTCGGCCCCGCTGAGGGACGTCGCTGCAGTGGCTAAGCGGGGGGTGGAACCCTCATGGGACAGTGTGGTCTCAGGACCCTCGGGGTCACAGAAAGACCGGGGGTGCCTGAGTGCAGCAGAGCTCCCAGGTATCGGAGCGGGGAAGCTGGCTGCAGAGACGGAGCCGAGGCGCGGGCTCTCAGCTCGGGGTTGCCATAAACCGTGATCCGCGGCCCAGTCAGGCCACTGCTCCTCCAGCAGGGGCCCAACAGGCGGCAGATCCGGGGAGACTCCCCTTCCTCCTCTGGGAGGAGCGGCGCGGGAGCCCACTGCAGGGATCTGCTGGGTTTGGAGACTCCACACGGGGTCGGATGCCAGAGATAGCAATGCTCGGTCACAGGCCGGTGAGCACGGAGTGCGGCCGGAGACTGGGGAGACGGGAGTGACTGCTTTTCTCTGGGGGCGCACTGAGGAGCGGGGCCCCGAGTTCTCAGCTCCTCTGAGTGGAGATTGGGAGGCCACCATTTTCGCCCTGGTCCTCCAAAGCTGTACCGAGAGCTTGCAGGGAACAAAAGCTCCTGAGAGCAAACCCGAGCAGCTTGCTTAGCCCAGACAGACAAGGGTGGGGCAGTTCCGCCTCCGGCAAAGACATTTGGAAACCACGGCAACAGGCCCCTCCCCCAGAAGATCAGCACCAACAGCCAGCAAGCCAAGACCAAGTTTACCGATCAAGGAGAACGGGACAACTCCAGCGCTAGGGGAATACTGTACATAGAATTCATGGCTTTTTTTTTTTTTACCATGATTCATTAGTTCATCAAAGTTAATTTTTGTTAACTGCTTTTTTAAATTTTTCTTTTACCCCTTTTCAACCAACATCTTATCAATCCCTTTTTTAAAAAAAAAACTTTTTATTTTTCATTTTTAGAGTCATATTTTATCCCTTCATAGTAGTTACCCTTATTTTTGGCATATATATATAAGTTGTTCTCTCTTTAAAATTTTGAGATACAGTTTCTTCTAACAGATCAAAATATACCCTAAATCACTAGTGTATGGCTTTGTTCTATTCTCCTGCCTGATCACATTCTCTCCCTTTTTTCTTTTTTTTTCCTTAAATCTTCTTTCTTTTTTCAAACAACTTATCTTATCAATTCGTTTTATAAAATCTTTTATAATTTTCATCTTTACAGTCATCTTCCATCCCTTCATTGTATCAACCCTTATTTTGTACATATATGTCTTTCTTCCTTTAAAATTTTAGGAGGCACTTTTTTCTAACAGACCAAAATACGCCCAAAATCTAGTGTGTGGCACTGATCTATGCACTAGCCTGATCATATTTGATCATATTCTGCTTTTTTTGTATGTTCTGTTTTTGTTTTTATCTTTTTTTTTCTTTTTTTCTCTTGCCTTTCTCTTTCTTTCCCTTTCTTTTCCCCTGGTTTCAGGTCTTTTCTGATTTGTATACAGTAGATTTGCTGGGGACGTTGTTAACCTGTTAGCATTTTGTTCTCTCATTCATCTATTCTCCTCTGGACAAAATGACAAGACGAAAAAAATCACCTCAGCAAAAAGAACAAGAGGTAGTACCGTCAGCCAGGGACCTACTCAATACGGACATTAGTACGATGTCGGACCTAGAGTTCAGAATCATGACTTTAAAGATACTAGCTGGGCTTGAAAAAAGCATGGAAGTTATTAGAGAAACCCTTTCTGGAGAAATAAAAGAACTAAAATATAACCAAGTCGAAATCAAAAAGGCTATTAATGAGGGGCAATCAAAAATGGGGGCACTAACTGCTAGGATAAATGAGGCAGAAGAGAGAATCAGTGATATAGAAGACCAAATATTGGAAAATAAAGAGGCTGAGAAAAAGAGAGATAAATAACTACAGGATCACGAGGGCAGAATTTGAGAGATAAGTGATACGATATGATGAAACAACATTAGAATAATTGGGATCCCAGAAGAAGAAGAAAGAGAGAGAGGGGCAGAAGGTATATTGGAGCAAATAATAGCAGAGAACTTCCCTAATGTGAGGAAGGAAACAGGCATCAAAATCCAGGAGGCACAGAGAACCCCTCTCAAAATCAATAATAATAGGTCAACACCCCGACATCTAATGGTAAAATTTACGAGTCTCAGAGACAAAGAGAAAATCCTGAAAGCAGCTCTGGAGAAGAGATATGTAACCTACAATGGTAAAAATATTAGATTGGCAACAGACCTATCCACAGAGACCTGGCAGGCCAGAAAGGACTGGCAAGATATCTTCAGAGCACTAAATGAGAAAAATATGCAGCCAAGAATACTATATCCAGCTAGGCTGTCATTGAAAATAGAAGGAGAGATAAAAAGCTTCCAGAACAAACAAAAACTAAAGGAATTTGCAAACACAAAACCAGCCCTCCAAGAAATATTGAAAGGGGTCCTCTAAGCAAAGAGAGAGCCTAAAAGCAGCATAGATCAGAAAGGAACACAGACAATATACAGTAACAGTCACCTTACAGGCAATACAATGGCACTAAATTCATACCTTTCAATAGTTACCCTGAATGTAAATGGGCTCAATGCCCCAATCAAAAGACACAGGCTATCAGATTGGATTAAAAAACAAGACCCATCAATATGCTGTCTGCAAGGGACTCATTTTAGACCCAAAAGACACCCGCAGATGAAAGTGAGGGGGTGGAAAACCATTTACCATGCTAATGGACACCAAAAGAAAGCTGGGGTGGCAATCCTTATATCAGACAAACTAGATTTTAAAACAAAGACTGTAATAGGAGATGAGGAAGGACACTATATCCTACTTAAAGGGTCTATCCAACAAGAAGATCTAACAATTGTAAATATCTATGCCCCTAACATGGGAGCAGAAAATTATATAAGGCAATTAATAACAAAAGCGAAGAAACACATTGACAACAACACAATAATAGTGGGGGACTTTAACACCCCCCTGACTGAAATGGACAGATCGTCTAAGCAAAAGATCAACAAGGAAATAAAGACTTTAAGTGACACGCTGGACCAAATGGACTTCACAAACATATTCAGAACATTCCATCCCAAAGCAACGGAATACACATTCTTCTCTAGTGCCCATGGAACATTCTCCAGAATTGATCACATCCTAGGTCACAAATCAGGTCTCAACCGGTACCAAAAGATTGGGGTCATTCCCTGCATATTTTCAGACCACAATGCTTTGAAACTAGAACTCAACCACAAGAGGAAAGTCGGAAAGAACTGAAATACATGGAGGCTAAAGAGCATCCTACTAAAGAATGAATGGGTCAACCAGGAAATTAAATAATTAAAAAAATTCATGGAAACCAATGAAAATGAAAACACAACTGTTCAAAATCTTTGGGATACAGCAAAGGCAGTCCTGAGAGGAAAGTATATAGCAATACAAGCCTTTCTCAAGAAATAAGAAAGGTCTCAAATACACGACCTAACCCTACACCTAAAGGAGCTGGAGAAAGAACAGCAAATAAAGCCTAAACCCAGCAGGAGAAGAGAAATAATAAAGATCAGAGCAGAAATCAATGAAATAGAAACCAAAAGAACAGTAGAACAGATCAACGAAACTAGGAGCTGGTTCTTTGAAAGAATTAGCAAGATTGATAAACCCCTGGCCAGACTGATCAAAAAGAAAAGAGAAATGACCCAAATCAACAAAATCATGAATGAAAGTGGAGAGATCACAACCAACACCAAAGAAATACAAACAATTATAAGAACATATTATGAGCAACTCTATGCCAGCAAATTAGATAACCTGGAAGAAATGGGTGCATTCCTAGAGATGTATCAACTACCAAAATTGAACCAGGAAGAAATAGAAAACCTGAGCAGACCTATAACCACTAAGGAAATTGAAGCAGTCATCAAAAATCTCCCAACAAACAAAAGCCCAGGGCCAGATGGCTTCCCAGGAGAATTCTACCAAACATTTAAAGAAGAATTAATACCTATTCTCCTGAAACTGTTCCAAACAATAGAAATGGAAGGAAAACTTCCAAACTCATTTGATGAGGCCACCATTACCTTGATCCCCAAACCAGACAAAGACCCCATCAAAAAGGAGAATTACAGACCAATATCCTTGATGAACATGGATGCAAAAATTCTCACCAAAGTACTAGCCAATAGGATCCAACAGTACATTAAAAGGATTTCTCACCACGACTAAGTGGGATTTATCCCTGGGCTGCAAGGCTGGTTCAACATCCACAAACCAATCAACGTGATACAATACGTTAACAAAAGAAAGAACAAGAATCATATGATCTTCTTAATAGATGCAGAAAAAGCATTTGACAAAGTACCGCATCCTTCCTTGATCAAAACTCTTCAGAGTATAGGGATAGAGGGTACATACCTCAATGTCATAAAAGCCATCTATGAAAAACCTACAGCGATTATCATTCTCAATGGGGAAAAGCTGAGAGCTTTTCCCCTAAGGTCAGGAACGCGGCAGGGATGTCCACTCTCACCACTGCTATTCAACATAGTATTAGAAGTCCTAGCCACAGCAATCAGACAACAAAAAGAAATCAAAGGCATCCAAATCAGCAAAGAGGAAGTCAAACTCTCACTCTTTGCAGATGATATGATACTTTATGTGGAAAACCCAAAAGACTCCACCCCAAAACTGCTAGAACTCCTACAGGAATTCAGTCAAGTAGCAGGCTATAAAATCAATGCAGAGAAATCAGTGGCATTCCTATACACCACCACCAAGACAGAAGAGAGACAAATCAAGGAGTCGATCCCATTTACAATTGCACCCAAAACCATAAGATACCTAGGAATAAATTTAACCAAAGAGGCAAAGGATCTGGAATCAGAAAACTATAAAATACTCATGAAAGAAATTGAAGAAGACACAAAGAAATGGAAAAACGTTCCATGCTCATGGATTGGGAGAACAAACATTGTGAAGATGTCAATGCTACCTAGAGCAATCTACACATTCAAGGCAATCCCCATCAAAATACCATCCACTTTTTTCAAAGAAATGGAACAAATAATCCTAAAATTTGTACGGAACCAGAAGAGACCCCGAATAGCCAGAGGAATCTTGTAAAAGAGAAGCAAAGCTGCCAGCATCACAATTCCGGACTTCCAGCTGTATTACAAAGCTGTCATCATCAAGACAGTATGGTACTGGCACAAAAACAGACACATAGATCAATGGAACAGAATCAAGAGCCCAGAAATGGATCCTCAACTCTATGGTCAACTTATCTTCGACAAAGCGGGAAAGAATGTCCAATGGCAAAAAGACAGTCTCTTCAACAAATGGTGTTGGGAAAATTGGACAGCCACATGCAGAAGAATGAAAGTGGACCATTTCCTTACACCACACACAAAAATAGACTCAAAATGGATGAAAGACCTAAATGTGAGACAGGAGTCCATCCAAATCATAAAGGAGAACACAGGTAGCAACCTCTTCGACCTCAGCTGCAGCAACTTCTTCCTAGAAACATTGCCAAAGGCAAGGGAAGCCAGGGCAAAAATGAAGTATTGGGACCTCATCAAGATAAAAAGCTTTTGCACAGCAAAAGAAACAGTCCACAAAAGCAAAAGACATCTGACAGAATGGGAGAAAATATTTGCAAATGACATATCAGATAAAGGGCTAGTATCCAAAATTTATAAAGAACTTATCAAACTCAATACCCAAAGAACAAATAATCCAATCAAGAAATGGGCAGAAGACATGAACAGACATTTTTCCAAAGAAGACATCCAAATGGCCAACAGGCACATGAAAAAGTGCTCAACATCGCTTGGCATCAGGGAAATCCAAATCAAAACCTCAATGAGATACCACCTCACACCAGTCAGAATGGCTAAAATTAACAAGTCAGGAAATGACAGATGTTGGTTGGGATGTGGAGAAAGGGGAACCCTCCTACACTGTTGGTGGGAATGCAAGCTGGTGCAACCACTCTGGAAAACAGTATGGAGGTTCCTCAAACAGTTGAAAATAGAGCTACCATACGATCCAGCAACTGCACTACTGGGTATTTACCCCAAAGATACAAATGTAGGGATCCGAAGGGGTATGTGCACCCCAATGTTTATAGCAGCAATGTCCACAACAGCCAAACTGTGGAAAGAGCCAAGATGTCCATCGACAGATGAATGGATAAAGAAGATGTGGTGTATATACACAATGGAATATTATGCAGCCATCAAAAGGAATGAGATCTTGCCATTTGCAACGACGTGGATGGAACTGGAGGGTGTTATGCTGAGTGAAATAAGTCAATCAGAGAAAGGTATGTATCATATGACCTCACTGATAGGAGGAATGCTTAATCTCAGGAAGCAAACTGAGGGTTGCTGGAGTGGTGGGGGGTGGGAGGGATGGGGTGGCTGGGTGATCGACATTCGGGAGGGTATGTGCTATGGTGAGTGCTGTGAATTGTGCAAGACTTTTGAATCACAGATCTGTACTTCTGAAACAAATAATGCAACATATTTTAAGAAAAAAGAAAAAGAAGAAGATAGCAGGAGAGGAATAATGAAGGGGAGTAAGTCAGAGGCGGAGACGAATCATGAGAGACCATGGACTCTGAAAAACAAACTGAGGATTCTAGAGGGGAG
This sequence comes from Eumetopias jubatus, assembly GCF_037043125.1. Taxonomy (NCBI): domain Eukaryota; kingdom Metazoa; phylum Chordata; class Mammalia; order Carnivora; family Otariidae; genus Eumetopias; species Eumetopias jubatus. The sequence continues at coordinate 125,731,366 of NW_028274814.1, forward strand.
GAGGGCAGGGGGATGGGTTAGCCTGGTGATGGGTATTAAGGAGGGCACGTTCTGCATGGTGCACTGGGTGTTATGAACAAACAGTGAATCATGGAACGCTACATTCAAAACTAATGATGTAATATATGGTGATTAACATAACAATAAAAAAATAAAAAAAAAGAGTACCAGGCATGAGTCTGAGCCCTTAGCTATTGTGAAGTCCTTAAATCTCTACAACAATCCCATGAAGTAGGTACCATTTTTGCCTCTATTGATTGAGAAGAAACCAAGGCGTAGAGAGGTTAAATCACTTGCCCAGGGTCGCACAGATAGTAAATAGCTGACGTGGGATTTGAGCTTACATTGTCTGGTGGTAGGGTCTGTCCTTCCCCGATGAAAGAAACTCTCAGCAGGTTGCTAGCTATTTACCCAGACAAGACTTGAAGAGTCTCCGTGTGATACTCTGAATTATCTCTCTGCTATGCCCTCCTCCCATGTCAGTTGAGGGCCCCACCTGGACCGTCTGGAGGTACAAGAGAGAGGGAGCTGTGTGGTTTCCTGGACAGGACGTGGGGCCATCAGCAAGGCCTCTCAGAGAAGCAGGGCCCCTTTCTCTGATAAGCTTAAATAGAATGAAAGACTTTTGAAGATGGAAGTGCGAGAAGCCCTGTGCCCAGTTCTGAAATGCTGAGCAGAACCAGCAGAACCGTAGATAGTAGAATTGTACGCTGGAAGGGCCAGTCAAGATTCCTTCAAGTACCTAGGTTATTCGAGTCCTGTGCATTCACACAGGCAGCCTCTGATCTCCCCACGGGGCCCCCTCATTATTCCTCCAAGGCCTCCTCTTGCATCTCCATGCCTTAGTTCATTCTGTTCCATCTACTTGGAATGCCTTCTTGCCCAGTCTGGCTCATTCCTACTTGTCCTTTGAGACTCAGTTCGAATGCCTGTTGATTCTTTCAGGTACCACCTTCACCATGCCACTGTCATTCCCTGCTGGGGACTCCTAATTGCCTGTGATAGCCTCCCAACTGTCTCCTCACTTCCTCTGGCCCCTATACTGGACTCTCCACATGGCAGCCCAAGGGATTGACAAAGACTCTCTCCTTGAACAAACTCTAGCCAGGCTTCCCTCAGCCTGCTGCCCTGTCCTTGAGCTGCTGAGCCTAGTTTTAGCAAAGAATCCTAAGTCAGTTTAGCAGGAATCCTCCCGCCCTTAATATCTTATCAAATTCCTCACCCCCCATTCCACTCTTATCCCCACCTGATCTAAGTCCTCAGTCTGGCTTGAGTGAGAATCCTGGTAGGCCCCGTCAGCAAGAGTCCCCTGCTGTTGACATCTCTTTAGTGATTTCCATCCACTGACCCCCTCACTCTGCTCCTCGGATATAAATCCCTGCTCATCCCTGTTGTGTTTGGAGTTGAGTTCCATCCCTTCTCCTACTGCAATGGTCTTGAATAAAGTCTTATTTATCATTTTAACAGGTATCAGAAGAATTTTTCTCTAATAGCATCCTGTTGAGATATGAAGTCAGTCCTGTGATAAAATCCAAAGTCCTTACCATGATCCCCTGAGGGATAGTCCCCTGCGAGGCCTCTGACATCATCCGTACTCCCTCGTTTTGGCCACACTGGGCTCTGCTCTTCTTTGGGTCTTCACCTTTCCACTTTTGCATTTGTTTTTCCTTCTTCTGGGAATATGCTTCTCCAGCTCTTCTCATGGTCACTTCCACACTTTATTTGGGTCCCTGGTCAAGTGCCACCACCTCAGAGCAGCCTTTCCTGGTTTCCCATCTAAGCCAGAGCCCCTGCAACTCTCTAATCCCTCATTTTTCCTTTGTTTTCCTCACATGACATACTCGTATCTGCGTTATCTTACATCCCTGTGTTATTGTCTGTCCTTCCAGGAGGGCAGGATTTCATCTGCCTGGTTCACAGTTGTATCAACAGTGCCTAGAAAAAATGTCTGGATTGAAGTAGATGGCCGTTTAACGTTACTTGATGAGTCATTTAACAAATGTATTTTGAACACTGTGCCAGGTAGGAAGGTGGCAGGAAAGAGAATTACGTTGTACCCAGATGGCTCAAATGAAGCACCTTTTGGAGGACTCTGGTTTCAAAATATGGTGGGAGTGGAGAAGAAACACCCCAGGGTCTCTCTCCTCTTGCTCTCTGATCACCATGGCTCTAACCCAGCCAGCTACAAAGCCCCAGTGAAGCAGTCCACAGGAGTTGGTCTTCTGGAACAAAGAGGAAGACAAAGAAGGGACGTGGGGCATGGGGGTGAATTCGGAATAATTAACTAAAGCCCCCAGTCTGTTCCAGACCCTCTGCGTGGCACCAGGGATACAGAATAGAGTAAAACACAATTTCTTCCCTCTCTTGCCTACGGGAACGCGTCCTTTGATACACTCTGAGAAGAATTACAGACCCTTGTTTTATGTTCTCAGAGCACTTGGAACATCTCCATCAGCAGATTCTGCCTTACGTGTTTTATCATGTTTTATACTGGATTGCATCTACGTGTCTACCAGTCTAATTTTCTCCAGTATGAGCTCGTTGAACTCAAGGGACTAGATTTTATTCACTGGATCAGTTACTGCTACAATCATGCTGCATAACAAGCAACCATACAGCCTGTTGAAGTCTTTAATTTACCCAAAAATGACCTTTCTTTAGTCAGCTGGGCATTACTGACTCAGAAATGTCGGCAAACCCAAACCTAACGTTAAAAGTTTCATGTTCCTGTAAGGGTTCCATTTGCCCAGAAGTCACACCATCCAGAAGACCAATCCCTGATTGCTATGTGACTCAAATATTTCCCTTGTTCATTTTTAATTTTTCTATTCCTTGTTCATTTTCTATAAAAACTTGCCATTTTCTCCCTGCTTTGTAGTTCTCTGGACCCTTGAGAATGGAGAATGCTGGCTTCATGAAATGTTAAATAAAGTTTGTTCTATCACCTAAATTGTCTTCATTTTTTTTTAAGCAAACCTCAATAACCTACACCAATAAGCACTTATGTAGCTCAAACAGCTGGGTGTTGTCTGGGGGTTGTTCATAGAGCCTGGGCTTGGTGAGATAGCTCTGTTCTGTTCCACATGTCTTTGGACCAGCAGACTAGACTAGCTTTGGGATGCTCTTCTCAGCTCTCAAAGGTGCTAGAGGGTAAACAGAAAAACATAAGACCCTATAGGGCCCAGGTTTGGAACTAGCACCACTTCACGTCTGCTGTATTCTACTGGACTTAGCAAATCACAAACCCAAACTGAAGAGGCAGAAGAATCCACTCTACCTCTTGAGCAGAATGAAACACAAAGTCACATGGCAAAGGGCATGATAACATGGAGGGGGAATAAATTAGGATGTGGCAATACACCACATTAACTTTTGTATCTCCAGTACTTGATGTATGTATGTATGTATTCAGTACATGCTGCTGGCTTGAAATGAGAAGACTAAGCCAAGAATGATCAAGTAACTTGCCCAAGTAAGTTGACCATGATCAGTACAGGGAAACAAAAGTATATGGTAGGAAGGATTCAGTAAGAAGCATAAAGCTGGAAAGTGTTTGCCCAATGATTTAGGACAATTCTTTCATTCTCAGGAATCTGAGAGATGAAATCACTCGCTCAAGATCATGCAGCTCATCTGTAACAGAACTTGTCCTACAGTGAAAATGCTCTCTGAGCTCCTCTGGTGTGTTGTGAACTCAGGAGCTGTAGCAGTTGAGGCTCATCATTAGTGTGATGGGGTGGGGTTTTTTCTCTCTTCACTGTTCTTTCAGAAACTAACATACAAACAAGAGCTCAAAGTTGAAGTATTTAGATACTAAAACTCAGGCAATGCAGTTAGAGGATGTCCATCTTGGCAATGTGAAAGTCTGCTTTTCTGGAAAATGTTCCACTTACAACATCAAAAGAACTCTTTCCCCTAGGCAGACCCCCCAGTATAACCCTGAGTTCTACAACCCTACCGATGAAGGCTGGATCTGGCTGAGTTTATTATTAAATTCTCTTACTGTTAGTCATCCAAACACACTCAGAAAGTCCAGGATAATGCACAAAAGAGTCCTTTATTTTACACTAAAGTGCCATCTTCCAGCACCCACAGAGTGCACATGGCATGGGAAGCTTTGGAAGGAGCTCTGCCTCTTTTTCACTCTGCCTCTGACTTCCCATGGGCATAGAACCCTTTATCTCACCTGCCCAGGTGGTTTCCCTTCTCATGGGGACTAGAAGATAAAAACTTCCATTTTTAAAACCTCTCCTGCCTTTAAACTTGTGGATAGAACATTTGTCAGGCATTTATATCATTTATGCTGATGTTATGCTAAAAAGACTTCCTGACTCTTCCTCTGCTTTACCCAAATCCTCTTTTTATTTTGGCTGGATTTAAAGGCATAGCTAGGCTTTAATATCATGAGTGTAAGTGTGGGTGTGGAGCCAGGCCAGAGTGGTAGTGGAGGTGGTGGTAATGATGGTGATAATGGTGGTAGTGGTGGTTATGGTGGAAAGTGATAGTGTGATGGTGGTGATGGTGGAGGAGATGGTGGTGATGGTGGAGGTGATGGTGGTGATGGTGGAGGTGATGGTGGTGATGGTAGAGGTGATGGTAGTGATGGTGGTGATGGTGGAGGTGATGGTGGTGATGGTAGAGGTGATGGTAGTGATGGTGGTGATGATGGAGGTGATGGTGGTGATGGTGGAGGTGATGGTGGTGATGGCAGAAAGGCTGGAAGGCTAGCACAATGACTTCCTTGTAATTTCCTCCTCATATGTGTGTTATTCTCACATTTCCAGGGCCACAAATTGAACACATCTTTCCAGGAACCATTTTGGAAAGGAAAAGTTGGCTAGTGACACATCTCAACCTCCTTCAGACAAAAGCCTACTGGTTGTTTGGTAGGTCAGAAGTCCTGTCGGTGACCTGCAGGCCACCCTCCCAGTGACTGGGGAGAGAGGTGGGAACCAGGACCTCTCTGCCTATGACACTTTTGCTTGTCTCACGGCCTTGTGTTCCATTCCTCTACTCTATAAAGGCAGCAGATGTTACAGACTGGGTCCACATGGGGCTGGTTCTAATTTGCTTTTAAAAAGAGAAGCCTCGGGTGCCTGGGTGGTTCAGTTGGTTGGGTGACTGCCTTCAGTTCAGATCATGATCCTAGAGTCCCAGGATCGAGTCCCGCATCAGGCTCCCTGCTCAGCAGGGAGTCTGCCTCTCCCTCTGACCCTCCCCCCTCAAGCTCTCTCTCTCTCTCATTCTCTCTCAATCAAATAAATAAATAAAATCTTAAAAAAAAATAAAAAGAGAAACCCCTTGCCAGCTTATGTATATATTGCAAGCAATCTGAAACCTGTAGGAGGCTGGGTGCTTAGGATTTTTTCTCAAGCTTGGGGTAAGACACACACAGCCACCCATCCTTGTTACTGTGGGGTTTGTGGTTGCCTTGAACAGTGTCCTCATACAGCAGCCAACTCAACTTCTGGGGAAGGCTCAGGGCAAGGGGAGCCTGTGGAGGGTGAGGCCAGTGAAAGGGGAGAGAGGACCTGGATAGGGGAGTGCGTGGGACTCTCCCTTCTCTCCACTGAGGGATACAGATGTTTAACTACCTTTCCCCCTAATCCCCGGAAATCCTAACACTTGTGGAATGAGGAATTTCTCACTTATGGGGGAAGACTGGAAGCTTCTGGGTAATGTGTGAAGGCACATGCTAAATTATGCATTAGCAGATAAGAAAGTGATCCCAGAGGTGGGAGATGCCAGTGCTCTGTGCTTCATGTCTTCTTGTTTAGAATTCTTTTTTGGAGATATGATATGATCTCCAGGTTCTATTTATTACTGTCAGCTCGAGATGAGGGAAATGCTTGTGTTCTCTATACACATTGAATTTTATCCCTCTTCCCTGATGCCTTGGTCTCCTTTCTTTATGACATGTCCATGGAGAGGTAAGTGTTTAGATGATAATAAGGTAGTGGTGTTTACCAGAGAGTTACTGTGTGCCAGATACCACGCTGATTGTTGCACTGCGTCACCTCCTTTGCTCATCCTAATAAGAACCATTATCATCTCCAAGTGTACACGAGCAAAGTAAGACATAAGGAGGCTGTAGAAACTGTGTAATGTCATATGGTTTAGATGTAGCATGGTTGAGATTTGAACCCAAGACTGATTCCAGAGCTCACAGGCTGAACCACTAGTGCTTGTAGCCTCCTCTGAAAATAGAAATAGTAGGTTGGTGTAGTACAGGAGTCACGACCTTGAGTTTGATGGTGACTCTGCCATAGAGAGCTATGAGACCCTTGGTAAAGATGCCATGTCTCTAGGACTCAAATCCCTCAACTTTACGGGGACACTGCTGTTCTAGATATTCTCTAAGGTATCTTCCAGCCATTGGTGATTCTAGAATGATGTCTATGATCAAGAGCTGAAATAAGTTATTGCCTTTTTTAAAATGGGCCTGGCTTCTTAGAAAGAAGCATCAGCTTGAGATTAGGACCATGATCTCATTTAGGAGGTTGATGTTCAGCATAGAGTTTTATGGGATTTGGAGTCTTTAGACCAAGATCCAAATCCTGGCTCCATCATGAGTTTTCTGCAAGTCATTTTATCTCTCTAGACCTCAACTTCCTGACCTGTAAAAGGAGGATAATAAACCTTTCCTACAGAGAGTCCATGAATACCTCAACTATAAAGGTGAGCACAGTATTATGTCCTCCTTGAGGGTGGGAACATGCCTTACTTATTTCTGCTAGACATGGGGTTGGGGTTGGATTGATTTCAAGAGGAAGAAAAAGGCAAGCCCGCCTTTCTCTGAGAAACAGAACAAAACAAAACAAAAACAAAAACACAACAACCGGGTGTGTTTTGCCTTTGTTGAAGGTGGGTAGGGTGCATTTCCCAGCTCCAATATCTCCTCTTGGCCAGGATTTGACCTGTCCTCAGAAGATCACTATCCTCAGTACAGAGTACTATGTTATCTCCTACTACACCAACTGGATCATGCTCATGTAAAGGGACATAGCATACAGTGGCTCTGGCTTTGATCATGAAAGAAGGATTTGGGGTGGACTCGTCTTTCTTGACCTTATATCAAGTGACCATGTTGCACTTACTAGTCCCTTCCACACAGGGATACACATGGGTTTACTTGGTGGGTTTTCTCCTCTGGGTTCCCCATATTGAGATGTCCTCTTGGGAGATAACCTGTTCTGGAGTCACACATACCCTGGTTGGATCCTGTTTGTTACCAACATTCTTTCTCAACGACAAAAGCAGGTGATGAGGGTACCTGCCTCCCAGGGCTGTTGTGACAAATAAATGAAGCCCATTACATAGCGAGGGCTCAGTAAGTGATAACTATTTTTGTTTGGGTTCCCCCCTGCCTACCACTGGGAACTTGTCATCACTAAGTAGATAGAGTGATGGGGAGAAAAGAAATGAGAGCTGTGACTTTCTTTTAAGGTGCACCAGCCACTCTGACCTAGAGTTGAATTTGCAGTTGTACTTAGAAATGTTGAGCTCTGTAAATGCATCCACAACTTTTAACGGGAACCATTGGCATTTCATACCTGGGACAGACTTAGTGATCATATATTTTGACCTCCTTTGGAGTTGGGGGAAGTGAGTGACAGACCAAACCAATAATCAACAACAAAAAACCCCACAAAAAATAGTAGTTTACATAAGATATAATTTTATTTGTTTTCACATAAACATCAGCAGCCCAGAGCTGAAATAATAGCTCCATGATCATCAGTGAAATGAGGTTACTTTCAGCATGTTGCTCTCTCATCCTCAATAAGACTTCCACTTTGGGGTCCAGAGACCACAAGATGGCTGCTCCAGCTCGAGGTATCACACTTTTAATCTAGCCTCCAGGAAAGAAGAAAAGGACAAAGAATGGCACAAACATTCCAGTGAAGTATATATACATCATGGATGTTATGCAAGCCCTATCATACATTCATAAGGATTTCCATATATAAGGATCACATAAGTCATGTTAACTTACATCCATCAGTTAAACTTCATCATATGTCCATATCTAGCTGCAAGGGAGCTTGGGGAGTGTACTATTTGTTGTGGTAATTATGTACCCAGCCAACATTTGGGTGGGGGAAGTTGTGGAGGAAAAAAGAGAGAATGCATCTCGGGGATAACCACAGAGGCTCTGACACACTACCATAACACACCTACTTTATTGTAAAGTTCAAATACAGATGCCTTATCCCCTCAACCCATGCCTTCTCCATGCCATCTCCAATTTATGTATGCATGTATTTATTTATTAAAGATTTTATTTATTTATTTAAGAGAGAGAGAGAAAGAGAGAAAGAGAGCATGAGCAGGGGCAGGGGCAAGGGGAGGGGGAAGGGCAGAGGGAGAAGCAGACTCCCTGCTGAGCAGGGAGCCCAGCGCAGGGGCTCGATCCCAGGATCCAAATTTAGATTACATTTCTCTTAGCTTCTTTTTTCTTTTAGCATATTTTTTCTTTTAATTTTATTTTATTATGTTAATCACCATACATTACATCATTAGTTTTTGATACAGTGTTCCCTGATTCATTGTTTGCATATAACACCCAGTGCTCCATGCAGAATGTGCCCTCTTTAATACCCATCACCAGGCTAACCCATCCCCCCACCCCCCTCCCCTCTAGAACCCTCAGTTTGTTTCTCAGAGTCCATAGTCTCTCATGGTTTGTCTCCCCCTCCGCTTCCCCCCCTTCATTTTTCCCTTCCTACTACCTTCTTTTTTTTTTTAAACATATAATGTATTATTTGTTTCAGAGGTACAGGTCTGTGCTTCGTCAGTCTTACACAATTCACAGTGCTCACCATGGCACATACCCTCTCTTAGGTTCTTAATACAATTTCATGAAAAATTCTAATCACAAGATGTGGCAGCTGGCAAGTTCCAGACTTGGATGAGTTGGCCAGAGTACAGACAGAGAGTTGGGGAGAACTAAGTGGGGGAGAGAGCCAGGGCCAGCAGAGACACAAATGCCTTCTGTCTGACTGGGTGCCTCATGCTGAGGACCTTGGAGCAGGACAGAGGAGTTACGCTGCCCACCGCTGTGGCAGCAAGGGGGAAATGAGGTTGCTCAGTGCTGAGAGAAAAGGGTGAGAACTTCTAGGGGAAATAAGACACACACAGAAACTCCATCGGATCTGTAAATGTAAAATGATTTGCTGCTAAGATAAGTAAGTGGCCTGAAGTCCAGCAGGCAGCCAGAGCAGTCCCAGTCATCCGAAACAGCAACCAGAACACTGGGAAAAGCCAGAGGAAGAGGATCTGGACCCAGAATTAACAAAGGGCAGAACTGTGGAGCCTTCAGTATGTTTTGGTCTCTGAGACATGGTAGGGACTTGTGTGTGAGAGAGGGGTGTGTGTATGAGGGAGAGAGAGAGAGATGTGGTGGGGGGAGTAGAGAGACAGACATGGGGAGGGAAAACAGAGATAAAGATGGGAAAGTGAGTATGAGAGAGAAAAGTAAAGGGAGGAAAGAAAAAAGAGCATTTGGGACATGATAGAAAAGAAAAGAAGAGAAGAAAAAAGGAAAGAAAGGAAAAGGGAGGAATGAAGGAAGGAAAGAAGGCAGGAAGGAAAGAAAAAGGGAGAGAAGGAGGGAGGGAGGGAAATATGGTAGAAAGAAGGAGATACAGAAGGATGGAAGGAGGGAAAGAGGGAGGGAAGGGAGGGGTTTGTATACCTGTGAATGCATATCAGGAAACAGAGTGCTGAGTAACAGAAGGTGTCACAAACCTCTGCTATAATTTAATATCAAAATCCAGCTTCTCCAACACACAGCAGATCTCATGGTAGCACCCCAGGTCCCAGGAAGCAGTGAGAACTCACTGCAGTTTCTCTCTCCCTTTGTGCTTTCCTGAGCATGGTCCTGATCCTGCAATGACCCCCATCTCACCCTGTCTCCACCGCGGTGGGGTCCTGGAGCCTGTTGGGCAATCACGGAGTCATTGGCCGTGCTTTGGCCAACGAGACCAGGGGCTTCAGTCTGCCATGTGTTTTTAGCGTGCCGGCTGCCTGAGAACACACATCTGTCAACCTTCACATCAGAGAACAAAAGCTTGGGTTTGACATGAGAAGGACAGCAAAAGAGCAGCCCTGACCTGACTGCCATGTGGCGTTCCTAAGCATGCAGAGATTCGGCCTGGAAGATATGCACGATACTTGAAAGAAGTCTTTTATCCAGGCAAGAGGGGATAAACACATCTGTACGGCATTGATTCCCCCATCCCCTCACCCCACCTTTCTTTCTGGGATTTGAGCGAGGCTGGGGGAAGGAACAATGAAAACATTTGAAACATCTGACACTGAGTTGGGGTTGTGGGTAGGCAGCATTTAGGGGGAAATGAAAGGTGAAATGCCAAATTTAGTTTGGCTCTTCTTTGTTTCTGGCACCATTTTTCTCTTATATTCTACCCGTGTTTTCCTTTTAGCACCGGTGGGCGGGGGTGGGGTGGGGCGGGTGGATCATGTAACATTCCTACTTAGCACATACATAGCTTGCCTTGTCTCGAAAAGGAAACATACACTGACAACGGAAACCTCACAACCTCCAGAGTGGAGACAGCCTTAGGGTTCTGGCTTCCAGGATATTTATTTTGGTTACTGTTTAGTGTACTGAACACCAACCAGGATCCCTTGACTCACAACTGAAATGGGACCAGAATCCAAAGTCATGATGTCTCTGCTGGAAACACAAATGTTGTAGCTATAGTAGAGCAAATGACTGTATTTAAGAAGAAACAAGTCATTTGTACAAGGATGGGGCCAAGTATATCCATGTGTCAGGAAGAGTTTGGTATGTTATGTTCTGGAAGAGGTTGGGCTGTTTTATTGAGGGCCACCACACAGCCCGCTGGTGCAGCTAGGTCTCTGCTATGGTCTACCAGGTGTCCAGAAAAAGGATAGGTGTAGCAGGAAAGATGAGAAGAAATCATGAAGTTGATCACCCGAGACTTAGAAAACTTAGAAAACTTCACACTATTCATGGTTATGTGTTGAGGCAGACCTTGGTTCAAACCTGGGTGTTTTATCTAGTAGCTGAATGATGTTTGAAAACTCAACCAACCTTTCTGAGTTTCTTATTCTTTGTTTTCAAAAATAGGATGCTGTGAGATAGAAATGAAAATATAATATATAAGTTTAAAAAAGTATGATACACTAGGAACTTAACAAATGCTAAATAACCTATATTTTCTTATTTCTGCTGTGTCCTCAACTAGATCATAAGCTCCTGGAGTGTGTATATACTAATTTTTGGAATTTCTATCTAATATTTAACTTTAGTGCTTTGTAAACTTCCATCAAAAATTTCTTACTAAATGTGTCTTGCTTGATTATAATAAGCTTTCTTTCCTTTTAAGATAAAGTTTTTGATGTTTTTGTTTTTGAAAGTCCTCCTTGAGCTCCTGAAGTATTTTTTCAAATAACAGTTTTTTAAAAAAGATTTTATTTATTTAGAGAGAGAGAGGGAAAGAGAGAGCGAGAGCGAGAATGAGTAGGGGGAGGGGCAGAGGGAGAGGGAGAAGCAGACTCCCTGCTGAGCAGGAGGCCTGATGTGGAGCTCGATCCCAGGACCCTGAGATCATGACCTGAGCTGCAGGCAGACACTTAACAGACTGAGCCACCCAGGCGCCCCTCAAATGACAGTTTGATTGAGGTATGGTTTACATACCACAAAGTTCATCTTTTTAAAGTGTACATCTCAGTGGTTTTTATATATTCATAGAGTCATGTATCTATCACCACTAATTCCAGAACATTTCATCAACCCAAATAGGAACCCTGTACCCAATAGCACTCATTCTCCATCCCTCCTCTCTCTCCCCTTGCAGGTCCAGGTAACCACTACTTAATTTTCTTTCTCTATATTTGCCTATTGTGGACATTCCATATAAATGGAATCATACAATATGTGGTCTTTTGTGATTGGCTTCTTTCACTTACCGTACTGTTTTCAAGGTTTACCCATATTGTAGCATGCATCAGTACTTCATTCCTTTTTATGGCTGAATAATATTCCACTGTATGGATATACCACATTTTGATTATCTGTTCATGGGTTGAACATTTGGGTTGTTTCCATTGTTGGCTATTATGAATAATTCTTCTTTGAACATTCATTTACAAGATTTTGTGTGGACATCGTTTTCAATTCTTTTGGGCATACATTTAGGAGTAGAATTATTAAGTCATAACTCAATATTTAACTTTCTGAGGAACTGCCAAACTGTTTTCCAAAGAGGCTTCATTATTTTTTTTTTAAGATGTATTCATCTGTCTGAGAGAAAGAGAGAACACACATATGTACGAGTGGAGGGAGGGGCAGAGAAGAAGGGAGAGGCCAGGCATGGAGCCTGACCTGGGGCTTGCCCCCACGACCCAGAGATCATGACTGTAGGCAAAATCAAGTGTTGGACGCTCAACCGACCAAACCACCCAGGCATCCCGATGCTGCATTATTTTATATTCCTGCAAGCAATATATGCGTTCCATGATCTCTACATCTTTGCCAATATTTGTTATTGTCTGTCTTTTTAAATTATATCCATCCTAGTGAGTGTGAAGTCATATTTTGTTATGGTTTAATTGCATTTCCCTGATGATTAATGATTTTGAGCATCTTTTCACATGCTTATTGGCTATTTGTATATCTTCTTTGAAGAAATGCCTCTTCAAATTCTTTGCCCATTTTTAAAAGATTAATTAATTAATTACTCAATTAATTTTAGAGTGAGATTTAGAGAGAGGGCTACAGGAGGGGAGGGGCAGAGGGAGAAGGAGAGAAACTTAAGCAGGCACCACACCCAGCATGGAACCCGTTGCAAGGTTCCATCTCATGACCCTGAGACAACGACCTGAGCTGAAATCAAGAGTTGGTCACTTAACCGACTGAGCCACCTGGGTGCCTCCTTTGCCCATTTTTAAATTGAGTAGTCTTTTTATTATTGATTTGTGATTTAAAAATATATTTTGGACACAAGTCCCTTTTCAGATATATGATTTGCTCATATTTTCTCCCATTGTATGGTTTGTTTTTTTGCTTGCTTGATAGTATCCCTTAAAGCACAAAATATTTAATTTTTTTTTGGCACTTGCACTTTTTGCACATCTTTAAGAAACTGTTGCCTAATCCAGGGTCATGAGGATTTATTTCTATGTTTTCTTCTAAGAGTTTTATAAATTAAAAAAATAGTTTTAGCTCTTACATTTAGGTCTATGATCCATTTTCAGTTAATTTATATATATAGTGTGAGGTAGGGATATAATTTCATTATTTTACACATGGTGTCCAATTGTCCCAGACCATTTGTTGAAAAAACTGTCATTTCTCCATTTAATTTTCTTGGCATTCATGTTGAAAATCAATTGACCATAAATCTAAGGATTTATCTCTAGTCTCTTAATTATACTCCATTGATCTATATTTCTGTTTTTATGCCAGGAATTTTAAGATCAGGAAGTGTGACTACTTCAACTTTTTTCCTTTTCAAGATTGTTTTGGCTATTCCTGGTCCTTTAAACTTTCATATGAATTTTATTATCAGCTTCTCAATTTCTGCAAAAAGGGCACTTGAGACTTTGGTAGGGATCGCATTGACCCTATAGATCAATTTGGAGATTATTACCATCTTAACAATAGTAAGTCTTCCAATCTATGAACATAGTTTGTCTTCCCACTTATTTAGTTTCTTTCATTTTTTCAGCAATGTTTTACAGTTTTCAATGTATAAGGTTTATGCTTATTTAATTTTTTTCCTAAATATTTTATTTTTTTTGATGATATCATACATGGAATTGTTTTCTCAATTTCATTTTTGGGCTATATTGCAAATTTATAGAAATGCAATAGATTTTTTTTGTACACTGATGCTGTATCGTGTAACCTTGCTAAATTCATTTATTGCTTCTAATAGCTTTTTAATGTATTCCTTAGGATTTCTTATATGCAAGATCATGTCATCTGTGAATAGAAGTAATTTTACTTTTTTCTTTCCTAGACAGGTTTTTCTTTTTTTCTTGCCTAATTGCACTGGCTAGAACCTTCAGCACAGTGTTGAATAGAAATGGTGAATTCACATCCTTGTCTTGTTCCTGATCCTAAAGCAGTGTTTTTCACCAGTGAGTATGATGTTAGCTGTGGGCTATTCATAGATGCCCTTTATCAGACTGAGAAAGTTACTTTCAATTTCTAGTTTATTAAGTGTTTTTAGCATGAAAGGCTATTGGAGTTTATCAAATGCTTTTTTTTCTGTGTTTCTTATGATGGCCATGTGTTTTTTCTTTGACTTAATTAATATTATGCATTTCATTCGTTGATTTTCATATACTGATTTCATATGTTGAACTATTCTTGAATTACTGGGATAAACTCCACTTGGTCATGATGCATCATCCTTTTTTTTTTAAGATTTTATTTATTTATTCATGTGAGACAGAGAGAGAGAGAGAGAGAGAGAGAGAGGCAGAGGGAGAAGCAGGCTCCCAAGGAGCAGGGAACCTGATGCAGGACTCGATCCCAGGATGCTGGGATCATGACCTGAGCTGAAGGCAGACGCTTAACCATCTGAGCCACCCAGGCGCCCACATCATCCTTTTCATATGTGGCTAAATTCTATTTATTAGCATTTTCTAGAATTTTTGTGTCTATACTCATAAGAGATATTAGTCTATAGTTATCTGCCTTATGACATATTTGGTATTAGTATCAGGGTAATACTGGCCTCCTAAAAGAATTCAGATGTGTTTCCTCCTCTTCAAAAGAGTTTGTGAAGGATTGATATTAATTCTTTACATATATGGTAGAATTCACCTGTGCTGCTATCTGGGCTTGAGCTTTTCACTGTGGGACTTTTTGATTATTAATTAAATCTCTTGTTATAGGTATATTCAAATTTCTATTTATTCGTTTTTTTAAAATTATTATTATGTTATGTTAATCACCATACATTACATCATTAGTTTTTGATGTAGTGTTCCATGATTCATTGTTTGCGTATAACACCCAGTGCTCCATGTAGAATGTGCCCTCTTTAATACCTATCCCCGGGTTAGCCCCTCCCCCCCCAGAACCCTCCATAGTCTCTCATAGTTCGTCTCCCCCTACGATTTCCCCCTCTTCATTCTTCCCCTCCTGCTATGTTCTTCTTCTTCTTCTTCTTTTTTTTTTTAACATATAATGTATGATTTGTTTCAGAGGTACAGGCCTATGATTCAACAGTTTTACACAATTCACAGCGCTCACCATAGCACATACCCTCCCCAATGTCTATCACCCAGCCACCCCATCCCTTCCACCCCCCCACCACCCCAGCAACCCTCAGTTTGTTTCTTGAGATTAAGAATTCCTCATATCAGTGAGGTCATATGATACATGTCTTTCTCTGATTAACTTATTTCACTCAGCATATGAATGGATAAAGAAGATGTGGTATATATATATATATGTACACACACACACACACACACACACACACACACACTGGAATATTATGCAGCCGTCAAAAGGAATGAAATCTTGCCATTTGCAATGATGTGGATGGAACTGAAGGGTACTATGCTGAGCAAAATTTCTATTTATTCTTGAGTCAGTTTCTGTAGTTGTGTCTTTCTGAGAATTTTAAAAATTTCATTTATGTTATCTAATTTGTTGGCAAACAATTGTTAATATTATTACCATAGAATCTTTTCATTTTTGTAAGGTAGCTGTAGGGGAGAAAGCTGGCACAGATAGATCCCTTGCAGGGTCTATCATTCCAGACAGCAAGAGAAAAGTGAGAATGAGAGACAAGCATTTTGCTATTTCAGTGTAGTGATGCTCTCTCCTGATTCCTGTAGCTCAGTGGATGTCAGGATTCACTGGTATCACCAGTCAAGTTACTTCTCTTCTCAGAAGATACAAGGGTAGAGAGAAAAACTAGATGCAATCAGTCTATTCTACCTTCTCCAGGGGAGTGGAGCACACATTCTCTTTTATATCAGGACTCTTTTTAGAAAACCTCCAAACTCGAACTGGTTTGAGTAAAGAGTTTATTGATCTACCAAGAATTCTCTAGGCCATGACAACTGAATTTCTTTTCATCTTCCTTTACCTTTAACATGGTGGCTTCATTCTTGGCTCTTCATGGTGGCTTTTGGCACTCTAGGGTCACATGCTCCCAGATTCAAGTCCTGCAGAAAAGAGGATGTTTCTTTTTCAGAAGGCCCAACAAAAGAATCACTGTATTTCAGTGACTCTGATTGGGTCCTATGTCCACCCCTGAACCAATCACTATGTCCAGAGTCTTATAATGACCTGTGTAGCCACCACCTCTGGATCTGGCATGGCATCAACTCCATCCATAATGCATATGAGCTTAGTATGAGACAGGTGGCTCTGGAGAGGAATATTCAAATGTACCATTCAAGGAAAAGAGTTGTAATGGAGAAGTAAGACAGATGTTCACTGTGATGATTTTCCCATTAACATCTTTGAGATTTATGTTGTCTAATATGATAACCATTAATTACACATGGCTTTGAACATTTGAGATGGGGCAAGGCCAAACTGAGATATAAAAGACACATTGGGTTTTGAAGACTTGGTAAGAGAAAAAAGAATGTAAAATATCTCATTAATAATTTCCTTATATTGATTACATGTTGAAATAATTTTGAATATATTGTGTTAAGTAAAATATATTATTAAAACAAAATCCAACTTTCCTTTTTATTTTTGTAATGTGGCTACTAGCAAATTTAAATTTACATTTGTGACTCACATTATATTTCCATTGGACTATATTTCTATTGGACTATTCTAGATGTTTCTGTTCATCTTTCAAATACCATATTAGATGTGTGTGTTATCTGTCTTAGATAATTACCCATTTTCAATAAAATGAAAGCAAACTTCCTCAACAATCTGACTCTAATATTGTATTTTGAACTATTTCCCATAGTAGGTAGGACCATATCTCCTGGGCTATGTTATACCCAAACAGGCCTCTGTCCTCTTGCCTCCCAGTCCAGCCTGCAGAGATGATGGAGCCAGGACACAGAAGAAAGAAGTGGATGAGAGGTGTATGAAAGAGACAGGTTGTCATATGAAGAATCATTCATCTCTTCATGCTTAAAGCTGTAGCTAGAGAACCCTCATTCTCTGAAGTGCCCCAGAGTTTTAGGGAATGCCTGGGGGCATTCCCCCCAGTAATCTAGTCTTGGACTTAATCCAACTTGGATTTCCTGGAAACTTTTCTTTAAGATTCCCAGCATCCATAAATATCCTTATTCCTCCTTTGGCTTAAACTAGTTCATCTGAACTTTGGTCAGTTGTCTTTATCAAGAAGCATCAGAGAAACACAGCCCTCATAGGATTATGCACGGTAACTATTGATGGAACAATTGAAAGTTTCTGTGACCCTAGTTTAGAGGGCAAAACAGAGCAGGAAGTGGGACCCAGATCCTTGGGCAATGTGTTCAGTGCTTTTACTTTCTGTACCACACTGGGCCACAAGAGAGAAATACTAAACAAGTACCGTGCACCCTTTATAAAAGCGGATGAAGTCTGGTCTCCTTTTTCAGGCAGTTAGTTTTCCTGTGGAGGGAAGTGGGCACAGGGCCATGGTGTCTGCTGTGTCTGTACTTGTCCTATGAGGTTTGAGCTGTTCCCTCAGTCCCCCAGGAAACAGTGTATATGCTAATGTTTCCTGCTAATGTTTTCCCTCTTTTCAGGAAAAATGTCTGGGAAGAGTACAATGCAAACACTATCGTTCTTCGAGGGAGACTACAACCTTGGGCTCAGGCCTGTGGTGCTCATAGAACTGAGTCTGGCTCTGTCACAGAGGTCAATAGGCACACCTGTAGTCTGATAGCTGCGAATTACAATAGTAAAACATCCAAAGTTAACTGAGTTCAGGCATAGCTAGATCCAGGTGCTCACAGGTTTTATCAGGAAGCTGCTTTTCTACACCTCTGTTTCTATTTTCTTTGGTATTAACTTCATTCTTAGGGTGGGGGGCTTTACTCTGAGTGACCTCTGGTAGCTCTAAGTTTCTAGCCTCACAAATTGAATGACTCTTCCTTGATCATGCCAACAACATTTCCAGAATTAACTCTTGGACCCACTTATGCTACATTTCCACTGTTGAACTATTTCATTGGTTCATTGTTTGTCAAACCATTCCACCAAAGTACATGGATTATTTTCTATGTTCCAGTAGCATTTTAGGTTACTGGGGATATAGCATGAAGAAGACATACGAGATCCCCACTTTCCTTCCGGAAGTGGGAAATACACACACACATACACACACACACACGCACACACACACACACCCCCCACAGAAAAATGAGTCAACAATAAGAAAAGACATCACATAATGATAAAAAGTTAGGCAGAAAATTAAAATAGAGAGCTATGACTAAAAGTGATTGGGTTTCTACTTCAGAATGGGTGGTAAGGACAGGCCACCAATCACCAAGCCAGCAAATGGCATTCCCTGAATGGTAATGCTGCTGTTGCCCCCTGTATCCCAGAGGCAGGGCAGCATTCCTATTGAAACCAAGTGCCTGAGAGAGAGAGAGAGGACTGGCTTCTGAGGGAAAACTGGAGTGCTAGTTCCAGAATCAGAGGGAATGGGTGATGGGTATGGAAAAATCATAGTAGTAGACTATAGGATTCCTTTTATCAAAAGATTAATGAAGTAATTTTTATGAAGAGATTTCAAATAGTAAAATAAATGAATACAGCAGTATTTTCTTAGGATGAATTTATTTGTAAGTTCAGTGTTATTACAGTAAAGCACTGTGAAGTCAGACTATGGGAACAACAGCACTGTTTTGATGAACCTCATGTAAGATCTTTGTTGAGCTGTACCAAAGGCAACCCAATCCCTTTTTCCTATTGCTTGTCCTTTGTGAAGGGGACAGAAGGTACACTGACCAGTTCTTTCCAAGCACTTGTCCATTTGCATTCTGATCCTTCTGCAAACAACTGTATGAAGGAAGAAACACCAACCCCGAAAGAATAAAAAATGTTCAGCTGTGTGGTAGACAAATCCACATGGAAAAGAAACTTTTCCATCCCCTAAAAGCAGTAACGTTGGCAGAGACATAGCTCTGAGAGCCTTTGGGCTTAACAAAACAGGCTATTCAGCTTGTTTGCCTAAATTAGATGTATTTACCCTATTGGATTCTGTCTTCCTCCAAGATGTTCTTGCTTTACTTTTGCATATCTAAAAGGATCATTGATATGGTTTTCTAAAGAAAAAAAATCCCCCAAAATGGATTAGTCTGTCCCAAAGGAGAGATCAGATTTTGGTCAGATTCTTAACTTGATGCAATTAGAATCCTCCAATCATGATTCCACCTTAGTAATCATATTTTAATCCTTCACTACCAGCCTATGCATCGTCGGCTTTAGCTTAAACAAGTTCCTTTCCCTCCTTTGTACATTCTGTGCCAGTTCAGCCTCCACACTTTTTACTTATGTTGTGATACCACTAGGCTCCCTCTCCAGTTCTCTCCAAATCCCATCTATCTTCCAAAGGTCTACTTAAAGTCTTGTTCAGGAAATCCTCTCAGACCAGCCCCCCGGATTTCCGTAACGCTTCATTTTTCTCAACAATTTGGATTTGTTATTTAAGTTGCAGATGGGAAAAATGAGGTGAAATGTCTATGATCTGACTTCATTTTTTTTTTTTTTTAGAGAGGGAACAATTTTGACTAAAACACCTTAATTTGTCCATTAACGGGGACAGGCATTCCAAAAGGCAGGGGTTTTGGTGGGCTCATAGGCGCGTAGAAGGATGGTTCAGGTGCTCTGCCTGAGAGGAAAAGAGAGGCATTTTTTTCCTGCTTCTGAGAGGGAGAGGCAGGGAAGAGAAGAGAGGTGTCAGGAAGGAATGGGAAGTGAGGGAGGAATCAGTGAGACCCATCAAGGTGGGGGCCCTGGGCAGGGAAGACCACTGTTCTGTGGTGGGTGGCAAGGGTCTTTTAGAAAGAAGAGTGTCTGATGCCCCCCTGACGTTGTTGGTGCTATGTTGATGTCAGCCCATTCTCTGCTTCCTCCACACCTGTAAGGAAGTCTGCTCCTCTCACAGAGATTTGAGCAAGAAGGTTTTGGAGGGAACTGAAGAAAGAGCTGGGTTTTAGATCAGGGTTGATGTGGTGTGAAGCTGAAAGCATGGGTGAAGGGAAGCAAGAACCTGGACCCTGTGAGTATGCAACAGCTTTGTAGGAATCTTTCGGGAGAATCTTTTGGGAGTTCTAGTCCATCATCACCATATCTCAGGGGCTCACACTGGGGTTACTGTGATGATAGTCTTCACATGGCAAAGTACCCCAGTACCTTGATAATCCCCAAATCACCTGTACAGGATCTCTCGCCCCAAGGTCCACTCCTTCAGCAAGGTGCTTCTCATTTTCTCCCCTTCTTTTTCACTTCTGTCATGTCTTCTTTGTCCACCCTTCCCCTCTTCTGCCTCATCTGGTGTTATTTAGAACAATATGGCTTCTTTCATCCTCTGTCTACTCCCTTTGGGAGCATGATAGAGACCTGGTAATGGGCCAAATGATCAAAAGATCATTCCTTTTGGGATAGTGGGAGGTAGGGTGCAGAAGGGGTGGTTGCAAATTTTTATAGTTTAGTACATTTTATATGTGTCTCACTGTCATATATACAAACATATATATATATATGTCTTATTAGAACCTCTAATTTTTAAATTCTATGAAAGTAGGGACTGTGTCTTTTTCATGAGCCCTATCCAACGAATCACAGATGACCTTCAGTGAGTCACATGCCATCTATGAGAGGAGGGAAGGAGGGAATGGGATGGGCATTTGTGGAGATTCTATTTCATGCCAGCTGTGGTACAAGCCACTTGATGTGTAATATCTACAGTATATTCAATGTTTACTATGCATCCAGTACTCTGTGTGAGTTCTCTTATTTAATTCTCACTGCTGAGCCATATTACTCACTTGTAGGGATTGTGCAAAATGATGGCCATCCTCACAATCACTTTATCACTATAGATACTGTGGGAAGCATTACAAAGATGAGTTTGGGGCTCTGAGAATCATTTACTCTGCCACAGATGAAGTGGCAGAAACAGAACATTTGTCCTGGCCTTTTTGGCTCCATGGCCCCTGTCTTTTTCTCTCCATAGAACAAATCTATTTCAAATGTTTGAAGACAAGACATGTAGAGACCAGGAACGAGGGAGCCTGTGCTCATCACCAATATGCTATGGAAGAGGAGGAAAAAGGATGGGTGGAGGATGACACACCTCACTCTAGCAGTATTTTGCCAGGGGGACACTACTGACATTTTTGGCAGGACAAATCACCATATGGGAATGTTCTGTGAATTGCAGGGTATTTTGTGTCCTTAGTTCTTGCCCACTATATGCCAGTAGGGCCATTTCTCTTCGTGACACCCCAAAAATAAGTGTTTCCGGACATTTCCAAATGCCCTAGGAGCAGGTGCTGCCCCTCTACCCTCAGAACCCCTATAGACCAAGCTGCCTCCCTAAGTGAACTCCTAGGTCTCCTCTAGCTTTACTATTCAATTAGCAGTGTAGAAATGAATGAATGAATGAATGAATGAATGAATGAATGAAGAGAGGGTCAGGAACAATCCCAGGCATCAGCTGCTCTTGTGAAGACAGGTTTGAATGGAGGTTTGGAGGACTCAGGATGAAACCCAAATGGAAGTGTGATGTATGACCCAGATGGGAGATGAAAGGACCCAGAAGGCAAACTTCATCTACTCTGCAGTTTACCTCTAACCAGACCCCTTTTGGGTGCTTTCAAGACTGTTCAGTGAAGGCTCTGCTTGCTCAGCGGCAGCCCAGAGCGGGAGCAGAGGCGGGGAAGGAGGTGCATTGGCCTCACTGGAGTAAAGTGGAATAGCATCGCTCTCGGTGCTAATGCAAACCAGCTGCCACCCGGCCCCAGCTTGTGATAGAACAGGCGGAATTCTTGGACACTGAGTTATTCTTAGAAGCATGTGCACAGCCCCCTGGCAGGGCTCACTGTGAATTGGCTGTTGCCAGCCCCCTGTCAGGATGCTGTGCCAGCAGACCCAGGAGTGACTGTTCTTGCTTATGAAAAATAACTTTGGGACTTTAATTTCAAATTACTCACAGAGCTTGGGGCCTGGATGTGTAAAGTGGTGGTAAAGGCAGAGAGGAGAGCAGGAAAAAGGGAAGGGATGGGGGACAGAGAGCCTCATTCATTTGCTCAGCAAACATTTATTGAGGGTCCACTCTGTGCAGATATGGGGGTTCTCATCATATCCGGACTTCCATTTGATCTGGATGAACATAGATGGACAGTCGGTTAGACTTTGAGAATGGGCATGCCCACGTGCTTTTAGATTCTGTGTATTGGGTACTTTTTGTGGGCCAGGCTCTTCACAAAGGAGGTCTTATTTGGTCTTCACAGGAACATTGAGAGGGAGACATCACCACTCCTATTTTACAGGAAACTGAGTGTTGGAGAAGGAATCTGCCCAAGGCTCCACAGCTATCAAGTGGCAGAGCCAGGATCTGAACTCAGGCCAGCAGACTCCTGCTTTGCCACCTGCGTTGAACACCAACTCTGTTCCAAGGCTGAGCTAGACGTTGGGACTGTGAAGCCAAATAAAGATGCTGAATTCCAGCCCTCAAGTCTCTCTGTTGCACTGTCTATGGGAGAGAGAGACAGGGACAAGGCATGCTAGGAGGAGGATGTGTAAAGCAGGAGATCAGAGGTATTCAAATCCGCCGGATGGACCAGGGGCAGCTTTGGGGAGGCAGGATTGGCTGAGTCTTACACAGGCACGTCCATGGAAGGCAATGGAAAAGAGCACTTCAAGCAGAGGACCAGCATGTGTGGTAGCCCATGGTCAGCGATCACGAGATGCTTGCTGGGGTTGCAGTGCACGATGCACGAGAGCGGATGTAAGATCAGGCCAGGCAGGTGAGCAAGATCTGGCTGGTCAGGGCCTTGCAGGACAGGCCAAAGTGTCGGACCTTTGTCCTGGAGGAACTGACAACTCATGTATCCATTTGTTTAGTCATTCGCTCATTTAACATCTATTTACTGAGCACCCAATGTACACCAGGCACTCTACATTTAAAGAATTTTAAGCAGGAAACAGGTGCATGTTTTGTACCTTAGGGAAAAAAAAAAGGTTCCTGGATGGCAATTATTAAGGGGCCTCCAAGTGGCCCAGGTGAAAGATGATCCACTTGACAGACATAGGGGTTTAACTGAAGCTCTTGATGTCCTCTGTACATCACATTGATGAAGGCATGCCCACATCATGGAAAGTGTCTTTAAATGTGGGCTGCTCTCCAGGACACCCACGTATGTCTGCTGCCATCTAGAATTGTATGTTTATCGAGGATCATTTGTGTTTGGTTCCAGATCTGTTTATGCCAGGCTTACCTGTTAGTCACTGAATGCAATATTAGCCACAAAAATAAAATAAATGTGAGAAAAAGGACAACTGTTTCTATGAATGCTGAGTTGAAAGCTTTGAAAAGACTTACTCAGGAGAATTGCAAAAAAAAAAAATTTGCTATGGAATTGGGTGTGGTTGAGACAATGAAAGAATTGGGGAAATCATAAAATTCTAGCAAGATTCTGCACTCCGATTGCTTTACAAGGGTCTTTAAGGTCTCGCTCTACTTCAAAGCAACTGACGCTGGAAATTGTAGATGATGCATTATGGGTGTGGTTTATGTAAGAAAGATGACAAGAAGCTCCAGTCAGCAGACCCGTTCTCAAAGAAAAGCCTTGGCTCCACATCAAAAGGGTGGTGAATGAATGTGCATTTATATGCTTTAAGTTAAAATTAAACAGGTTTGAAGTATTATGTATCATTTTTTAGCTTTAAGAAAAGTTTTTATTGAAGTGTAACATACATGGAGAAAAGAACACTGATCTGAGAGGAAGGAGAGATGGAGTTTTACAAAGCAAACACCCAGCGTCACCGGCAACCAGCTCAGGAAACAGAACTTTGCCAGCACCCCAAAATATTTCCTCGTGTCTTATTCCAATCATTACACACTCTTGCCTTAAATGTGACCACTACTCTGACTCCTATCAGCATTGGTTACTTTTGCCCATTTTATAAATCAAGCAGAATGTTTTTGTTTTGTGTTTTTGGCTTGATTACGTTTGCAAAATCCACCTATGCAATAATTTGTCTAGTATTCCATGACCTGTAGTGGTACACAGTAAGCACTCAATAAATGGTAGCCAACAAAAGATGCCAGTGACCTTTAGCAAAATAAGACCACATCTGGATAGTTTTCCACCATCTGATTCAATGGTGCTTTGGAGGTGGTGAATAACCCAATTTATCTATCCATCTTATTATTGGAGGATATTAACATTGTTTCCAATGTCTGGCTATTGTGAATGATGCTGCAATACACATTTTTATACAGGCTTTGTGATGAACATACACGTGCATTTCTTTTGAGCATCCTTCTAGGAGGAAAATTGCTGGGCCCTAAGTCATACTGGTATTCAGGTTTTGTAGATACTGGCTGAGTTTTCCAAAGTGGTTGTGTCAGTTTATGCTTTTACCCATAGAGTACAAAAGTCCCAGTATCTCCAACATCCTTGCAAATATTTGGTGTTGTCTGTGCCATTGTTGCATTCCTAATTTTAGCTATTCGTGTGGGGGCTCTGTGGCATCTTATTGTTTGTTTGTTTTTAGGACCTCTTTTATTGTGGAATAATTTTAGATTTACGAAAAAGTGGCAAAGATAGTACACAGAGTTCCTGTGTTGACCTCACTCGGTTTGCTCTATTGTTCACATCTTACATTACCATATTATATTGGTCAAAGCTAGGAAACTGACATTGGTACATTACTATTAAGTAAACTCCAGACGTTATTTGGATTTCATCAGTTTTTCCATTATTTCCCTCTTTCTGTTCCAGGAGCCATTCCAGGGAACCGCATTGCATTGAGTTGTCATGCCTCCCCAGCCTCCTCGGGTTTGTGACAGATTTCCAGATTTCCAGTCTTTCCTTTGTTTTTATGACCTTGGTGGTGTTGAGAAATACTGGCAAGGTATCCTGCAACCTATCCTCTAATCCGGGTCTGTCTGATGTCATTACTAGAATGGGGTTAACGATTTTTGGAAAGAATGCCACAGAGGTGAAATGCTTGTCTCATTACAGCATAATTAAGGACTACATACCAACCACATGACATCACTGATGAGGTTAACCTTCACTTGGTTAAGATAGCGTTTGCTGGGTTTCTCCATTGCAAAATCCTCATTTTTCCTTTCTCTAGTCTGTAGTTTGGAAGTGAACCACTGAGTCTAACCACCCTCAGGGGGGGTGGGTAGGGAGAATTAAGTTTCATTTGTATCTTTCACATGTGTGCATGGGTTCATTCATTCGTTCATATCAGTATGGACTCATATATATTAATTTTGTACTTTGGGTTATAATCCAATACTACCTTATTTTTTATTTTCCCAGCATTGGCCATTGGGATCTCTTTTAAGGTGGCTTCCCTGTCCCTTTAACGTGTCCCCCATCCCTTTGTTATTTTAAGCATTGTTTTACTTTCTGGTACTATAAGGCACTCCTGGGTCATATTGTATTTTCCCTGCCCCAACCTTAGAATTGTCCATTTCTCCAAGGAGCCTTGATCTTTTCTATTGGAGAGTGGTGTTTAGAAACCAAGATCCCAGTGCTCAGTGACTCAATGGGGCATTAATTTGCATTTCCATGAAGACAAGCACGTTTTTGAATGCTCATTGGCTTTTTGAATATTCTTTTGAATGAAGTGGCTATTCAAGTCATTTTTCTATTTTTTTCTTGGAATGTCAACATTGTTTCTTAGAGATTTATAGACATTTTTTCCGGATATTCTGGATTTGAGTCCTCCACTGAATGTGTGTATTACAAATATCTTCTTCCATGCTGTGGCCTGTCTTTTCATTTTCTTGGGACTGTCTTTGAAAAACAGACGTTCTTGATGTTATCACAGTACAATTAGTCATCTTTTCCTTTATGGTTCTGTTTATGATCATAAGAATATCTTCCAAGGTTAGCTCCTAAAAGCTTTATCATTTTATCTTTCATATTTAGATCTATAATACACCTGGAATTGATTTTCATGTGTAGTGTGGGGTAGGGTGAAGATGCTTTCTTTCTTTCTTTTTTTTAAATATGGATGTGCAATGAGCAAACCCCATTTATTAAAGAGACCATCCTTACCTCCCTCATGCATTTTCATCTTTGTTTTTGGAATCTTTGTTCAATTCTGTGCGTTTATTTGTCTATCCTTTCACCAATGCCACATTATTTTAATCAGGGTAGCTTTATAATAAGGTTTGATGGCTGATAATGTAAGTCCTCTAGTTTTTTCTTATTTTTCAACATTATTTTGGCTATTTTTGGTCTTCCTCATATAAATGTTAGAATAGCAGTTCAATTCTCTCTCTCTCATACACACACACACACACACACACTTATTGCTCTCTGATGGGAATATTAATAATCTATAGATCCATTTGGGAATAACTGACACTTTCAAATTATCAAGTCTTCTTCTCCATGACAACATAACAGATCCTTCAACTTATTTAAGTCTTGTAAAATTTCTCTCAGTAAGGCTTTCCAGTTTTTAGTGTAGATGTCATACATATATTTTAAAATTTATTTTTATTTTTTTATTTAATTTATTTTTTAAATTAACATATAATGTATTTTTGTTTCAGGGGTACAGGTCTGTGATTCATCAGTCTTACATAACACTCATTGCTCACCACAACACATACTCTCCCCAGTATCCATCACCCAGCTACCCCATCCCCCATCCCCCTCCCCTCTAGCAACCCTCAGTTTGCTAGCTTCCCTTATTAATTTAATTAATTCTCTGAAGAATCTTTTGGCTTTTCTATGTAAACAATCATATTATCTGTCAATAAGGGCAATTTTTTTCTTTTTTTTCAATCCTTATACCTTTCATTTCTTATTTCTTATTTATTTATTTATTTTTTCCATGACTTCCATTACAATGTTGACTAAAATGCTCGTAGTGGATACTCTTGTCTCGCTCTTGATCTCAGATGGACACTTTTGATATTTCATTGTTAAGTATGTTTTCTGTAGCTTTTAAAATATATATACTTACCAGATTATAAAATTTCCTTCCATTCCAGGCCAAATTTGCTAAGATTTTTAAAAATCATGAATGGATTTTGGCTTTATACATGCCTTTTATTCATTTATTGAACAGTCCTATGATTTTTCTCCTACATCAAATTAATTGGTAAATTACATTGATTGATGAATTTTGAACATAAAACCAACCTTGCATTACTGGAATAAAACAAACTTGGTGTCACATATCATTCTTTTTATATATGGTTAGACAACATTTGGTTTCAATTTTTCTATCTATGCTTATGAGAGAGATTGAGCTGTAATTTTCAATTCTTATAATGTCCTTGGTAGGTTTGTTTTCAAGATTCTGCTGACATAATAAGATAAGCTGGGGAAAAAAGTTTTCTTTCTTGCTTTTATTTGGAAGAGATGTTTAAGATTAGTGTTATTTCTTCTTTGCATCGACATGGTTGGAACTGGAGGGGATTATGCTAAGTGAAGTAAGTCAAGCAGAGAAAGACAATTATCATATGGTTTCACTCATATGTTGAATATAAGGAATAGCATGGAGGACATTAGGAGAGGAAGGGAAAACTGAAGGGGAAGAAATCAGAGGGGGAGAGGAACCATAAGAGACTATGGACTCCAGGAAACAATCTGAGGGTTTCGGGGGTGGGGTGGGGAATGGGGTAGCCTGGTGATGGGTATTAAGGAGGCATGTGTTGTAATGAGCAATGGGTGTTATATGCAACTAAAGAATCATTTAACACTACATCAAAACTAATGATGCACTGTATGGTGACTAACATAACATAATAAAAAAATAAATTATGTAATTGCTATAAAAAATACAGATGTAAAAAAATAAATAAAAAAATAAATAGAAGAATTCACCTGTGAAGCCATCTGGTCCCAGAGACATTTTTGGGGAAGGTTTTTAATTACAGATTTAATTTTTAAATTAGGTATAGTACTATTTTAGGCAAACTCCAGGATTCCTTGATTCCTGAGAATATAGTTAAGTCAAAATGTGTTAAAGAGATGAAGATTAAAGCATAGTCCACCAAGTCCATACAGTCTAGTGGTTAAGAACATGAACTCTGGAAATCTTCTAATCTTCTTCAAAAATGAATTTTAAATGCAAACAAAACAAAATCCTTGTTTATTCAGCTTCAGTATTAGAATCTTACACAGTCAACAGAATCCTGGGTTAAAATTTTCATCACATTTTTGCTCCACTTCTTAAGCTTCTGCTCTGGGCAAAGGCTTTGAGGAAAAAAAGTGTTGGGCTTAGTTCTCTATGCCTTTCTTCTCTCAGAGACCCTGGACCCTTAATTCTTCACTGCCTTGGAAACCATAAACTATAACCTTTTATCTTTCTAGCTCTGTGAGATTTTTAAAAACTTTCCTGGCATCTCTGCCCTTAACAGTTGTCCCTTTGCCTGGACACCTTGCAAATGCCATGAGGGGAAAGAGAGAGGGATTGCTGGCTCACCTGTCTGTGGTTACCTGTTCTCCAGGATCTTGACTTCTCCTGTACTGGCTGCATCAGTAACTTTCGGGTGACTTCGACAAGATTTGTGTTTGCATTTTAATCAGGTTTTCTAGTTTTTTTCTTGGCATAAATGGTCTGCTGCAAGCTACCCAATATAGGAAGAATTAGATGTTTGAATATCTTTTTTATTATTATTAATTTCTCACTTGATTTGACTTTTTAATTTAATCAGTCTACTAAGGATTTTGGTTAGTAAGAGATCTACTACTATGATGCTGATATTAATATTAATTAATATCAATATCAACCAATTAACTGTAATAGTAATAATAGCAGCTAACATCCTTGTCTAAATCACTGGAGCAAGACTCTATGTTAAATTATTTCTGTGTATTCTCTTACTTAATCTTCCCCAAAACCCTGGAGGTAGGTACTATTTTCTTCACTTTTTGGAGGAGAAACTGAACTCAGAGTAATGTACTCATACTCATAAGGCTAATGAATGGTGGCAATAAAATATGAGGCAAAGCTACTTCATACCAGAAGCCACACCCTTACACAGCTTATTTAGAATGTGTTTACCTTACAGGTGATGTATTCGGGTTAGAGGGACATGAGAATAACTGGAGCAGGGGAGAGTGTTTGGAAGTCTAGGATAGGGTGCAAGAAAGCCAGCCTAGAGGGGCAAAGGGGGCAGGTTCCTGCCAGGTGGGAGATTGACTTCTTGCCTAGAAAAAAAGGAGATTCTAGTTCCAAAATACCCTATTTCCCTCAATCTGAAATTCAGCATTTCACATATTTTATGTTCTTATGAAAAGGGGATGCATCTTACAATAGATGTCAAAAGAAACTCATTAGCTGTCTAGCCCCAGAATCAGCTGTAACAGGCAGTCATCTCCAGCACACAGTGACCAGCCTGTCTTCGTCTGATGGTCACTTCAGTTGAGTTATTTAATTTGGTAGCACCTTATAGAGTTGACTATTAGTTAATGTTTGCCCCTTCATGAAACTTCTTCAAAAAAGGTATACTAGGATTAAACATAGTTGAAGTAAGAACTGCTGAATTCATAGGTCTTCATCATATTTCAGGAAATGCCATTAATGCAGTTGAAATTGCCAAATGTTGGAATTCAGCATAGACTTTCAAAGCCAACAGTGGTTGGTGTGACTGATTCATGTGTCATAAAGAACACCAAGCACCCAGTGTCTAGCTGTCAAAAGCTTCCAGCTGACTTTCAGGAGAAGCTCTTTCACTTCCAGGAATGTGTACTTCAATGAAGGAAAAAACAAAACAATTAATTTGACCCAATCAGAAGAGCAAACAAACTCCAGCATTCTTTGATATGCCTGGAAATTACTTTGTTAGTCAAAGGTTCCCCAAAGGTCAAGATCAAAGATGTGATGCTGTGAGGAACTACAGCCTATTGTTAAAATGCACCACCTGCCTTTCAGTGGCTGGGGAATTGGGGACACCTCTTTTTGCCTCCATACCCTAAACACAGGGGAAAAAAACAGCACCCACCTAAGACAGTTGTCATGAGAATCAAACATAACATCAACATAAACACTAAAATTGGGGAGGGTATGTGCTATGGTGAGTGCTGTGAATTGTGTAAAACTGTTGAATCACAGACCTGTACCTCTGAAACAAATAATACATTATATTTAAAAAAAAAGAAGAAGATAGTAGGAAGGGTAAAATGAAGGGGGAGAATCGGAGGGGGAGACGAACCAT
This sequence comes from Eumetopias jubatus, assembly GCF_037043125.1. Taxonomy (NCBI): domain Eukaryota; kingdom Metazoa; phylum Chordata; class Mammalia; order Carnivora; family Otariidae; genus Eumetopias; species Eumetopias jubatus. The sequence continues at coordinate 125,761,722 of NW_028274814.1, forward strand.
GAGAGACTATGGACTCTGAGAAACAAACTGAGGGTTCTAGAGGGGAGGGGGTGGGGGATGGGTTAGCCTGGTGATGGGTATTAAAGAGGGCACGTTCTGCGTGGAGCACTGGGTGTTATACACAAACAATGAATCATGGAACACTACATCAAAAAGTAATGATGTAATGTATGGTGATTAACATAACATAAAAAAAAATGATGTTCGGCAAATGGCAAATGCTCCATGGGTGTGCACATCATCCCCAATATGACCCATGCCGTGCCCGACTGCTTCTGGCCAAACGTGATTCAGAAAAATATTTGGATTCGGGATTGAAAGAGGCCTGAGGGGCCAATTTTGAAAGCGATCTCCCTGAAGTAAAGGGTGTTGAAGTACATGGATCTGTGTCATGGATAAAAGCACAAGGATAATTGGTCAGCCACTAAAGGTTTTATTTGTTGTTACTGGTCTTGCTTCCACTTAATGTAATGTTTCTTTTAGTTTTTCACCAAGCGGCTGTTAGATTGCAATTTCAGGAAGTGGAATCAGTAATCTGCTCTCCATCCCAGCCCCGTAGTCCATGTCTATTGTAGTTGCCTCTTAGAGGGTCTCCCCTATCCTGTTCCTTTGCCTTTTTGCGATCTTTTTATGCACAAATGGCAGATACCACTAACACAAATCGGATTGTGTGGCTCTCTGTGCAAAAGCATCCAGTGGCTCCCCACTGCTCTCAGAATAAATCCAGAACCCTTCTGATGGTCCTCGAAACTTCCCCAGTATGCCACCTTTCTGGTCTTGTTGTGCACCTGTGCTTTTCACTTGCTGTCTCCCCCCCTCCCTGCCCCCCCTCCCTGTCTGTGGGTCCCTTCCAAAGGCCAAGAGCATCTTGCTGGGAACCTTTTCTGTCCTCCTCCCTCTGCCTGAAGCCTAATGGACTGACTTCTACCCACTCTGTCAATGTCGGCTGAAGCCTCACTTCCTCACAGAAGCCTTCTTGGATGCTGGGTCTAAATCAGACCTCATGTTAGAGTCTCCCCGCTTTCCTTTTATAGCACTTACCACAGTTTGTTATTCTTTATTCCTTTGGGGATTATTTGCTTAATGTCTTTCCCTCTACTTGCCCTTAAATTCCACAAGGACATGGATTGTGCAATTTTTAAAGTGTCAAATCCCTAGTTCCTGGCACATTCACGTGGGCTCTCTCTCTCTCTATGTGTACACACACACACACACATATACACATATATATGTATATATAGATGCATATATCCTATACATTTCTTATTAAAATATAATATAGGTAAAGTACACAAACTTAAAACGTACAGGTTGATGTGAAACTAATATTACACTGTATATTAACTGGAATTTAAATAAAAATTTTAAAAAAATGCTGAAGCTTCTTTGAATAGGAAATCTTCTCCAAGTTAAATTCAAATGCTTCTTGTTTTGGCTTGAACTATGAATACCTCAGAACCAGTTTGTTTGGTTCTAGCTTTATTCAATTGTGATAGAAGCCTATAATAAACAGCAGAACATAACACAAAAACAAAACACCAAAAACAAAGTAACAAAAATGTACAGGTTCATGAATTTTTATAAAGAAATACTTTCATGTTACCAGCATCCAAATCAAGAAAAAGAACATTATGAATGCCCAGCAGTCTCTCTTCTGCCCCTTCTGGTCACTCCCCAAAGACAACTACCATTTGCACTTCTATCATCAGAGATGAATTTTGCCTGTTTCTGAGCTTTATATAAATAAAATCGTAATCATGTACTCTTACTTCTGGCTTCTTTTGCTCAACATGTGTGTGTGAGATTTATCCGTGTCATGCATGTTCTAGTAGCTCTTTTTCATTGCTGTATTGTGGTCTATTGTCTGAATATACCACAATTTATTAAACCATTGTGCTATTTATAACTTCATTGTTTCCAGTTTTGGCGGGGTGTACAACAAATAATGTTGCTAAGAATGTTCTTTTGCATTCCCTCTGGCAGACATAGGCACTGATTTCTCATGGGTTTGTGACCTGGAGTGCAATTTCAGCCACTCCAGCAATTTGGCAACTATGTATTTGACAAAACATGTGTTTTCTCACATGTTTGTTATATGTTTTGTCAAATACATAGTTGCCAAATTTTACAAAACTCCAAGAATTCGTGGATTATGGCGGGGAGCCCTTGCCTCTGTTTCTGATGGGGATTCTGCCAGAGTTCTGGACTTCACCTTAGGCTTCTTTTCACTCAGTGTTTATGGACCACGAGGGTTTGCAATGACAGATGGATAGAAATTGACTGTCAGGAGCATGGAGCGCATTTACAGGGGGAGAGGTATGCAGAGGTGCAGATTTCTTCTGGTGCCCTGTGGAGAAGTACTGATCTCAGCCCTGTAGTCTTCCGGGCTGTGTCCTGTCAGCCTGCCCCATGCCCCACCCAACCACTCCCTTCCCTCTCCTTCTTAGCCTTGAACCTTTGGATTGTTCTCACTTTCTAGAGGAAATGGGTCCCAGGGATGAGTTTGCAAACATCTCAATCATTTGTCTCCTGGGACTGGAGTTTCTCCCCCACACCCTGCTGCCATGCCATTGAATCAGCAGGGTTGGAAGCTAATAGACCCACTTACAAGGGGCTGTCTGTTATGTGTAGTTGAGGCCAGCAGCCAGGACTGTGCTGATTTAGAGTTTAGGGCTTGGGTAGCAGCAGAAAGATTGCTCCGCTCAATCCTTTTTTCTCCTTTGGTGTGACAGTGACGAATGCCACCGTGACTTATCTCCCCTTTGCTTAAGCAGCAGCCCTGCGATCACACCGAACCTTGGCTGCCAAGATCTCACTAGCACCGACCGGAGCACAGGGATGGCAAATGCCCCCCAAGAAGGGGGCATTAGTGGGCCCTGGAGTGTTGGACTGTGGGGATAACTCTGTCTTCTAGATGGGAGGTGCTGGGGGTGTGCTAGCTGAGGATGGAGTGACTGGTGGAAACTAACACAGCCCCAGTGACAAGGTTTTGGTTGGGGTGATGGGGGACAGAGACCTGGATCCAGAGGGGAGCTGGGAAAAACATCCACCCAGGAGTGAACCTGAGCTGGGTCTGGATGGAGGGGGAGGCACACAAAACCAGAAATCAAGATGCAGGAACTCAGTATCTGAGGTGGGTTCTTTGGGCTGGGCCCTCACCAGTGTTACCTGACAGCAGGGATATGGGCAGAGATTGAGAAAGGGCACGGGAGGGGGACGTCTGGGTGCCTTGCAGATGTGCTGATTTCAGGATGTGCATGTGTGTGTGCACGTGTGTGTGTGTGTGTGTGTGTGTGTGTGTGTGTGTTTTCAGAGACTGTGGCAGGTATTTGTCCATCTGGAGATGTGCAGCTGCCCCGCATCCACAGTCTGGTAGGGAGCTTGGGGTCTCTTCTGCCCATGCCCACGAGAGCCCCCTGCTGCCTCGCCAGCAAGCCCGCTGAGCAGCGTGTGCTGGGGGTTGAGGGGGTGTCAGCCATCACCCCCGGCTGGGGCAACCGCACATTCTTAGACGCTCTATGTCATGGAAAGAAAGGTGACGTGCTCCGTCTGCTCTGCTCTGTTCTCCCCAAACATTACCACTCCAGCAACAAAGGGGGGCGTGCGGTGAGAGGCTTTCTCTCTCCTCTCGGAGGGCGGGGAGAGTCTGATCCTGGAGTCCATGGTGATACTAAGTTTGAGGAAGTTTTCAAATCATCGTCCCGCAGAAGGAGCTGGTAAGCACCCTTCTGCACCTGGTACTCAGGGAGACTTCTGACCCTGGAGAGGGACGCTGTGCGAGTGGACGACACTCTTTCCCTCCCGTGGCTGTTCGCTTCAAGCAATGAACACATTCAAACATCCAGCCCTGCTATGTGCCTCTCTCCTCACTGGCTGACACCCTGGCAGGCCGGGGGTGGGGGGGTGGGGGGGTGCAGGGACGGGCTCCAGGGGCAGGGAGAGCCATGGCTTCCAAGGTCCCAAGTAGGACTTCCCTGTACCTGTGCCTCTATCGGAATGGCCGTCTTAGTCTGTTCTCTTTCTCAGAACCCTGCTCTTGCCATGTGAACACACTTGGCCTCGTCTTGTAGTGAAGAGATCATTTGTCCAAGTGAAAGCCCTTCCAGACCAGAGGACAGCCAGCTGATTCCAAAACACACAAGGAAGTCCGGCTTCGGCTAGCCGCACGGCCTCCCCTTGCCACAACTGACCACCAACTTGTGACTAAGCTCCGCCAAGAGCAGCGGGACACCGCTCAGCTCCCCTGGAGATGCATGAGCAAAAAGAAAACTTTATGTTTTGAGCCTCTGAGTTTTGAAGTTATTTATTATGCAGCAAATGCTAACTGATGCAGTGTGGAGGACACATGTCCTGCCGTCTAGTGACTGCCCAGAAACCTCTTCGTTCTTTACAGAAATGTGACTAGATTCAGGACCACACAGGGGCTAAAGACATGGTAGAACTGAGTTTGAATCCTGGTTTTGCCACCTATTATTTGTGTGAACTCAGCCTCAGTTTCCTCATCTGTAAATGGATGTGATGACAGTATCTACATGGGCAGTATCTATTGGCTCTCAGCTTCCAACTAATCCCTCTGTACTCTCTTCTATATGTCAGCCCTGGAACCCAGAGAATTCCTTTTCCTAGCGTCCCTTGCCACCACTGGCTTCCTGTTGGGGTCTGCCAATGGGACCCAGGGAAGGGAAGCTAGAGGCGGGGGAAGCATGCATGTGGCTCCTGAGACCACTGACTTCGGGCAGCGGTGACTCCACTGGCACCTGCCAGATGTTCCAGCAGCACTGGTGGGATTGTGACTCCAGCCACCGGGTTAGCAGCAGCTTCTCTGAGCCCCTTTGCTCTTCCAGCCCTCCCACATCTTTATAACCAGTTCCCTGCATTAATTTGCTTTGTATTTGAAATGCTTAAAGTGGCTTCTGAAAGAGACCCACAAAAGTCCCTGAAAGGGTGAAGTACTCAATCAGTGGGACCTGAGATAGGGAGCAGATTTGAACCCAAAGAGAACTGGTCATGGATCATGGAGCTCTAGGGTGCGAATGTTCTTACCATGAGGTTGGAAGCCTCTCTTATGATAGGAAATATTGGGACTGAATGAAATTGTATGGAAAATAAGGCCCCAGGGTGAGTTGGGTCAGGCACTAGCGCTGTTCTCTTGTGCTCAGAGTCACCTGGTTGAGGCTAGCTCCTCCTACCCGATCCTACTGCTCAAGGAATGGGGCCCATGCATGGAAACAAAAGCCCATCTTAATGGTTGGTTAAGTCCTTGTTGGGCTGTTGGGGCTTTGCCATCCCTGTTGAGGTGGTGACTAGAAATTGGGAGGTGGGCATCACCTGCTGGTTTAGAGAACAGCTTCAGGGAGGGAAGGTGTCGGGGAGGAGCGCAGAAGACTTAAATCCATTCTGGTGAATCTTTCTAGTGCATTGTAATTTCTAGTACATTCTAGTACATTCTAGAGCATCGGAGGCATCTTTATCTTTGTCTCTTGTCTTTCATTTTAGCATGTAGTTCTGTTGATGGAAGAGATAGATGGGTGGTTAGTGTGTTTTTCCATTCTGTGCCAATGGTCACAATGTTGTTGGATTTTGGCTGAAGGCCTTGATTTTGGCTTTATTGTGGATTGTCCTGGTGTAGACAGAGACGAGATGAGGCTCAGGCTCCAGAACTCAAGCACTTTGAAATAACACTCCTTCTCAATCTTCACATTATTGCACATTATAATTGCTTGAAATAAAAAAAAAAAATCCATATTCGAGACCAGCCCCAGAGATCCAATAAGTCAGGCATGGGATCTGGCTTCCAGCATTAAAAAAAAGAAATCCACCCGAGGGGATATTAATGTGCTGGTGGGGTCAGAACTAATCTGCTAAACCTTGACCCCATTCTCATTTTAAGAATGAGTGGCTGATGCCAGTTTCCCCTCTCGCTGCCGAGCAAGATGACATTTTCCCTGGAAGACCAGCCTCACCTTGCTTCACCTTCCTCCAATGCTTCAACTTCCTAAAATACCTCATCTCCAGAAATTCTGCCAAAAGCCCCACGATGACAACTTGTCCCCAAAATAAAGGATGTCTTTTACTTTCCAGTTAGTACACTAATAATAGCTAACATTACTGAGTGCTCTCCGTGTACCAGGCATAGTTTCAAGTGCTTTCTGTGTATTAATCCATTTGACCCACACGGCAGCCCTAGAGACGCCTATGCCATAGGGTGGCTATAAATGCAGGCTCTGGAGCCCCAAGTCTTGCATGTGACTCCTGACTTTGCCCATGTACCCTCTGTGTGACCTTGGTCATGTCACTTACCCTCTCTGTGCCTCAGGTCCCTGTGGATAATAAAAGCACCCACTTCAGAGTGTTGTCATAAGGAGTAAACTAATTAACTCGTGAAAGTCTTCAGAAAAATGCCTGAACACCTGACACATAGAAAGTGTAATATAAGTGTTAGTGAGTATTTCCACTCCTATTCTGAAGATGAATTAATGAGGTGTTGAGAGGTTAAGGAACTTTCCTGGGGTTCTACAGCTAGTAAATAATGGTGACACTCTTTGTACAACACATCACAGTTAAAATCTTGTCTTGATTGGTGTTCAGAGCACGCTGCTGAAGTAACTTACCATCCTTAGTGAGTGAGGAACCTGAGACTCAGAGAGGGGAATTAACTTGCTTAAAGTCATATAGCTGACTTGTGGTAGAGCTGGATGTCTTATCTGGCATGGTTTCTTTATACTATGGGGCTGACCCCACACCTTCCCCCAGAGCTGCTACTGTGGCAGTCTAGCATAATGGTGGAATCCTCCCCACTCTCCCAACCCTATGGCTGAGCTCTGGCCCATAGCCCGACATCCTGACAATCATCTGGTCTTGTTTCTCTTCCCTCATCTCTGTCTCTCTTCACCCTTAGGTACTGATGTTGAACCCTGCTTGCCTGGGAGCAGACTCTCCCCTCCTCTTTGCCTTCTCCCCTCTTGACTCCACAGGGGATCCCCTTGGTGTAGCTTTCATGGGCCACAGCTCCCCCAGGTTCACCTACAGTCTTGATCCTTTGACCGTAGGTCCAGTCTTCTCTTCCTCACATTAAGTGAGGGCTCCCTATGCCATTTCTGAGTGATTGGTAAGGGTTGCTTGGATGGAGTTCTATGTTAAAAAGGACTTGAGGCTATGTCTTGGCTCAGTGGCAGAGTGCTGTGATTGATGTACCGTGTCTGCCATGGGTGCAAAAAGGGGACTGGCAGCGTGCACAGCATGTGTGTTTGCCATTGATATCCTATCCTGCATTAGTTTACTGTGAGATATGGAAGGTCTGTGCTTACTCAGACTCTTCCTCTAAGTCTAAGCTTTGGTGTCACATTTTCCAGGAAGCCTTCCCTGGTTTTCTGAGTCCAGAGAAATGCCCTGTGTCTGTGCTCCTGTAGCTGTAATTGGCTGCTTGTGTGTATTTGCCATTGACCTGTAGCTCTGTGAGCAGAGACTATAGGCAGATGCTTCATTGTTGTATTCCTCGCACCTTAGAATTGTGCAAGGCAAATACTAAGTGTTAAATGTATGATGAATGCATGCATGCATGAATGAATAAATAACAGAGCAGAGTTTGGCACTGCTTTCTGTGCCTCTGTCTGAGGCTTGGTTTCTCACTGAGCGAGGCTCTCTCTGTTCACTGTTGGCCAGCGCAAGCCTCCTGACTTTCTGGAGGATCAAGAAGCACCTCATCCCAGAAGTAGCTCCTTCTAGCAGCCCTTTCTCTCTTTATCCACCCTCCCATCCCCCAGTTCAAGCCATCATCTATTTGAGGCAGCAAAAATGACTGCAGTAATGTTATAGCATTTCACAAACCATTTTTACAGGGAGGAGAACAACATAGGGATGTCTGTACCATGGATATTTATTTTTCCAAGAGCACTTACCAGAGGCTAGTTGTGGAAAGAGTGAGTCTGCTGAACAACTCTGCAGCTGGGGGAGCCGGGAGCCTGCTGAGAAAGATCTAATGAAGAGAGAGGAGCAAGGCACTTCTCATTTCTTACAGGGGGAAGGGAAGGGAGTAGAGGAAGGATATAGGTCTCTCCAGATGGGGATTTGATGGAGTGGTTCAGAGATTAGTGCATTTGAATATTCATTCATTCATTTCTTTGTTCACCCACTTGCCATCTTTTTTGAGCACCCACTATGTGCTGGGCACCTGCTAAGCACTGCTGTTACCATGGGGAACAAGGTGAGTATCATTTCTGACCCATGAAGCTCACAGTCCAGACAGGTGAACATCACTTCAAAGAACATGTATAGTGAGGATTCTCCCAGGAGACATACAGGGGGACAGGGTGGGTACTAGGGAATGTGGGATGGGAGTCTAGGCAGCAGGTGTGGGCAGCTCTGGCTGCTCAACGTCCTTTCCCCCATTTCTAGCTTGAGCATTCTGATTCCCTGCAGGGGAATCCTTGTGCAGTCATGGTGAGTTAAATCAAAGTGCCTGCTCTTCCTCGGACACTCAGATCCTCTCTCTCTCCCAGGACTTGGAATTTTGAGCTCAGTGATGCAAAAAAAAAAAAAAAATGTACCCAACAGTTGGGGTGCATTCATGTCAGTAGCAGAGGCCTGTTGAGGCTCTGAGTCATTTTTTCCATTTAGACCCCTATAACTGTCCCAGCCACTGCCTTCTTCTGAGAACAAATCACCAGTGTTTCCTTTGATTCTGCGAATAATCTGATAAACTTCAGATAAATTCCTTTCCTGTGTCTGCTAGCCACAGTCAGCTTCTGTTGCTTGCCTCCAAAGACCTCTACTTGATTCAGTTGCCTTCCTGGGCTCTGCTCAACGGCACCATGTGTCAATGTCAAGGATTCTGGCAATGCTGGCCCTTAGTAGGGCTTCTAAACATTCCTATCACTTCTCTCAATATGTGTTGTGAAAACCCCATACACTTCTATAAAATGATTCCCCCCCCACCCCGAATTGTGCTTTAGTGAAAGGATTAGCAAAAATGTTTCTGTAAAGGGCCAGAAGCTACATATTTCAGGTTGTGTGAGCTTTATGGTATATTAATTTTCTATGCTGAGGAACCGTTTATCACAAACTTAGCAGCTTTAAACAACACACGTGTACCATCTCACCAGTTAAGCAGGGTCTGGGCATGGCTTAGCTGGATCCTCTGCTAGGGTCTCATAAAGCTGTAGTCAAGAGGCTGGCTGGGCTGCATCCTCATCTGGAATCTCAACTTGGGAAGAAGCCACACCCTAGTTCACATGGTTGTTGGCAGAATTAAGTTCCTTGCAATCATAGGACGGAGGCCTCAGGTCCCAAGACCACCAGTACTTCCCTGCCATATGGCCCTCTTCAGGGGCAGCTCACATCATCACAACTTGCCTCTTTAAGGCTGGTAGGAGAATCTCTCCAGTCTGCTAAAATAGTCTTAAAGTAAAGCAATCAAAGGAGTGATCCCACCACCTTTGCTGTAGTCTACTGGTCAAAAACAAATCATAGGTTCTACCCAGATTCAAGGAGAGGGTATTATACAAGGTTATAACTCATTGGAAGGGGGAATCACCTTAAGGTGTGTTGGCTTTGTAAAGTCTGTTGCAACTGTTAAACTCTGCCTTTGTAGTGCAGAAGCAACTATAAACCAATGAGCATAGCTATGTTCCAATAAAACTTTATTTTACAAAAACAGGCTGAGGGTTAGGTTTGGCTCATGGATTATAGTTTGCCAACCCTTGATTTTTAGAGTAATACTGTTGGCCTGCACCAGAAGATTTTTATAAGGATATTATTCACTACCTCATTTAACATTCTCTTTGTGATAAATCTTGGAATAAATTTCTTTCTGGTAGCTGTGTTTTTCTTGAATAACTGGCTGGTGTTAATCTTATGAACACTATTATTTGTAAAAAAAATCTATTAAAATAAAACATACTGGTAAAAAATGTTTTGAACACCATGGTTTGTATATTTGATTAGGTTTCTTTCTTCACTTTGGTTGCTAGGGATCTCAGAGCCAAAGTACAACCATCCACACCAAGTGTAAATGACTCCACAGTATGCATTTTCTGTATTTGCCTCATTCCTGGCTCCATTCAATGTTCTAATCTTGATTCCTCTTCTTCCACGCTGACATGATTCATGTCATCTTGCTGCATTGTGTGTGTCTAAATTCTTTCTGTATAAGGTGGTGAAAATGTTTTATAAAGGGATAAATATTGTCCTTTAGTATGTATGGTTCATTGGAATATGAATTTTCCAATTCCAGTATTGGAATAACCTCTATATTCAAAGTAGGGCAAATAGTAACTCAGTGGACGAATATGCAAGTTCTCTAATGTTATTAAGCCTGAGGAGAGAGTTGAAAAATTCTTTTACAGGGAATATTGTTGGTTTCTTTTAGTTTATCCCAAGCTTGGACTTAGAGGAGAATATTAGTACCAGCTCATAGGCATTGTAGGCTGTATTGGGTGCACCTGGATGGGGCTGGGCTGAGGCAGGGATTCTGGCTCAGCATTTCTGGACCCATGAGATCACAAGCTACATCCTACAAGGGTGCCATTGTGTGTGGCGCCATGGTGGTGATTTCACTGCTGGGCAGTCTCCCTCCAAGATTTCTTACGGCCTGGGGAAGGCAGCTGCAGAATGATTCTCTGGTGAAATCATCAGGTCCAAACTGCAGCTGTCAGCCTCACCCTATACACCCAGGTCCCAGCCTCATCTCCTGGGGTGGAGGTGGTAAGGGGCAAGCAGGCTGCTTTAGTCAGCAGTGGTGATGCTGGGCAGCTGGCCCAAAAGGTCTGAGGTAGCTTAGCTCAGATGATCTTCCCAGAGAAGCCTGGCCCTTTCTATGGTGATCATGAGGCCAGCTTTCTGAGGCCAAAGGACTTTAGCTGCTCTTCTCCTTCCAAACTATGAATGCCCTGGAATCTTGGGATTTTTCTTGGGGGTGATGTGTGCATGACTGAAATGTCTCCTGAAGTATCTAGCACAGTAGGAATGAACCCAAATGAATTAATTTAGGGAAACATGTATTACATGACTCCTAGCAGATAGTTTCTTTTATCCAGCAAATATGTACTAATTTGCCTAGTGAGCCAGTATAGCATAATGGTTAAGAGCAGGAGTTCTGGAGCCAAGCTGCCTGGTTCAAATCTTGCCTCTGACACTAACTAGCTGTGTGATCCTGGACACATTACCTGACTTCTCTGTGTTTTCTTATATATAAAATGTGGATTGAAGCAGATGTGGATTCTCTGCTACATCCCTGCCTTTTCTCTTAATTTGCTCTCCCTGGGAGAAGCTAGCTGCCATGTCATGAAGACACTCAAGCAGCCTAATGAAGACATGCAGGTGGAAAATATGAGGTCTTCTACCAACAGCTTTGTGAGTGAACCATCTTAGAAGTGGATCCTCCAGCCCTGGTCAAGCCTTCAGATGACTGTGGTCCACACCAACATCTGGATTATAATCTCATGAGAGATCTGAGCTAGAATTGTACAGTTAACATACTCCTGGTTTCCTGACGCTCAGAAACCATGTGAGATGATAAAGATTATTTTAAGCCACCACACTTTGGGGTAACAATAGATACACAACAATAGTTAACTAATACAGACCTTTTTTCTATGTAGAAGACAGACATAGTTTTGGCCACCATGGAGGTTATATTCCAGTGGAGCATAGAAATGAGTAAGCCAATAACTACAATATAATGTGAAAAGTGCTCTGGGGAAAGCATAGGGTGTGATGGGAGGATTCAGGAAAGATATTGGATGTGGTGGTGGTGGTCAGGAGGGCTACTGCAGTCAGTAATGTCTAAGTTGCATCTGGAAAGATGAGCAGAAGTAGAGAAGGGTATTTCAGGAGAAGGAATGGCATGTGAAAAGGCCTGAAGGTGAGGGATGGCAAGTAGGGGCAGGGGCTGGAAAGGGGCCAGATGATAATTGGCCTTTGGGCTCTGTGATGAAGGAATTTGGACTTTGAAGGGTTTTAGGCAGGATGGATAAGACTAAGACTTTCCCTGTGGAACTATCAATCGGGCTATGCACTGGGGTAGGACTAAAAACAAAAGAGAAGCCTAACTATTTATTCCTATTTATTTGTCCTATGATGATAGCATATTACATTACCAGATACATGCAGACTTATTTTTTTTTAAATAAAAGTCATTCTGAATATACTTGCTTTACTTAAAATAACTTTAGGTTGTAAAGATTTTCTCATATTATTACTGTTAAATGCAGTCTAACATGTGGCATAGAGTATTTGAATGTACCACAATTGATTTAACCACTCTCCTGTTGGATGGTTAGATTATTTTTTATTTTTCGCAGTTATAAATACTACTAGGGTAAATGTGAGAGGGTCTCTAAGAATCTTGTATGGTGAGTTTTGTTTTCTGGTGGTTTTGAGTAAGGAGTCGAAGGGCGTGTAGGGACAGGAGTATGTTGAAGAGGCGGTAGATCGTGCCCCAACTACCCAGTGTATTGGTGACATCATCCCTGCTATTTTCTGAGACATTCCTGCTTTGGAACATTCCACTTCATTGGGGCCATATATCCTGAGTTTTTGTTTGGAAAATATTATCACCCCTCCATGCCATGAACTTCACGCTTCAGCAACATGGACTTGCTTTTCACATCCCACACCTGCTATGCTGTTCTCACTTCATTTGCTTAGGCTGACCCCTGTGCCTGGAATGCCTTCCTATCCACTTTATCTGTCTACCTCCTTTTCACCATTTTTTGACTCATCTGAGACATCTTCTCCAGCAGGTTTTCCTAATCTTGTTCTACCCCAGACTGGGTTAGGATCTTCTCCATGCATCCATCGTGTCCTGTGCTTACTTCTTTCAATGAACTCAGCATTTTATGGCTCTTGCCCACCCAGCCATGAGGTCCTCAAGAGCAGATGATTATGGATTTGAAAAACAGAACAAACTTTTATTTTATATGATGACTGAATACTTTGGGCATTGAGCAAAATTTTAGTGCAAGGGTAAATGAATCAATGAACTCCAGTGGAAAAGGTGAGTAGTGGGACGGCCCTAAGGCTGGGGTTTTGCTAGACAAAGCTATCCTATCTGGGCAAGGAAATTGAAATTGCCAAGAGAGTTGAAGCGGTGGAGCATGGGGTGTGTACTGGTCAGGAAGGAAGTGAAGACAGGAAGGGCTGTCAGAGTGAATGCAGAGGAATCAAGAACCAGAGGGCTCTGTGCATTTGAAGGACAGGTGTGGTGACAGAAATGCCAGCGCTGGGCCCATAGGTAGTAGTACCTGATGCTGATGAGATGAAGCCACTGGACCATGATCCTGCAGCTGGCAACTGAGGAACTCTCAAGTGAAAATACAGTTCCCTCTCAGTGCCACCCTCATGCTCTATCTACTGCATCATGCTGTCTATAGGGAGGGGGGCTTTCCAGGATAGAGACACAACCAGGAGACTTGATTAGCACCCATCATTAGTGGCACCCAGGCATTTTGAGTGCACTGGTGTCTACAGATATCTTCAGAGGGACTTTTCATTGTAGGCCACTTCTGCTTGAAGTGAAAGCTGGTTCAGTGCTTTGAAAGTCAGGTTTTTTTTGTTTGTTTTTTTTTTAATGTTCTTGACTTGGGTCAAGATCAGAGCTAACAGACCTTGTAATGGGCCAAATCAAAGTCGTGATCAAATGGCGAATTGGTGTAAACATTAGGACCTCTTGCCACTGAAAGACTCTTGTTCTCTTTTTAATTGCATAAAACTAGGCAGTTTTCTCTATTCTTTTGTTTTCCCCTTCCCCATCCCTTCACTGGACATAAAGTAACTGTGTATGTGCACAAACATATTGCATTTTTTAAAAACTAGATGGCCGAGGGTATGTTTTGATTGACATCAAATGGAGATGGGCTGGTGGAAAATGCTGGTTCTGTGAGAATACCCCTTCTCCATTCATGGCATGCTCATTCAGCTCTTGTCCTTATATTCTAGTAAGCTGTTTTGCTCTCACTGCCTAACAAAGAAAAAAACGACATAAAGTCCTTGCATACCTTGGTCGATTGGAGAATTTTAATGTTTTTCATTTATCATTGTAAAACCAAGGACAATTTCATAACTTTTTTGTACATAGCTATTACAAGGAGGGTGATCTGTCTTTAAGTAGGGATAAATTACCATAAAAGAAATGAATCCTAGGTAGTTTTCCCTTCAAGTCAAGTATCTTGTTGTTTAAATTAACTTCTTGTTTAAAAAAATAAAAACTGACTTGTAAGATATACCCTGAATCTGTCTGCTTCTCTGTAGCCATGACTCCCACTCTTGTCCACACCACCATCTCCTTCCCCTGAAGCTACAGGAGCCTCCTCAGTGGTCTTCCTGCTTCCAGTGGGCCCCTTCCAGCCCATTCTCTGCCTATAACCGAAGTGATTGCTCTAAAAGCAAAATCAGGTCATACCCCTCTCCTCTCCTACTTTTAATCCTCCAGGGACTTCTCATTACACTTGGAGCAAGAGTGGCACTCCCTCCTATAGCCCCCATGGTCCTCTGAGACTGTGTCCCTGCCTCTCACTCCCAGCCCACTTCTGTTCCCCCATCTCGCCTGTGTGTTTCTGGAACAGACCAAGTTCTTTCCCACCCTATGGTCTTCGCTCTGGCCTATCTTTACATGCCCTGCTTCTCCCCATCATTCAGAGTCTTCATGACCACAGAATCTAAAGCCCACTTCCCTCCCTCCCCCAGCTGCTTTTGCACAAATCTGCTCTATTTTCCTGAGAGTGCTAACCACAAGGAGAACCTATGTGATTTATTTACTTGTTCACATATTTGTTCTCTGTCTTTCCCTGTAAGGATGTCAACTCTGTGGGAGTAGCTTGCTGTCTGCTTTGTTTGAGTCTGCATCAGCAGCACTGAGAACAGTGCTAGGCACATAGTAGGTGCTCAGTAAAGATTTGCCGATGGAATAAAGATCAACCAGCAACGAGAGTAAAGCATGTTTAAATAAAAATGTAAGTCAATGGGGGAAGAGGTGAGTCAAACATTTGTGTTACATGCAACAGCATATTTTTAATTTATTGGCCCTTAGAGGAAACCCACTTTCTCTTGCCATAAAGTCAAACTTAAAGGAAAAATTCATTAAAAAGATTTAAAGGCTTGATTAAGGGTGGGAAGAACTTGTTGTCTATGTCTCCAGTCAGGTTTCCTCAGGGAAATTAGAGGGGAATTGAGGTAACATTTGGTGCTGGCCTATCAGGGACTAGGGTTGTGCTTGGCTCATGAAAATCATAATAAATGGCACTTATTGTGGGCTTACATGGTCATACCTTCCTTAGCACACATGTGACATCTCTTATGTTAATTAATCTTCACAATGACTCTATAAAGTTGGCACTGCCATGGACTTCATTGTACAGAAGAGGAACCGGGTCCCAAGAGAGAACTTGCCTGAAGTTTCAATCCCATTCTCTTTGACTTTGAAGTTTGTTATATAACCTTATATATGACACACACAGCTACCATTAAGTATGTGTTCACAAGGGCAAGGCCCAGGCTTTAGGTAAAGCTATGTTCATCAACCAGGATCAGAATCCAAAGTCTCTGCTTCTCACCTTGGGCCATATAGCCTATGGAATAGCTTTGGCCATCTTCTACCTTTAGTTTTCTGGTTTGTTCTCCTGGGAGCAGATGTCAAAAGAACTGTGTGATTGATTCATCTGTTCCTGGCAAACCAAAGGACTGGGAAATTTTTGCTGACTCATGGAGTGTGATGTTTGATGCTTTGCATTGGAATGCTACATGCCATTTGCAAGAATACCTCAAATGTTTATTGCAAACACACTAATTGTCTGATATTCGCAGTATAAGATTGTTCTGTGGGTCCTGGTGTCAGACAGAACTAGGTTCAAATCCTGGCTCTGTCACTTATTAACTGTGAGACAATGCTTTTTGAAGGCCCCCTTTAGGTGTGTGTGTGTGCATGCACGTGTGGAAAACAGAAGTTGCCTACCTCGTAGCTTGTTATTGACTGTGGTCATGCCCTCCACGAGGTGCCTGTAATTAGCCTTCAGTAATCATTAGCTGATTGGTGATATTTTTATTATCATTATTACGTCAAACTTAAGGCCTGTCCAGACTGCAGAAGAGGAATGGGGACACAATGATGGGTGGGTATTTGTGGTCCAACTACATAGGGGAGCTTTAGATTAATAAGACCAAATATCCCGGCTGCTATCTATAAAATGGCAATGATAATAACCTCTCATGGGCATAAGATGTAAATAAAAACACCTGTAAGGATGATGCTAATAATGTCTAATATTTATTGAACCCTTAACATGTTCTGGGCATTGTTCTAAGAATTTAGGATATATTAGCTCAGTAAAATCACACAGCAAACACTCTGAAGGAGCTGTTGTCATGATCTCCATTTTAAAGATGAGGGACTGGAGGTAAGTGTGTGTCTGGGGTATCACAGGGATTAATTAAATATTTATTCCATGTGGAGATCTTTCAGGGTAAGAAACTTTTTATTATTGCCAGAGCGCAGCCTGCTACCTGGTATGCAATAGGTGCTCAGTAAATTTTTATTGTTGAGTAAATGAGATAGATCAAAGCTTGATCTATCCTGTGAGGGCCCCATAGTAAGTATGTTGGGCTTTGTGTTCCATACAGTCTCTGTTGCAACTTCTCAAAATTTCTGTTGTTGGGCGCAAGCCGCCATAGATAGTCTGGAAATGCATGAGTGTGGCTGTGTTCTGATGAAACTATTTCCAAAAACTGGTGGTAGGACAGATTTGGCTGTGGGCTGGCGTTTGCCCAGTCCTCATATAGATGTTGATGCTGATAGATGGCACCACTTATTTAAATGCATACTCTGGGCTAGGAACAGTTCTAAGCACTTTTAGGCATCATCTCCTGAGATATGGACAAGGAAAGTGTGTACATCATCAAGTTTAAATATCTTTTCCAAGTCTGAAAGACTACAGAGCCCTGACTAAGGAGATAATAGTAAAGATTTTGAACACTTTCCAGATGAGTGTATGAATTAAGTCTAGATCCTTAATACTCAATGTCTAGTCCATGGGCCGGTGGCATTAGCATCATCTGGGAGCTTGTTAAAAATGCAGACCACTGGGGTCCTCCCCAGACTTCCTAAATCAGAATCTATATTTTCACAAGACTCTCAAATGATTCTCACACATATTAAAATCTGAGAAGCAAAACAAAACAAAGCAAAAGACCAAACAGTGTTTAGCACCCTGAAATTTTTAGCTGTTGTGAATAATTTGGTTAATAATAATAATAAGGTTAAGCTTTTCATTCATCTTGTGGGTGTGAACCTATTGATAGCATGTTGCTGGAGAACAAGAGAGGCAGGAACACCTCTCACATGAGGAAAGATAAGTATAATTGCCAAATAGAAACTTTATTGTCTAATAATAACCTTTGGAGGCTACTTGGAAACTGCAGCCAATGTTTCAATAATTTTTAACATAAAGGCATTCAGAATATACGTGAGCGGGCAGTTTCACCAACTGGTGTTAGAATTCAGTTGTCTGTACAGTGATTAAAACCCAGTTTGAAAATTTTCAGAAGCTCCCAGTTGGAGCCAGGAAGACCAATGTTCCATTTGGCTTCTTTCTTATGACAGGACCAGGCACAGTAGCCCCTGCAACAGCCTTTCCTAACTGTGGCTTTAATCTGATTGACAATCAAATCAGCACACAGAGGGCAGTGAGGAATCGCTCTGCTAACAAGCTCCTTGCCCTCCAGTCTCTGGAAGAATGTTGACTGACAGGGAACGCAATTAAAAGGGGATTGATTTATTGAGCTGGAATGCTCTGGCCCCCCTAATCTCAGCATCTCTCTGCTTGCAATCACCATTCCCAAACAAGAGTCAGCCTACACAAACGAAACCCTCGTGATCACCAGGGAGCCAAAGATGCTCTTAGTTTACCAAAGGTACTCAGCCCTAGAAACCCATAAAGAAAAACCACATAAAAGAAGTCCTTTCCTGCACCACGGCCTGGATAAGGATCTGGAATTCAGCAGGGAAGGATGATCTAAACAAAAAGCAAGCAATGGTAATGAAAACTGCTAACCTTGGCTCTGGATGGGGGGAAGGGGGGAATGGGTTGAGAAGAGTAAATGGGCAAGGAGCCCTCTTTTTGTCTTTTATATAATGAAACTGTAAATTTCTGTTGGAAATCACAGGGTCATCGAGTATCTGGAATGTTGATGGGGATGCCGGTGGAATTCAAGGGAAGAAAAAAGTCTGTGGATTTGAATTCAATGCTTCCTTTGAACTGTTTCCACCAAACTGATGCAGTTGAATCTCAGTGATGTGTATGCAAATAATTATTTATAATTGTTGGGATTGGGGGGCCCCCCAGCATTAGCACCTCTCTTGTTCACCAGTTATGAACTGATGAAGAAGTAAAACAGAAGACTTGGCACCTGGGGAATCGAACCGCAGTACCACCTTTGTTACTCATAAAATAGAAAATGTAGACTGGTAGATTTTTTGCTACTGAGCCCTCAACCTAAAAAGACTTACCTTCCCAAGTTATTGCAGCTCTGAATGGGCCCTTGAGAAACGTCTTGTACTGAGCGGCAGAGCCTAACACGCTCCCTGCAGACATGCTCACTCCCAGAAGAAGGAGAAAAGAAAGGAGCTGGGGCAGCCCCGTGCCTGATTTCTCTTTCCAAACTCTCCAGAACGCAAATACCACTTTCTCCCCTGGGGGTGATGAATGAGGGGACAGAGAGAAATCAGGAGTGAAGTGGGATCTTTCCCACATGGAAGCAGTCGTCATCTGTGAGGAAGAAGCACCCTCCACTCCTCCACGAATGAAATAATTAACAGAAATAATAATACTAATAATGACAAGAGTTACAGTTTATGAAGCACTTACCCTGCTCAGGCTTTGGGGCAGAACACTCTACCTCATCTCATCCTCACGACAACTCATCGAGATCGCTTTCTATTGTCTCTATTGTGCAACACAGGACAGAACAGAGTCTACAGAGAGGTTGTGGCACCCGTCCGTGGGCACACAGCGCAGAGAACTACGGGACAAGCCCAGCTTTCCCTGGCTCTGGAGCCTGTGATAGGAAGCAGGATCTGCTCTATGTGTGGAATGAACGAAGGGAATGAAGGGATGAGTGAATGAGATGAAATTTGAGGGAAACTTGTTGGGAAGCTTGGCTGGTATGGAACAATCTGTGCAGCGCTGTAGGTCCAGCCATCTTTCCCCTAACTCAGGGGCTGGCCCTACAACCCTTCATCTGGATATCCGACCCTGCCAGGCCCGGCCTGAAAGGGCCCCGCGGGTGAGCTGTGGAGCTGGTCCGGCTGCCCCAGGTGCCTGGTGTTAGGATGTGCTGGGCAGAGAGCCCCGGGCGTCTGCTTGTCCACTAGGCCAGCACCATGTCCCCTTGGTTTGGTCTTCGATTTTATTCTAGATTGCCAGCTGATCTGCTCCGACTGGCATTCCAGATGGCCAGTGGCCTAAATGCCACTGGCCAGAGGAGCAGTTGGACAAAGCCCCCCTCCTCAAAGGGAGTGGGCTAACCCACCTCTGCCCGAGTAGAAGTCCCACTCGCGGACGAGGCAAAGGTCTGGCCCCCGGAGGCTGACATTCAGCTTCCCCTCTCCTGGTGGGAATTTGGTGGTCTTCTGTGCATCTGGCCACCACATTTCCAGACACCCCCTCACCACGGGGTATTACCAGAAACGGAGCCCCCATACCTCGTTCTGCCCCGCTAGCCCTTCGCACCTCGAAATTTATCTTGAATCCTTGGAGCAGCCTTAGCTCTCTACCAGTGTGTCCTCCCTCCAGGAGAGGACCCGGTTATCTGTTTCCTGCTCATCAGCCTGGCCACCTTGTTCGCGGTCATGCCGGACCTGGTCTCGGCTTCTGTTATCGTCATCTCTTTCTCTGGAAACTTCTGTCACTTCCAGTTTTCCCCAGTTTTCTCCCCCTACCTCAGCCTTTTTTTCCCCTCAGGCCTCCTTCACCTTCTCAGCTTTCTTTTCAAAGATGTTGCATTTCTTTTTCTCCTTATTTGGTCCAATGTGACCTGACAGGGTGGAAGCAGCATATTGGGGATAGAAATATGTACTGGTTTTTGACAGATTTTTTTTAAATGGGGCATTTGCAATCAATTTATGTAGTTTAGCCAAAAGGTTAAGAATTTTCCATTTAAGAATTAACCTCCCTAAATGAAAAATTTTGGTGCTTTCTTTTTTTTTCTTCTTTTCTCATTATAGTCAGGTCTCCACATGCCCCCATGCATAGAAGCTGTTCTGGAAAATGCTTCCTGAGGAATGCCTGTCAAGTGTGCACTGCTTCTACTCATGCCTTAGGAACGCTGATTTCATGGACAGTGGGGAGCATGTGGTTCTTTTGTCTTTTTTAGGATTCTCTCTCAGAGAAGGGATGTCAAAATGAGGTGTTGCTGATGGTGCCGCAAGTGGAGATGAAACTAAGATGGTGTCAGGTCAGGGTTCATTTGTACTTGAACCCCTCCAGAATCGGTCTCTATGGAAATAAATGTTCACAGAACAAAAGAAGACCAAGCAACCCTGAATTATTTGCTGAGACCCCGACTCTAAACCTAGTTGCAAACCTTAGTAGATCCAGGCTCTTCTCCATAGATATTTCCTTTTCTTAAGCTAAGGGGTCCCAAGGAGTCTGGAGTGGGTGCCATTCCTATTCCCACCGAGATGCCTGTTACCAGGTTGGTGTACCCATACTCCAGTGGTTCTGGGTATTGCCTGCTAAGATTCTGACATGAGAATTCCTACTGGGTAAGACCCATGTTTGTTGAGAACGTGTCTCAGTACCTTGTCTTCAGTGCAGATGCTGAACCAGGAGGGCTGAGGCAGGTGGGGCACTTGATGTAACACAAGGAGATGACTGGTTGTATCAGGGGGAATGCAGAAGGGCAAGCAAGGATGTGGTGGAAACCACCTGCCCCACACAGTGTTTCCTCTCCCTGGGGTTTTCTAGATCTTTAGTAAAGATGACATTCTAGAGGCAAGAGGCATTTCTGTGGAACCAGGAAAGGTGATCGCTCATGGATCCATGGCATCCCAGGTGACCCAGGAGTGGGTGGGCCAAAATAGTATGAAAAGGTCACCTGTCAGTAACTTGTAGAAATTGTGAAGGGGTGCCTGGGTGGTCCAGTCGGTTAAGCGTCTGCCTTTGGCTCGGGTCATGATCTCAGGGTCCTGAGATTGAGCCCTGCATCAGGCTCCCTGCTCAGCGGGGAGCCTGTTTCTCCTTCTCTCTCTGTCTGCCCCTCTGCCTACTTGTGCCCTCTCTCTCTGTCAAATAAATAAATAAATAAAATCCTTAAAAAAAAAAAGGAATTGTGGAGAGGGTTTGGAACCCGTGAAAGGCACGGAGTGTGGTTTCTGGCTAGTTCAGGGCCATTTTTTGGTGAGGTGACTTGAAGGGGATAAATTTCTTATCCTGTCTGAGAGATTCTTGGGGGCAGAGCCCTAAAATCCTTCTTTTTGGTCTCTCTAATTCAATGTTGATGCACCAATTGTTGATTTAAACTGAGATATAAAGAAGTAGGGGGTGACTTCTTTGCAGAGGAGTGGGTCTTACAGGCCATTTTGTTTCTTGTACTTGGAATGACATAATATGCTTTTTCTTCCATGTTTGCATTTGATCTTCACTCTGGAAGATGAACTTTGATAAATTTGTAGAGAGATAAAGAACCTGGGGCTCAGAGAGGGTGAATGACTTCCTGAAGATCACACAGCCAGAAAGTGGCAGAGCTGGGACTTGAGCCAGAGCTCCCGGCTCCAAGTCCAGTGCTCACTTTGTCTCTGACACCAGGCAACCCCGTGCACTCTTACAACTCATCAGGCTGAACAGGGAGAACCCCGGAAGGTGGGTTGCAGAGCTTTCTATATTAACTCTTGAAGAAAAAAATATATTTTGAGAGTATGAACTGATGTCAGGACCTGCTCCTTTTTTTCTAAAATTATTTTCATCAAATGTTTTGGTCACACACAGAGAGCTAAGAATCACCAGACTTTCTTCTAAAGCCATTCCAGGATCTCAAAGCTTGGAATCATCAGAAACCATTGATCACCTGGACCAGAGCATGCCAATCTCTCTGAACTTGGAGGGATTCTTATGTGGGTGTCCACCCCACTAGGAAGATAGACATTGTGGTGGTTGGGTGTCATCTACAATTTGTTGCCTTCACTACTTTCAGGCACTAATCCCTGTATCACATTCCATGCACGAAATGTGAGATTTCCTCCTGGTGACAAATGAGGAAATGAGGCTCAGGTTAAATTACTTGCTGGAGTTCATGCAGCTAATAATGTCAAGATGTAGAATACCAACTCGTAATCTTAATCCACACACTGCAATGTCAGCCATGGTGCTCTCGTGCCTCCAAGTAGACATTGGCTGATTGAATGGGGTTGAACAGGAATCCAGGAGCAAGTGTGGCTAAGTGCCAAATGGCTAGTACAGAGGGAATTGCTGTAGCAGTTGAGAAAGAGAAGACTGTCTCTGAGAAGTTATTGGGGCTGCTCAGGGGCTGTCAGGTGGCCTGGCCACTGGGTCAAGCAAGCAGCTGCTGGTGGGGAGGCCTTTCTGGGCAGCCCGAGAAGGATGAGACCTCATAGGAAAACCGTGCCAGCAATGGCCACTCCGTCACCAGCCCCCTCTTAGGTCATATTTCAAAGACTGGCTCAGGGCCACTGGCTGGGGCGCAGGACTGTGAGATCATGGCTGAGCAATCTGACTCTGAAAAATATAAGGACCAACTTGGGAGTTTTATCGCATTTCTGCCGCCCAGGCATGAAGTCAGCTGGACTGCGCGTGACAGGGAGCGATCCTCTTATAATTAGCCGGGGTGTTTTTCTTTCATGTTCTGCCTAAATTCGGTGTGCTGCGAGTGCGTCCGCTCCCTCCGAGCTACCCCACAGCAGTAGCGGAGGTGAGTCATGGCCATAAAATTTGGAAAGCTTGTGGGGGGATGGAGGGTGGTGGAGAAATATAAATTATTGTTATCATCTTTCAGGCGCAGTCGAGTTAATTATTGCGCTTTGGCCAGTTGCATCGTGCCTTCGCTAACCCGAGCCAGAAATGATGCTTTTAGCGGGAAAGGAATAGATGCCCTACTGGGGCGGCGGCCCTGGAAGCCCCTTGCTCTTCTGGGGGAGGATGGGGCACGTTAAATTCCCAACACTGCCGCTCCCCAGCTGGGACCTGTGTGGATTTGCTCTGAGACACTTGGGTATGAGCAGGGTCACGTTTTCTTTATTTTTTCTAGAGCAAGTAAGTCTGGCTTGGTTCTGCACCTGCCAGGACTGCTGGGAAACCCGTTCTTAGTTATATCTTTTTTGGAGGGGTGGTGTTGAGGGTTTTTTCTTTTTCCTCTCTTCCTTGGGAATTAGGTAATTCAGCAAGATTGAGGGCAAGTTCCTAGTGATGGGTCCACTGTGGAGAAATCCTTGCTCATGGTCTGCAAGCGCCATTTTGAAGGGAGCCTCCTAATTCCCTCCATCCCAAGCCTGATCAGGGGGCCTCATGTTTTCCCTAGCACACCTCTCCGTCACCCCCCCGCCCCGCCCCAATCTGGTGCTGCAGATTTCTGCCTTCAGAGGCTCTGAAACCACCGTCCTTCCCCCACCTCAGGGGAGAAACAAAACACATCAGGTTCAGCCACTTCCCCTCTGTCTTCCTACCCTCAGGCAATGAAATTACCTCATCTCTTTCAGCCTTTCTTCAAGCAAAACAAACAAACAAAGGTAAATTATGTTAGATTTTCTCTTTGGCTATTTGCTCAGAAAAGGAGAAAAATGACCTTTCAGATCTTCGAGTCTCCTCTAGGAGAACAAGATAGAGCCACTTCTCTGTGAGTTTGTCATCACTCCAGCTCCTCCATCTTGAGCCTCTCTGAGGCTCAGATTCTCCTTTAAAGGTGGGATATATAGCCCCTTAGGGCAGTGATGTTGTAAGGATGAAGTGTCCTATGACAATAACGTGTGTCAGGCACTTAGTGTACAGCATCGCCTGGAGTTGGCTCCCAAAGCATGGCTGTTGCTAGAAAACCATGAACTCTGGGATGATGCCCATAGCCTCCCTATCCCTGAGGACAGCGATCTCAGTCTCCTCAGCAACTGGGCCAGTACCTGGCACTCAGTCGACATCCAAACACATTTGGTTAACTGAATGGTTGTAAAAGGCAAGGATTTAGGAGCAGCTGAGATACCCAAGCTTCCTTTAGCGATGCCGACCAACTGGCCTTCACGTCATATACCCATAGTGTACACATATACGCATCCTGGGCATGTGCAGTGTATGATGCAGTGACAATGAGACAAAACCACGCCATCCCAAAGTTGCTGATTCTGGAGGTCTGGTAATTAGGATTTCTAATGAGTTATCAGGTGAAGCTGGTCCTGGACACCATACTTTGAGAACTACTGTTTTAGATTAATAGTTCTCTCCTGGGGATGGGAGGAAGATTAGTCATAAGTATTAAAAAAAAATTCCCCTGTACTGGGTTGAATAGTGTCCCCACCCCCAAATTCACATCCACCTAGAAACTGTGAATGTGATGTTATTTGGAATAAGATCTCTGAGATGTAATCAAGTTGAGATCATATTGGTTTAGGGTGGACCCTAAATCCATTATGATTAGTGCGCTTATAAGAAGAGAGAAACTTTGACACACAGACACACAGACCCACGGGGGAGAATGCCATATGAAGATGGAGACAGAAGGTGGAGCATTACATCTACCAGCTCAGTAATACCAAGGATTGCCAACAACCACCAGAAGCTAGCAGATAAGCATGGGACAAATTCTCCATCAGAACCCTCAGAAGGAACCCATCCTTCTGACACCTTGATTTTAAACTTGTGTGTTCCAGAACTGTGAGAGAATAAATTTATGTTGTTTTAAGCCATTTCAGTTGGTGACAAATTTTTACAGCCTAAGACACTAATATACCCACTAAAATGTGAAAAAAAGCCCTAAAAAAAAAAACCCATTGTGATTTTTAAAAAGCTTTTCTTTTTTCATGAAAAACTTTTTTCTTTTTTAAAAAGATTTTATTTATTTACTTGTCAGACAGAGAGAGAGAGAGAGAGAGAGCGCACAAGCAGGGGGAGCTGCAGGAATTGGGAGAAGCAGGGTCGCCACTGAGCAGGGAGCCCAATGCGGTACTCAATCCCAGGACCCCAGGATCATGACCTGAGCCAAAGGCAGATGCCCAATCGACTGAGCCACCCACAAGTCCCTTCATGAGAAACTTTAGAGGGTATTAGAAATTACCAGAGCCTGCAGGCTATTCCCACCTGGCAAAGGGTGTCCAGTGCACTCTAAGCCATGCAGCCCAAGGGCCCTACCCATTCAGGGGTACCACACAGGGCAGCTCTACTAGGTTCCAACCCCAAGAGTCTGCTTTTGTGTTTTGGATGTGTCCTGAAAATCTACATTTTAACAAAACTCCCAGGTAATTAATCGATGGTCCAAGACTGCATTTAATGAAACATAGGTTGGAGGGGTGGAATATGTATAATTTTAAAGTTGAAACCATACCTTTAACTTTCTAAACAAGGACTTATTTTTTCTGTGCCATTGATCCTTTGGCAATTTGTTGAAGCTTGTAGACACCTCTCAGAATAGAATATGACTCCTAAATGCATAAAACAAAGCACATAGGATTATAAAAGAAGCCAATTATATTGAAATACAGCAATAAGAATATTTAAAATTCCCAACTTTTTTCCATAGTACCACTCTTTATTAGCATATTACATAACAAGAATTAACAGTGCATCTAACAACTACTGTAATTTCAAAGTGGTATTGAGTCTAAGTCATGTTTTGAAAAGCAGTGACACCTATAAAGTGGTAAGAAAAATCTGCGATCTCACTTCATGCAAAGTCATAGGAACTGCTCATACTCCTGTGGTGTATGGTCCACATTCCAACTGAATACATTTCAGGTAGAATTAGTAGAGATTAGAATTAGTAGAAATAAAGATGAAAATGTCCCCTAACTGCATGGTTCCCTGAACTCTGCTCACAGATCCTTTGAAAGCCCATGACCTTAAGAACCTCTGGGAGGCAGCTCTTCATCTTTCTGCTTTCTTGGTGGTGGCTCCCATCACCCTGCAAGCTCATAGCAAATTCAGATTCTTCTCTTCTCAGCCACATAAAAATCTCCCTTAGAGGCTCTGCGGTAAGGTGAACCAAACATGGGCATTGGAGCCAGAAGCTCCATGGGTTCAAATACCTCTCTTCCAATTTATTAGCTGTGTGACTTTCTTCCTCTGAGCCCTGGTGGTTACATTTATAATACCCACTTTGTAGGGCTATGGTAAGGATTTGAGATGCTGTATATAAAGTACTTGTAACACAGTAGGTGCCTAATACAGACTAAATGTCAGTTATTACAAGCTATAAACAACAGATTAAAAAAAACCTTTTTTAGTGTTTCTCCAGTTAGGAGATATTTAAGTTTTGATGAAGATTTGCAGCATTTCATGCATCTGTTGGAAAAAGAAGAGTGAATGGGAGGAATGAGAATTCCTCAAATCACTCCATGTTGGAGCTGGGTAGATTCATTCACTCAACAGTCTTTCAAAGAAAATGTTGAGCGCTGCATCTACTGTGTGCGTAACAGGAGCCAGAGGAGCATCCAGAGGATGCTGCTGGAATCTGGGCCAAGTTTTAGCTTTTCAGGCCTCCTGCCATCTAGACGGCCAGGTCGTGACTGTGGCAATGACTGGGCCAGGCAGAAGGCAGGTGGGGCTTGCAGTAGCTTGATCTCTCCTGGAACATGTCTTGTGCCTTGGCTGGTGTGGGGCCAGGGTGTTGAGAGGCAGGCAGATAGGTGGGGATAATTTCTACCACACTGACCCAGCCTGCCCTCACAGGGACCTGTTCCTTGTAAAGCCCACGTGTGTGTGAGGGCCTCTGACAGATGTAATGGGGATCCCTGCTTGCCAAGTTTGCTCCACCGGCCATGCTCTGGCCGGCAAGGGGCCAAGCCCTCCTGCACTCATTTCTTCCCATTTCTGTGAGGTTAGAGCTAGCATTAGAGGGCTTGGGAGAGGCATACCTCTTGTCCCAAGGGAAGGAGGGAGTGGTGGGTTTTCAATTTTCCTGCTGTCCTTCAGGGTCTGGCCATAATAGTCAGGCCAACTGCAACAGTGTCTACCAAGGTGAGGGAGACAGGGAGCCAATCCTGTGCCTTGGCTCCTGCCATCCAAAAGATGAGCTCCCCAAAATTAGCACCAGCCCCAACTTCCACCTTGTCAGGGGTGACAGTTATCTTTGTGCAGTAGCATCAAGATACAAGGGAAGCAAGAGATTTAAGGTCAAGTACCTTGAATTTAATTAGATTCTATTTCTACTAGCTGCTACTTGTGTGACCTTGGGCAAGGCAATTAACTTCTCTGGGCCTCAGATTCTTTAGGCAAGGCACTTAACTTCGCTGGACCTCAGATTCTTCATAGAGTAAGCCCAGATGGAAGCTGGGGCCACCTTGTCGATAAGATAGTAGAAAAGCCGGCTTAAAGCTCTCCCTTCTCCTTCCACAGCCCCACCAAATTCTCCCAACTGTCTCAATTCTGGGCTCCAGCTTCCCCATACACTGACTCTGCTCTGTGCCACATCAACCCAACATAAAGTCAGGTCCCTTCTGAGAGTTCCAAAAAAGCCCCCTTACAAAGTAGCAACAGTAAAATTAGTAGAATCAACCAAAATTTCTTCTTTTGTTTTTATTTTGGTTTTGGTTTTGTCAGGGAGGGAAGAGATGAGGGGTAGCCATGGCAGAAATTTGATCAACTTCAAAATGGTAGCAGGCCTCAGACTGTCTCTAAGATGCCCTTTAGCCACCCACCCCATTACAAGGGTCTCACTGGCTCTTTGCCTACCCTAGACCTAGTCCTCCTCTCACAGTGGGTCCTCCCACTCTTTCCTCCAGTTCCTCTTCTCTTCACTCATTCCCTCGTCTCGTGCCCAAAGTCAAGATGCTTCCCCTTCTCTGTTGTTGGGGTCGACACCTCTCCCTTCAGGATTCTCCACCCACCTCAAGTGTCTCCAAGCATTTTTCCACAAAAGACCATTACATCTCCAAGTAGAATTTGTAAACTTGTAAATAATAATAATTCATCAAATCACATGAAGATTACATGAAATAATGTAGATGAAAGTATTTTTGAAATGCAAGGTATCGCACAAAATTCATTCCTCCATCCAACCATTTCTGCAACAAAGCTTTGTGAAGCCTTCACTAGGTGCTAGAGACGCCTTCAGGGATTTCACAGTCTAATGAGATGCTAGAAAATAACTATAATAAAGTGTAATAAATGCCATAATTGTGCAACATCTCATGTGTAATGGCACGGTAAAGAAGGGAGTGATTCATGTTACTATAAATATAATGTAGAATATAATATAATATAATATAATATAATATAATATAATATAATATAATTCTATTATAATATAATAGAATATAACATAGACAAAGCAAGCTCAAAATGCTCTTCCAAGCATTTTGGAGACAAGCTTTCTGTTTGATTGATCTAGTCCCTGGAATTATATTGACAACTATCTGCACCTTCTCTAAGTGTCTATAAAGTCAGATCTGTGCAGGGTCTGGAACTTTATCCTTGGGAGACGTTATTTGACTTCTTAAAGTTTCAGTTTTCTCATCTGTCAAATCTGTATGATAATGCCTCATAGGCTCACCATAGAGACTGAAAGAGATTCATTAACTTGTTTGTCTGACAAATAGTTCTTGAGCAACTCCTGTGTGCTGGATACTGATCTGGGCACTGGGGTTTTTATTGGGAATGAGACAGTGAATGGGTTCTTGTTCTCTCAGAATGACTGTCCTACTGGGGAGATAATTATTGGTGTGCAGCCCTGTTAATTGGCACCTGGAAGCTATGTAGCACCTTCACTGCAACCTTTCCTTTCAGATTGTCTTATTTTTCTTTTCTTTTTTTTTTAAAGATTTTATTTATTTATTCAAGAGAGAGAGAATGAGAGATAGAGAGCATGAGAGGGGGGAGGGTCAGAGGGAGAAGCAGACTCCCCGCTGAGCAGGGAGCCCGATGTGGGACTCGATCCCGGGACTCCAGGATCATGACCTGAGCCGAAGGCAGTTGCTTAACCAACTGAGCCACCCAGGCACCCAGATTGTCTTATTTTTCAATTCTCTTGCACTTTGCCTCAAAATTCTGTTGCCTTGGAGTCCTTAAGATAGAGGCTGCATAAGGTAAGTCACAGGAGTCTGGGAGGAGGAGGCAATCTCAGCTCACAGGCCTGCAGGCTGAGCTGGTGAATGTCTTAGTTCAGGTTGTTATAAAAAAAATACCATAGCCTGGGTATTAAACAACACACACTTGTTTCTCACAGTTCCAGAGCTGGGAAGTCCAAGATCAAGGTGCCAGTAGATTTGGTGTCTGGTGAGGAAGGACCTGCCATTATGCCCTCATATGGTTAAGAGAGAGACCATCTCTCTCACTGACTTCCTTCACCCTCATGACCTAATCACCGCTCAAAGTCCCCCACCTCCACATACCATCACATTGGAGGTTAGGCTTCATCATATGAGTTTGGGGAGGGGGCACAAATAGCTCATTAAAAGGAGAAGGAGTGGGGAGCAAATTAAAGATGTTTAAACCAAAAAGCAAATATCTCCTTCTCTTTGCTGCTTTCTGGGACAAGCCCAACTATTTTAATGACTTCTCTTCTTTGGTTTAGGACTTACTACAAATGTGCTTCCTCTGTTTCTCCTATGATCATGTCATTGAGTGTCCCAGAGATAAATGTCAACAACGCAGCCCTTAAGGAGCCCTGGTGGTGGGGAGAGTGAGGGAACTGAGTAGGAGACTGGCAGGCTCAGCAGAGGACACATTCATTAAACTGTGGAAAGGGTGGGGTTATCCATCCAAGTCCTGGGTCTGGAAGAATTTACAACCAAGCCGCAGGGACCAGAGAGCACATTTGCATCTCAGGAAAGCTTCTCCTCAGCCACTGGGCTGTTTTTCCCTGGCTCCTTTGTCAAGCCTGGGCTCTTCAGTTTTGACATTTGTTTTTCCTTTTGGACTTCTCCTCTCATTATAAATAGGTGTTGTGAATTCAAGCTTTGGGAAAGAGAGTTGCGTTTTAGGCATGGAGCATTAGCGATATATGGCACCTGGGAAAGGAATCCCATGCCTGGGACTCACAGAGGCAAGGCCTGAGGTTTGGTGGGAGAATGGGGTATGACAGGTCAACCATTTGGGAATAGGACTGGGTTTCTTGATTGCCAGGTGGGGCTGCCATACAACTCCAAAGAGCTCTGCTCACAGAGAGACAACATAACTGGTGCCCTGGGCATAGCCATCAACTCCTTTCTTTCCATCCCCCTTTCTGTTTCCACCTTCTTAGTTTTTAAGTGGTTGTACTAAGTGCCAATATCCTTAAGAGCTAGGACTGGATCCAAGAAAGGCACTCTTGGGGCTGGGGGAGTTCATCAAGAATTCTGCTGTGGAGACAGCAGAGAGGAGCCTAGAGTCAGAACATTCACTATGAGGTTGGAAGAGGAACTCTGCTTAAAAGGGCCCTCAGTGGGGACCCTTCTTAGGATTGGGTGGGGAAATCAGGGGAGACCTTGCTGCTGTGCCTCAAGGATGTTTTTATTTACCTTTCCCTTTTCCTTGTTCCCCTCCTCACTTGTTTCTCCTCATGGGTTTCCCATGTCCCAGTGCTGGTGTTACAACAATGGTTAAAGATGGGAGTCTGGAGTGAGGCGTAGGTGTGTGAAGTTCATTGTTCTTTCATGTGTGCCTTGGCTTAGAGATCAGAACTGCCCAGGGACAAGCACTGGATGTAAACAAAACACTGCTTTAGTAATAGTTGGGCAAGCACCCCATAGCCCCCTCCTCTGTCTTCTGCCCTCATCCCTGCTGCTATTGCAGGGCTTTCTGGAGAGCTATGCTGGGTATAAGACTGAGACCTGGAAGCCTAAGCAAGCCTCCTATTGCCACCTCCCTCAAAACCCAGATAGATCTGTGAAAGAAGTCTGTGTATTTATCCATCCAATGGCAGATTTGAAGTTGGAACAGAGCTGATGAGATGGATTTGGCTTGGTCTCACGTGTAGGAAGCACAGGAGAGCATGCCCAGCATAAGTCCTGTCCTTGAGCACATACGGTGGCACTGCCCACAAGAAATCACAGCCCAGGGATTCTAGTCCCTGGTATCACAAACTGGAAGCCAACCTTGATTCTTTTTTTCCCTCTTAGTTCCTCGTCCAGCTATTCACCAAGTCCTAGCAATTGTACCTTGAAAATATCTTTTAGGTCCATCTGTTTCTCTGCACCCCCTCTTGCTGCCTTCCTAGCCCAGGCCACTATAACCTGGCTCCTAGCATAGCAAGTATATCTTCCTAGGTTTCCCCACACCCCTCTACCCCTCCTGTCCTGGTCCATATTGCTGCCAGGGATATGTCTATCTGGTTAAGAAACTCCCCTACTGAAAATCTTTAATGTCATCCCTTTGCCCTTGGTGGGGGGGAACTTTCTAAATATTTCTGACCATTCTAAGAATCCCTGTTTATACTTTCAGTATCATCTTTCACCTTGCCTATTCCAGACACAGTGAACTGTTTTTCTTTTTCCCAAATGGGCCACCCTCTTTCTTGCCTTTTCTCATGCTCTTCCCTCTGTCAGGTACTTTTGCCCCAACCCCACTCCCTTTTCAACCAACTTCTATGCAATCTTCACATTGTTTTCTTAGCCGTCACTTTCTCCAGGAAGCACTCCTTCCTTCATATGGGTCCGTGGTCCTCTTACATGCTCTGAGCCACCTATCCCTTTCTGATGATGTATAGTCATGGCCTGTTTATTTAAAATTCTCCCTGGCTGCTAGAGCAACCTCTGCCACCAACAGGCACCTCCTTGGCTTCTGCTTGGCTATGCGCACAGAGTCTCCCTTCCATGTCACACCATGTGGCTTCACTTCATCTCTTCATGACTTTGCCTTAAGCAAAAAAAAAAAAAAAAAAGGGACACTAGACATTGTAATGGATGATGTTCACAACAGCAATAATTTCTTTTAATATGGAGACATTCCACATGTTGTTGGTCATTTTACTGGCTCCCAACAAAGTCAAGGGTGAAATATGTCAGCTCTTCAAGTAGTGATCCTGTGGGATAGTGGGGTAGGGACTGCATTTTAGGTTATGTCTGAAAACTCCCAAATGGGATGCAACTTCACCTCCTCTCCTCTTTGTTGTGATAGAAACTTTGGAGAAGCTTTGGTAAATATTTTTTCTGTCTGGACCCTTAATAGTTCAGCCAGGCTTTTGACAGGAGCTATATATCAGATGACTAACCGTGGAGGCACTGAGCAGAGTCTGAGATGATGTGCTGTTGACCAGGAGAGGATGCACACACTCTAGATGGCAAACACTTCCTGAGCACCTCTCCTGGCCCACGCTCAGCTGGGTGCTGGGGTACAAGGTGACTCCCTGCCCTTGAACATCTCACTAGTCCTTAACTTTTACGGGAATGACTCAGGATGACATGGTAGGAGTTGAGAGAAGTGAGGGAGCACAGACAGAGACACACCAAATAAATGGGCAAGAATGGTGCAGTCCCATTTATATAGGTAAACTTCAAGAATGACAGCATGTAATTGCCTGGGAAGGTGTCCCCCAGGTCCAAGGGCCAGGGTGGCATTGGGAGGCTTTAGGTTCCCCCATAATTTCCATCAGCACTCCTTGTTTTTGTACAATGACTTCTTCCTTAATGTTAGCTAAAGTGTTATGTAAACACATCCTCAATCCCATCTGCAGATTGCTGCCCAAGACCGACACTGGACATTTGGTGGCTTTGCTTCCTTTCTCCAGTGCTTTGCTAATTCACAAATTGCTGATAGTTGGTTCTTAGTTGGCAAATGAGGCACACTGGGCTTGTCAAAGATCTGGGCACAGACAGATGCAGATGCCTGGGCTTGTGCAGACAAGCATACACTTTTATGTGCATACACACACTTATTTCCATATACACTGTGACACCATTTTGTTGTCCAATTCCCTTATGTCATTGGGTAGGAATGTGTGCAAACACTCTAGGGACTGAGCAGGCTTGTGGGTAAGACCCTTCCTTCTCCTAGATGCTTGGCAGGCTTCTGCAAAGCTGACCTAACAAGGCCTTGGCCCAAGACAGCAGGACAATGAGGACTTCAACATTATTTATGACAGCCTCTTTTGTATTGTAAGTGACCTAGGCAACCTGTTTCTGAGAGAGGAGTTTACACACCTAGAAGACAGGAAGATATGTGGGTGTGGAGTGATGGATGAAGTATTTGGGGGTGAGAAGTGCAGAGGGAATGGAGTGAGGGGACAGGTGCTGATCTTGAGGCTGCTTGCAGTGGTATTGGGACATCTGTGACTAAACCAATGGAGATGGAAATCCTAAGTCTTTATCATTAATAAATCTGCCTCAGAAACAAGAAAATGATATTAGTTGCGATAGCTAGGGTTTTGAGGGGGCACAATCAATATCTTCTCTTCTCCTCTGATTCAAAAGCAAGAAAAGATGTGAGGCAGATGGGACCAATCTGTCATTTTTATGACTGGAGTCAGTACTTTCAATGAGAGCCCAAGTGGGTTTCTCAACTCCTTAACCCAAGACTGGACTTCAGAGCAACTGACCTGAGAGCAAATTGGTGTCTGCAAAACAACCTTTTCTAGGTAGGGAAGGATAGAGAAGAAAAGCCAAAATTCCTCTCCTGGGGATCTTTGCTAGATTAGCACCATCCATTCAAGAAATAGAGACATTTGCTCTTGTTTGCCAACCACGTAACTCATTCTGTCTCCCCAGGGAGTAAAGAGAGGCAGGCCAAGAAGGCCAGGTGTGGTCAGGGAAATCACCCTCATTGCCTTGAACATCTAGTGTCAGGAGAACTTGTCCGCCTGAACATTCCCATGGTCTTGTCATAGCCAGCTATGCATAGGGTAATGGGGGGTCTATCCCCTCAGGGGAGACGAGTCCTTTGTCAGAACAGATCTGCTCCCCCTTTGAGAGGCTGCCCTTTCCATAAAACTCTACTCTTATGGTGTTCTCCCTGGGCTGCTGGTGGGCAGGGTAGACTTTGCCCTCAGAAGGTTCTGAAATGAAGCAAATCATATGTTAATTGCATCACTACCATGGACATTCTGTTCAAAGCTTAAAAGGTATTCCATTTTCTACTTCCCACCCCAAATTACATCTAGCTATGTTGCCTAATGTAGCTCCAAAGAGGTTATTGTCCAATGGAAAAACAAGAATGATAAAGGGGATCTGTCAGGACAAAGCCTGACTGACACAGAGCCTCTGAGGTGGGGGGTGGGTACGTGCTGTGAGGGGCTTGTTGAAGGGGCACCAGCTGCTTCCAGAGAGGAGCTGCTGATTTGGATTTGGATGCCATTCAAAGCAGGAGTGAGGATATGAATGAGGGCAAAGTCTCTCTCTCTCTCTCTCCTCTCCGCCTCCCAACCTCTCTCTTCCACACTCTTCCTGAATTAACAACCCCACCAGGACTTCCTGAGAAAAACAACCAAGTCAGAAAGTCAGAAATCACGCCACCTCTCTGACAGCCCCGCCCCGCCCCACAAACCCTTTCTCTTGGGCAGTTACTCCCACATGTCACCCAAGCCACAGAGTGACTTCCTGTCCATCCCACTGTCAGGGACATTAGTTGCTAGCACTTTTTGGCAAGGGATCTTGACAATCACCTTGAAAAGCAGAACAGTACCATGGGTTAGTGGAAAGAATGTGGCTTTGGAGCCAGGCAGCCCTGGGCTCTACTCCCAGCCCTGCCACCTAATGGCTGTGTAAGCCTCACGCGCCTCTTAACCTCTTTGACTTTGTTTCTTCATCTGCAAAACAAACAACGCAAGGATGATAATAGTGATCCTACTGAACAGTTTTGAAAGGTGAGGAATTCAGTGCATGAAAATGTGCCTGCAAGACACAGGGTAGATAGGTTTGATATTTTGGGAAGATTCCATTGAAGGCTAATCTTCCTCTTGATAAATAGCAGAACTTATGTGAAGACTGAAATTACAGAAATCCTTCTGCATTTGCTCCGCATAAGGAAGTTCTTCTGAAGCATTCTTCATTAGGCTTTCTAAAGAATTACCTTTCTTCTGCTCTAAGCCCAGGCCTGTTTTCTCTCAGTGGTAGCTTCCCATTAAAATAATTCTGTAAGGACACTCTCACAGTATCCTCTCATCCATTCCCTTACTACACTGGCCCTGGTTTGCAATGAATTGTGTATTGAGGTTGCCTATATGTGGCCATGAAATTTGTGGTGTGGACAGAAGTCCACAGGACACAGGAGGCTGGCTGGCCCGTGTCCCTGTGGCCTCTGTTATGGGCCTGCCCTGCAGGTGACTCAAAGCTCCTTTGTCCTTCCAGACTTTGGAGCTTGGATGGAGCCCAAGCAGGACCAGTCTACCCACACATAAATCCTGCTCTGAGGCTGAGTGTGTTAGAAGGTCTCAGCATGTCACATGGATGTTTCCCTATGGGTGTTACTCAGGATTATTAGATGCAAGTGACAGATATGTCACAGAAAATGCATGTAGTGAAAAGAATTGAGGCTTCCAATATTTATGGAAGACCAGAGAACCAAGTTTAAAAAATGTGTGTATTCCATGGAGGTTAGGCCATAGCTGAAGTCCCTTGTTGGCATGGTACCGCTATACTGCCACTACTGGACACTGAGACTTCCAGCACTGAACCTTGATGCCACAGATGCCACAGTCTCTCTGTCATTGGATTGCCTGCTCAATATTCACATGCTGGAGTTGGAACATCCCATTGGCTGGTCCTAGTCAGGTGCCTGGTTCCAGGCACCAGATAAAAGGGAGAATCCCCTTTGGCTTTCCTCATGGAATCACATAGTAGGGAGTTCCTCCAAAAGTAGGGAGGTGTTCTAAAGATTAATTTTTAGCATGCCTGAAAACTAGGTAGCTTTAATTTATTGTCCCGACTTTTGGTCCAATAAACAAAATGTATCATTGAAATGTGCTCCTTACCCCTACAACTTGGGTATAGCAAAAAAAGTACCAACTTGGACTCAACTTCTCTGACCCTTGGTTTCTTCTATGAAATGGGAATTAAAATAACTATCCTCATACCTCTTACAAGTTTGTTGTGAAGATCAAATATAATAATGTAAATACAAAGCAAACTGTTAAATGCTATATCAAAGGAGCAGATGGTGTGAAATTTCCCTTTACTATCTGATAAACCATTGGCAAACAATGGCATCTGTAATGTGGGCTATTTGTTGTCTGGAGTGTGGTGATGTATGCAAGAGCATGAAAAATCTTATTCTGCAATTAACAGGTCCAAAGCTCAGGAAGATGAAATGTTGAGTGATTACCCTGAAGCCATATAGCTGGTAAGTGGCAGAGCCAGGATTTACACCCAGGTCTGTCTGATTCTGAGTTTGGTCTTCTTTCCAGGAGGCCTGGTTCTCATTCCTGAAGTTGGATGAATTGACTAGAAGCTCAGGAAGGAGGTTTCTCTTCAGGAAAGAAATGGAAGCATACAAGGTGGGGAGAAATGGAAGCCGATTTCCTGAGTTCCTAGAATGATGGTTATTCCTTAAAAGCACACTGAGATATCAAAGCTGGAAAGCCCCGGTGAAAACCACAATGAACCTCCTCAACAAGCTCATGAGCCATTGCACTGAATGGTTTTCATTTTGTAGATGAAGGAACTAAAACTGAAAGAAGTTAAATAATTTGCCCAGAGACCCTCAGCCAATATCTTCAGGGTTTGAGATTTAACTCAGGCATATTTATTGCTTTGGCTTCTTATTTGGAAACAACAGAACCCAATATTGGTTAGTTTAAACAAGGAAGTAATTTCATAAAAGATATTGAGTGGCCCTGATAAACCAGGCATGAAACAATGTCCTAAATCATGCCACTGAATTAGTTCATCAGCTTATACTGCTAATGTCACCATTAGGTTGCCCATGCCAGAACATCTCCCACTGTAGCTTCCAGGAGCTAGATGTTGCTGCCATTACTCTTGTTTAAACAAAGTCTTCCTGGTGCCACCTCCCCTGCATCAAATAGTTTACAGAGGCTTCTGATAGTCCGAGCCCAGTTTACATGCCTGCAACTTAGCCACAGGGGAGTTCGAGAAAATGAATATATGGCTTTTACAGGGGGAAGAAATTTCTTCCTGCTATTGAGGTGGGGGAGAATCTCGAACATGGCGAAGTGTTCCACAATGCTGGGAGTGTAGGGACTTTGCTTGTTCTTAGTGGAATTCCCAATGCCCAGAACACTGTTTAGCACAAAGTATATGTTATGGACTGAATGTTTATATCCTCCCCCAAATTCATATGTTGAAGCCCTAACCCCCAGTGTGATGGCATTTGGGAGGTGGGGCCTTTGGGAAGTAATTAGGTTTAGATGAGGTCCTTAGGATGGGGCATCCATGATGGGGTCAGTGCTTATATAAAAGAAACACCAGGGCTCTCTTTCTTCACCATGTGAGGACACAGCAAGAACGTAGCCATCTGCAAACCAGAAAGTGGTCTCTTACCAGGAAATGAATCAGCTGACACCTTGATCTGGGACTGTCCACTGTGAGAAATAAATGCCTATTGTTTAAGATACCCTCTCTATGGTATGTTGTTACAGCAGTCAGAGCAGACTACAATTATAGGTATGTAATAAGTATTTATCAACTGATTGACCAAATGATTCTGTCTGATTTTCAAGTCCATGCCCTTAGCCACTACACTCTACCTCTCTATAGGTGGTCCCTTGACAAGATCTAGTACAAAATATGCAATTGCATAATGGTGAAAGTATGTAGAGTCCCTACCCTGTACAAAACTACCTTCATGTATACATATTATTCATTCATCCAATAAAATGTGCTGTGGTGGTTTATGACTCTGAGCTCTAAGAAGGAAGGACCATATGTATCTTGTTCACCATCATATCCATTTTTCATACAGTGCTGGAGAACAAGCGATTGTTAAAGAAGCAAGAGGGTTCATGAATGAATGACTTTAAGAAGTAAAGTTGTCAGCACTTGGGATGAATGGATCTGATAGGTAAGGAGAGAGGTGGTGTCAAGGATAGCTTCCAGGTTTTTGGCTTGAACACCTGGTTGGATGGTGACTGCTATTTACTGAGATAAGGAGCATGGGAGGATGAGCAGGCTCCAGAAGGAAGATCAGGAATTTAGTTTTGAACTTGCTGAGTAGTGTGTCTCTGAGACATGAAAGTAGGGATGTTGAGTGGGCTGCTGGATATATGGGTCTGGAACTTAAAAGCAATGTCTGGAAATGAGATATAAATTTGGGAGTTGCCAGCGTAGCTAGTAACTGAAATTCCGGCCACAGACATGAAACATATGATATACACAATACATAAAATTACTCATGAATCTCCAGATAATTAAATAGAAAATTATATAGATATATAACCATGCATAATGGAATGAAGTTATTGGTAATATTCAGGAATGAAGAATACATAGTATCAACCTGAGAAGTTGATTACTGATCAATGTTCAGTGGACACCAAAATGGCAGAAACCATATATGGAGGTTGGAATAGTTTAATTCCAAGCTGGTCTGTCTACAAGGACAATATGAACACAGATCAGTGATGTGTCCATATCTCAGAGCTCGTCCTGCTGAGTAACTGGACACCAAATTTTAGATATGTTCGATGTTAGACATGGTGCAGGCATTTCCTTCATGTCAAGCCTAAGAACATTCTGAAGGAGGAGCACAAAGGCAGGTCAGTAGGAATGTCAAGCTCAGACAGGGCTGGGGGCCTGCAAAGAACTCTAAGGGACAGAGTCTTAGGAATTTTGACTGAAGAGAACACCCCATATTTTTTCTCCTCTCTGTGAAAGGTATTTTCAAAAGGCAAGGCAATCACGAGATTAACACTGGCTCTTCCTTGACTCCCAGTCTGGGAATGGGTTGAGGGTACTTGTGTTAGGAGGTCCTTGTACTCTGTAGTTTGGCGATCACAATCCACAGTATGTCACTCTGATTAAGAGCAAAAGTTGTGGACTTGGAGTTCAAATGTCACTTCTGCTATGAATTTGCTGGGCAGCCTTTGGTAGGCTACTTACTCTCTCTGAATCTGTTTCCTCACCCTGCTGAGATGGCAATGACAGTATAAAACACAGGGTACTTTGGATGTAGTGAATAAACAAATTCTTATTGATGACAAATTTGAATCTGCCACCTTATTAGATAGGTAGCCCCTGGTTGGGTTTTAGATAGGGAGGTGATGGGATCTGATTTACCACTTAAAAAGATACCTCTGGTACCATACAGGAGGCCAGAGAGGACACTAGGGGACCAAATAATTGGCTACTGAATTAGTCCAAGCATGGAGTGATGGTAGTTTGAATCAGGGTAATAGGGAATTGGGGGGTGGGATGATGGAGTTCCAGGTTTTTGTAAAGATTAGTTGTTTACTAGGAGCTTAACAAATGATAGTTAATGTAATAATTATGATTAAGGTTACTACTCTCATTCTTAACAACATCAATCAATTACAGATAATTTGGAGATAATGTCATAACATGCACATTCTAGTTATTTTATTGCTTTTGTGTTAAATAAACTATGCAGTGCTTATTATGTACCTGGAACTGTACTACACACTTTACATACAGTAACTTATTTAATATGCCTAACACTAATATTATCCCCATTTTACAGAGGAGGAAACAGGCTCAGAAATGTCACATAGCTAGTAAGAGGTAGAACTGTTTCAACTCCATGTAGTCTGGGTTAACATTAAACTTAAAAAAAAAAAGATTCTTAGAACTAGTTTGGGATCAACTCTGTTTTTATGCCTCCAAGCAGTAACTGGCTGGGAATCTCTTGCCTGAGGATTTGAACAAAGATCCTCCACAGAATTCAGCTGTCACCCCCTACACGTCTGGGTCGCTTAGGATACACCCATCTTAATAATGAGTATACGAACACATAACTAGTGGGCATCTGGGTTGAAAGTCTCTCTTGGAAAACTTCTTGCAGTTCTCTGGAGTGTATGATTTCACCTCCAATCAAAAATTAATAATGAAACAAAATAAAATGAAAAGATTTAAAAAATTGCCTGGCTGTTGAACTGCCAAGAGCCCAATTAGTCAGAGTAGACCTTACAATAATACCAAATCAGGGAGGAAGTCTGATAAGAAAACATCGCCTAAGATGATTTTTAATTGGCAGCGAGAAAATAACTTGAGAACAATAGCTTGATGGTGCCAATTCCCTTTCACATTTCTCACTAAATCAGTCTTTTCCTCATCCGGAATGCTCTACCCTCCTCTTGACCCACCCATTTACATAATTACCTTTGGGACTTGGCTGAAAAGTTAGCTCCTGCTAAATGCCTTTCCCACCTAGCATCAGTTTGCTTGGCTCTGATGGATTACATCATGAATCCCTCACTCACTCAGTAAGGGCTTTCTGGGTCTTAGATACCTTTCTGCTAAGAACACAGTGGTAACCTGGGCACCATTCCTAGCCTCTCAGAGTTCAGAACTTTCTGTGATGATGGAAACATTCTATGTTTGCATTTCCCAATACAGTAGCCACTAGCTATGCTTCAGCCTCAGAGTGCTGGGAAAGTGGCAGGTGCAACTGGAGTATTGAATTTTTAAATGTTATTTAATTTTGATTAATTTCAGTGTAAATAGCCACGTGTGACAGCATAAGTGTAAAGCGAATGGCTGATAATCAAGATAGGATTGCAGCAAAGTCTTCAGGGGCTATGATAGAAATCTGTAAGAGTTTGAGGGAGGGAGCCACAGTGAGGTTGGTCAGCTCTCCTGGGCAGAGTCAGGGCTGTTTACGGGAGTGGATATGCATAGCCTCCGGGTTTGTTACCCTGGTTCAAGTTCAGGTGTTTTCCACCTGTTACCTCTGTGATTACAGGCAAGTTACTAAAGAAAACTACTGTTCTACAAATGAGGAATTTGAGGCTGAACTAGGGCAGAGGTGAATGGAGCCGGAGGAGAGGTAGATGATTCAAGATCTGACCAATCTCAACGGTAGTCTCCTCCTTAGCATGCATGACAAGGCTCATGCACCATTACTTTACAGGGCTATTCTTGCTGAGAATCACATTCCAGTTATGCACCTTGCGTGGGTCATTCCTCTTGTTCACTCACTCGCATGCTTGCTCCAAAATGAAGCCACTGTATTTTTTTGCTTGATTCCAAAACAAGTTCTTTCTCCTTACCAAAAAAGTACAGGAATCATGGAAACTTATGAGGAAGACATCACAAATCCCAGAATTTCAGGAATTGGGTGGTTGTGCCAATGTTCCTATACAGAGATATGAAATTTACATAAGAGGGAACGTACTGTACACTATATTCTATAATTGTTACTTTATCATTAATTTGCTGTGAACATTTCAATATGTTAATGTCGAACTTCATAAACATGTTAATGACTATGTTAAATTTCATTGTACTATTGTTATGGACATTTAGATTGTAATTTCTCCCCATTCTAAAACATTCTATGGTGATCATACATCTTTGTGTGATTACCTCCATAGGATAAGTTCCAAAATGGGGAATTTTGGTATCGAAAATACTTTTAAATTTTGATACATAAGGGGGATTACATTTTATCTGTGGAGCACTTTGGGTAGTATGAACACTTTAACAATGTTAAGTCTCTTAATCCATGAGCTCAGGATGTCTTTCATTTACTTGTGTCTTCTTTAATTTCTCTCATCGATGTCTTATAGTTTTCAGTGTATAAGACCTTTACATCTTTAGTCAAGTTTATTCTCACATCTTTTATTCTTTTTGATGCTTTCATAAATGGGATCGTTTTCTTAATTTCCTATTTGAATAGTTTGTTGTTAGCGTATAGAAACACAATTAATTTTGGTGTGCTGATTTTGTATCCTGCAACTTTACTAAATTGGTTTATTAGTGATAACCATTTCTAGTGTGGAGTCTTTAGTATTTTCTACATAAAAAATCATATCATCTACAAAAAGAGATAATTTTGCTTCTTCCTTTCTGATTTAGATGACTTTTACTTACTTATTTTTTCCTAACTGCTCTGGTTAGGACTACCAAGCCTATGCTGAATAGAAGTGGCAAGAGTGGGCATCTTTGTCTTGTTTTTGATCTTAAAGGAAAACCTTGCAGCTTTTCACCATTGAGTCTGATGGTAGCTGTAGCTTTTCACATATGACCTTTATTCTGTTGAGGTCAATTCTGCCCTCCAGAAAAGTGTCTACTTACGTGTGTTCCTTTTCATCATGACACACACCAAGGACACGAGACCTGCAGATACTGCCAACTTCTTTTATGTGAGTCAGAAATAAATGTCCCTCTTGTTTAGCCCCCCATTATTGCTGGCATCTTGCACCTACAATCTCAAGGTGACCCCTTACAAAGCACTCAGTCAGCAAACGTTCCTTGGCTCATCATTTCCATCACTCTTCTGTCTCTGTGTTTTTCATCTCACCTACATATCTCACCCAGACCCTGGATGAATCCAAACATTTAGTATCTTTGTGCCAAAATTCAAGTGACCATGTGTACTTCTGGAAAGAAAAATGACATAACAAGGCAGCGTGGAACCACTGTGAATTCAGAGCGAACAACCACTGATGGGTCTCTACATGGTCCCCAGTAATCTTGGTTCCATGTTTTCCAGTGCCTGCTGCAAAGCAACACTCTCCTCACTCTTCTGACAAGCCCTCATACACCCACGTCACCCTGTCATCAGGAGCTCTCTGGCTGTGACGGTGGGGCCACCACAAGGGGAAACCCTCTCCTCCCTTCTCTGTGTTCTCCTGGTACTCTAGAAGAAGCAATTGGAACTCCTACTTTGCTGGTGAGAGAGCAAAAAGTTACCTCCACTTTGGAAACCTGTGTGGTGGTTTATTATAAAATTAAGCACACATTTACCAGAAAACCCACCCAAGAGAAACTAAAGCTTGTGCAAGCATATTCCATAGCAGCTTTATTCATAATTGCTGAAATAAGGAAATAACCCATATGTCTGTCCATCAATAGAAAAATTAAACAAACTAATATGTTCCCACAATGGAATAAAAAGTAATAATAAAGAATCAACCGCTAATAGGACACAGCAGCACAGAGGTGAATCTCACAAAATACAGAAGAAAACACGTCGTGTGATTCTGTTCATATGAGCTCTCAAATAGGCAACCCTCACCTATGACGATAGACATCAGAACAATATAGTTGCCTTTGGATAGAGGGTTGAGATTAGCTGGGTGGAGGTGGAGGGAACTTTCTGAGGTGAGGGGGGGTGTGGGTCATGTAAGTCTATGCTTGTGTCAAAATTCCTCCAACTG
This sequence comes from Eumetopias jubatus, assembly GCF_037043125.1. Lineage (NCBI taxonomy): Eukaryota > Metazoa > Chordata > Mammalia > Carnivora > Otariidae > Eumetopias > Eumetopias jubatus. The sequence continues at coordinate 125,805,066 of NW_028274814.1, forward strand.
TGCACCTAAGATTTGTGTATTTCACTGTGTACACATTTTAACTTATAATCGATATGTTTTCTATAGACACAAAATAGAGATTATTATATAGTAAACATGATATACCTATTACTCAGCTTGAAAAATTATTAAAATGGCCAATTTTGTTTCATCTCTACTTCCACCCACCCTCTGGATTATTTTGAAGCAAAGATTTCAGTATAAATCTGTAAAGATAAGAGTCTGAGGGTTTTCTTCTGTTACTGTCTGGCTATCTTTTCTATCTGCCTGCCCCCATGGCCAACATGATCCCCACTAGAGAACCACCTTCACCTGTTGCCTCCTTACTGAGCTCTTGCCTTTCCAATTCATTCTTCATACAGCAGCCCAAGGGATCTTCAGAAATCCAATGTGGTTATGTTATCCCCTTCTGTACCCTCCTTAAAATTCTTCAATGACATCCTAATGCTCTAAAGTAAATAGCAAAATCTTAAAGAGCTGAATTAATTTCTACTGAAACACAAAAAATTACCACTAACTTAGGGGCCTATCCCTTGTTTATTATCTCACAGTTTCTACTGTGAGAAGTCTGAGCATAGGGTTACTGGGTTCACCATTCAGGTTTCACAAGGCAGAAATCAAGGGGTTGGCTGGGTCTGTGGCCTCACCTGAACCTTGGGATCTTCTTCCAGATTCATGCAGGTAGTTGACAGAATTCATTTGCTTGAGGTTATAGGACAGAGACTCCCATTTTCTTGCTGGTTGTTGCCTGAGGGTTACTCTTAGCTCCTAGAGGCTGCTCTCAGGACTGGGCCACAGGGAGCCCTCACAACATAGGCAGCTCACAACAAGGCCAGTTGTTTTCTGGAAGGTTGGCAGGAGAGTGTCTGCTGCAGCTGCTTGTCCCTTTTAAGAGTTCGCCTGATTACATCAGGCCTTCCCAGGATCATCCCTTTTGATTAACTCAAGGACAACTGATTAATAATCTTAATTACATCTGCAAAACCCCCTTGTATTAAATGTAACATTATTATAGAGTGCTATCCCATTGTAGTCACAGGTCTTGCCTACCCTGGCTCAAAGGGAGGGGATTGCAGGGCACAAGTATCTTGTGTACCATCTTAGAGTTTTGCCTACCACACAAATGCTTCCCAGCCCTTCCTGGACTGGCTTCTGTCTCCTCTTGGGTCTCATCTTGCTCCATGTCTGCTGATCTTTCTCTGTTCTGGACCACTACACCCTAGCTGCTGTCACATTCCTGTAAGTCTCCTGCTCTCTCCTGCCTCAAGTCCTTTGCATATGCTTTCTCTCTGACTCTTTCTCCCCAGACATCCTACCCCCTGTTCATTTCATTAAAGCCTATCCTTCCTTCAGTTCTTAGGTCTGAAAGGACTTCCCTATAGGGCTTCCCTGACTAGGTCAGGGTCACCTGAAATATGTTCTTAGTACACTGAGTCCCTCTTCACAGAACTCTTCACTTTGTGTTAAATATTTATTTGCATGATTACTCAATCAACATTACAAGGTGTACTGGAAACACCTTGAAGGGAGAGGCTGCATATACTTTTGTTTTATCCCTAGCATCTATCACTTCACCTGGCACATTGCAGGGCTCAAGAAACATATGTTGGACATATGAATCAGCCTCAGTTTACTTGAGCATCTGCAATACGAAAGATTGGGTTAACTCACCAGTCATTCTCCAGTATTCTGTGATTCCAAGATCCAGTCCAACCATTCAATTTACAGTCAGGAAAGTTGCTCAAAATATGAAGTGATTTCCAAATATTTGGTGGAGCAGAGGAGCTGTTGCCCCAACTTTTTCCCCACTACAGCTCTGGGGCACATTCTGGCAATCAGTCAACCATTCATTGGTTCCTTTTCTTTTCTAAACCCCAGGATGCTTGAGTGAAATTCCCCATTTACAGATGGATTGGCTCTTCAGCCAGGATGACTGTCCAAGTGTGGACGCAGCCTTCGGATGGTTTTTGTTGGCCAACTCAATGTGACCCACTCCGTGAAGAAAGACGGTCCCGCCTCCCTGCTGGCAGCCAGTTGGGTGATGCTGTGGGAAGACATCGTGGCATGCTGGCAGCTTTGTCACTGTCTACACTGGGAATGTGTCAGCCTCCTTGCCGGACAGCTGTTATTGCTCGTTGGCCTACAATGGACACCGAGCAGCAGACCACCCGAATGGAGGCCTGTTTCCTATTTGCCTGTCGCCACGTGGCCTGTCCACCTCAGCTGTGTGAGGAGTGCCAGATGCCTGAAAGGGATCTAGAGACAGAGAGAAGCATTTCTCTTCGATTATTCTCTTTGGCTTTGAATTACTGATAGAGTTTGGAGAGGAGGAAAAGATCAAGATGATGCTTGGTGTCATGTGACCTGTAGAGGAATCTGGATGTGTCAAAGGAGGCAACAGATTCTCAAGGGAGGGAAACAACCTTGAAAGAAAATAAGGAAGCAAGAAACCCAAGTGTGCCTGTCTTGATGCTATTTGGTGTTCCAAGACAGGAATGCAAACCGGGTTTTCTATGCAAAGGGGCTACTGGGAGTCTGACTTCTAGTAGCTCTGAATCTTTAAGGCTAGAAGCAAGAACAAACTGATATTTTAAAGCTACCACCAGTTATTTTCCCTGTAAGGGTAGAAGCAGAATTCATCTCTGGAGTAAGGCGGGTCTTTTATTTTGTGAAAAACACAAAATTTTGGAGTATAAAAGGCCAAGTTAAAATCCTACTCTGGAGCAGACAAATTTGAGACAGAGAGAAGCTCAAAAAAATAGCTAAACTATTCTGCATAACTGTGTGGAATGATGTAACAAGTTGCAACTCTGGAAAGTTTTCCATGTCTGAGGTGACTTGGGGGTTTGAGTTTCAGGATGTTGGTGATGGTGGGAGGGGGCTGCCCCTCAACATGGCCGAGGGCAGAGGAGTGCTTCAGTCAGGAGTGGGATGCTGGCGGGAGGGCATGGTTGATGGACCCCAGGAGCAATGCTATCTGGTATCTACTTTAAAATGTACTCCTGTCTCACTCCATGTGAATCAGTGAAGTTTCTTTGTCAGTAAAAAACCCGATGCTGTCTAATCGAAGAAAAACATTCTGGAAACAGATGTTGAGAAGCTCACAGGAGTGGCGGAATAAATAGACAACCAAGAATCAGAAAAACGGAAACAAGCACATCCTCTGAAATATGGAAGCAAGATTTATGTTCCTTCTCTCTTGGATGGGCTTTTCATGTGACCCAGTGCCCCGATTCTGTCTGTGTCTCTGTTTAAGCTTTAAGTTCCAGGTGGACAGAAGGTGATTACCCTGGCTTGGTAAGGTATTTCTATTCCTTGGTCAGTTGGTGGTGCTGGGGACAGGGAGTGGTTGGTTACTGAGGCATTATTGTAAGGTGGCAGCTGCCTCGATGTGGTTTCCCTACGGCGAGTCATCAGAAAGTTTGTTTAAAAATGATCCTCCTCCACTACTGTGTGAAAATAAGGAAAGAATAAGTGCCTACTGACAAAAGCTCTCCAAATCTTTAAAAATTACATGATTTAACTATTTTTTAGGTTTGTTCTTATAGAATGAAACTGAATTTTAAAAGTTTTTTTTTTTTTTTAAGATTTATTTATTTGAGGGGGTGGGGCAGAGGGAAAGGGAGTCTTAAGCAGACTCCTTGCTGAGTACTGAGGCTGATGCGGGGCTTGATCTCATGACCCTGAGATCCCGACACTGAGCCAAAACCAAAAGTCTTAACCAACTGCACCACCCAGGCACCCCTTAAAGTTTTTCTAAGTTCGTTCACTTTTATAGATCATAGTGTAGGCACATGCTTTATGTTTTGTCTTAAATATGAAGACACTCATTTTGTCTATTGTTAGCTCATTCTAATCAATTCAATAAAGTTTATTTTATATATCTTATACCTACTTTACACAAAAGAGTGTATGATTCTGGTTATATTGTACTTTAAGCCCACAAAAACTATTTTTATATTAGTCAGTACTCTTCTGGAAGTAAGTGACAAAATCTAAGATTTGGTTTAAGCCAAAATCAGTGTTTATTGGCTCATATAAGTGGGAAGGAAGTCCAGAGGTTGTTGGCTTCAGGCACAGCTAGATTCAGGAACTTAGAAAATGATATGGGGGCTCTATTTTTTCTTCATTCTTGCTCCAATTTCCTTTGTGTGTTAGTTTCTTTTTGTAGACACACTCTCTCTAATAATGGAGCAGATTGCTCCTAAGAGGCCCCCATGCACATCCTTCCACCACAGGAGCCCCAGTAGAAAAAATAGCTTCTGTGTTCCAACATGTCTTGCCATGAAGCACAATGATTCCCAGCCCATCAGAACCATGGGAGTAGAAGGAGTACCATTCCCCAGTAGAAAATAGGGTTCTGGGAAGGCAAAATGCGCAGATTCCCACTTCAGTTATATTCATAATTCCTGAACTACATGTTCGTGAGGAATCTTAGAAATCACTTGTCTGCCACCTTATTTTTAAAAATCAGGAAACAGACCCAATACAATCGAAGAGACACTATCTAGTTATTCATTTGACAATGCTATGCTTTGCAGATGTAACTGTGGCTGAGACAATTATCGTCCCTACCTCCAAGAAACATTTTTGTCCAGTAGGAAATATATACGGACAAGTAAAGAGTCTTTTACAATACCGCGTGGTAGGTGTTACCGACAAAGAATGGATAGTATGCTATGGGAGCACATAAGAGGGGCCACTAACCCAGTCTGAGGGATTGTCTTTGAGGAAGAGATATCAATGCCAAGACCCAAAGAACGGGCAGATTAGCTAAGATAATCTTAGCTGCTGTAACAAACAAACCCCTACACTTCAGTGACAGCATGATAAAAGTTTGCTTCTCATCCATGGAACTGCCAATGTGATTGGTCTGTGGGTGACCTTCCTCACTGTGATTCAGGGATCCAGACTCCTTCTATCTGGCAGTTCCACCATCCCATAGGACTTGGAATCCTTTACTTGGAGTTGTCAGGTGAGAAAATGGGGAGGAAAAGATACACCTGTTTCTTACTCACTCTGGCCCAGAAGTGACATGCATGTTTATTCTCACATTTCAGAGGTAAGATCTAGTCACAGGACCCCCCCCGCCTCCTTGGATGCAGGGGGCTTAGAAATAAAGTTACTAACTTGGTAGCCACAGCCGAGCAAAAATGGTACAATATGAAGGTGAACATGAAGCCTTGGTGTCCTTAACTCAGTGAATCAGCCAAACAGTGTAAGGGAAAAGGTTTGGTGTCATAGCTAAAGGGTGATGCATTTTTTTTTTTTTTAAATAGGGTCCACACCCAGCATGGAGCCCAATGTGGGGCCTGAACTCACGACCCTGAGATCGAAATCTGAGGCAAAATCAAGAGTTGGACACTTGCTGACTGAGCCACCCAGGTGTCCCAGGATAGTACATTTTTAAAAGGCCCAGAGGTAAGGAAAATCAGGATCCAACCAGAGTAGGGCTGCCAGATTTATGTCAGATTTAGCAAATAAAAGGGGAGACTTTCCAGTTAAATTTGAATGTCAGATAAACAACGAATAATATTTTAGGATAAGAGTGTCCCAAATATGCCTGGGATGTACTTATACTAAAAGTCAGTCTTTGTCTTTGTGAAATTTACATTTAACCCAGCATCACGTATTTTATCTGGCAATCCTATATCTGGGGAAAGACCAGATGATTCAAAATGACTGGAGTTAGGGATTGGGTGGGTGGGACATGGGGATTGTGAAGCTGGAGACGGCAGATGTCAGGTTTGTGACGATCCTTATAAGCAACTGCGACAAATTTATTCTGAGAGCAGAAGGGAGTTATCAAAGGGTTTTAAGCAGGGGAGAAGCTGTGAGACATGTTCAGATCTGCATTTTGGGAAATTCTAGTTGTGGTGAAGAATGGGGATTACAGCAGAGATTACAGGAGGAGGTAACCAGAGGCAAGGAGGTGGTGGCCAACATGGGACCAAACGCAGGTTTCATGTCAGAGTCCACCTGCTCATGATTCTGCAGGGTTCTTAGAAAGCAGTTTAGAACAGTGGGAATAGCATGGGTGGGAGACCTGGGGTCCACTCCTAACAGATGGGTAGTCACTAGAACTTTCTAGACCCCTGTGGGTCCCCATCTCTCACTTCCTCTGGAGCTCTAGGATTCTACCTACTCTGTAGATGAGTCTCTCCCATCTCTGTGTTCCAGTTCCTCCCACACCCCAAACACCGAAGGGCTGAGTGCCTCGCAATCAAAAGTCAGACTCTGCCTGGCTCTTGCACTTATGTAACTGTCAGAATCTCCACCATGTTTTATTTCCATCAACAGTTTGGTGCTATCAGCTCCAGCTGCCATTGGCAAATCCATCACGTTAAGCTGCAAGAAGTCACACCTGTCAGGCCCAAGCTGTTTATCTCAATAATTCCCCGGCACAAAGCACAAACAGGGGACTATTTATTTTCCTTCCTGACATACATAAGGCTGTTAAAAGTCTGAGCGTGCTGGCAGTTTACATGAAGCTAACCTTAATTGCATACTAGAGTGCCATAAAAGGAAGATCAGGCCTCATTAGCTAGGGACCAATTTTACATTTTTTTCCTCTGACCAAAACTGTTTAAAAAGTGTGGGGTACTATCTCCTCCCAGCCAGACATAAATTTCAGTGCTGTCAAAATGCCCTTTGCTGATTCCAACTTTTCTCATGCTTAAAAATGTTCAGTGTGTCCACTTGGGCTACAGAAAAGAAATGTTATACCTTCCTTGGTTTCTCCCCAAATGAATGAAAATCTCTCATTTCACAGCGCAGCCTCAGTTACCCAGAGGACATGATCCTAATCAAAATTTTTTTCATGATTCAGAATTAATCAAAATACTTTCAGCCCTCCTCATGGAAAATTTTCTGGGCCTTCCTATTGTTTATGGGGCACCTGCGCTGTGACAGGCACACTGATAAATCCGTACATTAGCTCAGTATCCTCAACTGAAGTCCAAATACCTACCACCTCAATATCCCTCCCCCGCCTGACGGTGGGACAGACCTCAAAGCCCCCAAGGTCACTATGTGACCTCCTCTCCGCGCCTTCTCTCCTTTTCATGGGCCAGTGCCTGCTCAGCTACTGGGAAAATTCTAGAACGCTCGCCACAACTGCCTGTGTCAGCCCTACTTCCGGCTGCTCCCAGGAGGGAGCTGAGGTATTTTTGCAGAGACCTTCTCCCTAGAAAAACCTCCTCCCCAACTCTGTGCCTCACTTTGCAGCGGGGCGCCTCAAAACAACTCCACGCATGCCCAGTGTCTACATCCCCATCAGCCAGACAAGCGGGCCTGGGATGTGAAAGCTGTCTTCCAGTTTCTCCGCGCACCTCTCGGGTCTCGTTTCCCCTTCCTCACTTCCAACGAGCTTCTCCTTCCTTCCTTAGGTATATGGAAAACGAAAGCCATGAAACTCGAGATCTTTACAGAGATAAAGTATAGCTTCTGTCTACCTGAGTGGAACGTATCCAAGAGCTACTGCGCATGGAGCGTGTGTGCCAGGCGCTGCCCTCAATGTTTCTCATGGAAGGGCTCATTTAGCTTTCGCAACAGCACCAGGAGGTAGGCTCTATTGTTATCTCTGTTTATAGATAAGGAACCTAAGGTAGAAAGATATAAGTCATCTGGCTCGGAAGTGGTGGTCCATGATAAACACCATGCTATACTGAGTCTCAGATAATAGGGTATGTGTGTATTTGGAGTATTATCTATCCTAATAAATCACAGCCAGCAGGTCATACCAGAATTCTTGAGAGAGGTAATAACCGTCCCCTTGGTCCTGAGGAAGTAACTGAAGCACAGCAAGATTAACCTCAAAGTCAGCCAGCCTTATGCCAGGCATCCAGAACTCCGTCAGGCATGTCTGCCTTCCAAAGCTGGGGTCTTTGAGGTGCATCCACCACCTCCGTTCCAGAAGCGGATCCTTCAATGTTCCTACTCTAGCCACTGTATGTGTGCAATTCAGCCGATTCCTTCCCTGAAAAGCTAAGGTTGTGCAGACTGCTAGGGATGGAGGGAGGGACACTAGACTTGCAGCTGAAGGACTGGTTTAGAGACCTCACTTTATGCCTGACTTGCTGTGCACCCTCAGGCAAGTGCCTCAGCCTTCTGGTTCTCATTTGCCAAATGGACATTTGTTCATTTGCCAGAGACAGAGGAGAGAGAAATTGTATAATGTTAGGAAAGTAGATTCTGGAGTCCAACTTTCTGGACTTAAATCTTGGTTTGGCACTTGTAAGGAGAGCTGGGACCCCTGCAGGTCACCGAATTGTCTCAAACCTCAGTTTCTCCTGTGAATGGGGAGAGTGGTAACAGGGCTGACGTCACAGATGATGTGGAGGCAGCAGATGGAGGTCAAGCCCTCCGCTCCAGCATTTCGTCAGCAATGGACAAAGGACAGAGAGTTTTGTTAATTCAACCTCCATTCTCGAGGGCCTGCTACATGTTAGGCTCTGCATCCAGAACACTTGCCAAGACAAACGAGGACACAGTCTTGACCGATCAGCCCCTCCACCTCTTGAGAGGGCTGACAAAACCAACAGAGATAGTATTTTACACAGTGTGGAGCTGCATGGGTGTGGGTCAGAGTTTTCACTGTTTCACAGAGTTGTGGGTCCAATGCAGACACGGAGCAGAGTGGCATAGAATGTACTAGAAGGAGCACTGGATGGTCAGCCAGTAAGATCATGTGGCCTAGGTGAGTCACTTCCTTTCCCTGCCTCTAAGATGAGGGGTTGTACAAAAAACACTTCTGAGGTCTCGTTCAGCTGTAACCCTCTCAGATTTGATGTTGTACATTCACCCGAATAGGGTCTTTGGATAAATCTCTAACACAAATTATTATTATTATTTTTGAAGGCTTTGCCTTTTCTGCTTCATGTGGAGGACAGCACAGGGGCCCAGGAATCGAAGGTTTCTGATTGGTGGGTTGCAGTAAACTGGGGTTTTGCTTTGTGTTCTTTGGTACATGACGTAATCTTGAGAGAGGGGACTCAGCCCTGCCAGGGATTTTTCTTACTTTTCAAAAGATGGGCTCATTAATCCTTTTTGTTATTCTCAATCATGTCTTCCAAGCAATTAATGAGGCTCCAACACCCTGAGGGCTCAAAGTTTTAGAATCCTGCCCTGGTGTTCTCCACGGGGAAGCTGCCAGTGAGCCTCAGAACCCTACCCAGTATGTCTGCTCCAACACATGTGAAGCCTCAAGCGCTACTTGGGAGCCTTCTGGCCCTCAGAACTTAACCTGCTGCTCCATGCTCCACTCCGTGAGCCTAGGAGGGCTGTGGGGGTGGCTCTGAGAGCCTAGATGTGGGAGTTGGCGAGGCAACTCCTTTCTCTCCTTTTTCTTTCTCATTTCCTACCTTTCCATTTCTCTGTGTGCCTTTCTCCCTTCTCCACTCCTTTTTATAGTCAAATTGTTTGGTTTCACATAAATATGAAACATTTATGGAGGAATAGTGCTTTTCTGTCCCCAGAGGGTCTGAACTATGAGGTATCTTCTTTCCTGTGTATTCTAATTTCTCTTCTTCCTTCCTTCCTTCCTTCCTTCCTTCCTTCCTTCCTTCCTTCCTTCCTTCCTTCCTTCCTTCCATCCATCCATCCATCTACAAAGTGTAAGGAATACAGGCACTGGAGTCAGACACCTGAGTTCTGAGAGTTGTGTGCTGTGTGACCTTGGGTAAGTTACTTAACCTCTCTGAACTTCAATTTTCTCAGCATCTACACTCACTCACATTGTGGTGATTGCTTTTGAACTTGCCCTCTTCTAAACCACTCTTCTAGGGCAGATGGATGGAGCTTTATAAAACATAAAGCAAATCTTTTCATTGCCCTGTTCAGTATTCACCTGTGGCTTCCCAAAGCATTTATAATAAATTCCAAACTCCTTGTCTAGGTCTGTGAAGCCCTGCACGGCCTTACCCTGCATCAGGTGGTTCTCACTCACTAGACTTCCCCTGCCACATAATTACTGCTTCAGGGCCCTTTCATATGCCATTCTTCCATTCAGGATAGCTTTTCTCTACTCTTCACCTAACAGATCCTTCTGATTCCCAAGTCTCAATTTGAATGTCATTTCCTGAAATAGACCTTCCTGGACTTCCTCTCCAATCTAATTTGGGACCCATGGTTACATTCTTTTAGAAATTTATCTATCTATCAGATGCCTAACATAAAATTTACCACCTTAAGCTTTTTTTTTTTTTTTTTTTTTTTTAGAAAAGGGTGGGGAGGAGCAGAGGGAGAGGGAGATAATCTCAAGTAGAATCTCTGCTGAATGTGGAGCCTGATGCAGGGCTTGATCCTGAGATAGTGAGATCATGACCTGAGCCCAAATCAAGAACCACCCAGGCAACATTCACACTGTTGTGCAGCCCTCGCCATCATCCATCTCCAGAAATTTTTTATCTTCTAAAATGGAGACTCTACACTCACTAAACAATAACTCACAATTCCCATCTCCCCCCAGCCCCTGACAACCACCATTATACTTTCTGTCTCTAAGAATTTGACAACTTTATTCTCATATAAATTGAGTCATACAGTGGTGGTCCTTATGTGACTGGGTTATTTTAATTAGCATAGTGTCTTCAAGGTTCATCCATGTTGCAGCATTTATCAGAGTTTCCTTCCTTTTTAAGGCTGAATGATGTTCCATTGTGTGTGTAGACCACTTTGCTTTATCCATTCAGTCATGGATGGACTCTCAGGTTGCTTCCATCTTTTAGCTATTGTGAATAATGCTGCTATGAACATGAATATGTGGTTATATTCTTTTATAGCACCTGTACTTTTCCTTCAGATCTTGTGCATTTGTTTATTTATATTCATAGTCCTCTGGTAAGCTTTGAGCTATGTGAAAGCAGGAACTGTTACCTGTTTCGTTTGCTATGATATATCAACCTCTTTCACAGAGTCTGGCATGCAGTGTTATGACGGGGAACTCCAGATCTTGCCTGTTTATGTGCAAATCCTACCTCTACCACTTAACTGCTGTGTGACTATAAGCAAATGACTTAAACTCTCTGCACCTCAGTTTTAATGGGAATAAAGAGAGTACTTGCCTCCTAGGGTTATTGGCGGGAATATGTGTAAAGGATTTAGAAGAGAGCCTGACCTGTAGTAAATGTTCAATAAATATGCACCATTATTATCATAGTTGATGCTCAAATATTTATAGAGTCAATATGTGAAACAAATGAGATGACACTGGAGATGAATTTATCTGTTTCCTTCCTCGCCTCTTTCATATGCATCCTCATCTTCCTGCTCTTCACACTAGGAACAGATGCTAATGGAAGGTAATTTTCCTGCATCTCCGGATGCTCATTAGTATGCCATTAGCAGGTATCTCTCTGAAGCCAGGGTTCTCAGCTTCTCTGCACATTAGAATGACCTGGGGAGCTTTAAAAAAAATCCTGATGCCTACCCTGCCTCTACACCAGTTAAATAAATAACTCTGGGGTAAGTCTCAGGCTTCAATATTTTTAAAGCTCCCTGGGTTGTTGTAATGTGTAGCCAAGGCTGAGAACCACTGATCTAGAGCCTGAACAAAGCCGGGAGGTACCACCGGAGGACTGAATGCTTGGGCTCAGCTATTGAGAATCTAAGCATCCCTGAATTTGGGGGTAGCTTCTATAGTTTTAAAGAGGAGATCTGTCATTCACAAAAGAACCACATATGACTGATAGTCATATGAAAACACTTTCAACCTTACTAGAAAATCAAAGAAAGGCAGATTAACAACTGGGGTGAGTATTCATTTGCTTCTCCTCAAATTGGTACAGATTAAAAAAACCCACAATAATTCCTAATATTTAGGGTTATGAGGAACTGGGCCCTAGCACACACTGCTGGTGAAAGTATAGTTGAGGGCGCCTGGGTGGCTCAGATGGTTAAGCGTCTGCCTTCGGCTCAGGTCATGATCCCAGGGTCCTGGGATCGAGTCCTGCATCGGGCTCCCTGCTCCTTGGGAGCCTGCTTCTCCCTCTCTCTCTCTCTCTGTCTCTCATGAATAAATAAATAAAATCTTTTTTTTTTAAAAAAAAGAAAGTATAGTTGAGACAATCTGTTTGAAGGACACCATGGCCTTAACTATCAAAACCTTTACAGGGTTTTGTATCTTAGATCCAGCAGTTATCTATCTGGGAAATTATCCTGAGGAAATAGCCAGCAGATATTGACAAACGTTTATCTGTGAGAATGACCATTGCTTCATTCTATGCAATGCAAACATCAATATCCATTCAATGGTATTGATTTACTAGATTATGTGTCCCATCCCATACCCTGTTATAGAATGGTGACTAGTATAGGTTGAGTCTGTGCACTTTGGATTCAGAACACCTGGATTTGCTTTCTGGTTTTGCTATTCATTAGCAAATAGCAAACCTGACTGTGTCTCGGTTTCTTCATCTCATTAAAAGAATAATAACATCCGGGGCACCTGGGTGGCTCAGTCGTTAAGCGTCTGCCTTCGGCTCAGGTCATGATCCCAGGGTCCTGGGATCAAGATCCACATCTGGTTCCCTGCTCAGCGGGAGGCCTGCTTCTCCCTCTCCCACTCCCTCAGCTTGTGTCCCCTCTCTCGCTGTGTCTCTCTCTGTTCAAATAAATAAATAAAATCTTTAAAAAAAAAGAATAGTAACATCATACATATGCTCCGTAGTGTGAGAATTAGGTAACAGTCTATATGGAGTGAGTCAGACAAAGTCTGGCACACAGGAATCCCTCGATTTCAATGTATGTTGGCTGTTTATCAGCTCTAGTTATGTATTAGTCATTAAGCCAATCCTGTGGGATTAAACGGCATGGCAAATATTTATGATATAACACATTTCCTAGATTTCTGAGATGCCTATTTAACAAATTTGACATCTTTGTCATTGGGATGCCTCTGACAGTTGACAGTATCTTATAATTGCCAGAGGCCTGGCTATAGCCAAAATGCAGCTTTTCATTGTCTATGTGCAGGCAAATCTCAAAAGTGCCGGTGTTAGAACTGGCAGAATGGGTGTTAGTGGTTGGGTTTGAAGAAAATCATGGTGATAATCCTGGAGCATTCTTTTAACCCCTTGCAACCAAATGGGTGGATGTGATGAATCAAAGGAAAATAAAAAAAAGGCTAGGTCTATATAACTGTATAGCTGGTTGAAGAACTAGCTATAATGTGTCTTGGATTCTTGTAAGAATCAATATGTCTTAGATTCTTGTAAGAAATGCAACACTACCAATGTTTTTTGATGCCACAGAGCATGAAAATGTTTGGAAAAACACTGACATGGATAACTGAGACAAAAAGTCACATAGACAAGTTGAACTCCAAATGAGAAGTTTTGGGAATAACTATTTTCCTTTTTATATGTATGCAAAGATAATATGTAACAATCTAAGTCTCTCTGAGCCCTTTCAGTAAATTCTAAAGTAATTCTAAGTGATATGTATTGCATCATAGTTAATAGGCGGCATTGTTATTTCTTAGTGATCCATAAAATAATGGCATGTCTTAGCATTGATGATGTTTCAGAAATAATGAAACATAGTGCTAAGTGGAAAGAGATGTAGGTCATAAAACAGCATGTGTAACATCTGTAATATCTTAAGATACACGAAAGTGCCTATATACATGTTTATACATGGTGCTGTTAGGACATTTGGATGGAAATTATTAAATGGTAAATGGGCGATATTCAACTGAAGTATAGGAGATATGTCACTCATCTGTTTATTTAATAGACCTTTCTTGAGTGGCAACTCTGAGACCATCTCAGAGTTGATGGTTCCTATGCTGGTTCTATGGCTTATAGAGATGAAACATATCACCTCTGCCAGTAAGGAATTGGATCCCAGTGGGAAACAGCAAGAAGTCATGCAGTTATAAGCTGGTGGTAGAGGTGCCACCACCCAGGTAATCACAAGAGGAAGGTCTTGGACGTGGGAAGTTTGGGTGCCATTTGCAGAGAGAAAAGAGCTAAAGCTGAGGAAGGGGACAAAGTTATCAAAGAAGGATGGGCCTTGCCTTTGAAAAACATCCTTTGAAAAACACGTGTGTTTAGGGACTGAAAGGGGGAAGAGAAGGACAAGGGGCTAACATTTGCTGGGACCCTTCTAGTGCCAAGTGTCATGCTGTTGATGACATGTTATCCCATTTAATGCTCACAATTTACCAGGAAGAACCACTGTTTCTTTATTTTGTAAATGGGAAAACTGAGCCCCTTAAAGTTTAAGAAATGTGCCGAAGGATGTTGCTTAAATTTCATCTTTTCCAAGAGACCTCCTCTGATCATCCTTTTTAGAATTGCAACTCTCTCCTGCCTTCATGACCCCATCCCCTTTCCCTTCTGTTTCAGGGAAGAGAGCATTTCTCGCCATCTGATGTATTCAATTATTTCAATGATTTATTGTTTGCAATCTGTTTCTCCTGCTAAAACTCCAATGAAAGGCAGGGATTGTTTTTTTTTCCCTCTGTTTTGTTTAATTGTGGAATACCTACCACTTAGAACAGCATTCTAACACACAGTAGGGCCTCAATATTTTCTTTCTTTTTTTAAGATTTATTTTATTTTAATTAATTAATTAGAGAGAGAGAGTGAATGGGGGAGGGGCAGAGGGAGAGAATCTCAAGCAGACTCCCTGAGTAGGGAGCCTGCAGCAGAGCTTGATCCCATGACCCATGAGATCATGACCCGAGCTGAAACCAAGAGTTGGATGCCTAACTGACTGAGCCACCCAGGTGCCCCAGGGCCTCAGTATTTTCTAAGTGAATTAATACAGGTGAAGGGCTAGCACAGGATTTGACTCCCCAGTTCCCTCATGCCTAAGGCTGTGAGCTCCATGCACTGAAGATGAAAGAGACCAAGAAGAGGTTCAAAAGTCAGGAGAAAGGTCAGTGTGGGGGAGCTCCACAAAGATGGTGACTTAAGAAGTAGGCAGATGAGCAGCAGACTCAAGAGGAAAGAAGACTGAGAGTTTGAGGTTCACTGGTGATCTGGAGGAGCCTATTTTAGGGGAGGAAACAAGTGTGTGGAGAGTTACATGGTGGGGAAATAGCAGTAGGATCCCTGAAGTTGTTAGCTGAGCTTGACCTTGAGAGGAAGGTGCTAAGAGCTGAGGTGAATAAGATCTACTTTTCCCAGAACTTTCACTACAAGGCATTTCTGACCCAGGAGAAGTATTACACCATCTCAATATTAATTCCACCAACAGCCCTGTGAGATACATCCATGTCCCCCTTTTGCGGATGAGTAAACTGAGGTTGAATGATTTACCTAAGGTCATACAGTAAGTAGAAGAGCTTAAATTCAAACTCATGTCTTTTCAACCTTGGGGTCCTGCTTATACTCAGTGCACTACGCTATTAATACACTTTAGTGGCATTTTGACTTTTTTGTTTGTTTGTTTGTTTGTTTTCCCAAGAGATTCAGTCATCTCTCATCTCCACCCTCCAGGCTGGGTGAGAGCTTCAAATGTATATAATGTCAAAGGAGTGTCTGGGGAAGGCTGGAATCTCAGATCTGATGCTGCCTAATTCCTTTACACCTTAAGAGCATGTGCGGTACCTGATTAGAACTCCTATCTCTCTTCTCTTCCCTGGATAAATGATCCATGCTCTTCCCGCCTTTCCTCAGAGAACCTATTGAAGGAAAAAGATCATGGGGTCATGACTCTGACCTCTTTCTTGGTAACTGAGGTGCGATCCATGTAGAAGAGGGATCATAATATCCCTAAGGTTAGCTAAGCTCATTGCCTGGTACTTTTCATACCTGGTGAGATTCTGCCTCAGAAACTATTGACCTGAATCATCTGGAGCAGGGCCTTCTGGGAAGCTGGTGACTACATGTAGAACCCCTAAGTTTGGGTTGCCATGATATGGGGTTGCTGCCCAGAGAAAAGGAAGAGTTCCCTGTGCTTGCATTTGACCTTGACTGAGCTCTATTTGCCTTGCCAATAGAGACTATTGGGAAGGCCTGGTGGTTATGTGACATTCAGAGTTAAAATTCATCAGCTGGTTTATGGCCACCAGTAGTTGGAATATTTGTTGTTAGCTTTTGCTTGGGGTCGATGGAAACTTCAAAACCCAATCACTTATTATTTAACTAAAAGTTATTGTTAATATTAGTGGTATTAATATGGCAAAAATCAGATGTCTTGTGTATGGATAAACAAAACAATTGGCTTGAAGTGAAAAAAAATTACTTTTTTCTGATTACATAATTTATATATGTTCATTATAAATAAAAACGTTACCATGACCTATAACTCCCCCTCCCATCTATCTAACATTGGCTAACATTTTGGTGTCTGTCTTTCAGACATTTTTATACACATATTTATGAATTTTTAAGAAAATGCAAGCATATTATGACCTCAACTATATAAATTGCTGTTTTTCTTCCACTTTGGATATCGTATTTCATACATCATTTGTGCCAAATAAATATTTCTTGTCTGCTTAAGTGAATCAATATTCTCCAACAATGTAATTTTTAATAGCTTGAGAGGATTTGATTTTTTATGATATACCACGATTTCACTAATCCCATATTGTTGGTTGTTTCTATTATAAATTACTTGACAATTAATACTTGTCTTAGTCCATTCAGGCTGCTGTTAGAGAATACAATAAACTGGGTGGCTTATTAACAACAGAAGTGTATTTCTTACAGGTCTGGAGGCTGGAGTCCAAGATCAAGGTGCCAGCTTGGTTGGGTTCTAGCGAGAGCTTCTCCTGGATTGCCAGCTGCTAACTTCTCCTTGTGTCCTCACCTGGTGGAAGGGACAAGGGAGCTCTCTTGGGTATTTTTTATAAGGGCATTAATCCCATCATGAGAACCCTACACTCATGACCTAATTTTCTCCCAAAGACCCCACCTACAAACACCGTTGCCAAAGGGATTAGTGTTTCAACATACGAATTTTGGGAGGACACAAACATCTGGTCTGTAGCAGTGCTCCTGTAGATCAATCTTTGGTATGTTTAGATATACCCTTAGTATAAATTCTTAGTATAAAGTAGAATTACTTTATACTAAGTATAGTATGGGGGGCACCTGGGTGGCTCAGTTGGTTAAGTGTCCAACTCTTGATTTCAGCTCAGGTCATGATCTCAAAGTGGTGAAATCAAGCCCAGCATCGGGCTCCGCACTGGGCATAGAGCCTGCTGAAGATTCTCTCTCCCTCTGCCCCTCCTCCCCTGCTCACATGTATGTGCTCTGTCTCTCTAAAAGAAAAAAAAATAAAGTAGAATTATTGGGATAAAGAATACATACCTTCATAAGGCCTGTTTTCCTCTTAGCTTTCAAAGCCTTTTTGCCCAAAACTTTTTTTTTAAAGGATCTAAGTATGTTAATAGTAACTAGTAGCGATATTCTATGATATAAGTAAATTGTAAATAGAAGTGACAAAGGAGGCAAAAACAGTTAAAGGCAGGCTCAATCAATCATTAGTTAATCATAGTATGTATTAGCTAGTGGCTGTATTTCAGGTGCAACATGTACACCTTTGTGTGTGTGTGACACACACATGCATGTACTTCTGAGCGTATACATGTCTTGTTGATTCTCCCACATAGGCAAACGAAAGCTAACAGTCTGTGCTTCTAGGTAGGCTCCTTTCTTAGTCTTGACCTTCCATTTTGGATCAGAGATGGGTATTGCCATCTGCCGGCATTGACTTCCTTGGGACATGCCCAGATGGGTTTCTTCCTAGCCCCTTTTCTCCCCCAACCCGGTAAGTGGAATTCAGGCTATAGGGAGGGGTGTCACCAGAAGATCTTGGATCTGGGGTAGGAGGCACCTCCACCTGGACGCAACAAAATAAAGGACATTTTTCTCCTTTTCATCAGTAGGCTTCCCAGTGCTTTCTGGAAGTCACTTTTCTGCCTGTCTCCCTCCTTCCCTCTGTCTCTGTTCTTCTTCTATAATCCTCTGGAGGATTATAAGAAAGAGAAAAAGGCTAAATTTAATGCCATAAAACAGGGATAAAGTGACACTGTGCAGCACAAAGCCCCCAAACTCTTCTAATATCTATTTTCTGGGCAAAGGAGAGGCCTTGTTTGCAGCTTAAACCCAAATCATGATCTTCAGGAGCTGCTGGGAGTCAGAAGTTAGAATAATGAGATCCACACAGGGCTTTGGCAGAAAGTTGGGATCTAAGTGGCAGCTCATGCTGTAATTACTCACGAAAAGACAGATACAACAGCAAGTTATTTATTTGATTTTTAATTGTAAAAGGCCTCTCTAGGTTAGTTGATTTGGAGACCAGAGATAAAGCTGGCTTTCTTGTAAAATGACTGTAAAAACACTCAAGGAAAACCACTCTGTTCTAACCTGGAGGCTGGTTGGAAGGGCCTTTATCAAAATGTTATTCTTTTCCAAAAGGCATTCATCATTTTCAACAAGGCTTCGTCTTGGTGTCATGAAGTGAAGTCTTGCCTTGGGCAGGTTAAACTAGCAGCATTCAGGAAAAAAATAATCCTTTTGACTGCATCCAGGGAGCTGTCACTATGATTAATTAGCCCCCACAGTCCCAGGTGGGTGATAAGGACCAACGCATTCTCACCTACTGTTTGTACTTAGTCAGTGACACAGGCTTGGGCTCAGGTCCCCAGCATGTCATCCTCATTCTTCGAAAACAGCTGCCCTTAGTCCTATCTTAGGGGAGTCAATAGGCAGGTTTTAGTTTAAAACCTGGAGAGGCTGCAGTCTAGACTGGCTGTGTGCCTAATCCTCTCTGTTCCCTTGAGCAACTTTCTTGGTATGCTTTGGTGCTCAGGTTTCTCAAATTTAACATGTCCTAAAGTCCCTTAATATTGGGCCGCTGCCTGCCTCTCCAACTTCATCTTCCCCTTGCCCCCCGAATAGCACACTATAGCCCAGCCTTGTAGAGCATCTTTCAGCTCTTTCAACTTTCCCTTCATCCTCTTGCCTCTAGCCATTATCCAAGTCCTTACCTGCTCTACTCCAGAATATTCATTCCTTTCCTTCTTTGCTTGGCTAATGCCTGCATATCCTTCAAGCCTGAGCTTAAATGTAGTTCTCTTTATGAAATCTTGCTGGATCCTCCTCTGGCTAGTTAGGTTGCCCTGATAATTCCTCCCTTAGTACTCAGTATTTCCTTAAAGTGGTGCTTACCACTCAGATGGTGATGGCTTAATTTATGTCATGCTAGCTAGCTTTTGGCCTTCTTGAAATCAGGGAAAATGTCTATATTTCTCATAACAGTAGGTGTGGCACCTAAGTACATTGCATGGCACAGGGGAGAGGCTCAAAAAATAACAAGGGGATGAATAAAGATATTAGATAAAATAGAGGGGAAGAGTATTAGATGAATGGCACACTTTGAGTATAAACACTATCTTAGTATCCTAAAATTTGCATGATTATCCCCCACCCCCACCTCCACTCACATGTACAAGAGTTGTTGGACGTTTGATACTCATGGACTGATATGTAGGAAATGACAGAGGTCACTATGAATTAGCGATGTCTTTAAATTAATTTGTATTTTATTAATCACCATAGCATCAACATACATTTGAAAATACTCATACATATGAGTAGTGGAATTCTCCATCAAAAACTAAAACTTGTGCTTTAAAGATTATTTCTCAGTGTGATAGGTGTCATAATATTGCTCTTGGAAGCATTGAAAGTGGTACCTCCCGCACACCTCTGTTCTCTCCCCACCCAATTCTTCCTGCTGCAGTGGGTATGGAAATCTCACACCCACTTGGAAAGCTTCTCTTGGAAGAATACACCGCTTTTAAGTCACCAAGAACTATTATTATTATTTATTATTATTATTATTAGTGGTAGTTGTAGAGTGTCATGATTATTATTATTACTCACATAGAAGGGTGATATACAGCCCCACAATTTGGAGAAAAGAGTGTTTTGAAGGTGTAAAGAAAAGCTGCTTGACCCCAGAGGGAAAAGAGACAGCAGTTCTGGGTCCATGAGCTGGCAGACATCATAGGCCATCCTGACTCAGTGCCTCTGGGAGGGCTTAGACTTCAAATACGTCTGAAAAGCTGAGGATCTGAGCTCCCATCATGTAAATAAGCATTTCAGAGCTGAACCCTGAGTGGCCAGGATCGTTGTAGTCCAGGAACCACTGTGAGCATAGTGAGCTGCTGTAGCTGCCAGGTGTTGGGTCTTCAGGGTCAGTCTTCAATGGCAACATAGTGGCTGATCGGTCCCTTGTTCCTTCTGTCCCCTTGGGTGGGAAACCAGGTTAACACCCTTTGGACTGTAAAAGTCTCTGGGGTTCTTGGACAATGTAAGAGAGGGAATTGCTAAGTGGGAGAGAATGGATTTGCTGCTTATTTCATAGGGTTTGCTCATGAAAAATTAGCAAGAAGGAGTTTTATAGGTGGGAAAAATACCTTGCACAAAGGCAAAAAGCTAAGAAAATGTGGGATTGATGGGGGAATGAGAGTAGCTCAGTTAGTTGAATTCATAAGGAAGAAATAAACATGTAAGAGTTGAGAGATTGGATTTTGGAGTCAAACAGACTTGAGGCCTTTTTTCTCTCTATGCATGCTGATCTCTTATTTCCCCCCCACTGTTTTATTATAAAAAGTATCAAACATACTCAAAAGTTGAAGTTATTTTACAGTGAACATATATCACCAAATTTTAGAATTGACAATTTAGTTGTTTTACCATTTACCTGTCTATCCACTGATCCATTTTTAATGCATTTCCTGGTAAGTAGCACATATCAGTACAGTCTCCCCTAAGTCCTTTGCGTGCATGCCATTAACTAGAGTTTGATATTTGTGATTCTTTTGAGAATTTTCCATCTGAGATAAAATTTACATACAATGAGATGCATAAATCTTAAGTGTACCATTCAGTGAGTTTTGGTGAATGTGTCATCCATTGCCCTATCAAGATATAAAACATTACCATCACCCTAGAAAATTCCCTCTTGACTATTCCCAGCCATTTCCTGCTCCTGCACCTTCAGAAGCAACCATTGTTCTGATCTTTCTCTACCATAGATAGTTTTGCCTGTTCTAGTCTGATCTTTCTCCACCATGGATTAGTTTTGCCTGTTCTAGAATTTTTAGAAATGGATTTTTATGTTTTATCCTCTTTTGTGTAAGGTTTCTTTCAATGTTTTTGAGATTTATCCATATTATTGCTTGCATTTGTACTTCATTCCATGTTATCACTGAGCAATATCCTCTTGTATGCGTAAACCTTTTGTATGTACATGCTTCAAATCTATTATAACATCATATGTGGTTTTTTTCTTAATATGTTGAATTGCATTGATAACTTTTTGAATGTTAAAACCTGGCATTTCTAGGATACATTCAACTTGGTTGTAATGTATTATCTTTTTCCTGTACATTGCTGGGTTCAATTTGAGAATATTTGGTTAAGAATTTTACATCTGTGCTCATGAGGAATATGGGTCTGTAAATTTTTCTTTTGTAATGTCTTTGTCAGGTATTGCTTTATAGAGTTATGCTCGTCTCATGAAACAACTTAAGAAGTATTCATTCTTCCTCAATTTTATGAAAAAGTTCAGATAGTGGTTTTTTCCCTTAAATGATGTATTGCATCATTGAAACCGTGGACTGGAGTTCCATTTGTTGGGAGTTCTCTGATAATGAGTTTAATTTATTCAATAGGTCTGTGACTCTGCAGATTTTCTGTTTCTTCTTGTGTCAGTTTCCAGTCATATTTTTAAAGAAATTTGTCCATTTCATTTAAGTTGTCAAATTTTTTGGTGCAATGATGCTCATAAAATTCCATTATTATCATTTTTACATCTGTAAGACCTCTAATGCTAATCTTTATCTTGCATTTCTGATGTTAATACTTGGTGTTCTCTTTCTTTTTTGTCCCAGCCAGTCTTGCTAGGAATTTATCCACATTTGAAAGCCTTTGTCAAGAACTCAACTTCTGGCCGTGTTAATTTTCTCTATTGTTTGTGTTTTTTAAAAAATGGATTTTAAAAAATCTTTATTCTTTCCTTTATTCTAAGTTGTTTCTTCTTCTTCTTCTTCTTCTTCTTCTTCTTCTTCTTCTTCTTCTTCTTCTTTTATTTTATTCTTTATTTCTTACGTTGGAACATTGGGTCATTGATTTCTGAACTTTCATCCTGGGCTGAATTGTCTCCCATTTATGCATATGTTGGAGTCCTAACCCCCAGTACTTCAGCATGAGGCTGTATTTGGAGATGGGTGAATAAGGTTAAAGGGGTAACTAGGGTGGGCTCTAATCCAATATGACTAGTGTCCTTGTAAGAAGAGGAAAGGAGGACACAGATGCAGAGGAAAGACTGTGTGAAAAAAAGAGATAAAATGCCATGTATACACTAAGGAGAGAGGCCCCAGAAGAAACCAAACCTGCTGACACTTTAATCTTGGATTTCCAGCCCTTAGAATCATGAGAAAAGAAATTTCTCCTGTTTAAATCACCCAGTCTGTGGACTTTGTTATAGTAATCCTAACAAACTAAAACTCTTTGTTTTTCTTTTGTAATATAAGCATTTACATCTATAAAGCTTTCTCTGGGCCACATCTATCAAATTTGGATATGTTGTTTTTTCATTCAATTCAACATATTTTCTCACCTCCCACATCATATGATTTGTTCTTTAACTCATGGGTTATTTGGAAGTGTGTTAGTTAATTTCCAAGTATTTGGAATTTTTCTGTATATCTTATTGTGTTTGCTCTCCAGTTTTATTTCATTGTCATTAGAAAACTTACTCTGCATTATTTCAGTCATTTTACATGTATTGAGACCTGTTCATGGCCTCATCTGTGACCTGTCTTGCTGAACATACCACATGCACCTAAGAAGCATATGCATTCTACTGTTGCTGGTGTTGTGTTCTATAAATTGTCAGTTAGTTGGCTGGTAGTGTTGGTCATATCTTCTATGTCTTTGCCTATTTTTTTTTTTTTGTCTAGTTCTATCAGTTTCTGGAAAGGACATGTTAAAATCTCTAACTCTGTGGAGTTATGTATCCCCTTGCTCCTATCAATTTTTGCTTTATGTAGTTTGAAACTCTGTTATGAGGCACACACACATTGATGATTTTCATGTCCTCCTGTAAAATTGAGCATTTCAACATTATCAAATGCTCCTCTTCAACTCTATCATCTCCTCTGTTTTGAGGTCAACTTTATCTAATAGTACTTCCATTCCAGCCTTCTTATGCTTACTCTTTGCATGGCAAGTATTTTCTGGTCCTTCTAATTCATTCTATCTGTGGCTTCATATTTAAGCTTATCTCTTGTAGACTGTTGGATCTTGCATTATGGTTGGGTCTTGCATTTTATATTTGTTCTAGCAATCTCTGCCCTTTAATTGGAGTCTTTAGTTTGTTAATATTTAATTTAATTTTTGATCTGTATGGTGACTAACATAACATAATAAAATAAAATAAAATAAAAAATATATTTAATTTAATTTTTGAAATGGTTGAATTTGGTACTGCAATATTACTAGTTGTTCTCCATTGGTGACTTTTGGTTTTTGTTCCTATGTTCTTCTTTTCCTGCTTTCTATTGGATTAACTGAATGATTTTTTAAAATGGTATTTTATCTATTGGCTATTTAGCTTTATTTCTTTGCATTTTTTAGTGATTTCTATAGGAATTACAACTGCACATCCCAAACTTTTAACAGTTAGAACTGTTAAAACCAGATATTCTTTGGTTCTAAAGAACAGATGTTCTTTGGTTCTAAAAACAGACGTTTTTTGGTTCTTCAACCCAGTAAGACTGGGCTTTCTACTGTAATTAATATTGTTACATTTCATAACTCTCCCATCCTTCATGCTATACTCCTCATGTATTATATCTACATATGTTATGAACCCCACAATACAATATTGCTTTTTGTTTTAAACAATTGTATGTCCTAAACAAATTAAGAGGAGAAAAATAGCCCTTTGTATTAACCCACATATTTACCCCTCTGATTCTATTCATTCTTCCCTGAAGATCATTTGGTGTCATTTCCTTTCAGCCTGAAGGACTTCCTGTATTTTTGTTTGTTTGTTTTTGCATTGTAAGTCTCCTGACAGTGAATTTTCTTGTATCTGAAAATGTCTTTATTTAGCCCTCATTGTTGAAGTTTATTTTTGGTAGATATAGAAATCTGGTTAAGGGTAGTTTTCTTTGAATACTTAAATGATTTTATTTCACTGTCTTCTGGCTTTTAATGAAAAGTTAGTGCTCAGTTAATTGCAGTAATGTGCCATTTTTCTTTGGCTGCTTTCAAGGTTTTCTCTTTATATTTGGTCTCATCAATCTCACTATGATGTTCCTAGGCATGTGTTTCTTTGTATTTATCTTGCTTGGTGTTCACTGAGATTCCCGACTCTATAGTTCATGTCTTTCACAAATTTGGGAAATTTTTATTCATTATCTCTTAAATCTTTTTTTCCTGCCTATTCTCTTGCTCTTCTTCTGACTTCACTATATTCATGTAAGACCTTTTGATATTGTCTACAGAACCCTAAGATTCTTTCTCTCACCTTTTTAAACAATTCTTTTTCTTTTGTTCTTTATACTGGAATTATTGCCATTGATCTATTGTTATATATCATTGTCCACTGCTTCATATCCAGGGAATTTTTTATTTCATCTATTTATTTTTCAGTTTTAGAATTTCCTTTGGTTATGTTTTCTGCTTTTGTCCTGAGTTTACTACCTTCTTATCCATTATGATATATTTTTCTTCATATTCTTAAATATAGTTAAATAGCTGCTTTAAAAGCCTTATCTGCTAATTCCAATATCTGGGTCATCTCAGGGTGGTCTTCATTGATTGCCTTGTCTCTTAAAAATACATCATGTTTTCCTGTTTCTTTGTATATTGATCAATTTTGGATTGTGTCCTGGACTCTGTGAATGTTATGTTGTAGAGAATTTGGGTCTGGGTATATTCTTCCAAAAAGTGGATTTTATTGTTGTTGTTTTCCTATTGGGCACCTAACTGGGCTGCACTCCAGCTGCAAACATTGGTTCCTCTATGCGGGGGGAAGCTTTAATGTAAACTGAATCTTTTATTCTTTACTGATCTGCTTGGAGTATGCTTCATGTATTCACGATTTAGGGTTTAGCCAGAGATTTGGACATGGTTTATACACAGAAATTAGGGCTCTCTCTTTCTGGCTTTCTCCTTCCTGGGATTATCCCCCATACTTTTCAGTGTCTGGAATTGCCTTAAAGTCTGTTCTTTGGTTCTTCAACCCAGTAAGACTGGGCTTTCTACTAGAATTAAACTAAATTAAATTAAGTTTAATTTAATTTAATTTTTCTAAGCAGTCTCCACACCCAGTGTGGAGCCCAATGTGGGGCTTGAACTCACGACTGTGGGATCAAGACCTTAGCAGAGATCAAGATTCAGACGCTTAACTGACTGAGCCACCCAGGTACCTCTTACTAGAATTTTAGCCTGTCCTCAATGTCAATTACCCTCTCCTACAATATTTTTTTTTGCTTTTAATTATTCTGTATTGCTTTCAAATATTTGTTTTTAAATTTTCCAGAGATTTTAGCTGTATTCTGTGAGGGTGTTGGTCCTAGAGGAGGTACGTGGTTATATTGTAGGCTAGACTTGACTTTGATTCTCAGATCTGTTGCTTACAAATATCTTGACTTCAGACAAGTTGACTGATCTCTGGGACCCTCAGCATGCTCATCTGTAAATGAGGATGATGATGATTATGATGATGATGATGATAAATCACATAAAATTTGTCTGAGGATTAAATGAGATAATGTAATGTGCTTAGCAAAATGCCTGGCACATAGCAAATGCTCAGTAAGTGGTAGTTGTTATTAATAATTATACAGATAGGTGCATAAAGCTGTGGAGGAAGACTGTGAGTTGTATATGGGATTAAGAAATCTGAGTTTTACTTGAAAGGCATGATAATCTACAGAGTGATGAATTTTCCTACTTAGTTTAGATCCCCATAATCAATTTCTTAAGAGCTAAGAACTCTCTTAAACTTCAGATGTGATATTGTCCTTGGTGAGGTTTGGATGGAAGTGACATTCTCTGGTATCATTCTGTGCATCACCTCCATCCAACACAAGTGGTGCCACCTTTAAAACTTGTCTCTGACTCATTTCAGACCCAAAGACACCCCCACATTGAAAGTGAGGGGGTGGAAAACCATTTACCATGCTAATGGGCACCAAAAGAAAGCTGGGGTGGCAATCCTTATATCAGACAAATTAGATTTTAAAACAAAGACTGTAATAAGAGATGAAGAAGGACACTATATCCTACTTAGGGTCTATCCAACAAAAAGATCTAACAATTGTAAATATCTATGCCCCTAACATGGGAGCAGCCAATTATATAAGGCAATTAATAACAAAAGCGAAGAAACACATTGACAACAATACAATAATAGTGGGGGACTTTAACACCCCTCTGACTGAAATAGACATATCATCTAAGCAAAAGATCAACAAGGAAATAAAGACTTTAACTGACACACTGGACCAAATAGACTTCACAGACATATTCAGAACATTCCATCCCAAAGCAATGGAATACACATTCTTCTCTAGTGCCCATGGAACATTCTCCAGAATTGATCACATCTTAGGTCACAAATCAGGTCTCAATGGGTACCAAAAGATTAGGATTATTCCCTGCATATTTTCAGACCACAATGCTTTGAAACTAGAACTCAATCACAAGAGGAAAATTGGAAAGAACTGAAATACATGGAGGCTAAAGAGCATCCTACTAAAGAATGAATGGGTCAACCAGGAAATTAAAGAAGAATTAAAAAAATTCATGGAAACCAATGAAAATGAAAACACAACTGTTCAAAATCTTTGGGATACAGCAAAGGCAGTCCTAAGAGGAAAGTATATAGCAATACAAGCCTTTCTCAAGAAACAAGAAAGGTCTCAAATACACAACTTAACCCTACACCCAAAGGAGCTGGAGAAAGAACAGCAAATAAAGCCTAAACCCAGCAGGGGAAGAGAAATAATAAAGATCAGACCAGAAATCAATGAAATAGAAACCAAAAGAACAGTAGAACAGATCAACGAAACTAGGAGCTGGTTCTTTGAAAATATTAACAAGATTGATAAACCCCTGGCCAGACTTATCAAAAAGAAAAGAGAAGTGACCCAAATCAACAAAATCACGAATGAAAGAGGAGAGATCACAACCAACACCAAAGAAATACAAACAATTATAAGAACATATTATGAGCAACTCTATGCCAGCAGATTAGATAACCTGGAAGAAATGGGTGCATTCCTAGAGATGTATCAACTACCAAAATTGAACCAGGAAGAAATAGAAAACCTGAACAGACCTATAACCACTAAGGAAATTGAAGCTGTCATCAAAAATCTCCCAACAAACAAAAGCCCAGGGCCACATGGCTTCCCAGGGGAATTCTACCAAACATTTGAAGAAGAATTAATACCTATTCTCCTGAAACTGTTCCAAACAATAGAAATGGAAGGAAAACTTCCAAACTCATTTTATGAGGCCACCATTACCTTGATCCCCAAACCAGACAAAGACCCCATCAAAAAGAATTACAGACCAATATCCCTGATGAACATGGATGCAAAAATTCTCACCAAAATACTAGCCAATAGGATCCAACAGTAAAGGATTATTCACCACGACCAAGTGGGATTTATCCCTGGGCTATAAGGTTGGTTCAACATCTGCAAATCAAACAACGTGATACAATACATTAAGAAAAGAAAGAACAAGAATCATATGATCCTCTCAATAGATGCAGAAAAAGCATTTGATAAAGTACAACATCCTTTCTTGATCTAAACTCTTCAGAGTATAGGGATAGAGGGTACATACCTCAATATCATAAAAGCCATCTATGAAAAACCTACAGCGAATATCATTCTCAAAGGGGAAAAGTTGAGAGCTTTCCCCTAAGGTCAGGAACGCGGCAGGGATGTCCACTCTCACCACTGCTATTCAACATAGTATTAGAAGTCCTAGCCACAGCAATCAGACAACAAAAAGAAATCAAAGGCATCCAAATCAGCAAAGAGGAAGTCAAACTCTCACTCTTTGCAGATGATATGATACTTTATGTGGAAAACCCAAAAGACTCCACCCCAAAACTGCTAGAACTCATACAGGAATTCAGTAAAGTGGCAGGATATAAAATCAATGCACAGAAATCAGTGGCATTCCTTATACACCAACAAGACAGAAGAGAGAGAAATTAAGGAGTCAATCCCATTTACAATTGCACCCAAAACCATAAGATACCTAGGAATAAATTTAACCAAAGAGGCAAAGGATCTGTATTCAGAAAACTCTAAAATACTCATGAAAGAAATTGAGGAAGACACAAAGAAATGGAAAAACGTTCCATGCTCATGGATTGGAAGAACCAACATTGTGAAGATGTCAATGCTACCTAGAGCAATCTACAGATTCAATGCAATCCCCATCAAAATACCATCCACTTTTTTCAAGGAAATGGAACAAATAATCCTAAAATTTGTATGGAACCAGAAGAGACCCCAAATAGCCAGAGGAATGTTGAAAAAGAAAAGCAAAGCTGGCGGCATCACAATTCCGGACTTCCAGCTCTATTACAAGCTGTCAAGACAGTATGGTACTGGCACAAAAACAGACACATAGACCAATGGAATAGAATAGAGAGCCCAGAAATGGACCCTCAACTCTATGGTCAACTTATCTTTGAGAAAGCAGGAAAGAATGTCCAATGGCAAAAAGACAGTCTCTTCAACAAATGGTGTTGGGAAAATTGGACAGCCACATGCAGAAGAATGAAACTGGACCATTTCCTTACACCGCACACAAAAATGGACTCCAAATGGTTGAAAGACCTCAATGTGAGACAGGAGTCCATCAAAATCCTAAAGGAGAACACAGGCAGCATCCTCTTCGACCTCAGCTGCAGCAACTTCTTCCTAGAAACATCGCCAAAGGCAAGGGAAGCAAGGGCACAAATGAACTACTGGGATTTCATCAAGATAAAAAGCTTTTGCACAGCAAAAGAAACAGTCCACAAAACCAAAAGACAACCGACAGAATGGGAGAAGATATTTGCAAATGACATGTGAGATAAAGAGCTAGTATCCAAAATCTATAAAGAAATTATCAAACAACACCCAAAGAACAAATAATCCAGTCAAGAAATGGGCAGAAGACATGAACAGACATTTTTCCAAAGAAGACATCCAATGGCCAACAGACACACGAAAAAGTGCTCAACATCCCTCGACATCAGGGAAATCCAAATCAAAACCTCAATGAGATACCACCTCACACCAGTCAGAATGGCTAAAATTAACAAGTCAGGAAACAACAGATGTTGGCGGGGATGTGGAGAAAGAGGAACCCTCCTACACTGTTGGTGGGAATGCAAGCTGGTGCAACCACTCTGGAAAACAGTATGGAGGTTCCTCAAACAGTTGAAAATAGAGCTACCATCCGATCCAGCAATTGCACTACTGGGTATTTACCCCAAAGATACAAAGGTAGGGATCCGAAGGGGTACGTGCACCCCAGTGTTTATAGCAGCAATGTCCACAATAGCCAAACTGTGGAAAGAGCCAAGATGTCCATCGACAGATGAATGGATAAAGAAGAAGTGGTATATATACATAATGGAATATTATGCAGCCATGAAAAGGAATGAGATCTTGCCATTTGCAATGACGTGGATGGAACTGGAGGGTGTTTTGCTGAGTGAAATAAGTCAATCAGAGAAAGACATGTATCATATGACCTCACTGATATGAGGAATTCTTAATCTCAGGAAACAAACTGAGGGTTGCTGGAGAGGTGGGGGGTGGGAGGGATGGGGTGGCTGGGTGATAGACATTGGGGAGGGTATGTGCTATGGGGAGCGCTGTGAATTGTGCAAGACTGTTGAATCACAGATCTGTACTTCTGAAACAAATAATGCAATATATGTTAAGAAAAAAAAAGAAGAAGAAGATAGCAGGAGGGAAAGAATGAAGGGGGTAAATAGGAGGGGAGACAAACCATGAGAGATGATGGACTCTGAAAAACAAGCAGGGTTCTAGAGGGGAGGGGGGTTGGGGGATGGGTTAGCCTCGTGATGGGTATTAAAGAGGGCACGTTCTGCGTGGAGCACTGGGTGTTATGCACAAACAATGAATCATGGATCACTATATCAAAAACTAATGATGTAATGTATGGTGATTAACATAATAATAAAAAAAACTTGTCTCTGCAGTGTGAGCAGCCATTTTTCTTTGTCTTCAGGGATGCTTCATGTGTTGAAATACCTGTTGTATTCTAGGGGTCTCAGGCTAAGTGGTTGAGAGATTTAATGTGCATTGTGGAACACAGAGCTTCCAAAGGTTTTTCTAGATCCTTAGCCTGGAGTCCTAGTTGGAGCTTTCCATTGTAAACTTCATGTAGACTGAGGAAACTCAACATCCATGTCTGATTTCCCATCCATGAGAAACCAAGGAAGTGGGTCACCAATTTGTGACAGTTCTACATTCCAAATATCACTCAAATCTTGCTCTTTGTCTCCATCTGGACATTGATATTGCTCTAGCTCAAGTTCCCTTAGCTCTCCTCAGGACATCTTCAGTTGCCTTTTTCTCCCTTTCTCTAACACCTCATTTCTCCATCTTCTCGTCCCTTTTCTCTTCCCTCCATGTCACTATTATACCTGTCTTTAGGTATATAAAGCTTTCCATTGCTCAAACCACATTAAATGTTGCAGACCATAAATTTGCAAACTTAGCATTGTGTTTAAGATCCTTCATGATCTGGCCACTTAATTGTTCATTTACTAACCCACCAGGCAGAGTCTTTCCCATTGTCTTCCTGTGTTATTTCTTCACTTTACCTAATAATAATAGTGATAATTAATAACAATAATTTCTTGAATATTCAAGTGTCAGTATAAAATTCACTTTCAACTTAATAATAGCTTACAAGAACAAAAGAAACACTACTATATTAAATAAACATTTTAATTGTAAGACACATTGCAATTCTAGAAACATCAAGGTGTGAACATGTTGAAGAAGACACAACCTAATTGGTACTATTTACTAAGCATCAACAAAAGGCTCAATACAGATTTAGCTAAAGAATATTTTCTTGCTAATCTGCCTCCAAAGAGCTCTCGACCATGGAGTTCTGTCCCTCTGTACACTTTCTCGGTTGTTCTTTTGTGCTAGAATCAAACTTCACAGAATCTATGTGGTCCAAGCTTGTTGGGTCTGCAAAGAGAGTAAGTGGTTTGCCTACTAGCTGTGTAACATTGGCTATATTTTAAGGAAAAACTGCTGTTGAAAATAGGACCCCCCCCAAAAAAGGAATAGCCCCCAAATATATATTCTATATTGATGGCAGCTGAGAATTAATTATTTTTGTTTCCTGGAAGGGGCATAGGGGGTGAAAGTGAGGGGATTTTCTCTTTTTGCCCAAAAACATAATCTTCTCTTTTTCAAGATATTACCAATGTACTTATTACATCAAGGTAAATTAAATACTTGGGTCCCAGGCTAGGGTTTCTCTCAGCTTTTTTTTTGTTTTTTGTTTTTTTAAACCATTTTTGTCCCCTTCATATTGACCAGAGTTTGAGTTGAGATTAAGCAGTCACAGATCTTGATTTGGCAAGGGAAAGAAAATTAAAATGGACAAAAAGAATTGAGGCTAATTGGCATTTCCAAGTGATTTTCCCTTTGCAGTTGGGGAAAGAAAATCTCATGAGGGAGAGTGGTGTTCGCTTTCTCCTGCAGCCTTCTTTGTGTGTGTGCCCATGAGACCCCTCGCCAGGCCTCATCCCCAGTCTCTCCATTCTCGGGCTTTAAGTGAGGTGGGCTTTGTTGCAAGCGTCTATACACATTTAATGAGACTTCTGTTGTCTGTGCTCAGAGGATTCCAGACCCTCCACTACATTTCATTTGGAATTCATCCGACGTGGGCTGTTCTCCAGGCTTAATGGCTGAGAGGTCCTTTCCAAAGGGGAAAGAATTCAGGGATAGAATTTAATAAAGTTTAGTATGAAAGCTAATTCTTCATAAAACCCTAAAAAATTTTCCCTGAAGTCCAGACACTAAAACTATCATGTACCTCAGGATTTCATCTCTGCCCTCCTCTCTTGGGGCAGTGAATCTGTATTTGTAAATAAGAAATAACTTCATGACAGTTTAATGGGTTTGGGAAAAATAATTGCCTTTCTTTTTGTTTTGTTTTGTTTTGTTTTGTTTTTTTGAAAGTGGCTCTTCCTATCATGTCCTGCTATGGTGACCCGTGATGGTGGGTTTACTAGAGATAAAATCCTTAAAGTGAGACTAAAATAAACACAAAGATAATCTTATTCCATTTCTGGGCTTAAACTGTCTACTGAAGAGAAGCACGTTCATTATAAAAATGAACAGGATTCCTAGGGAAGCATTCCGAGAGACAGAGCTGTGTTAGCTGGGCCAGAGGCCCCCGAAGAAGCAATTAGTTGGGGACTGTTGTTGATGTAGCTTCCTCTGGCCTCCGTGGTCTCCTCACTGGCCACTTATGCATTCCCACCCTAATGACACCTCCTTTTGTTTCAGGCTCACTTAAGCTCAGATTCATCCTCAGTGCTATCATTTTAAATTTGCCTTTGAACTTCAATATCCTTTCTTGCATCTTTGCTTTGCTGATCTCTACCCAGCCTTCAAGAATCATCTCTCTGGGAAGTCTTCCAGTTGCCCTCTCTGTTCTCTCCTAGCACTTTGCTCAGGTGCTGTTTGGGTTTGTTGACGGTGTTGATAGCATTGTTTGTTCACATGAAAGACTTTCACCCTAGACTCTGAGCCAACTGAGGTCAGGCATGAAGTGTGTTCATTCATTTATTCATTTGCTGATACACTCACTGAATCATTGAATCACAGGCAGTGTGCTAGAGATACAAGGGAGAGCTCAGCAGACATGTCCTCTGTTTCAGTCCAGCGAGGGAGACAGGACACACAGTAAGCAAAAAATAAATGCTGTGAAGAAGCCCGTTTGGGCTGTTGAGATAGAGAACGGGGAGGGCTACTATATTGTAAATGGGGCCATGAGGAAGCTTCTTGGGGGGTGTGAAATCTAAGTTAAGATCTGAAGAAAGAGGAACTAGCTTTAAGACAAATCATATTGGCGGCTCAAAGATTCATTGAATGAAAGAACTTAAAGGGGAGGTCCTCAAACTTTACTGTGCTCAGTTAAAAATACCGTGAGGATGGAGTTGGCGAGGATTTCCTATGGCAGTGCTGGGAAGGCTTTTCAGGTCCTATCTCTGATCTATTGGCAGTGGCTGCTTGGAGTGCAGTTTTGAGGAGGACTGTGATTGTATCCAAGCTCAGTGGGGAAGAGTGCTAAGATCAATGAGACAGGTTGCCATGGGCGCGGAGACAATGGAGTCTGGAGTGCTAAACATCTTCTATTCCTGTCAAGTGGACTGACTGGCAGCAGGGACCATTTCTCATTTCTTACTTCTAATTTTCCTCTTTTCAATCTTGATTCTTCTCCCAAAGTTCAACACATCTCTTCTTCATTCAGCTTATGATATTATCATACTTTAAGATTCCCCAGCTTTATATATATATATGCATGTCCCCACGTATATCACACACACATACATTAATGTATGTATGTGTCCATATATAAAAACATATACATATGAATGTGTACATATGTGTATATGTCATGTGCACACTTCACATTCACATGTGTTCCCAATCAATTCCATCTTACCTCATGTAAATATGAACATTCACTAGCACTGACCCATCTGATACTCACATTACTCACTCTAGTCTTAGCCGTAGCAAATACTTTACCTGATCTGTGTATAACTGCTTCAAGCAGCCTGGTGAACCCTAAGCAAATAGGATTTAGGTTTAAAAGATCCAAATCAGAATCTTAGCTCTTCTACTTATTAGTAATAACTCCCCCAAGCTTTAAATGTAAAATGTAGGTTTAATAATAATAATAGATATCCCAGATACTCCTCACAAAAATGTCAGAGGATCAAATGAAACAATGCATATGAGTACATTTGAAAAATGCACAGATATTTAGGAATATAATATTCCACAAGTGTGTTTCAATTACCTATTTCATGTGTTTGGTACTTCTTTGTACCTGGTATTCCCATGTGAAAGATCTGAGGGGTGGGTCTCCTTTGATTTATCTTGAAAATCATAATGTATAAATTGGTATTTATTAAGTACATTCTGCTATAAATAAAAATGGCTCCATACATGTTTGTTTTCCTCTTGGTAACTGAAGAAGTAAACTTTAACATGGTTTTAAAACTTTTTGATCTGCTGGTTTTCAAAGTAAACTTCTATTGGACTACAGTTTCTGTCATGCTAGGTCCCTTTTACAGAATCTAATATTTTCACGTAGAGAAGAGAGAGCCCATCTCATTTTAAGGTTACTATTAATTTGATGCAAATTAAGTACTTTAAAGTCAGGTGTTGTTTCCAAGGGAAATAGACCAACAGAGAGAATGACCCAAACTTCCCAACTGGGAAATGCCAGCTGTAGAGAAAACTAATCACATCAACTAATATGAGAAATGCAATGTGAGTTTGGCCTGCCTTGGTGTAGGGTAGAAACACAAGCAGGGAGTCAAAGAGAAGTGGTTCCAAATTCTGACTCCTAAAACCCAATGGCTGCATGACGTGGGAAAAACACACCTCTCTGAGCCTCACAGGGCAGACCCAGGCTCTTTTCTAGGCACTAAGGACACAACAGTGAAAGTAACAGAGAATATTCTGGGAAGGAGTTCAGCACAATGAAATAGGATAAAATCAATAGGAAATTGCATCTGGGTACATCATAATCAAACAGTAGAAAAGAAAAGATAAAAAAGAAATCTTAAAATTAGCAAAAAAAAAAAAAGGCACATTACATAGGTGAGAAAACATTTCATCTGACTGTAGACATGTCATCAGAAACCATGGATGCCAAAAGCCAGTGCAAGAACATTTTTAAAGCACTAAAAGAAAAAAAAAAATCTGTCAATCTTGAATTCTATATCCGGCAAATCTATCCTTCAATAATGTAGGTAGAATAAAGACATTTTGAGATAAAAATAAGCTAAGCCAAGTCATTCCCACCAGACCTGCATTACAAGAAATGCAAAATGAAGTTATTCAGTGTGAAGGAAAAGGAGTCCCAGAAAGAAAAAGAAACGGATACACAGATCTTGAGGAATGGATGAAAAGTACCAGAAATGGTAACTATCTGAAGTTCATTGCAGCCTGGTAAACTTGGCATTCACACTCAGATTCACACATGAGGAAAACATGGGAGAGAGAGGTTTAAAGACTTAACCGTAAGTCATACCTGTAGAGATAGCAGAACTCACATTTGAAAAATTCCCATTTCTTTATTCCTTTGACTGCAGCAACCTCCAACTCAAAAGTGGTTTTAGAAGGGGCAGTAAAAGATTTAGAAGAGAAGGCCCACCCTTGTCCTCTCCTCTCTTCTCTGCATGAAAATATCACACAGAGCAGTGGAGAACATGGCCTTGTGGAGGAGAACGGAAGACTGATAGATGCAGAATGGGAGGGGCAGTTGCTGGGGAGTGACTTTTTCCCCTTCCATGGTTCCAAGAGACTGGGTTTAGTGGGCAGTGACTCCATGTGGGGCTGATTGCTGGGACGACTGACAGGGAAACAGTACTGCCTTTGTTGTTGGTGAGCTCGGTCACTGACCACAGTGAGCTTGCATGAACCTGCACGGAAGGGCAAGTGGGCTGGGGCAGCCTGCTCTAACAACACTCTGGAGAAACTACTTGTTTTGATCTAAGACTCTCTCTGTCTAACTCATCACTCACTTTCAGGCAACATAGGCCATCTGTCCTAGCCACTTCTCCTTGCCTCCATTTACTGGACTGGATTTTACTGATTCTCTCTCCTTGAATACTACCGTTTCCTCAGCCTGGGTCTCTAACAGTAAGACTAAACCTTACTTAACCCTTAACCTGATTTCTGTCCTCCTTTCCCTTACCTTTACCCCACCCTAGCTTGGACCCGACACTCATCAGTTCTCTCAGTTTGAATCCTTTTTGGTCTTCAAGGCCAAATCCTGTCTCAGTTCCTCCAGGCAGCCTTCCTTGACTTCCCTAGCCCCAGAACACCTGGGACTTACAAGGTGTGATACCTTCTAGAAAAATCCCCTCCACCAATTCTTTCTTCTCTACCTCCCTCTTGTGATAGCTAACATGTATTAATGACCTACTATATGCCAGGCACCACACTAAATTATTTTGTACATATATTATTTATTTAATCTTCATACCAAGCCCACCTTGTCTTCTCCATTTCATAGATAAGGAAATCAAGGTTCATTGAGATTCAACCCTTCACTCAAGCATCC
The DNA here is from genome assembly GCF_037043125.1 of Eumetopias jubatus. NCBI lineage: Eukaryota > Metazoa > Chordata > Mammalia > Carnivora > Otariidae > Eumetopias > Eumetopias jubatus. Next base: position 125,841,434 of record NW_028274814.1, read on the forward strand.
CAGTTGTCTACAGAGCTTATTAGGCAATACTCTCTCTTATAACATTTTACGACATCTCAGATCCTTTGGGTGCAAGTAAAAGAGTCATTTCCAAGAAAAATTCACACATGCACTGACACGTAAATCTACATTGACTTTTCTATCTCTACTGTCATCCCTTAAGGGCCTGGGTCCTGTCTCAGTCAGGTCTTGTGTCTGCTCGGAACTATAACTCCAATAAATATGCTGATTGGCTGAGCAATGGAAGTTTGGTGTTCCCATGGTGAGGCTGATTAAAAACAAACAAGTAGTTAGTCAACAGTTTGAGGTTATTTGCAAAAGTGAAATATACCTAATCAGGCCCAGAGATTGTTGCCAAAATTCTAATCAAGAATGCAGGGTTCAGTGGAGCCTCCTCCATGTACATGCTGCACACCCTCCCACACCCCCTCTTCTTCCTGTTACAAAAATGGAGGTAAACCTCTAACTGCTCCAAACGTCTGAGGGGAGAAATGTGAACTGATTTTTCAATCAGTAGATGAGGCCAGGACAACCAAAACTGAAAGGAGGATTTTGCAAACATGAAGTTTATTAGTCTGGGCCAAAAGTCAAAAATCACTAATTTTTCCTGCAGAGATGTTTTGTGCCTCATTCTTGCCCTCTTGGGCTCTGGTGCACACTGACCTCTGCAGTGGGTGAGAGAGCCATTAATCAAATTTTGCACAATGGAGATCGTGGTTCCTGGTTCTTTCTGCACTGGGCATATTTTAGGGGTAACATAGCCTCATTGTCCCCAAAATGTAGCCACTGCCCTCCACTTGCCCTCTCCCCATCCAAAAGTGTATATGCATGGATGGCTGAGGAGCCGTGGCACCTTACAAATGATCCATTCGGACTGTCAAGCATCTTTTGTTTGGAAGGAAAGGAGATGTGACAAATGTAAACACTGGAGGATGGGACCTGCTGCAGAGGACGGATGCCATGTCAAACCTGATAAAAGCTGATGATGCATTCTTTTGCTGTTAGTCAGCTGGCTGCTCTCTCCTTCCAGCTCCTCTCAGCCCTGTTTTGCTCTACTGCGATATTTTCTTTCATTTGGACCCCGTAGGCATGCTCTGGAAGCAAGGTTCTGATTAGTCTAAAACTGCCTACGTTATGTTTTTATTTTCACCCATGTTTCTAGTTTGATGCCAGGCCACAGGATACAGATACAGATCAATTTAGATGAGGGCCTCTTGTTTCCTAGGACACGAGGCAAAGAGGATTCCTTTCTGTCACCCGGAGTGGAAGGACCATCTGGTTCAAATGTCAATGGAGGCTGTGCCTTCCATTATTGAGGTCCTGGTTTCATAACATTTCCTGAGGCAGAGGTGCATGTTGGAAAGCTTGGGGAAACGTCAAAGGAAAGCAGTAGCCCCTGGCAAGTTGTGAAAACCAAATCAGCATCTTACTCTGACTCCATCCCTAAGATATGACTAAATTAGCTCCTAGTATGCTGAAAGTTGCACTAAAGTTGGACATGGCTGGCTGGGGATGGTGCCTCTTTTGAGTGGCTGTCCAGGTGTGGGATATCAGTTGTTAGCTCTGGCCATGTTAGGGCATCTGATGTCTTCTCCATTTGCACAGCTCTTGCCTCAGATAAGCCACATTATAAAGTAGTGGTTAAGAGAACAGGTGTTGGAGTCAGACAGATTTTGGCTCATGTTCCAGATGCGTCTTTTCACTCTTAGTCGACTAAGATTGCATTTGGTTGCAGGCAAGAGAAAAGGTGACCTGTGAATAACTGGGGAGTTATTCATCCTACACAACCAGAAGTCCAGGGGGAGGCAGGCCAGGTCCATCACTGTGGCTCAGGGATTCCCCTGTGGACCAGCTCCTTTCAGCTTCCTGTTCTTCATCCTTAGGGGTTGTTGTGTGACAAAAATATAACCCCAAAGATCTCCATGGAATGTTGTTTATTTTCAGGAAAAGATACAACGATGGTGAGATAAATAAACGAAATCCCTCAGTGTATCTCAGAGTTCCCAAGAGAGATGTTGCTCTCTGTTTCAGCTAGAACTTCCCTAAGTGTGTTCCAAAGCGGAGGCTGCATAGGGCGAAGACCTCCAAAATCCTCTCCTGGGTCTTGTCAACTAGCAAGGCCATATGCGTCAACATAACTGATGTATTTTGTCTTCTTGTTATGCTCACTTATTTAAGAATGACTCAACTCTGAGCCGACTTTTTAGACTTGACTTTACAACATTTTTACTACTGCGCGGCCGTGAGCCTGAGCCAACGTGGTGATAGATGGGGGCCAGAAAGAAGATAGTGGTGGTGGGCTTAGAGAAGAAAGAATCTGTGAATGAAACACTGTTTCCAGGTGAGAGTGATGTGGAGGGGTCCAAGCTGACTCTGGGTTCTTCAGTTGGAGGAGCTGGGAGGATGGTGAGGCCATGAATAGGAATGAGAAAGTCAACAGGAGGAATCTGTTCAGGACAGAAATGGAGAAGTTCAGTTTGGGACACACAGAGGTTCTGGGGTTATACAAAAGCATATCCAGGGGGAGATATTCAAGCCACAGCTGGAGATTCAGGCCTGGAGTTCAAGAGCTAGGTCGGTAGAGTTAAAATGCAGGAACTATTTAATGATATTAATGAGAGAAGATAGATATTTTTAAGTTTTGGACTGAAATGGTGGGGTACTTTCCCATTAGTTATGGGCATCCAACCTGTGACAGAATCCACAAGCTGAATAAAATGAAGCCTGCAATTATCTGGTGAATATGATCTTTGTGGAGAGCCTGTTGAGGGGAAAAATACAAACCTCTGATTCCCCATGACTGCAGGAAAAGTGGGGAAGGGTGGGTATTTCTGAGTTCACAAGAATAAATAATTCCTTGTGTCATATAAGTTTTATAGGCTTTTTCACACATCAGCTCATTTGAGGTTCACAAGAACCCTATGAAGAAAGCAAGGGAGAGCTTTTCTTCATTGATAAGTGAGGAAAGAGAGATGCAGGCAAAGCCCATGATGTGTCCAGACTCGAATGGCTGACCCATGATAGATTCCAGAGCCCGCACCAGCTGGCCCGGTGCAATTTCCACTGGTCCTAATAGCTCCTCCCTCCTGGAAGGTGCCCAAATATGACTACTTAAAAGCACTTTACAATACCACCTCCTCTCTTTGGTGACTGTAGTGAATTAGTAAATGTAGTAAACTTCAGTTCACTTGAGGAACTTGTAAAATACAGATATTTGAGCCTCACCCTAAAAGATCCCGCTTCACTATGTGTACCAGTCAGCATTCTTCAGAGAAACAGAACCAATGGGTCATATAACCTCTATCTATCATCTATCTATCTATCTATCTATCTATCTATCTATCTATCTATCATCTATCATCTAGAAAGGGAGAGAGAGATTTATTGGCAGATGCAGCTAAGATGCAACTGTATTATGAGGAATTGGCTCACGTGATTATGGAGGCCAAGAAGCTCCACCATCACTATCTACAAGCTGGAGAGCCAGGAAACCCGTGGTATGGTTTCAGTCTGAGTCCAATGGCCTGAGAACAAGGAGTTCCAATTGTGTAAGTCCTAGTCTGAGGCTTGGAGGAAATTGATGTCCCAGCTCAGAGAGATGCTCCAGTCAGACAGCAAAAGAGAATCTCCCCTCGTTCTTCTGCTTTTTTGTTCTATTCATTTCCTCAATGGATTGGATGATGCCCACGCACACTGAGGAGGGTAAACTGCTTTACTCAGTCCACTGATTCAAATGTTAATCTCTTCTAGAAACACCTTCACAGACACACTCAGAAATAATGCTTACTCAGATATGTGTGCATTCCATGGCTCAGACAAGTTGATGGATGATATTCACCATCACAGTGTGCCTGCCTAGAGTCCAGGAATCTGCATTTTTGCAAACAACCCAAATGAGTCTGATGTGGATGATTCACCCCCCACATTTTGCGAATCACTGAAACGGGAAGACTGGAGGTAGAGGAAGGATATCTTAGTCCCGTTCCTCTCCCACCCCTCTCCCATTCTCTAGATGAGGGGGAGTCGCTTATCTGATTAGCCAGATTCCAGGACATAGACCAGGCTATATTTTACTAATGGACATGATCATTATATTTTAAAATGTCAAGTAGTTGCATTTCTTATCCTCTTCTACTTTTTGCAGCTGCTTCGATGGGACGTCACTAAGCTAAGCCAAGATCCCTCAATGTCTGACTACTTTATAGTCTGTTGCTTTATTTGCATGCTTTCTTAAATGTTGTCATGAATACTGGACCCCTGGGTGGTATGGCCCACCCAGAAGGGGATAATACCCAAGAGTTGTAGTTGGGAGGTAGGGTCTTTGTAGGCAATTAGACTAATTTACAGGCTTCCCTTAGTCTTATCCAGAGCACCACATCAGATATACCAGGTATTAGTCCCAATAAAAAAACTTTTTTTCCTTGTATACATTTGGTTTTGTTTTCTATGTGTATAGCATCTTCAGGATTAATAGCTAACATTTACCGAGTGCATACTATGTGTTAAACAGTGAGTGTTTTGCATAAAGTAACTCATTTTGTTTTCATAATAACCTTGTAAGCAGGTACTATTTTTATTCCTTTTTTTTCTCCAGATGGAAAAAATTGCCCAAGTTTTTCTCACTAGTGAGTGAGCAAGATTTGAACCTGGGCACCCACCTTTAATTGCACATACATTGTCATTCCCACTCTCCTCTCACCTACTATACTTTATCGTCTTAAGGAACTGCCTGGGGTAGCGGATGGGTAATAAAGTAGAATGTTGGAATCCTAGGGTCCCCTGCACATTCGCCATCTTAGTAGCATCAAAACTCTGCCTTGAACCCCTGAGAGAGGCCAATTCAAAGTCAAAAAGAAAGAAGAATGCAAAGCCATTGTTTGTGTGACTAGAATCAAAACTCTATTTTGAGTTGCATTAAATAGACAGGTTTTTTTCCATAGCTTGCTGACTCTTCTGAATGGGCACTTAACTCTGGTCCCTTTTAGCTGCTGTTGAAATTTCTATAACCTCAGTGGTTCTGGGATCAACAGATGATGAAACTTTTTAGCAGATCCACTTTCTCTGAGCCAGTTGACAAGTACAGGGCTGGTATTCCCTATCTTAGAACAAACTATTAATCAGAAAGAAAGACCACAACCATAAATCGACATGAATTGGGTACTATCGTCCCTGAACGACTTTGCCCTGCCAAAAGTGTTTTGGTTTGATAACATTGGTCGACATTGGCCCTAGCCCAGCGGTTTTCAGTTTTTCTTTATGGAGTCGAATAGACTAAACTCAGCACTTTCTCAGTCTCTCAAATAAGTGCACTGACATCATTTGGAAATTATAAGAATCCACATATCAGGCCAAATTCCACCCTGGGTTCAACATCCGCTCCCCCCCAACCCCTGAGATCAACCCCCAAGAGTATGGTTAAGTGAGGCTAGAACTTGGCCGGAAGCTTGTTATTTCTGCAGTTTTAATTACACATACCTCATCCATTTGACCAAATTAGGAATGAAGGTTCATGGAGGGAACCTTTGCCTATTGGCTTGCTTCAGTGTCTGGTTCTTCAAGTACCTAACTTGGGAATTCCAGGAAAATAGTCAAGAATTGACATTTTACATTTTTAGGCTGGAAAGAACTTGGCTCATTAGTATCTAATCCAAACCCCATGGTTTTGTAGACCAAAAAACAAAAACAAAAACAAAAAAAACCCCTGAGATTTAGAAAGGAAAAGTGCTCAAGGTCATATGAAAGGTATGGTGAGCCAGGCCAAAAAGAAAGAAAGAAAAAAAGCCAGGAATCCGTCTCTCTTATTTAGTGTGCTTTCCACACACCCAGCTAGAAAAGGGTGATTTATCACAGAAGTTTGCTCCTGCTGTATTCAGTAGTGGGAAGGACCTAGGTTTTAGAGCCAGGGAAAGGTAGGAGTAAATCCAAGTTCAAATACTTCTATTCATGTGTGCCTAGTTTCTTAACTTCTCTGGGTCTTAGTTTTCCTATTTATCAAATGGAGAAGACTCTTATATACTTCCTAAGGATTTTGTGACAATGAAGTGAAATGATATTCCCAGGCAAGGGAGGCACAGTAGGTTTTTTATTTCCTCCTTAGGACTGCTGGGTTATAAATGACAGAAACTCAAACTGGCTTGAGCCAAACAGGAATTTGTTAGGCTACCTGTATGACTTTGAGTAGATTTTAGCTCAAGAGAGGCTGGTTCTATAGGCCTACATGTTATCATTAGAAATTATAGTTTTTTTCTATGACCCTCTTGGGCCAGCTCTGTGTTGGTGTGACATAATGGCTATCAGCAGCTCCGGGCTTCTGTCTTACAAGGTTCCAGTTCAGAAAAGGAAAAACTTTTCTTTTCCTGTATTTTTTACTGGAGGTCCCAGAATTAAGTCACACTGGCCTAAGGCTGATAAAATATAGAATGGGACACATCAGGTACAAAACCATTCAGTGTGCCATACAGCTGGGTGGTAGATCAGAAGGTCAGGGGGAGGTCATATGCCCGCTCCTTGGAGCTTGGAGGTAATGTGAGAGAGGATGGGGTGAACCTCCAGGATCAGATTGAGAGTGGGGCAGGACTACTTCTCCATAAAACAATCCAAATGCTTTTGGTAGGATAAAAGTAACTGGACACAACAGAAGCAAGAACAAGTTTCACTTCCCTTCTTTCTCCTTGCTCTAGTTTTGTCAACACTCAGGAGGATGTTTGTTCTCTCCAAATTGTGATACAATTTATCTGTGCAAGAAGGAAATAGGTAATATTGAAGTTAGTGCCTCTTGAGCTGAGTAAGTAGACTTTTATGGTTAAAAACAAAGAGCTGGTCAGAGGAAGTCATTCTTTTCTGCTGACTATGCTTTGTCTTTCTTTATAAAATCAAAACAGCAAATTATATGAAAATAGACAAATAATGCTTGTAAATAGGGATACCAAATGCCATCCATCATTAAATGTGAGTTGTCACCCTCTAGCACTATGTCCTATTTAGATATAATATTGCTTATTAAGATAAAAATTATTTATTAAACACTTAATGTGTGCTAGGCACCCTGCTTGAGTTAATTACAGAGGACACAACAAGTACGTTAAAAATAGTTTTGAAAGTAATATACCTTAAGATTCAGCAAATGAAAAAGTGTTTATTGAGGCCCAGCCATGTGTTGACCATCTTTCTAGGCAGCACAGGAAGTGAAAAATTAAAAGCCCAGAAGAGCATAGTGATTAAGTACACAAGGCTTTGAAGAGAGATGGCTATGTGTTCAAAATTTGGCTTCATCCTAAATCCACTGCATGACCTTGAGGAGCCTACCATTGAACTCAAGTTCTGTAAAATGATCCTAAGAATCACATTTATTTTTCAGGGTAATTGTGAGCATTAAAATTCATAACATATTTCAAGTTATTTGGCACACATCACAAGGTAGATTATAAAATGGTTGGCTATGTAGAAATTTTTGCATTGATTTGCTACCACCCACTTCCAAGCCCCAATATGCACATGTGTGCACCCGTACTCACCCACCCACACCCCCCACACACACACTCACGGAACCACTGATGTAATAGAAGCTAGGGCTAAATATATATGCTGTGATCACACGGGGCCAGAACCTGAAACTATTTTGTAACCTCCTGTTCAGGTTATCTTGCTACCAGTGCATTGCCTGCAGATGCCCCCATGGCACACGTGTCCACACACATGTGAACTGTGAATTGTTGATGATACATTAGAAACCAAGTAGGCAAAACACTTGGGTCCCTGTGTGGTGCATAGTTGTGATGCTCACACAGAAATTAGCCTGTTTGCAGTGAGGCCAACCCAACTGCTAATTGTGTGACAAAGAAAGTGGGAAGGGGCGTTGAAATAGCAATGATAGGACTTCTGCCTTTGGTCACAATGCACTAATGGGTACTGGATTTACCTTCCCTTGTTGAACAACTAAATACCAAACAAAAGTGTGAAATTGTCACAATATGTGATGCAGGGCAGCTGGCTACTCAGGACAGTGATTCCTGAGAGAAGAGAAATCAATACTTGTCCCAGATTACTACCTGGAGAAAAGTTCTAGGAGAGGAGGAGGAACTGAAACAGAGCCCAGGAGCCTCCTTGAGTTGAGGTTGGAGCTCTTGGAGTCCAACGGATGGAATTCTGAATTGAAAACTGCATAGTTTGGATCTGCTCTTTCTTTTTCTTCTTTTTCTAGTTTTCCTGAGCTGGCAGCTTAGATACTTGATTTTCGCATCTTTCTTCTTTTCTCATACAGATATGTGGTACTATAAATATTTTTCTAAGCACTGTTTTCTCTGCATCTCACAAATTTTGATAAGTTGTATTTTTATTTGTTCAAAAATTTTTAAATTCTCTTGAGATTTCTTCTTTGACCTATGTGTTATTTATGTATTTATGTATTTATTTATTTTCCAGAGGACATTATATTTTATTGTATGAATGTCAAGTGTTTTCCAGTACTTATTTACTATATTTTATGTATTCCACAAAATAAGCATTATTTTAAAGTATACTGGAATTCATAACAGAAGGAATGCAAAGAATAGATGCTTGAAATACATCCAGTATCATCCAATCCTTTCAATAAGAAATGTTTCCAGTGTTATGGGCAAACTTGATCTTCTTTGAAATGTGTTGCCCACCACTTTTCCGTTTCAGTCACAGTAGCTATAAGTAGTTATTGAAGGATGTCCTCATCTAAATTCCCATCAATAAGAACCGATCGATGTGTTGTCTCAGCATCTTCTTTCCAGCTCACTGGTCTCCTCCAGGTCACAGAGCTCATGGACACCTTGGACGATCACTGGTTTTGGTTTGTCTTTGATCAAAAGCAGCCCCATGTAGTCATTGTCCTTGTTTCTCACATTCTTCTCCCACAGAAGATTCTGAATAATACATTTAGACTTTCTTCCTTCATGTTTCCTGGTACTTAAATGTGTGACTGTGATAATGCTCTAATCAGAGTGAGGGTGTGTGTTTGGTAAGTGTTGGAGCTTTTTCTGCAAACGTATTCCAGAGAGACTGTCAAAGGCATGAAGATCTAGTACATCAGAGAGATCAGCTCACTTGATCTTTGTGTTTTTAAAAATTTTCCCAGTCCATTTATTGATCTAATGGTTGTTCTTAATTTGCTTAAATCCTCTTGTGAAACCAGTCTGTTTTATTAATGATGATGATATCTGCCAAAGCAGCTTGCCTAGAAGCCTCATGGATAAGGCCAACAGGTTTTTCTTCTGCTAAATGTTTTAATCCATATTTTGAATCCATAAGAGTTATGATCCCGGCAAGATAAATATCAATCCCTAATTCAGCATCAACCCAAAACAGAGAAGCTACAGCACTAGGATCTGCTAATCCAGTGGTATCTAACGGTATATCATCAAATTTTCCCTTCTTCTGCATCAAATTCTCATTAGCTCCAAGGCCACTTCCTTTACTGAACAGCAGAGGCAAACGTTTATAAGTTCCAATCTTTCTTGGTAGAGTGCTCCACTTTGGCTGACATCTAAGGATTTCCCCACTGCATTTCCTTCCCCAAATTTGTTTAAAATAACTGCTCCTCTTTTACTATGTTGCTCTGTCAAGATATAGTTCAAAAGTAATGTCTTCCTAGCACCTAAATACCCAGTGATAATTGTGACTGGAATCTTAGCAGTAGGACTGGACATTTCCTCTTCCTCTCTTTCCTTCATCTCAGTGAGGACGAATTCAGGACAGTCCTCCTCTGCCTGCTCCTCTTTCTCATCCACAGCTCCAATAGCCTGTAACATCCTGGCCAGCTGCACAGCATGCCTCTCACTTAGCTCAAGAGCTAGGACCCTCATGTGTTATTTAGAAGTGTATTGTTTAATCTCCAAGTATTTTGGAATTTTCCCAGCTATGTTTTTGTTACTGATTTCTAGTTTATTTCCACTGGGGTCTGAGAGCAGATATTGTATTATTTCTATTCCACTACCTTTGTTAAGACATGTTTTATGGTCCCAGAGTGTGGTCTATTTTGGTGAATATTCCATGTGAGCTTAAGGATTAACTGTTGGCACTGTTGAGTTCAACTATATCTTTATTGATTTCTGCCTGCTGGATCTGTCTATTTCTGATAGAAAGGTGTTAAAGACTTCAAATATAATAGTGGATTCTTCTATTTCTCTTTGCAGTTGTATCAATTTTTGCCTTCTGTTGTTAGGTGCATACACATTCAGGACTGTTATTTCTTCTTAGAGAATTGGCCCCTTTATCATTATATAATGCTTTTCTTTTTTTTAAAATTTTTTATTGTTATGTTAATCACCATACATTAGTTCTTGATGTAGGGTTCCATGATTCATTGTTTGTGCATAACACCCAGTGCTCCACGCAGAATGTGCCCTATTTAATACCCATCACCAGGCTAACCCATCCCCCCACGCTCTTCCCCTCTAGAACCCTCAGTTTGTTTTTCAGAGTCCATCGTCTCTCACGGTTTGTCTCCCCCTCCGACTTACTCCCCTTCATTCTTCCCCTCCTGCTATCTTCTTCTTTTTCTTTTTTCTTAACATATGTTGCATTATTTGTTTCAGAAGTACAGATCTGTGATTCAACAGTCTTGCACAATTCACAGCGCTCACCATAGCACATACCTTCCCAATGTCTATCACCCAGCCACCCCATCCCTCCCACCGCCCACCACTCCAGCAACCCTCAGTTTGCTTCCTGAGATTAAGAATTCCTCCTATCAGTGAGGTCATATGATACATGTCTTTCTCTGATTGACTTATTTCACTCAGCATAACACCCTCCAGTTCCATCCACGTCGTTGCAAATGGCAAGATCTCATTCCTTTTGATGGCTGCATAATATTCCATTGTGTATATATACCACTTCTTCTTTATCCATTCATCTGTCGATGGACATCTTGGCTCTTTCCACAGCTTGGCTATTGTGGACATTGCTGCTATAAACATTGGGGTGCACGTACCCCTTCGGATCCCTACCTTTGTATCTTTGGGGTAAATACCCAGTAGTGCAATTGCTGGATCGTATGGTAGCTCTATTTTCAACTGTTTGAGGAACTTCCATACTGTTTTCCAGAGTGGTTGCACCAGCTTGCATTCCCACCAACAGCGTAGGAGGGTTCCCCTTTCTCCACATCCCCGCCAACATCTGTCGTTTCCTGACTTGTTAATTTTAGCCATTCTGACTGGTGTGAGGTGGTGTCTCGTTGAGGTTTTGATTTGGATTTCCCTAATGCCGAGCGATGTTGAGCACTTTTTCATGTGTCTGTTGGCCATTTGGATGTCTTCTTTGGAAAAAATGTCTGTTCACGTCTTCTGCCCATTTCTTGATTGGATTATTTGTTCTTTGGGTGTTGAGTTTGATAAGTTCTTTATAGATTTTGGATACTAGCTCTTTATCTCATATGTCATTTGCAAATATTTTCTCCCATTCTGTCGGTTGTCTTTTGGTTTTGTGGACTGTTTCTTTTGCTGTGCAAAAGCTTTTTATCTTGATGAAATCCCAGTAGTTCATTTGTGCCCTTGCTTCCCTTGTCTTTGGCGATGTTTCTAGGAAGAAGTTGCTGCGGCTGAGGTCGAAGAGGATGCTGCCTGTGTTCCTCTTTAGGATTTTGATGGACTCATGCCTCACATTGAGGTCTTTCAACCATTTGGAGTCCATTTTTGTGTGCGGTGTAAGGAAATGGTCCAGTTTCATTCTTCTGCATGTGGCTGTCCAATTTTCCCAACACCATTTGTTGAAGAGACTGTCTTTTTGCCATTGGACATTCTTTCCTGCTTTCTCAAAGATAAGTTGACCATAGAGTTGAGGGTCCATTTCTGGGCTCTCTATTCTATTCCATTGGTCTATGTGTCTGTTTTTGTGCCAGTACCATACTGTCTTGATGATGACAGCTTTGTAATACAGCTGGAAGTCCGGAATTGTGATGCTGCCAGCTTTGCTTTCCTTTTTCAATATTCCTCTGGCTATTCGGGGTCTCTTCTGGTTCCATACAAATTTTAGGATTATTTGTTCCATTTCTTTGAAAAAAGTGGATGGTATTTTGATGGGGATTGCATTGAATGTGTAGATTGCTCTAGGTAGCATTGACATCTTCACAATGTTGGTTCTCTCAATCCATGAGCATGGAACGTTTTTCCATTTCTTTGTGTCTTCTTCAATTTCTTTCATGAGTATTTTATAGTTTCTGAGTACAGATCCTTCGCCTCTTTGGTTAAATTTATTCCTAGGTATCTTATGGTTTTGGGTGCAATTGTAAATGGGATCGACTCCTTGATTTGTCTCTCTTCTGTCTTGTTGTTGGTGTATAGGAATGCCACTGATTTCTGTGCATTGATTTTATAGCCTGCTACATGACTAAATTCCTGTATGAGTTCTAGCAGTTTTGGGGTGGAGTCTTTTGGGTTTTCCACATAAAGTATCATATCATCTGCAAAGAGTGAGAGTTTGACTTCCTCTTTGCTGATTTGGATGCCTTTGATTTCTTTTTGTTGTCTGATTGCTGTGGCTAGGACTTCTAATACTATGTTGAATAGCAGTGGTGAGAGTGGACATCCCTGCCGCGTTCCTGACCTTAGGGGAAAAGCTCTCAACTTTTCCCCATTGAGAATGATATTTGCTGTAGGTTTTTCATAGATGGCTTTTATGATGTTGAGGTATGTACCCTCTATCCCTATACTCTGAAGAGTTTTGATCAAGAAAGGATGTTGTACTTTGTCAAATGCTTTTTTCTGCATCTATTGAGAGGATCATATGATTCTTGTTCTTTCTTTTGTTAATGTATTGTATCATGTTGATTGATTTGCGGATGTTGAACCAGCCTGGCAGTCCAGGGATAAATCCCAATTGGTCATGGTGAATAATCCTTCTAATGTACTGTTGGATCCTATTGGCTAGTATTTTGGTGAGAATTTTTGCATCCATGTTCATCAAGGATATTGGTCTGTAATTCTCCTTTTTGATGGGGTCTTTGTCTGGTTTGGGGACCAAGATAATGGTGGCCTCATAAAATGAGTTTGGAAGTTTTCCTTCCATTTCTATTGTTTGGAACAGTTTCAGGAGAATAGGTATTAATTCTTCTTCAAATGTTTGGTAGAATTCCCCTGGGAAGCCATCTGGCCCTGGGCTTTTGTTTGTTGGGAGATTTTTGATGACTGCTTCAATTTCCTTAGTGGTTATAGGTCTGTTCAGGTTTTCTATTTCTTCCTGGTTCAATTCGGGTAGTTGATACATCTCTAGGAATGCACCCATTTCTTCCAGGTTATCCAATTTGCTGGCACAGAGTTGCTCATAATATGTTCTGATAATTGTTTGTATTTCTTTAGTGTTGGTTGTGATCTCTCCTCTTTCATTCATGATTTTGTTGATTTGGGTCATTTCTCTTTTCTTTTTGATAAGTCTAGCCAGGGGTTTATCAATCTTGTTAATTCTTTCAAAGAACAAGCTCCTAGTTTTGTTGATCTGTTCTACTGTTCTTTTGATTTCTGTTTCATTGATTTCTGCTCTGACCTTTATGATTTCTCTTCTCCTGCTGGGTTTAGGCTTTATTTGCTGTTCTTTCTCCAGCTCCTTTAGGTGTAGGGTTAGGTTGTGTATTTGAGACCTTTCTTGTTTCTTGAGAAAGGCTTGTATTGCTATATACTTTCCTCTCAGGACTGCCTTTGCTGTATCCCACAGATTTTGAACAGTTGTGTTTTCATTTTCATTGGTTTCCATGAATTTTTTTAATTCTTCCTTAATTTCTTGGTTGACCCATTCATTCTTTAGTAGGATGCTCTTTAGCCTCCATGTATTTGAGTTCTTTCTGCCTTTCCTCTTGTGATTGAGTTCTAGTTTCAAAGCATTGTGGTCTGAAAATACGCAGGGAATAATCCCAATATTTGGTACCGGTTGAGACCTGATTTGTGACCTAGGATGTGTTCAATTCTGGAGAATGTTCCATGGGCACTAGAGAAGAATGTGTATTCCACTGCTTTGGGATGGAATGTTCTGAATATGTCTGTGAAGTCCATTTGATCCAGTGTGTCAGTTAAAGTCTTTATTTCCTTGTTGATCTTTTGCTTAGACGATCTGTCCATTTCAGTCAGGGGGGTGTTAAAGTCCCCCACTATTATTGTATTGTTGTCAATGTGTTTCTTCGCTTTTGTTATTAATTGCCTTATAAAATTGACTGCTCCTATGTTAGGGGCATAGATATTTACAATTGTTAGATCTTCTTATTGGATAGACCCTTTAAGTAGGATATAGTGTCCTTCCTCATCTCTTATTACAGTCTTTGTTTTAAAATCTAATTTGTCTGATATAAGGATTGCCACCCCAGCTTTCTTTTGGTGCCCATTAGCATGGTAAATATTTTTCCACCCCTTCACTTTCAATCTGGGGGTGTCTTTGGGTCTAAAATGAGTCTCTTGCAGACAGCATATTGATGGGTCTTGTTTTTTAATCCAATCTGATAGCCTGTGTCTTTTGATTGGGGCATTTAGCCCATTTACATTCAGGGTAACTACTGAAAGGTATGAATTTAGTGCCATTATATTGCCTGTAAGGTGACTGTTACTGTATATTGTCTCTGTTCCTTTCTGATCTATGCTGTTTTTAGGCTCTCTTTGCTTAGAGGACCCCTTTCAATATTTCTTGGAGGGCTGGTTTCGTGTTTGCAAATTCCTTTAGTTTTTGTTTGTCCTGGAAGATTTTTATCTCTCCTTCAATTTTCAATGAGAGCCTAGCTGGATATAGTATTCTTGGCTGCATATTTTTCTCGTTTAGTGCTCTGAAGATATCTTGCCAGTCCTTTCTGGCCTGCCAGGTCTCTGTGGATAGGTCTGTTGCCAATCTAATATTTCTACCATTTTAGGGTACATATCTCTTCTCCTGAGCTGCTTTCAGGATTTTCTCTTTGTCTGAGACTCATAAGTTTTACTATAAGATGTCGGGGTGTTGACCTATTTTTATTGGTGTTGAGAGGGGTTCTCTGTGCCTCCTGGATTTTGATGCCTGTTTCCTTCCTCACATTAGGGAAGTTCTCTGCTATAATTTGCTCCAATATACCTTCTGCCCCTCTCTCTCTTTCTTCTTCTTCTGGGATCCCAATTATTCTAATGTTGTTTTGTCTTATGGTATCGCTTATCTCTTGAATTCTGCCCTCGTGATCCTGTAGTTGTTTCTCTCTCTTTTTCTCAACCTCTTTATTTTCCATCATTTGGTCTTCTATATCGCTGATTCTCTCTTCTGCCTCATTTATCCTAGCAGTTAGTGCCCCCATTTTTGATTGCACCTCATTAATAGCCTTTTTGAGTTCGACTTGGTTAGATTTTCATTCTTTTATTTCTCCAGAAAGGGTTTCTCTAATAACTTCCACGCTTTTTTCAAGCCCAGCTAATATCTTTAAAATCATGATTCTGAACTCTAGGTCCGACATCGTAGTAATGTCTGTATTGAGTAGGTCCCTGGCTGATGGTACTACCTCTTGTTTTTTTTGCTGAGGTGGTGATTTTTTTCGTCTTGTCATTTTGTCCAGAGGAGAATAGATGAATGGGAGAACAAAATGCTAACAGGTTAACAACGTCCCCAGCAAATATACTCTATACAAATCAGAAAAGACCTGAAACCAGGGGAAAAGAAAGGGAAAGAAAGAAAAAAGAAAGAGGAAAAAAAAAAACAAAAAGAAAAAGATAAAAACAAAAACAGAACAATACAAAAAGCAGAATATGATCAAATATGATCAGGCTAGTGCATAGATCAGTGCCACACACTAGCTTTTGGGCATATTTTGGTCTGTTAGAAAAAAAGTGCCTCCTAAAATTTTAAAGAAAGAAAGACATATATGCACAAAATAAGGGTTGATACAATGAAGGGATGGAAGATGACTGTAAAGATGAAAATTATAAAAGATTTTATAAAAGGAACTGATAAGATAAGAAGTTGTTTGAAAAAAGAAAGAAGAATATTTAAAAAAAAGAGAAAAAAAAGGGAGAGAATGTGATCAGGCAGGAGACTAGAACAAAGCCATACACTAGTGATTTAGGGTATTTTGATCTGTTAGAAGAAACTGTATCTGAAAGTTTTAAAGAGAGAACAACTTATATATATATGCCAAAAATAAGGGTAACTACTATGAAGGGATAAAATATGACTCTAAAAATGAAAAATAAAAAATGGTTTTTTAAAAAAGGGATTGATAAAATGTTGGTTGAAAAAGGGAAAAAGGAAAATTAAAAAAAAAACGTTTAAAAAATTAACTTTGAAAAACTAATGAATCATGGTAAAAAAAGCCATGAATTCTATGTGCAGTATTCCCCTAGCGCTGCAGTTCTCCCGTTCTCGTTGACCGGTAAACTTGGTCTTGGCTTGCTGGCTGTTCCTGCTGATCTTCTGGGGGAGGGGCCTGTTGCCGTGGTTCCCAAATGTCTTTGCCGGAGGCGGAATTGCCCCACCCTTGTCTGTCCAGGCTAAGCAAGCTGCTCGGGTTTGCTCTCAGGAGCTTTTGTTCCCTGCAAGTTCTGGTACAGGTTTGGAGGACCAGGGTGAAAATGGTGGCCTCCCAATCTCCACCCGGAGGAGCTGAGAACTCGGGGCCCCGCTCCTCAGTGCGCCCCCAGAGAAAAGCAGTCACTCCCGTCTCCCCGGTCTCCAGCCGCACTGCGTGCTCACCCGGCCTGTGACCGAGCGTTTCTATCTCTGGCACCCGACCCTGTGTGGAGTCTCTAAACCCAGCAGATCCCTGCGGTGCACTCCCGCACCGCTCCTCCTGGGGGAGGAAGGGGAGTCTCCCCGGCTCTGCCGCTTGTTGGGTCCCTGCTGGAGGAGCAGTGGCCCGACTGGGCCCTGGATCACAGTTTATGGTCACCCCGAGCTGAGAGCCCGCGCCTCGGCTCCGTCTCTGCAGCCGGCTTCCCTGCTCCGATACCTGGGAGCTCTGCCACACTCAGGCACCCCTGGTCTTTCTGTGACCCTGAGGGTCCTGAGACCCCACTGTCCCGCGAGGGTTCCACGCCCCGCTTAGGCACTGGAGCGACGTCCCTCCGCGGAGCCGGCTTCTAAAAGTTCCGATTTTGTGCTCCGCGGCTCTAGCACTTGCCAGGAGCGGCCCACGGAGGCCCCCTCCCCCGCCGTCTATCTTCCCGAATATCACCTCTGATTCACTTCTCCGCACGTCCTACCTTCCAGAAAGTGGTCGCTTCTCTGTTCAGAGAGTTGTTGCTACTCTCTTCTTCAGTCTCCTGTTGAGTTCGTAGGTGTTCAGAATGGTTTGATCCCTATTTAGCTGAATTCCTGAGACCAGACGAAATCCAGGTCTGCTACTCCTCCGCCATCTTGCTCCGCCTATAATGCTTTTCTTTATCTTTGATAAAGTGATAAAGGAGAGGACAATGGGTAAAGACAAGAATATTACTCTGTTGGGAGTTCCATCATGGAAAATGACAACCCTGCTTTCTTACCAAGAATCAGGGTTTCTTAGAAACTGTCACAAAAACTCTGTGTTGCACTGAGTACCTTTGAGCTAAAGCACCATCTAGAAAGTGGCAGATCTCCTGTCAATGATTCAGTTACTCAGAAGACTCTATTTCAAGGAAAAAAATTTATTGAGTGCTGTAACTGTCTCAGCAATAACTTTCAAACAGCACATTCTGGGCTGCCTGTGGGAAGTTCATGGTCAGGGGCGTTGCTTCAAGAAGATGTATAAAGGGAAGGGAACTAATATAAGTTGAAGGCCCATTATGAATTAGGCACCATAACAGGTGCTTTGATACACATTTTCACACAATAATATTTTCCCGTTATCTCTTTTAACCTTCAAAACATGCTGATGAATTGGGTCGGTGAGTGTAGAATACTGATTAAAACCATGGGCCAGACTGCCTGTATTTTGGTTCTGGTTCTGCCCCTGGTGTGTTACCTTGGGTGCATTACATACCTGATTGTCATCACCATCTGTGAAATGAAGGCGGTAGGAGCTCCTCCTTGTAACTTCTTTGCGGGGTGGCAGATACAGAGAGCTCTGTCATCGTAGGCTATCACTACCATTATTAACCACAGTACAGGTCAGGAAGCTAGAACTTGAAGACCCTGTGTCTGGGATCGCACAACCCGGAATTTGTCGCCTTGGAGGTGGAATGGTAAGCAGTGAAAGAAAATTTGTGAAAAAAATGAGTCAGATGAGCAGACACAACAGGGAGTGCACTGAAATGCAAGACAAGAAGATGGTTGAGGACAGCCTGCAGGGAGCTTAGATATTGTAAACAAGTGTGGTGCAGATGAAGTTTTCCCCAAATGGATTTTTTCCTATTTGTTTTCCTACAGAGGCATCCTTACAGGTTGCTTTTTTACTGGCAAACATGCAGGATGTGTTCTCCTGAGAAGATAAATGGGGAAACCCCCCTCCCCACTGGTCCCCGAAGTACACATGATGAGTCATGGACTATTTTGGTTCAGGTTTAGGAGGATAACCTGGTGAAATTCCAAGGCTGGCTGGTGGAAAGAGCTTTCTTTTTTGCTTTCCTTATAGAGTTAGTCTTTGTCAACAGAGTTTCCCAGACAGGAAGAGGAAACCAGGTTCCAGTAAAAACAAGTCACTTGAGGAGAGATGGGAAGGAAGTTGTGCGGGTGTTTGGTGCTACTCACTTTGGTTCTGGATGGTCTTTTAGTCCCTTCTCAGTGGCCAAGGAATTTAACCAACATTTTGGAATAAAGCTGAAAAAGACCCTCTAGGCTTCTAGAACCCCACCTTTGATGACTTGGTGGGGGCTTCCCATTGTGTCTGCAGCCTCCCATGCTTGCTATTCCTACCAGCTAAGGAATTTTAAACACTTTCTGATGTTTGGGTTCTATATAATGTTTAATTTCTTGAAAGTCTTCTGTGGTTGTTGTCTCTAGGATTCACAACAACCAAGCTGTGGTGGGCAGGACAGGAAGGATAATTCCTGTTTTGCAGATGAGAAAACAGTTTCTAGGAGAACACATTTCCTGCCTGAGGTAACTTAGCTGGTACGTGGTAGCGCTGAGGCTGAACTCAGAGCTTCATAAGGAGTCTGTTAAACTGGTGGGAGGGGAGCAGGTGTTTGTGGGGAGTGAGGCTGGACTCTGCGGGGTGTGAACACAGGGGTGCAGTTTTCTGTACCTTTGCATCCTGCTGCCTAGCCCTGCGTCAGCCGGTCACAAGAGGTCTCAGATAGTTGTTAAAATGCGTTATAAGGAAACCACCAGAAGTCAGGATTGGCTTGGCACTAGAGGAGGGCTGAGCAGGAGTCCTGGCTGAGGAGAATCCAGAGGACTGACATGGGGGTCTGATGCACTGTACGGCTTTAATGAAAGACTGCCTGAGGCATGCGGGGGTCAACTGTCCTGCGCAACAGCCATACATTAAGTCACTCTGCCCTGTTCCAGTCAGAAAGTAAGGGCCTGGGACCCGGAAGCAGAATGAGACGCCTTTGTCTCCATGTTGCCTTGACGTGTTGTCAAATAGCAACCCTTTGGCACCCCTCTTTATCTTTCCTGCCTGCCGCATCCACCCTTCCATCCCGCCTGATACCCCAAGTCCTCCAGGTACAGTCATTTCCCTCCACAAGGTGAGACTCTTTGGATGCAGTTTAAGAAAGGCAAATGGGCCCCCTTCATCCTTACTGATGGCAGGGTAGGGACGCAAGAAAATTTTGCAGTCAGGTAGCCTTGGGGTCTCCTACACTGAGGTCTTCCGCATGCACCCTGGGCCTTATGGTAGCTCCCCCTCCTTTGCCCTCTGCCATGGCCCAAACCACAGGCCCAGGTGTGCAGTGAGATGAGTCATATTTGGCTCCTCAGAGAACACACAAGGAAAACAGTCTGCTCCTGGGATGCTAAGAGAGGGCCCTAAAAGAGCTTATTAGGTGTGGAACCCCAGGCAGCAGTGCCCCAGGGCTGTCAAAGAGGGTGCTTTGTTCTTCTTCCCCTCCACCTGGCTCAGGTGGGCTGTCCTCTGCTCATTCACATGGAGGGATGCCAGCTTCTCAGCTGCTTCTTGCGGCTGCCAGACTTTCACTAAGGGACATCATTGCTGTTTCTGCAAGTGCAAATGGTTTGTTTCTGGGAAGACTCTTTGCAGTTTTGAATAGTTAGCCTGGGAAGAACCTGACCTGGTGAGGGTGTCTGCCAGCTGAGCAAATACCAGTGAATAATAGCAGTAATAGTGAGAGTAATAACAATGGTGTGCTTGAACAAACACCTACCATGTGCTAGATACTTTTAATTGCGTTGTATGTATTGTTTTGCTTAGTTCTCACAGCAAAATGAGGTAGGTATGATCATAATATTTTAAGATGAAAAAGCTGAGTCTCAGACTTCATAAGCGTGCTCTGGGGACCCCTGACCTCACCTCCTGCCATCATTCTACTTCCTCCTGTTTTGGCTTCACTGACTTCTTCACTGTTCCTCAAACACATCAAGCATTCCCCTGTCTCAGGAACTTTGTGCTTCCTGTTCTTTTATTCTGGAATATTCTTTGCCCTGAATTCATGCAAGTCTGCTCACATATCACCTTAGCTGAGAGGCTGTCTCTAACTTTGTGTATAAAAGAGCATCCTTTCTTCCCCCAACACCCTGGGTTTCTATCCCTTTCCACTGTTTTGAGTTTCTTCATAGCTCCTCCCATCACCTGGCAGAATGTACAAGTGGACGCTTGGCCAGTGTTGTTCCCTGCATGTCCTCCACATTTAGAACATTACATAGCCCATGATGTACTCAATAAATAGCTGTTGAATGACTATACTGGTGAATGAAATGGCCCAGGCACACCACTCCAGATTATGAAGCCAATCTCACATTACAACTTAAGGCAAATGTTGACATATCAAAGTAGAAACTGATAAAAAAAAAAATCCAGTGGGTTGTTATTAAATACAGTAGCTGAAAATAGTGCAAAGACTTTTTTAAAAAATAAGAAAAATGTTTTTCTTATGCTCATATACATTATGTACTTATTGCATGAAAATTTGGAATTTTGGACTTGATCCCAGCAAGAAAGAGTTACTTGTTATTATATATATGAATGTGTGTATTGAGAACTCCATGTAAAAATTATATGTGCCTTCTCCATCAAGTCTTCTAAGTATCCCAATAAGAATCAATACCTATGCCAGAAGATGCCAGAACACTTTATTCATACCTATCTAATAAATAATGCAGCTAAGCCAAAGTGATTCAAATAAACACTGGATATGAAGTCTAGCAAATACGAATTTAAATCTTTCTTTTGAAATTCCATAGCTAGCTGACTGGATAATCCACATAACCACTCTCAACTTCTGTTTCCATGAGGGTGAAATAATGTGGTTAATATTTCATTCATTCAACACATATTTCTTTTTTTTTTTTGGTTCTTTTTTTATTTATTTGGGTTTTTTAGATTTTTTATTATGTTATGTTAATCACCATACATTACATCATTAGTTTTTGATGTAGGGTTCCATGATTCATTGTTTGTGCATAACACCCAGTGCTCCACGCAGAATGTGCCCTCTTTAATACCCATCACCAGGCTAACCCATCCCCCCACGCTCTTCCCCTCTAGAACCCTCAGTTTGTTTTTCAGAGTCCATCGTCTCTCACGGTTTGTCTCCCCCTCCGACTTACTCCCCTTCATTCTTCCCCTCCTGCTATCTTCTTCTTTTTCTTTTTTCTTAACATATGTTGCATTATTTGTTTCAGAAGTACAGATCTGTGATTCAACAGTCTTGCACAATTCACAGCGCTCACCATAGCACATACCTTCCCAATGTCTATCACCCAGCCACCCCATCCCTCCCACCCCCCACCACTCCAGCAACCCTCAGTTTGCTTCCTGAGATTAAGAATTCCTCCTATCAGTGAGGTCATATGATACATGTCTTTCTCTGATTGACTTATTTCACTCAGCATAACACCCTCCAGTTCCATCCACGTCGTTGCAAATGGCAAGATCTCATTCCTTTTGATGGCTGCATAATATTCCATTGTGTATATATACCACTTCTTCTTTATCCATTCATCTGTCGATGGACATCTTGGCTCTTTCCACAGTTTGGCTATTGTGAACATTGCTGCTATAAACATCGGGGAGCACGTACCCCTTCAGATCCCTACCTTTGTATCTTTGGGGTAAATACCCAGTAGTGCAATTGCTGGATCGTATGGTAGCTCTATTTTCAACTGTTTGAGGAACTTCCATACTGTTTTCCGGAGTGGCTGCACCAGCTTGCATTCCCACCAACAGCGTAGGAGGGTTCCCCTTTCTCCACATCCCCGCCAACATCTGTCGTTTCCTGACTTGTTAATTTTAGCCATTCTGACGGGTGTGAGGTGGTATCTCATTGAGGTTTTGATTTGGATTTCCCTAATGCCGAGCGATGTTGAGCACTTTTTCATGTGTCTGTTGGCCATTTTGGATGTCTTCTTTGGAAAAATGTCTGTTCATGTCTTCTGCCCATTTCTTGATTGGATTATTTGTTCTTTGGGTGTTGAGTTGGATAAGTTCTTTATAGATTTTGGATACTAGCCCTTTATCTGATATGTCATTTGCAAATATTTTCTCCCATTCTGTCAGTTGTCTTTTGGTTTTGTGGACTGTTTCTTTTGCTGTGCAAAAGCTTTTTATCTTGATGAAATCCCAATAGTTCATTTTTGCCCTGGCTTCCCTTGCCTTTGGCGATGTTTCTAGGAAGAAGTTGCTGCGGCTGAGGTCGAAGAGGTTGCCGCCTGTGTTCTCCTTTAGGATTTTGATGGACTCCTGTCTCACGTTTAGGTTTTTCAACCATTTGGAGTCCATTTTTGTGTGCGGTGTAAGGAAATGGTCCAGTTTCATTCTTCTGCATGTGGCTGTCCATTTTCCCAACACCATTTGTTGAAGAGACTGTCTTTGTTCCGTTGGACATTCTTTCCTGCTTTGTCAAAGATTAGTTGACCATAGAGTTGAGGGTCCATTTCTGGGCTCTCGATTCTGTTCCATTGATCCATGTGTCTGTTTTTGTGCCAGTACCATACTGTCTTGATGATGACAGATTTGTAATAGAGCTTGAAGTCCGGACTTCAACACATATTTCTTGAGTATTTACTATGTGCAAGGAATTTTCTCTGTGTTTGTGATACATCCTAGAAGAAAAGGTACAAAAGGTCTCTGAGCTCATGGAGTTTATATTCAAGTGATAATGGGTATGAAAAGGTGTTGCATAGCATCAAATGCCAAGTTGGTGTTAAATATTCTAGCAGATGTTAGCTGCCCTCCTACCATCTACCTTCCCTTTGCCCTGAGTTCCAGAACCTCAGTTATGTTTTGGTGTCTACCTCTTCCACATGTTTCTGGGAACACTGACCACAATCATACTTGGGAATAAATCCTCACCATGGTCCCATGCCCATTTCACCAGTGGTTGGGGTAGAGATGGGACTATGACTCAGGTCTGAGCAATGATGGGAGAGGGGGTTTACAAAAGAGAAAACAGAAGAGATAACCTCATTTTGCCTCTGAAAATTGTCTTTCCAGATGTTATATATGGAACTGGCACATAGGAATGAAGTAGTTTCCTAAACTGAAGAAGAAGGCAACACTGAAGATACAGAGCTGAGAGATGGAAAAGACCTGGATTCTTGATGATACTGTCAGCCACAAACTCACCCAATTCTAAAACCTACCCCATCCTTGGACTTGCTGCTACATTTCTGAATTACTAAAGCCAGTATGAATTAGCATTTTCTGTTATTTGCACCTGAAGATACTCTAATAGATATGAATTACTATTATGATACCCTTTCTTCTGCTTACCAGTGAGGTCATTGAGAGTTAGGTCTGTTTTATGTTTATGTTTGTATTTATACTACTTGGTGTATATAGCATCATGTTTAATATACAGTATATTTCAATGAAAATGTATCTACAACCATATATTTATAACTTTGTGTATATATGACTTTTTAGACTTTTTGCAGGTCTTAGGTTCAGTGTTTTATGCAGTTATATAAGAGAATGATAAATAACAACTTCCAAGTGTTTGGATATGGCAGATACAAAATTTTTCAAAGAACCTCAATTTTAAATCCATGTAGTCTAAGTCCAGATTCTGAGATTCAGTATGTCTGAGGTGGGTTTACTTGAAGCAATGGCCTTCAGTATAAGTCAACACAAATATCTCTTATAAAACCCTTGAGCGTGGCTGAGCCTACAACTCCATTGCATAAGCAAGGACAGTCCAAGCCCCAATGTTGGCTGTGTGTTCATGCCAGTGAGCTACAGTGAGGGTGGGGTACACCCTGACCCATGATTTTGTTGGATGAGGTCATGGGAACTGGACAAGGTTTGCCCTGGGTTCTGAGCTGACAGCCTGAGGTTTAGTGATGTAGAGTTTGCATGACACAGGCCAATTACTCTGCTTTTGCAGGTGGAGAAACTGAGATGAAAACAGCAGAAAGACAAGTGGTCTACCTGAAGGGAACACAGGATTTATGGGGAGAATTCTCACTGCTCCCCAGAGTTACTTGCCCCTCCTCAGAGAGGGCCCTTCAATTAAATTCTGCTTCATGTTCAACACCTATTCCATGTTAGGCACTGTAAGGGATACAAAGATAAGAAGGATACAATCTTCCCTCAAGAGACTAACCATCTGGTAGAAAATATTGCAAGTAATATAATTCATTCATACATCTATCTTCCTTCCTTCCTTCTTTCCTTCCTCCCTTCCTTCCTCCCTCCCTTCCTTCCTTCCTTCCTTCCCTCATTCAAACAACTTCTAGAAACTTGAAATAAAGCATCAAGTAATGCTTGATGGTGGTCTCTGCTTCAATGGAGCTTGTATTCTAAGAGAGAAGACATATATGAGAGAGCATTAACAAGGGGTCTGATCCAAATTGGGGATACTATCACCTCCACTTTACAGATGAGAAACTGCATGAGGAAGTAAGTAACTTGCTCAAGATCACCAAGTTAGGCATGATGGAGCTAGATTTGCTCTCTTCAGGGTTCCTAACCATTCTACTCTGGAGGGAGATATCCTGAGCTCTGGAGCAGACAGTTGGGTAAATAAGCCTGGACCCTGGAGGAAGCTTCTGGGCAGGGGCTGTACCAGGAACGAAAATGCAGTGAACTCCAGCAGAGAAGTCCACTGTGTTCAGGAGGGACCTGACTGCATCTCTCTGACAGAAGCATAAATGACTTCCTGGGGAGGTTGCCTTTACCTTTAGAGCCTAAAAGAAATACGGAAGAGTTTCTGCAGTGAGACTGAGATCAAGGGTAAAAAGGACATTCCAGGCAGAGAAAGGAATGTGAAAAAGAAGTCCGTAGAGGCAGAGTGGTTACTTAAGAGGACCCTGCCAGCTCTTTTTTGTGCCTTGCCTATTGCTTCCAGACATCCTCAATAGCACATGGGGCATTTGCAGGCATGTGGGCACACACTGTATTGTAGCTAGTCATTGAATATTCATTAGGGCCCCCATTTCTACAATCCTTGAACAGGAAAGAACCAAATTCAACATCTGTCCCAACATGGGAGCAGTGTCTCAGCTGGCCTCTTGGTCCTTTCCTGGTCCTAGTTTGAAGAATGGAACTCTGGAAAGGAGACAGTTAAGACACAGGTGGGCAGCACTGATCTAAACACAGGGACCTGGGTGCCTGGCTGCGTTAGTTAGTGGAGCGTGCAACTCTTGATCTCGGGGTTGTGGGTTTGAGCCCCACGTTGGGTATAGAGATTACTTAAAAATAAAATCTTTAAAAAAAAATAAACACAGGGACAGAACTTATGTGCTATCCCCCGGAAGTCAGGAAACCCTCAGCCCACTGCGATCTCTGGCTAACACATTCCCAGACTTTTAGAGCTGAAGGGGACCCAGAGATCATGCAGCCCCCAAATCCCATTTTACCACCTATGATTTAAGGCTCAAGAAATGAAGAGGTCACCCCAAAGACATTCAGCCCTTTCCTCAGGAATCTTATTCCCTTCCCCAGCCTCCTCTTTTCTTCTTCCAACTCAACAGCTCCAGTAAATTTCTCTACCCTCAGGCACATACTCCCATTTATTATCTCACTGTATGGCTTTGTACTGTACATCTATCCTCCCTGCCCTGCCCCACACCTTTGGTTTTGGTATGTTTGTTTGGCTGTGTTTTACTTTGTTTTGACCATTTATGGAGCATCGCTGTGGCCAAGAAGACCCTGCTAATTGATTTACATGCATTATCTTTTTCAATCCTACAATCGTCCTGTAAATTATGGATATTCTTATGCCCTACTTACAGATGCAAAAACAGAGACCCTGGGAAATTAAAGTGCTTTTCTCCAGCTCACATAGTGGGTATATATTTGAGCCAGGATTTCAACCCTTGTCTACCTGACTCAAAGCCTGTGCAGCTACAGTGTCTCTACCACTGCTTCTCCTTCATGGAAGCCAGATTTCTTTTACGCTAGAAGCATTGAGTGGCTGGCAGTCTATACTTTCCTTGAGACATGGGTGTCCCTATACACAAGTAACAGGTTCCTCTTTCATAAGTGTGCTTCTTGGCTTTTTGGTAAGTGTACTTCTCCCATGTGCCATCTATTTTAACAACAGCTGGTGTTTTCAGGCAAGATTGAAATAGAAATTCATGCTGTATTGTTATGGCTTCTCTTCTTCACCTAGGCAAATGCTATGATTTTTTTAATATTATTTTTTGTTGATTTCTTATCTAAAAAAAATTATCTAATCCTCAGAACTTTGGAGGAGGGGAAAAGCATGACTACCTTGACTGTCAATTTTGGATAACCACTCAATTTCCATAGTTTATATAGAGCTCTTTGGGCAAGGTAGAATCAATTTTATCTGGTGCCCAAAAGGATATGATGCCACATCTCATTGTTTTCTATGTCCTTCTGGTGGAGTGTCAGCACTGGCTCTTACTCTGGATCCATTTATCCTGGCCTGGAACTAGAGAACATTATCTCCCTTCCCAGAATGCTCTTGGAAGCGCCTACATATCAAATTACCATACATCACCCAGGAATGCCAGGACTCTTGCCACTTACTGTGAATTTACAGTTCTTCGTCCTCTTCCAAACTCCTAGCATTTCTTTTGATGTGAAAAAGCAATTTTAAAATGTACCATATCTAATATAACACATGGACATATTCACCACACACATTCTTTTAATTAAAAGAATCGGTACACTGCCTTTTGCTGACAGTTAACACCAATGCTTTAATGCCATTTTCTATTATTGATTTATGAGGTGCATACTCAAAGCAAATTAGGGAATAAATCATTGATGACATTGATTTGCTTACCAGCTCTCTAATAAATGTGTATAATTAATTGTGGGTGTGCTACCTGCCCCTGCTCATTGAGACCTTCCCACAGTTTTGGCCTCTTCTCTCTGTTACACTGCTGGGCTTAATGGAGAGGGATTGGTGGTATACCTGAAGGTGTAGTGTGGTGAGAGCTTAAGCCATCAATATATCTGAGACTGAGGTGGAAAAGGAATTTTCACACACTTCTTAGGAAGAGACGGGTGGGGAGGGAGTTTCTGCTTGTGTGAGGCAGCTCATTATTTCAAAGGATTTGCATGGGTAATACCTCTGGCACCAGTTATTTCTCAATCAGGATGGCCGTAGAATCAAGTGGTTTTTACTTTCATGGTCATGCTGGGAAAGGGCCTTGGTCTGCAGGTGTCAGGTAAGAGGAACAGGTGGTCATGCTTTTGTTTCATTGGTCAAAGAATCTGCTCTTAAAAAAGCAATGTTTTTGTTTTGTTTTGTTTTGTTTTTGTTTTTGTTTTTTTTGAATGCAGGAGGGGAGCTCAGTACCCTTTAGGGGGCAGGGTCTTCAGTGGCAGTAGGGTGTGGTGGGAAGTGTACTTCCTTTAGAGCCAGCTTGGTTCAAATCCCGGCAATGTCACTTTCACACTTCAGTGTACCTTTGGCAAGTTATTTAACTTCTTGGTCTCTGTTTCCTTGCCTACAAAGAAGGAAATAATAACTGTAGCTACCTCTTAGGGTTGCTCTAAGGATTAAATGAGATAATTTGTGTGAAGTGTTTAGACCAGAGCCTGGCACATAGTTGGCATTACACGGTCACCATTATTATTTCTTATTCTGGAATCCATGGATGGGCTTTTGTGTGGCTGTAAATCTGAAGATCTGTGCAGACTGTGTGTATACATGTTTCTGGGGAGTGGGTCCATGATATTCATTGGAGTCTCAGAGGGATCCCAAACTTCCCAAGAGTTGAAGACTTCTGCCCAAGGGGTCTCCTTCCTATTTTTGGAGCATTCCTATGTTGGGGTCTCCTTCTTGTTTTGAATGTGCTATTCCACCTGCATGGAATATACTGACCCAAATTCTCTCCCTCCTTTCCAATAATAATAATCATAATAATACTAACAATGATAGTAATAACCTAATGTTTACAGAGCTTCTACTATGTGGCAGGTCTCAACTTACATAAAGAACTAATTTTTCTCTGAGCCTCATTTTCACATCTTTAGGGCTGCTGTGCAAATTAAATGAGAAAATGTGGGCAGAGGAGCTGATACACTATTGGTATATGGGATATAATCAATATATCCTCTTCATTTTCCTGTTTTGCATATTTTTTTTTTTTGCAGTCCTCAATGGATAAGAAGCATTAGGAGAATAAGGCTTTGTTGTTTTAAAACATTAAGTTCTTGGATTGTTTGTTACTGGAACATGATGTAGCCCGTTCTGACAGATATATTACTATATCCCTCAGTGCCCAGGATAATCAGGCATGTAATTAAATATTCAATAATTATATGTTGACCAACTCAGTGAGGGAAAGAAGAAAAGAAGGGTGGGAAGAGGAGAGGAGGAAAAAAGTTGGAGAGAGTTAGGACGAAGTTAACTAAAGTGACTCATAATGGGTCATCTTCTCTAGAGATGGCCTAAACAATATTTTTCCATCTAGAAAAATAAAGATTTTCTAAAACCTCCAAAAGATTGAGATATAATTATAAAGAGAGAGCATATTTGAGGTCTGTGATGGGATCCAGGAGTCTTGGGGGCATTCTGCTCTTTTTTGGGGGGGTCATCAGGTTAATCACTGTGGTATTTCCAATCCTCCTTGGTGCCTATGGTCTCCTGAGAAGGATGAGACCAGAAGAAGGTTTAGACCAGAGCCTGGCACATAGTTGGCATTACATGGTCACCATTATTATTTATTATTCTGGAATCCATGGATGGGCTTTTGTGTGTCTGTAAATCTAAAGATCTGTAGGATGATCTGCAAGAAGATTCTGTTGCATGTAGGCCTTTGATCCAGTATTACATTCCTGATCTTTCACAGAAATACCCTCTTCCCTACCAGCCCTGTGTTGACCACATCCCAGTTCTCATTGGAGTGTGGCTCATACCTCTGTGTGTCTGGCTCCAAAGGCTCTCAGTCGTGATGTACACTGGGTCTCAGCATATTCCTGGCTGCATGGCCACACAGAATAAAGAATAAGACCAATTAAAAACAGATGCCTTGCACAACCACCAGGACCTCTCTTTTTTAATCTCCTGAAGCGCTGTTTCTCAGAGCTCAGGAAGACTCTGGCTGGGGACATAGCCGTGTGAAGGACTGATGAATTGTTGGCATTCTTTTGTTCTGAGGAGAATAAACTAGTTTCAGTTAAAATAAGAACCAGATTGCCCAAAAAAATGCCTAAGTCTTGGGACTTGCCAGTTAAAAACAACTTCTAGAGTGTTTGAATGAGAAGTTTTCCCAAGGATAGCTTTGGTGAAGGCGGAGAAGCTGCCAGACACTGCATCATTAACTAAATACCCCAGAAAATGGCTCTATGTTTTATTGCTGTGTGTGTTAAACTATGGAGAACAAGAAATTGGAAAGCCCAGTTGTATTTAAAGAATGGAGAACAAAATGCTCCAGCTGTTCTGTTTGGGGAAGGATAATTCATAAACAGAGAAACAGGCAACACATTTTTGGATACAACTCAACAATTAGTTGGAGGCCATCATGGTGGCAGAACACTTTTGGCCACCAAGCACCACTCCCCACCTTCTCCCCTCAGATGCGTCTGAAGACATGTCTTAATTCGATCCTGGAGGAAGTCATGGAGCATGTGTGAGACTGTCAAATTACCTTGGTCCTTCTGGTGAGTGTTTCTTACTTATATGGGCCTGGCAGAGTGATGTACAATCTAACATAATACCAGGGCAACTGCTGTTGTTCCTAAGTTTGGGTTTAAAAGAGAAAAAGGAAGAAAGAAAGTGGCAAAAATGTGCCTCCCACTGTCTCCTGTTAGAATCATATTAGAACTTCCATTCAAGTCTGGAAAAATTCATCTGATGACATCTGCTTGACCTCCTGGGAAATAGAGGAGGGGTGGGGCTTGCCAACAAGATAACTTCCTCCTTCCTTCACTTCCTGCAGCCTCCCGCTCCAGCAGCGCCCATGGCTGCCTTCCAGCTGGGCCTGGATCCTCTGCTATCATGGACCCCACCCTGCACGTTCATGTCTGCATCTGGAGGCCTGCGGCCTCTGGCCGTTGGCCTACTAGAGCAAGGCAGACTTTCTCAGCCCAGCAAAGGCGTTGGCTCTGGAGACAAGAAGTTAGAGGGCTCAAGAAGCCAGTGGGTAAGGAATTCCAAGGTCTTTGTGGAGCTCCCAGTGAAAAATATAGGTCAATACTTATTTTTCTAAAAGAATTCCTCCTTCAGGAATTTTGGACTCTGTTACTCCCTTTGAGCAAAAACATGAATAAGATAAAGTCCATTTCATTCAATTGTTTGTAGATTAATTGCTACCATTCAACTGTTTTCGAGCTACAAAACTGGCATTTTCATATGGTTCTACCTACTACATTATTTCAACATTGTTCTGGGTACTGTGGATAAAAGGAATAGTAAGAAAATTTCCTTCAGGGGACATAGCATCCAATAAGGGAGACGGGCATTTAAGTGGATGTCACAGAACATTGTGAATAGTCTAATTGTAGAGGGTGCGGCAAATCCTGCTTGACCAGGATGGAAGATTGCCAGGATCAGTTCTTAGTTATTGCATACATATGAGCTTCTTTGTTTAAGACTAGTCACTCTCTAACAGCTCTTAGCATGGGGAGAAGGAGATGTGTAGCATTCTTTTTTAACTCAACTTTTATTTTTGAATAATTCTGGGTTTATAGAGAAGTTGCAGAGATAATACAGAGAGTTCCCATATGCCCATCACCCAGTTTCCCCTAATATCTTACAGTTCCATGGTAATTTGTTAAAACTAAGAAATTAGCATTGGCACATTACTATTAACCATACTCTAGACTTAATTTAATTTCATGTTTCTCCACAGCTGTCCTTTTTCTATCCACATTGCATTTAAATGAGGTGGTTTTAAAATGTGTTTTCAAATTTTTTGACTTTCCTCCCATGGAAAGTGGAGTCTATGTTCCCTGAAAACTGGACAGTCTTTGGAAACTGTTTTGGCTTATGTACAGTGGAAGTGACAATGCATGATTTCCAAATGTAGGTCATAAGTGGTGATTCCTCTCGAAGACTCCAGTCTTCATGTAAGCAAGCCAACTGCTCTGAGCCACCATGTTGGGAAGCTCAAGGTCGCCCATGTAGAGAGATCACATGGAGAGTCCTTGAGACAACATGGGGAGAGATACCCAGTCACACTCCAGCCTCCTAACCCCCAGCTTCTCCACACTGTTTCAGCTTTAACCACTGGCAGACTGCAACTGGGTGAGCCAGAGTTTGCCAGCCAAGTATTTCCTGAATTCCTAACTCAGAGATGCTGTGAGAGATATTACAATGATTGCTGTTTTAAGCTACTCTGTGTTGGACTATGTTAAGCTATTCTGAATATCATTTTGTAGCACTAGATTAATGGACTAAGATGGCTCTACCAGCGGGTCTTAAATGAGGTATGAGACTCATTCACACATAATAACCTCCCAGACATTCCACTGTTTCATTTTTCACACATTCACTGAGCACCTACTGTGTGCCAGGTACTATACTCGGTGCTAGGAAATTAGGTGACTGAGATAGTTTCTGACCTTGAAGAAAGAAAAGCAGATGGTTAAACCAATGGTCACAGTATGATATATTAAGGCAGTGTCATGAGATGAGAGAAAATGGACAAATTTCCCAGGAGATGTGCTGAAACACCCTTTGCATGGGCCAGGATTTGAAAGATGAATCATAGTTCCCATTGGGGAAGCGGATGAGAGTGCATGGTGAGTTTGGAGAACCCAGAAGAGCTCTGTGTAGTTGGGAACACAGGGTTTATTTACGTAAGTGTGTGTGTGTGTGGGGGGAGGGGTTGGGGTGGAGTCAGGCATGGAATAGGAAGTAAAAGTGAAAAAAAAACTGAACAGGGAGACTAAGGTCAAGTTTCCAGAGTGGGAAGTGGAATGTCATATCTTTTAGCCTGGATATGATTTTTCTAGAAACTTCTCAAGACGATGATATTTATTTATTTATTTATTTATTTATTTATTTATTTAATTTTAAAAAGATTTATTTATTTATTTTAGAGAGAGAGAGTGCATGAGTGGGAGGAGGGGCAGAGGGAGAGAATTTTCAAGCAGACTCCACACTCAGTGCAGAGCCCGATGCGGGGCTTGATGCCACGACCCTGAGATCATGACCTGAGCTGAAATCAAGAACTGGCTGCTTAACTGAGCCACCCAGGTGTCTCAAGAAGATGATATTTAAATGTTAGTCACTAGTGCCCTCAGGAATTTGGGCTCAAAATGTACATCCACTGCATGTAGCTTGACCTCCTGGGAGACTAAACTTTGGAAATGAGTAGAAGTTAGGTTCCAAACCTCTGAGCAAGTCCTTAAAGTGCTGGTCAAAGGATTTATGAGGTTTTTATTTCCATGGTTTGTTTTTTCCATGGAACCAAATGTGTGTTTGTGTGTGTGGGGGGGTGGGGTGGGGATGAAACACGCATTTTCAAAAGTAAACAGAGCTTAAGTAAAAGGAAATCAAATAAATTCTGTGAAGGCAGATACAGAGGACAGAAATGTGAAGAAGGGTGGAAGGAGAGTGAACTCAGGATGGCAGGGGAGAAGGGAGTCAGTCAGAGCCCAGAGGAGAGGCACAGTTGAGGCCGTGGAGAGAGCCTGTTCTTCTGGAACTTGACTCCTGCTTGGGCCACTATGATGCCTTCTTTTGTTTCATCTAGTGTGAGTTTGTTCCTTGCCCTTTTGAAATACAAGGGTCTTGATTAATTTAGGCTTATCTATGCTTTCTCATTTGATTCCCCCCAAAATGCGGATTCGCAATGAGATTAAATAATTTGCCTAAAGTCACACTGCAGGTAAATGACAGAGCCGGATTTGAACCTATTGTCTAACTCCAACGTTGGTGTTCTTTCCAGGAACCAAGGCAACGCTTCACACCCACCACCCCTATTTTACTGTCTTTCTGACAGCCACCCTCTTTCTCTTCTCCTGGCCTCTGCTGGCAAAAGATGGCCAGCTTCCATGGGTTCTTGTGAAATCCAGCTTATGAGAAGGGCTATCACTGTAGAAGGTCATATCACCTGATCTTGCCTTTCATTTTATTTCCTCAACATAAAAATACAGAGAGAGGATATACCTCCCAGTTGCCACTCAAAGCAAGGCAAGTGTGTTAGTCTGCTCAGGCTGCCATAACAAAATATCACAGACCAGATGGCTTAACCCTCAGACATTGTCTCCCTACAGCCTGGAGGCTGGAAGTCCCAGAGCAGTGTGCAGCATGGCAGGGTTCTTGTGAAGGCCCGCTTCCTGGCTTGCAGACTGCTACCTTCTTGCTGTGTCCAGACATGGCCTGTTCTCCATGTGATCTCTCTCTTCTTTTTGTCATAAGGCCTCCAGTGTGATCCCGTCAGGGCCTCCCCTTATGACCCCAGGTAACTTTAATTACCTCCTACCCACCCCATTTCCAAATATATATGGAGGGTTAGGGCTTCAACATATGAATTTTGGGGAGATAAAATTTAGTCCATAGCAGTAAGGAAGGTAATATTATTATAATTTCACAGATTAAGGAGCTGAGGTTCAAAGAAGATGTCCAATGGCTGGAAAGCAGCTGAAGGGGAACTTTGAGACCAGGTCTCGGACTCCAAAATCCATGATCTCCTTTCCCAGAACTTTTGATGCATTCCTATCATTACTGATGATAAAGCAGTACAATTAGCTAATACACACAGTGCTTACTGTGTACCAGGCACTGCTCTAGTGGTTTTGGTTATGCACTTGTTTAATCTTGGAGACAGTCCCATGCTGTACGCTGTAGGTGGTGAATACAAGTGTGGAAGTAACTAGAAATGAGTCTTCAGAGCAGGGAACCCTTCACTTTGGCATCTTACCTTATTCTTTCCTTTTGCACCTTTGTGCATTCTGCTTGTGCTTGAGGGGGGCTTATGGCGCTGGTCTGGGTAAGAAGTGGGGGTTTGGGTGAGTTCAGCTCCTCAGATAAAGATCTGTATTTGCTTTCTTGCACCCTTCTGGGTTCAGTGGCTTCTATGCACACCTTCCCGTTTCTTAGAGTTTCTGGCTGGGGCAGGGAGGGAGGCCTTTTCCATTTGGGTCTCATTTTTCCATCTCCCTTCCTACCTTCTTCTGGCAAAGACTGATCTGTCTCTTTGACAGCCGGACACCTGTTGCCAGAAGAAATAATCCCCATGTGTGCAGGGTGTTACCAAAGGGAACAGGGTGGAGAGAGGAGGGAAGGGCTTCCTGCCAGCAGCCCAGTGGACAAGGGAGAGGAGTGAGAAGGCCGCGCTGGCCCTGGAGGGTGAGGCCGATGTTTGTAGGGAGAGGATCTGCCTGGGAAGGAGCGGGGTCCAGGGGCAGCTGGGAAATAACAAGGGATGGGAGAAGCCAAGAGGCAGAGGGGACTAGGAGGCAGCTTCCAACCGGAAAGGGAGGGAGGGAGTGGCTGGAGGCTGAGGAAGCACATGGGGTGGGGAGGTGCTGGTGGAGGAGGCAGGCGTGGGCGGTGGTGGCAGCTCACTATTGTACAGCGTTTTACTGCTTACATAGCATTTTGACCTACATTGTTGTACGTATATGACACGTTAACCTTAGCGAAAGTCTCGGGGTCTTGGTTCCCTTGTTTGTAAAATGAGTATAGCAGCACCTACCAGGCAGGCTTCGCGAGGCTACTCATTTTGCTGAAAACTAAGGCGAGGCTCACATCATAAGTGGTTAATAATAGTGCTTACTGGGTACCCACGATGTGCCAGGTAACATCCTGGGTGCTTTTACATCTGTGAACTGAGACAATTCTCAAAGGCAGGTACACGAAGCTGCTTTTTCATAGACAAGGAAACAGGATCCAGTTAATTCCTGCATTTTAGAGATACATACTAGCCAGTACCAGTTTCCAGGTGGTATACAAAGGCTGGAGGCAAAATCAGTGCAAACACTCCCCTTGGGCCAGGACTGTTCCAAGGGCTTTGTGCACATGATTTCCTTACATTTTCACAACTGGGAGATAAGCATGCTTTAATTATCATTCCCATTTTTACAGATGGAGAAACTGAGTCACAGGCCAAGTGGCAGGGAGGTAGGTTGTGAGTGAAATTTGAACAGTGTGGTTCTAGAGTCTATGGGTTCATCTACCATGTTCTACAGCAGTGAGCAAAAGAAATGCGGCTTTGTTCTGAATTTAAGGTAACTGACTCCAAATCCTGTATCCTTCCCACTAAACCAGACTGCGTTTTGGGCTTCACTGAAGGGACATATATATGCCCAAAGCGTAGTGAAAGGGATTGTCGTGCAACACATACCAGGATGAGCTGAACAGGTGGCGCCCCTACCTGCCAGCCACAACCTGACTCAGGGACCCCACACCAGGATCCCAACAAACAAATATGTCAGTGAAAATGCCATGGTTTCTGGTTCCTTGCATATCAACCAGGTTTCATGCACTTGGGCAACATCCAGCTTCAGAATAATCTCTACACACAGGGAAGTAGGATATTCAGGTGGTTTAAATACCAGGCTCAGGTGACAGACCTGGCTTCAAAACCCCGCTCTGCCATTTGCTGGCGTGGAACCTCCAGCTCATTGCTTCATTCCCCTGAACCTTAGTTTTCTGCTGTAAAGTGGGTTGGAACAGTACTAATTTTTTAGGGCCATTGTCAGGATTAAATGAGATCATGCTTGTGAAGGGCTGCACCCTGTACTTGGTGCATGGTCAAATGTGAAGTAAATGTTAGCATTGGGGTTAAGAGCTTAAGGCCTGGCCGAAAGTACCTAGGTGTAAGCCCAGGCTCTGGTATCGACTCTTTGCGTGGCTTCAGTAAGTCAGCAAAGGCCTCTGGGTCTTTGTTCCCTTGGTAAACTGGAGATGGCAGCATCTACCACACAGGAAGGCTGGGAGTGTTGAGTGAGTGACCTGAAGCAGGGACAGCACAACAGCCAGATGATTCAAGAGCTCTTACAACTCCTAGCAATTAGGAAGCGACCACTGGGCTGCTCCCCTCACTCTGACTTTGTCTTGCCCACTATTTCAGGGCACTTTCCCATGCAGGCCAAAGCCTCGAGAAGTGGCCGTCACTCAAGATTTCACTAGAGTATAGTTTTATGAAGCCTTTATTGTTGTGTGGAATACTCCTGTGCTAGGTGCTATGGGGTATGCAGAAATGTTCAAGACAGGACCCCTTTGCATGGGCTTTGCATTCAGGCAGTTCTAGGTTTCAGATTGGGGTAGGCTGCTCTGTCTTTCCGAATTGCCATTTCCTCTTCTGTAAAACGGAAACAATCATTTTTTACCTTGCATGCATTACTGGATGATGAAATAGAAGGGCATAGGATTTTGCCGAACACCTAACAAGCTTCAGGCAACTGACGATTGTTATTCTTGACCATAAGGGTCCAACTTTTTTTAGAATAGGTAATAATTAATGGAAAGGCCCTGCTGTCTTTTGATAAGAAATATCTTATACAATATCATCTTTATATCTTCAGTAACTGATATTTTAGTTAAGGAAGAGAGGGAAGAAGGGAAGGAAGGAAGGAAGGAAGGAAGGAAGCAAGGAAGCAAGGAAGCAAGGAAGGGGGAAGGAGGAATTCAAAATTAGAGCTACCATAGGTCCTGCCACAATTTTATATTCCTTGCTCTGTACTATCTATCTGTCCTTTCTCTGCTCTCCACCCTCACCCCTCCTTCAAAGCTATTTATACATTCTGCTGGACACTTGTTTTGTGTAAAGAAGTGATCTAGTTAAATAGTTCCTGTACAGTAAGTTTAAGATCAAAATGTAACAATTACAAATGTATAAATATAGAAACTCATATTTACAGAGAGAAAAGAGAGAGTGAGTTTCTACAGAAAAGTTAACTGTAGGGTATGTTTACTTTCCTCCCACAACCTTCTGAACTGGTTTTAACAAAGTCAACTTCTGAAGGGTTTCCATTTATATGATTCATCTAAGACATCCTCCATGGACTCAGTTCCTTCCAGGACCCGCATTCCAGGCAGAAGTCTGGGGACAGTAATGTTTATGTGTGTCTGTGCTTATGTTTCAAAAGCCAAATGGAATTTTATGCCTCCATTTTTTCTACCCTGAAAGCTTGCACTCACTTTGGATTCTTGAAATAATGTTCAGTAGTGTAATTCCAAGGCTATCTCTTTCTCACTTTATTTATATCTTTTGTTAATGTCAATCTGTACTAAGAAATCAATGAATTTCTAGAAGGTTATGGCAGCTACAAAAGATAGTAATCTGGACTTTATCTGGGTTCTCTTCATTATTCATCATCTTTTACCTGTATTGTCTTCTGAGCTGTATTAGCATCCATTACTAGTTTCCACCCCAAATTATATTACAAAGCTACAGTAATCAAAATAGTAGGGTACTGGCATAAAAACAGAAACATAGATCAATGGAACAGTATAGAAAGCCCAGAAATAAACCCACTCATATATGGTTAAATAATTTTCAACATAAGTGCCAAGAATATACAATAGGGAAAGGATGGCTTCTTCAACAAATAATGCTGGGAAAATTAGATATCTGTATGCAAAAGAATGAAATTGGATCCTTACCTTACACCATATATAAAAATCAACTCAAAATAGACTAAGGACATAAATGTAAGACCTAAAAACATAACACACCTACAAGAAAGCATGGAGAGAAGCTCCTTGTCATTGGTCTTAACAATCGTTTTTTGGATTGGACACTGAAAGCCCAAGCAACAAAAGTAAAAATAAACAAATGAGACCACATCAAACTAAAATATTTCTGCTCAGCAAAGGAAACCATTATTAAAATGAAAGGGCAAACTCCAGAATGGGAGAAAATATTTGCAAACTGTGTGTCTGCTAAGGGGTTAATGTCCAAAGTATATAAGGAACTCAAACAACGCAATAGCAAAAAAATCCAAATAACTCAATTAAAAAAGTGGGCAAAAGGAGTTGGTTAGAGATTTTCTCAAAGAAAACATACGAATGGTTACAGGTGTATGAAAAGACGTTCAACATCACTGGTCATCCGGGAAATCCAAGTCAAAACCACAATGACATGGGTATCACCTCACACTTGTTAGAATGGCTATTATTTCAATCAAAAGATAGCATGTGTTGGTAAGGATGTGGACAAAAAGAAAACTTCTGTACACTGTTGGTGGAAATATAAATTGGTACAGCCATTATAGAAAACAGAATAAATATGGAGTTTCCTTTAAAATTAAAAATAGAATTACTATGTGATCCAGCAATCCCACTTCTGGGTATATATCCAAAGGAAATAAAAATAACTATCTTGAAGAGATACCTGTACTCTCATGTTCATTGCAACATTAATCAAATAGCCAACACTGAGAAACAACCTAAGTGTACATTGACAGATGAATGAATATAGAAAATGTGGTATATGGGGCGCCTGGGTGGCTCAGTTGTTAAGCATCTGCCTTCGGCTCATGATCATGATCCCATGGTCCTGGGATCGAGCCCCGCATCGGGCTCCCTTCTCCCTGCCTGCTTCTCCCTCTCCCACTCCCCCTGCTTGTGTGCCCTCTCTTGTTGTGTCTCTCTCTGTCAACTAAATAAATAAAATCTTCAAAAAAAAGAAAATGTAGTATATTATTCAATCAAAGGGAATATTATTCAGTCTTAAAAAGGAAGGAATTCCCGCCGTTTACAACAATGTGGATGAACCTGAAGAACATTAAGCTAAATGAAATAAACAAGGCACAGAGACAAATATTGCATGATCTCACTTATATGTGGAATCTACGAAACTTAATAAAGAAAAAATGTTGAATTCATATTAATAGAGAATAGAATGGTGGTTACCAGATATGGGGGTTGCAGGAAAGGGGAAATACTGATCAAAGAGTGCAAACTTTCAGTTATAACATGAATAAGCTCTGAAGATCAAATGGACAGTTCGATGGCTATCAATAATAATGTATTGTTTCTTTGAAATTTGCGAAGAGAGTAGGTCTCATGTGTTCTTGCCACACACACACATACACACACACACACACACACACGCACAAGGTAGCTATGTGAGCTGATGACTATGTCTTTAAAAATTCCCAAGTAATTGCTCCTCAACAACCCCTGGTGGTCCTCTGTAGTGTCTTTCTTGCTGATATTATAATTAGGGATTCAGTAAATATAAGTAGAAAATTTATAAAAGAAGAAGTTAATAGAGGAAAAGAGCAACAAATTAACACATAACTAATTAATGTAAAAGAAGTTAAGAAAGGGGATAAAAAGGAATATTTTTGTGAGAAGTAGAATCAAGTGACTTATTAGCAACCACACAAAATGTAAATAGACTATTCCAATTAAAATAGAAAGATTGTCAGCTGCATGCAAGAATAAAAAAGGTTGAAAGTAAAATATATATACCATCTAAACACCTAAAATAGACTTTAAGACAAAAAAACATTACTAGAGATAAACATGTACATTTCAGTTATAAAAGGTTCATTTAACCTGAAATATACAATAATTCTAACTTTGAGTGTATTTAATAAGAATATCAAAAAAAAGCAAAAATTGTGAGAAATAGAAGACAAAACATTAATTCACAATTGTAGTTAAGATATTTTAACATGTCTCTCACAGTAATTGATAGAACAAAGGAAAAATCTGTAAGGCATAGAAGATTTGAACACAATTAACAAGCATATGCAGAATACTGTACCTCAAAACCAAAGAACATACTTCCTGTTCAGATGCACATGGAACATTTACCATTTGCTGAACTATAAAGCACAGCTCAATAAATTTGAAAGAATTCGAATTACCTAGAGACTGTTTTCTGACTACAGTAGAATTAAGCTAGAAATTTAAAGGTACCCAGAGGGAGCCTGGGTGGCTCAGTTGGTTAAGCGACAGCCTTCGGCTCAGTCTGCTTCTCCCTCTGACTCCCTCCTCTCGTGCTCTCTCTATATCTCATTCTCTCTCTCAAATAAATAAATAAAATCTTTAAAAAAAAATGAAGGTACCCAGAAAAGCAGCCCTATGCATACTTCTAAACAATCCAAGGGTCAGACGAGATCGGGCGTGCTCAGGGTGGTATGGCCATAGACGTGTGCTCCAAATGGCCAAGAGACACATGAAAAAGTGCTCAACATCGCTCGGCATCAGGGAAAAACAAATCAAAACCTCAATGAGCTACCACCTCACACCAGTCAGACTGGCTAAAATTAACAAGTCAGGAAATGACAGATATTGGTGAGGATGCAGAGAAAGGGGAGCCCTCCTACACTGTTGGTGGGCGTGCAAGCTGGTACAGCCACTCTGGAAAACAGTATGGAGGTTCCTCAAAAACTTGAAAATAGAGCTACCCTATGACCCAGCAATTACACTACTGGGTATTTACCCCACAGATACAAATGTAGTGATCTGAAGGGGCACCTGCACCCCAATGTTTATAGCAACAACATCCACAATAGCCAAACTATGGAAAGAGCCTAGATGTCCATCAACAGATGAATGGATAAAGAAGATGTGGTATGTATATACAATGGAATATTATGCAGCCATCAAAAATATGAAATCTTGCCATTTGCAACGACGTGAATGGAACTAGAGGGTATTATGCTCAGTGAAATAAGTCAATCATAGAAAGACAAGTGTCATATGATCTCACTGATATGAGGAATTTGAGAAACAAGACAGAGGATCATAGGGGAAGGGAGCGAAAAATGAAACAAGAAGAAACCAGAAAGGGACACAAAACATAAGAGACTCTTAATCTCAGGAAACAAACTGAGGGTTGCTGGAGTGGTGGGGGGGTGGGAGGGATGGGGTGACTGGGTGGTGGACATTGGGGAGGGTATGTGCTATGGTGAGCACTGTGAACTGTGTAAGACTGATGAATCACAGACCTGTACCCCTGAAACAAATAATACATTATATGTTAATTAAAAAAATAAATATTAGGTGAGTACTTGGGAAAAAAAAAACAAAAACAATCCAAGGGTCAATTTAAAAAAAAAGTTTGGAAATTAGAAAATGTTTTGAATTTAATAATACTATATAGGATGTCCACCTGCCCCTCATTTGTTCACGGGATATTTCCCCTAATAATTTACAAATTTTTATATTTTTAAACACAGGAAAGGACTAGGCCAGCTGGATCCAGAAAACAGACCTGCATGAAGCCCTTCTTCTCAGAAGGTGGGGGAGGAAACAGAGAGGACTGGTGAAACTCTACAGGGGGGCCCCAGAGAGTTCGTGACCTTAGGAAGCAGAGCACTGAGAACATTTCCATCGTGAAAAGCACTCCTCCTTACCTTTCTCTCTAAGGAAAAAAAAAGTGGGATTCTGCTAAAGCAGAGGAGAAAACTAGAGCCTTAAATACATACATTATAGAAGAAGAAAGGCCAAAAA
This sequence comes from Eumetopias jubatus, assembly GCF_037043125.1. Taxonomy (NCBI): domain Eukaryota; kingdom Metazoa; phylum Chordata; class Mammalia; order Carnivora; family Otariidae; genus Eumetopias; species Eumetopias jubatus. Next base: position 125,883,214 of record NW_028274814.1, read on the forward strand.
TCAATGGTTAAATATCTGTCATAAAAGTTGGCAAAAGAACAGCAAATTAAATCCAAAGAAAGTAGAAGGAAGGAAATAATAAAGATAAGGGGGAAAATTAATGAAATAGAAAATAAATATTCAAAAAAAAAATCAGCAAAACCAAAATTTGTTTTCTTGCAAAAACTAATAAAATTGATAACCCCCAGAAAAAAAAATAAAGTACAGAAAACTAGTATAAACAAAGGGGAAAGACATTTAAAAAATGACTATAGGTTATTATAAACATTTTTTTGAATAAACCTTGTCAACTGAGATAAAATGGATAAATTCTTAGTAAACACAAGATATAAACTTTTAAATAATTCTATCTTAAAAATAGTAAAACCATAATTTCAATCTTCCTATGAATAAAAATCCAGGCCCAGATGATTTCACTGATGAATTCTTCCAAACATTTAAAGAAGAAATGATACTAATCTTAGATAAACTTCCTTAGAGAAGCAGAATGGATACTTCTCAACTTCACGAGGCCAGCAAACCTTGATATCTGACAAGGATATTACAAGAAAGGATTCAATCAGTCTTTCTCACAAATATATATGATGATATTTTTAACAAAATATGTAAAATGAGATATACAAAAAAGGTATATATCATGACCAAATCAGGTTTTTTCCCCCAACAAGTCACAGCTGATTTAACACAAGTATATGCAGTAAACTAATAGAAAAGGGAAGAGAAATAATATTGGTAATCATATTGTTAGATGCAAAAAAATATTTGATAATTCAATACCCATACATGACTTAAAAATAATCATGGCAACTAGAAATAGAGAGAATTTTCTTAATTTGATAAATGTCAATAGAAACCTACAGCAAACTTTATATTTGATGATGAACCGTTAAAAATTTTCTTCCTGAGACTGGAGTTGAGGAAGAAATGGTGGAGATCACCATTATATAGCACCATTTTATCACCACTACTCAACATTGTGTTGGAGGGCCTACCATTTGCAACAAAGCAAGAAAAAGAAAATGTATAAGAAATGAAACTATCATTATTTATGCATGATATAATTGTGTACCTAGAAAATCCAAAATAATCTACAAATAAAAATTACAATTAATAACTTAGCAAAACTATGAAACATTATCAAGAAAAATTTGGCAAGATCTAAATAGAGAAATATATGGTTTCCAAAATGATCTGTAGATTTAAGGCAATCTTAATATCTGGTATCATTTCTTCAAAATTATCAAGTTGATGTCTAAAATTTATAAATAAGTGCAAAAGTCTCCCAGTACCAGAGGCAATTTTGAAGAGGAAGAACAAGTTTGGAACCCATATATTACTGGATGTTAAGAATTATAAAGCTATAGTAATTAAAACAGCAGGGTATTGTTGGCATAAGAATACACAAAACAATGGAGCAAAATAAGTCCAGATAGAAACCCAGTCATATTTATATAAATACTTGATTTATGACAAAGAGAACATAGTAAAGCAGTGGAGCGAGGATGATCTTGGAGAAATGATATTGACCCTGTCTTACACCATACTAAAAAAAAATTAATTTCAGATGGACTGTGGATCTCAATTTGAAAAAAATAGAGTTTCTGGGAGATAATATAGAGAATATCTTCATGATTTGGGGGTAAACAAAGATTTTTGAAACAGAATAAAAAACTACTAAATGTATGAAATTTTTGGTTGATCAACTGGAATATATTAAAATTAAGAACTTATGTTCCTCAAAGGGCATCATTCAGGGAGTGAAAATGCAAACCACAGAATGCGAGATGTTTTAAATATATTAACAACAAAGAATTCATATTCAATCTTACAAATCAATTTTTAAAGACAGATAAGCCCATTTAAAAATGGGCAAAATATTTAAACATGTCATATCTAAACAGTGAATAAGCACATGAAAAGTGCTCAAAATCATCAGGGGAAGGCAAATTAAAATCACAGTCCAATACCATTACAAAGCTACTAGAAAGACAATTTTAAATGTTGACAAAGATGTCAAGCCATTAGAACTCATATACTGTTGGGAGGGGTATGTACTGGTGCAACTACTCAAGAAAGCTGAACATTTGTATACCTTATGACTCAGCAATCCCACTTTTAGGTATGTACCCAAGATAAATGCTTACACCCGTTCACCAAAAATACCTGCAGAAGATGCAATTATCATCTGAAGTTCATAGCATCACCAGTGAAGAAGTCTGCCCCAAATATTTAACCTGAATCTATTCAAGCTTTTAAGTTTAATTTCCAATTTACAGTCAATGCAGGGTAAAGGGAAACCATGTTATCACCAGACAACACTCAGATGAATCCAGAATACTAAGTACTATACAAAATGGTCTGAAGTCTTTAAAAAGTCTCTATCAAAGAGGAAAAAAAAAGCAAAACAAAAACAAAGGTGAGCCAAAAAGATAAAATACCAAATGTAATACATGGACAAGGACTGGACATTGGTTGATTAAAAAACAACCCGTACATGACAATCTTGTGACAGCTCGGGAAATTTGAAGGCTGGATATTAGATGTTATTGTGAAGTTATCATTAGTTTTCATTGCGTGAGATGATATAGAGGCATGTTCTTATCCTCAAGAGGTACACACTATGTATTTAGGGGGAAGTGTTATGTTGTCTGCAATTTTTTTCAAATGTTTAGCAAAAATAAGTATAGCTAGATGATAGATGAATGGATGTAGTTGTAGATCTATAAACATCATGAGGAGTAAGGCAGATATGGCAACAGATCAACAAGTTGTTTAATTTAGGCTGTGGATATTTTGGTGTTTATCATGCCACTCTTTCAGTTTGTCTGTTTATTTAAAATTTCAATAACAAATTCCTAGAATATATTTTTTAAATGGAATTTTGCACCTTGACGTCTTTGGTAGGGCAATTAAATTCTTCTCTACTTTAAGAGAATAGAAACTAGAATTCCTAACATATATGTTATAGATGTAGTTTATGTTAGAGATAATGTTGGAACTCCAATCAGACGACTTAAGGTCAAAGAAAATGCCTTGGCTTTACATCAAAAGTTTGGTTCATGAATGTGCATTGATATGTTTTAGGTTAAAATAAAATGCTTAATGTATGTATACATCACCTTCTAATGATTCCCAGCTTTAGCCATGCTTTTTCCAATGAACCAACTAACCACAAGTGCCAAGTAATGCCAGGTAAGAGGGCATCCTCTGTAGTACTTCAGTATGGAAAAAAATGTAGAACCCAGCTCATAGCTGGTTTAGTGAGTATGATTGGGATAACCATCTGTTAGTGCTGTTGGGACTTACCAGAGAAAATAAGATGAGTGAAGATGGTCCTGGTGTTTCTAGGGGACCATATGTAACACGATACTTCAAAAGCTGGACTCCTTGCCATCATTGTGCTTGCACTGCATGCGTTAAATATACACATAGACCAGGTCAGCAACTCACTGCTCTATGACTCTTATAAAGGGGTGGAGATGTAGGGCTGATTTCTGAGCTTCCTTACATACCCCTTAGGTAGCAAGTTACCTCTTCCTCTCTTCTTTTTTTATTTGCCACTGCCTTAAGGCCATTATTACTTGGTTTTGCTGCAGGGACTTGCTGTCGCCAGAAAAAGGTGGGACCCTGGTCCTCTTGCTGCCTGAGTCGTCCTGGCCAGTGAGCTAGCTTTATGCACAGCAGTTGTTCTCCATCTTGGCTGCACTTTAGCATGACCTGAGGCTCAGCCCCCATCCTAGACAAATTAAATCAGAATCACTGGAATTGAAATCCAGATATTGGTATTTTTCAAAAGCTCCCCAAGTGATTCTGCTATGTTGTAAAGTTGAGAACCTTTGGCAAACAGTAATATGGATAGTTCTAAAACTTTCAATGTTGAGTGCAAAAGGTGGAAAGCGATTTATAGCACAGTACCATTTAAAGATATTAAAATTTAACACATACACAACAAAGCTGTATGTTTTCAAAGACACACAAAAATCTAAGGGCATATATGAAAACTCAGGGAGGAGGATAAGGGAGGGGGTAGCAGTGGAATGGAGAATAAATGGGAAAATATAAAATAAATCAAGAGACAGGCCTTGCACAGACCTTAAAGCCATACACTGAGTGTGGTCCCTTATTATAATTAATATAAATAGAACATTTACATGCACCAGACATGGTGGTAATTGCTTTACATGCATCATTTCTATTAATCCTCATAGTAGTTATAAGGCCAATATTATTATACAGAGTCATTTTACAGAAGAGAAAACTGAGGCTTAGAGTTCAAGAATATTAACTAAGGTCATTCAACTAGTATATGGCAGAGTTGCGAATTAGCCATATCTGACTGACCAGAGTTGGGGCTCTCTTTGCTCTATTCATGGCCTGCCTTGGATCTTCTTGAGTATCTGCTGGAAGGAAAGCTTCCTTCTTCCAGAACCCTCCTCACTTCATCCCACCCCTTGCTGAGGATGACACTTATAATGGCCATTCAAAACACGGTGCCTATATGCAATCTTCCTGACCTGGAAACATCCAGGACCAGCCTCTATTTCCTCATGAGGACCAGCCATGTTTGTTGGGTTCAAGGAACAGAAAGAAGCCTCATATGACAGAATAGAGGAGAAGGGATGGTGGGGGCTATGATGGAGGAGAGGGGAGCTCAGATCTCATTTAACATTTTTGATTTAATTTAATATATTTTGACAAGAGCAGGTATTTCCTTTCCCTTATGTAGACTTAGATTGTAGAAGACTTTTATGCAACTTCATATCCATTGCTCACAATACCTATATCTGAGGACACCAAACTCAGGACCCTTAGAAATTAATTATAATAATAATAATGTACTTATTGAATACACAAATATTAGTCCTCCTTTTCCTCATAGGAAATTGAGGCACAGAGGGGCAACTTGAATAAGATTTCCCAGCTAGAACATTGGGGTGCATATGGCCCTTCTTTTCACTACATCTGTGTCTTTGGAGTAAATACCCAGGAGAGCAATTGCTGGGTCATAGGGTAGCTCTGTATTTAATTTTTTTGAGGCACCTCCACACTGTTTTCCAAAGTGGCTGTACCAACTTGCATTCCCACCAACAGTGTAAGAGGGTTCCCCTTTCTCCACAACCTCTCCAACATTTGTTGTTTCTTGCCCTGTCCATTTTTGTCATTCTAACTGGTGTAAGGTGGTATCTCAATGTGGTTTTGATTTGAATTTCCCTGATGGTTAATGATGATGAACATTTTCAAAAGATGTGGTCCATCTATACAATGAATATTACTCAGCCATCAGGAAGGATGAATACCCAACTTTTACATCAACATGGATGGGACTGGAGGAGATTATGCTCAGTGAAATAAGTCAAGTAGAGAAAGTCAATTATCATATGGTTTCACTTATTTGTGGAACATAAGGAATAGCAGGGAGGACATTAGGAGAAGGAAGGGAAAATGAAGGGGGGAAAATCGGAGGGAGAGATGAACCATGAGAGACTATGGACTCTGAGAAACAAACTGAGGGTTTTGGGGGGGGATGGGTTAGCCCGGTGATGGGTATTAAGGAGGGCACTTACTGCATGGAGCCCTGGGTGTTACACAAAACCAATGAATTGTGGATCACCACATCAAAAACGAATGATGTATTGTATGGTGATTAACATAACATAAAAAAAAAAAAAAGATTTCCCAGCTAGAAAGTGATGTCGGGAAGTGTACTCTATTATCTGGGTTGGCGCCCCCTAGAGGTGAGTTGAGTCCCTGATTGCCCTTCTCCCCTCCCAACTGGATGTCCAAGTCCTAGAGGTAGAACTCTTTATCCCAGAAGCCAGGCCCCCACCAGTCTGTGCTTTACCCTTGGGGTGCCCTCTTAGGGCTGGAACAGAGAAGGCGGACCCTTTGTTTTGATGGCACGTGCAGCTACCTCTGTGGGAAAAATCAAGGGGCACTGGAAACTCCTCTTCTCCCACTTATTTTTAGTACTGCCACAGTGTCAAAAGTCATCCCATTGGTTTACGGAATTAGAAGGTTTTTTTGTTAAAATATAACCTGAAGGGTTTACAAAAAATAAGGAAAGTTGTTCAAACTTGATTGTGCTTAAAAACTCAGCTTGAAAATTGAAAAGGCAACTTCTTGGGTCCCAATAGCAAAGATTTTGATTCAACAGATACAGAGTGGGGCTTGGAAATCTGATTTTAATAACCGTTGCTGTTGTTTTGGTGATGGCGTTTCCTGAAGCTCACTTTGAGAAGCACTGTGTTAATATGCACTCCTCCGCTTTAATTGGTTAATGAGATTCTTGGCCCAAAGGTCAGCTCAGTCTATGCGGGCCATTTCCCTGAGGAGGAAGAGAGATCGGCCTGCGGCTCCTCCTCCTCTGACTTACTCTGCGCAGGTCAGAGCTGTGGTCTCAGCTCAAGGCTGAGAGTGAGCGTTTGGGGCCCTAACTCAGAACCCCAGTGTGAGGCTTGCCAGGCTTTGCCTAGACACACATTTGGGAATAGCAAAGGCCTGGTGTTATTTCAAGAATTCATGCAGTAGTTCTCTGCCTCATGGGTCCAGCTAAGAAGTAGAGGTGGAAAGAGAAGAGTGATATTTTTGAATTGTGGTGACATGGTGTTTAAACATACTCTTGTATCTTTCCAAAGTCTTGAGTGGTATTACAACAGAGTGTCACATGAGGGCGCTTTAGCGAGTCAACAGGAGCAAATTCCACTAGAAATGGGGAAGAGGGGGATTGTGTTAATGATTAGATTTCACCTTTCCGGTGTGATGGAGCCTCCTTAGCCTGGGAAGATCCACTGAGCTTTCAACTGTGTGTTCATGCCCGCTGGTGCTCAGTGTGCACGTGTGTGTGTGTGTGTGTTGCACATCTTCAGGAGGTGGGGCGTATGAGTAGAAACTGACGAAGGACCAAAGGGAAAGAAATTTAAAAGCATGGGCTTTTAGAGGCCACCTTCTTTGTGATTTGAGAGAAAGTTTTCTGCACTGTCATGAAATGCCCCAACCCTTTCCTTCAGGGGGAGAAATACCAGATCCCACAGAGAGTCCTTGAGAAGGAGGGAGCACGTGGAAAAACATGCCAGAAGAAAATGTACACAGAAGGAGGCTTGTCACTACAGGCACATGTCTTGGGGTCTGCTTTTGCTGGGACCTTGTCAGGCCCCGCCTGGCCCTCAGCGCTCACAGGCTGACACGGGGGGCAGCCGGCACTCTCTCGAGGGCCTGGCTGCCCATATGAGGCTCATGCCCCAGAAAAAGGAGCTCTGGTTACACTTCAGTCACAAAAAACAAAAACAAAACAAAACAAAACAAAAAACGATCAAAGGCAGCAAAAGGCCTGAAAGGGCTTCATTTTCTCAATTTAATTATAGGACTGGAGGATCCATTTAGATCTAGAAGGAGCCTGATTTCAACTTGTTATAAAAGTTGAATAAAGTACTGGATATGATTTTTATTTCCCACTTTTCCAGCTTTCCCTCCCCTTACTTTCCCTCCCCACCTTCAGTGCAAGCTCTTAAGGGCCTCTTGGGCCCTTTTTAGTCCCTCCCCATAGACCCATGATAAGGAACATAAATGAAAAGCCACATTTGCTCCCCTTTCACCTGGGAAAGTCTACTCAAGAGGCTGAAGCCAATTAGAGCCTGCAGTGAAGGCCCTTGGACCATCCTGGGCCCCCGAAAGGAATGACAGCAGGTGAGTGATGAGGGGACCTCCCCCTCTGGGCAAGTGCAGTGGTCTCATTGTGAAAGTATTTGGTTATCTGAAAAAAAGGGGCCCATGGCTGCTGGATCAGATGACAGTGCTCCAAATGCTTTTGTGGTTACAAGTTGTTTTACTGGGCAGTGGAAGATGTGGATCAAAGCTTTGTTTCAGTTACACATGATGGGCTTCTCCCTTGCCCCCACTCCCTTGAACAAAAGCATGCACACATACACGCATACCCGACCCTCGCGCCCCATAGCAAGGCCTTGAACTTTAAAAGGCTATCTGAAAAAAAATTAGATCGGGGGATGAGTTGTCATCTTAGAGGTAGGCTAGTTTTTATACTTATGAAGTGACAAAGTATAATGAAGCTGTGGCTTTGTGAGAATAAGGCCACCAGGTTATTTGAGGAACAATGATGAGACCATCCTTTCTGGGTCATTCATTGTATGTAATGGATTCTGTTAGGACCACTTAGAGGGCAAAATCATCTAAAGCTTGGATTGGCAGTACAGAAGCGGGTGGGGGTTGAAAGTGTGGGGTGCAGTTTTTCCACCAGTTCTGCAACTTACTTTCTATGACTTGAGTTTGGGAGGGGGACTCCTCTGGGCTCATGTTCTTTCTCTGTACTTGGTGACTTCTCTCTCTCTGGATCTTCTGAGCACCAAGGTTTCGGGAGCCCAGGCCTCTCTCTGAGCCTCAAACATCTGTGTGCAACATTTGTAGGAGACTTCTGCTCTTTCCATGTACGTTGCTTTGAGATTTGTTTGGAATTTTACTTATTCTCTGCAAGGTTTAACTTGAATGCTAGGGGAGACTTTTTCCTACCTCCCAAGAATTAACCCACAATGGATATTATAGCAGAAAGTAGATGGGACATGTAAGCATGGAAGGTTTTGACTTCTCTTTCTTTGGACCTCTTTGCCTGTACACACTAAAGCCCAGCTCTGCCTCTCTCCCTTCACATTCCTATTTACAAGCTACACAGGACAGAGATCTCCAGGCAAGGTCTAACTTGGTTTTTCCTCATCTAAAATTTGAGTGAGTTCTTCCTCACAAAACGGATTCACCTTTTTAAAAAATTTAATGCAGCTAAGCTGAGAAGCAATAAGGATATAATCTGAACAACAAAGCACAGTTTCATTGGTATCTTCTCTTAACCAAAAGTGATAGGTGCCTTTACAAATTATATATGTACAGATGCCATATGGAAGCAAACTCCATGCTGATTTCACACTGAGGTTGAAATGTACATACTCCAAACTGGTAAGAAGCCATGCGTAAAAGTAATTTATGCCTTATATTTTATATGATAGACTTGGCAGCATAAATAATCACATCTGAAGTCTTGTGATTAGCATTGGCAAACAAGAACACAGACTATTTATGTGTAGGCAAGAGTGGATGGAAAGAATTTTTACCTTGGAATTCCCTGTTATTGACTGTTTAAGGATTTTACCTTGAAGCTGGATTCACAAGGGTTTTAGTTTTGGTGACATTTAATATTTGTGCATTTTTCCAAAAAAGGTACAAAAAGTAGAATACAAGTCTTCATTTTCTAATATCCAGATTCACTCCTGGTTTAATTCAGTGGTGCTTTTAGTGGGCATTAGAATAACTGGAGAACTTGTTTACAATGTTGATTCTCAGACTCCACTCCTCAGGGTGTATAAGCCGAGTTGGACGCAAAAATTTGGATTTTAGCAGGATTCCTCAGTGATTCATATGCTTCTAATCCAGGGAGAGTGTGCTTTCAGACACACTGGTCTTGTATATATTGAATTTTGTCCAATTAGAATTTTTCATTTTTATTTTAACTACACACTCACAGGCTTAGAGGTATCATTAATACTGTAGTTGAATTCACTTGATAGCATTTTATAGATTGCAAGACATTTTGTAGATTGCTAGGTAGATGCCATGTCTTATCCATCTTTCTTGTTCCAGAACTTAGCACACCACCAGCAAGACAGGAGACTCTCAAAATGTTTTGATGCATTTCATGGAACCAAAGGCTCCACTGCGATTTAACATAGCTGTGATCTCGGACCTTCGGCACACAGCCTCAAGCTCTGGAAGACGAAATGGAACCATTATCTGACCTCCAAAGAGGCCAGATCTTTGTATCTTTACACTAACACATGCCCTCCGCCATAGATGTTTTATTATCATTTAAGTAGGATCTGAAACAAGCTTGCTTATCTTGTTCCCTAGCCTAAAGGAAATAAAGGAGAATTAGGAGAGGCACCTCAACAGCCAGGTCCTTCACTTGACATCACGCAGGTCCCATGTTCTCCTGCGGGATGCTTTCTCCAACTCTGTGCCTGTCTGAAACCTGCGCATCACACAAGTCGTAGCTCAAGCCTCACTGGGACGCCTGCTGTCATTATTCTCACTTTCTCTGCTGATCTTCTGTGATCTTTTGGTGTCCAACAGCCCCCCTGAACCAGTCCTCATGTTGGCCAACAAATCTTTTATTACCTTTGCTGCCTGCTCTGCTCTCTCACTGCTCACCTTACAGATGCTGATGGGAGCTGGAATCCTAATTTCCCCTCCCTAGCTTTTCTTCCCACACTCTTGAGATCTGCAGTAGAAAAGGTAAATGGCTTTCAACCCCACAGTGTAGTGTTGAAAATCTTTAGTTTGTACTGCTGATTACAACTTGAACATTCCCTGCTTAGATTCTTGTTTGTCTTTTCGTATAGATCAAATCCACTGCAAATCCTGTCGCTTTCAACTCCTAAAAAATCTCACAACCACCTTCTCCATCTCTACCACTGCTTCTCTAGCTAGCGCCAGTTACCATCTTATCTCACTTAGGCTTTTGTCCTCATTTTCTGCTCCGTGTTCCCACAGCCCATCTGTCCTCCTCACTGCAACCAGAGTGATCTCAGAACGCAGAACAATCTTATCTCTCTCTGGCTTAAATGCTGCATAGTTTCCCATTGCTTTTAAGAGAGACAAAGTTTTTCAACAGGAATTACAAAGCCCTGCTTGTATGGATCCTGCCTACTTCTCTAGCCTCATCTTCCCACAAGCTCACCCCAGCCACTTTAGCCTTCTTTCAGTTTTCTGTATTTTCTAGACTGCCTTCTGCCACAGGGCCTTTGCACACACTATTCCCTCTGCTTGATCTTCTCTCACCTCTTTATCCAAGTAACTGCTATTTACAGTGCATAACTCAGCTCAGATCTGTCCCTGATTTCCTTGGCTAGGTCAAACCTCATTCTCATAATACCATAGATCTTCCTTCAGAATGCTTAATGTAGCTTTAATTTTATAGATATCGTGTTTGCTTGATATGTTTCTGCCATTGACTGCAATCTTCATGAGGACAGGGGTCATATCTGGTTCTGTTTAACAGTGTGTCACAAGTATTTAGTTCAATGCTTATCAAATGGCAGGCACTCGATAACTATTTGTTGGATGATGAATGTCTGATAAACTTATTCAACAATGCTAAATGCGTTGTTTACTGGGGATGTGAATGTACATTAGATATTGCCCTTTATATTTACAATCCCACCCTCTATTGAAGAAAACAGACTTGAAAGCTTTTCATTTCAAGAGGGTAATAGAGGGATGACCACAGAGCTTGGGATCCAAAAGAAAGAGTAATAAGTAAATCCACCCAAATGAATCTGTAGAGACTTCACAGAGAATGAAAATTGGTCTGTATCTTGAAAGATAAATTGAGCTTACCAAATGGAAAAATGTCCCAAACAGAAGGAAAGCATGTGCAGGTTCCTGAAGGTATGCAATAGCTGGGTGGCAGGTAGAGTTCAGGAGTGGTGTTGGGTTGCGATGATGGGCTTGGATGAGGAATGGGTGTAGGTGGAAGTGAAAGGTCTTACTGAGGACACTGAAGTATAAGAGAGAGAGTCAATGGGAGTATAGATAAAATAAATTTAAGGATGCTTGCATGTTGGGAAGGTCACTCAGATTGGAGTCGGGAGTCCTGGGAGGGAAAGACAGACAAGTTAGGGAGAATAAAGAAGAGGCAACTTCAGTAGCTCATATGGAAAAGAAAACAAAAAAACTAAGCTGACACAAGGCAGTGATAGAAGGGAAGGTGGGAGGTAACTCTGAAAGCTGTTTCAGAAGAAAAATCAACAAGATTACAAGACTCAACGATTAACAGGATGTGGGGTTTGAGGAAGAGGGGAAAGAATAAGGTAGTTCAATTAGGTAGACTAGCAAAATGGCAGAATTGTTCATTTGCATTAAAAATACTCTGGGAAGAATGGGTTTGGAAATGAGGGAAGAGATAAATTACTCATCTTGAACCAGGCTGAGTTTTAGGTGCCAGTGGGACATCTAGGTGGAAATGTTCAGGAGATAGTCAGACAATCCCAATGGGGTTCCTATGACCATCTGTTACTTGATTTTGTTTCTGACATTGGTGATGACCTATAAGAATACGTCCGTACTGTGCACCTTTAAAAAGACAACAGGCAACATCTGCTGGGTGCCTGGAGCCAGGTACGTCATCACCAGGGCAATGTATCACTCAAACAATAGTGTAATTGAGGGAGGGTCATCATATGCTGTCTGAATAATTGAAGTGGTACCTTTAGTATCCAAATGGAGCTTTAGTTTGAACTTAACCATTGACAAACAGATGGATGCCAGCTAGCTGAGTGAGTGCAATGAAACTCTTTTAAGATTTAATATTACCATGGTAGGGCACAAAAGACACCAACAAAGGATCATTACTTTCAATTGTATCATCTTCATCTATGGAGGCCACACAGTGCCCTCTGGTTTGGCTTGGGGGAGCGTAGCCATCTCTCCTGGGCTCCCTTTTACTCCAAACTGCTCATTTACTTCTTCATCCGTCTCATGGTCGAGGTATCTGCGTTCAAAATCTCTCAGCAAATGTGAAGATAGCAATTTTGGTACTTACTCTTGGGTTAAACATGTGGGATCCAGAGACGGAGAGTTTTGGCTCAAATCTTCCCCCTTCTGCTTATTGACTGCATGATTAATTTTGTTTTCTGTGTCTTGGTTTTACTTTCTGTGAAAGAGAAATAATAACAGTGGTTATTTTAGGAATTTTGTGATGATTAAGTGACTCAGTATAGGTGAACTTCTCAAAGGAGCGCCTGGCATGTAGGAAGTGCCCAATAAATGTTAGCTTCATTACTGGATCTGGAAGTTCCAAGATTGCGAAGTGAGGTGTTTTGTTTGATAATCAGTGGCTTAAAAAAATAACTGCAAATGCCTTTAAAGGAGCAGGTACTATACAGTTCCTTGGGCCCCACTAATCCCCACAGCCGCTCATCCCATTCCCATGTTTTTGTTTACCTTTTGGCCCCTGTATGTTTTGGAATCTAGACACCCTAACACAGCCCAAAGTAAGAAAGCACTTCAAATTATGGCCTAATGAGGGGAGGAAGGACAGTTTTTCCTACTTTTACAAACAAGAACAATTTGTCCTAGATGAGGACAAAATAAGCATTTGTTACCTGGTGTAATTAAAAAAGGCTAAAAAAATCGCATTGATTCTGAAATCCCACCATTGACAAATATTTCTTACGGATGAAGTAGCATAGGGTTGGGGATACCCCTGAGACACAGGGACTGGTAAGGTTAGTTTCAGGTATGAGTAGCACTTTGAAGCCTAGAGATAGAGTCCATGTGGATTTCTACCCCAGATTAACATATTGCATCAATATTTGAGTCTGGTGGAAAATGAATCTTGATTCTAATTAAGTGTGGTCCTCAAATGGGCTCTTGGTAGGCTGGGGTTCTTTATTGTGAATCAGGCAGTGTATGTGGTGCTTTATCCCAGGAACCCTTCTCTTCTTCAGCTACCTTTTGTTTGTCATGGTTGGTTTTGCAAAATATCAGACTTGAGGGTAGACAGAAATGACAAGGAAGGTGCTCATTCCTGCTTTTCCCCTTCCCCCCCCCCCTTCATTCGCACATAGCCGAAGGTGGTTAATTTCCAGGAAAGAAGAGACACGGGAAAAATAAATTCATGAATGAGGCTAATTGCATTCAGTGGCAAAGCTAACATCAAGCTGCTTTTAAGCATTAAGTTCAGTCACTCAGGTCACACTACTGATTTCAGCAGCAAGAGAGCAGAGAGTCCTCTGAAAGCCACTCACAGCTATTACAGTTCATTCCAGCCCCTCCTGGAAAATTCCAAACAGAGGACATATTCCCTGGATACTGCCTGACTCATATGGTCCTAGATGTTCATCTCTGGAGAAAAAAGTTGATTGCATTCAATGACAAAGCTGTCAACACGCTGTTTTAAGTGAAACTCTCCTTGTTAAGAAACTATCTGTTGCCCATGGCTTTTGAACTTGGACAAATTTATATGGCCCATTAAAAATCAACTTCATTCATCTTTTGTTTGTTTATTTGTTGCTTTGCCTTGTTTTGCTTTTTGTTTCCTTATACAAAGAGATAACCTGGGGCAAAATTGGGGAGAAGAAGAAGTTTGCCTTTACCATCCTTTCTCTTTTTTCCTCCTCTTTTAATGGACCAACATCTAACGGACCAGATTCCTGGTTAGTAATGGTCGAGCCACTAACTGATTGAGCTGGAGAACTCTAGCAAGTTACTTGTCCTCATGGGCCCGTAGCTGTGCCATTGATAAAATGGAGAGTTGCACCTGTTGATCTTGCACTAATTGGTATGCCATTAATCTCTGCTGAACCCCTTGCCCTAGAATAGAGTTCGCTAATGCATGGATCTTGATGTGTCCACTTTCTCTTCCTATGCCCAAGGCAGACATCACCAATCAATCATAGTCCTCCTTCTGACTGAGCCCAGATTCAGCTGCTTGGCTCCTTTCCAAACATCATGTAAGCAGCAGAGGAGTGGGAGATACAGGCTTCCAAGTTATAGAATGAATAAGTCACGGGGATGAAAGGTATAGCGTAAGGAATGTAGTCAATTGTATTGTAATAGCATTATATGGTGACAGATGGCAGCTACACTTGTGGTGAGCTTAGCAGAACATACAGAGATCTTGAATCACTATGTAATACACCTGAAACCAATGGAACATTATGTGCCAACTACACTTCAATAAAAAAAATTTTAATTAAAAAAAAGATTTCCAAGAGTTAAGAATTTTAATAAATGTAATTAAGACTACTGCAAGTAATAAAAGAAACAACTCCATGCAAGGAAAGTAAGATATGTGTTTATGGTAAGAAAAAGCATAAGGAAAGCATTTTTGTTGTGGGGAAAAATAATTTTATCCTAAAGTGAAGCTGGTTATTTAAAGAGGAAAAACGTGGAACAAAATGAATGTAAAGAAGAAAGTTGTAGAAGGCTTATGGAAAAGGTCTCTGGAAAGGAATTTCATGTGTGGTCATTACTGGCTAAGATTAGGCTAAATTTAAGAAAATGAGTTTTAATATCAAAAGTACACTGGCACAAAATTAAAATGTTGTTTTCTCCTTGTTCAATTAACGAAATAAATTTTTTTTGAACCATTTGCTCGTAAGAAGGAATTATAAACAAAAGTTTTTCTCTACCTTTAAGGTTATCTGTCTAGGAAACAAGGACTCTGTTTTACCAAAATCATTTCCTATGTTTAATCAGATCTTCAATTCCTTAAGAAAACTGAGTCTTAATATTCAGAGAACTCAATTTTGCTCACTCACACACAAAAATCACATAAGCAGCCAGTGGAATGGAGTTGCACTCAAATAGAACATCATCCCTATTCTGTAACTATTCTCCTCCTCTTTCCCATAAAAGTGTAATTGTTTGTGTTTTAGCAACCATTTTCCCCCTTATCTTTAAGATGGTGAGTGGGAGGCACTGATATGCCATGCTTGTTTGAGCTTAGACAGTCTCTGTACCTATCATTCTAAAGCTGACCTAAGGTAGTCTTATTGGAATAAAGATATTAATACTAAAGTTGACACACAATGCTATGCCTCCAACATATGTCACCCTCTTTGTCAGTTCTTCAAAGTCTCAGAACAGCTCTGTGCATTGTTACTTCCTGGGCCAGGTGGGCCATACTGAACTATCAGAGTCAAGATTCAGTTACCCAGAGTGGGAAAAATCAGATAAGTAAACATACATTTGTCTGAATGCGACTTATTTCTATTTGATGTTGCTACAGATACATAATGAGCTAATCAGAAAAATTATATTGGAAAAAAGATTTGGAGGAAAGCAGGATGGAGGCATTGCCTAGCATTAGAATAAAACAACCCTTAAGTTCAGTTTGCAATGTAAGCAATGTAACAATTATAAAGAGTGTTTCAAGACTATTGTCATATCTAAGTAAGATAGCAAGAAATAAAAAAAAAACCATAATGGGTCTCAAAAGTCTATTCGTGTCAAGATGTGCTTTTAAATATGGACTGTAAGTAGGGTGACAACATAATTTATTGTCCAAACTAGGACATGTTTGAGAGTGAAAGGGGCTCTATTAACAATTGCAGTGGGAAGACAGGTATAAGCTAGGACATATGATCACTGCAATCATGATCCTATCCATTGCAGAAACTTCTGAATGTGTGTCAGTCAGAAGGGAGTAAACGAGCAAAATATGTTTGACAGAGGAACAAAGTCTATGAGCACCGTCTTCCTTCCCACTGAAGGGCATAAGGCATAATAAGGGCAAAGTTCAGCTAAAGACACAGGGGAAGAATATTAAAAATATCTGGTTTTCCTACCAATATGTTGTTCATAATGTATTTTTATTTCAAAGTAAGAGTGAATTGGAAGATTCCTTCCTAGGAAGACACATTCCTAGAAGAGAATGCCATTCTTAGAGAATAAGAAACCTTAATTGTATAGTCTTGGAGCCAGCCGTGTAGCTTTAACAACCAGAAGTTTCCATGCCGCCCACAGAGAAGTCACATTTCTGTGACACATTTCAGACACTGCCCAAGTGGTGTCACAAGGATCCCTTGACTGTCTGCATCAACTTAGATTTCCTCGCTGAAGAGACAACATTTACCATATTATTTAGTCTCACAAAAATTTGGAGTATTTGTCAGATTTTTCTATTTTTTTAAAGATTTTATTTATTTATTTGAGAGAGAGAGCGCGCGCCTGAGTGCGCACACACAAACGGGGGGAGGGGCAGAGGAAGAAGCAGCTCCCCTGCTGAGGAGGGAGCTAGAAGCAGGGCTCCATCCCAGGACCCTGGGATCATGACTTGAGCCAAAGGCAGCCGCTTAACCGACTGAGCCACCCAGGCGCCCCCAGATTTTCTATTTTATAAATGTAGAAACAGCTCTCAGAGATGACTTGCCCAAGGTTGTCACAAAAGACAAACTGGGATTCAAACTCAACCAGTTCCAACTTTTCCCACATTCCTAAGATAAAGGAATCAAACAGGAAGAGCAGAGCATGCATCTCATTCGTTAGTTCATCAGATATTTATTGAGTGCCTACTTCATGCTAGACAGTGTTCTATGTGCTAGGGGCATAGAGATGAGTCCAGGTCTGTGCCCTTATGATGCCCATGTTCTTGCGGAGAAGGCAGGTAGAGAATTTATGGCAGGGAGAACAGCACATGCAAAGGTAGTGAAGAGAAGCTTTTTGGACTTGGTTTAAGGAACATCAGGGACAGCAATCTGTAAATAAGTGAGTTAGAGGAGCTTGGAGAGGGAAGCAGAGGATAACGTGTGTGGGGTCCTGTAGTCCCTAGGGGAGCACTTTGGATTCCACAAAGATGGGCATTCAGAGAAATGACGTGATCTTCTTTACAGCTGGGTGAAGGAGGTAAAAGAGGAAGCAGCAAGATGAAAACAGAGACTACCCTAGTCTTCCAGGCTGGAGGTGAGGGTGGTTTAGACAGGGCAGCAGCAACTGAGGTGAAAAGTAGAGTGAGGGTATGCTCTGAAGGCCATGTGGCAGGGTTTGCTGATGGATTATGTGCTGACCTTAGGAGCCAAAGAGGCAACTGTTAATGGAACCAGGAATGTAAGATTGGAAGCAAGAATAGATGAGGCTGGGAAAGTGAGCAGGACTTCATTTCTCTTCAAATGGAAGAATTTGGGATGTTTACTGGAACTTTAGGTCCCAAAGAATCTCCTAGGGGATCCCTTGGGGATTTTTAAGCCAAGGAAGAAAAACTATTCCACTTTCCTTTTGGAAAGATGCTCTGATAGCAGTGTTCAGAGTGAATTAGGGACAGGGGAGAGAAGGAACAGGGAAAGCTGTTGGAAAGTTAATTGCTGAGTTAGGTTAGGGATTGTGAAGCCTTAGATCATAACAATGACCGAGGGGATAGAGAGGGGAGGGTACATATGGGAAATATTTAGGGGTGGGGGAAGTTAATAACAAAAATCATTTACCAGATGTAAAAGAACGAGCATATTAGAATAGTTACTCTTTTCTGGATATTCTGAAGTCTGGGAGGACTGCCAGTTGCCTACTGACTCTCAAATTCTCCTCCCTTTCTGACAGAGCCCTTAGTTTATTGAGGTAATGATGTCTATAATTCTCAGTCTTTCTTGGTTTGGGTGTGGCCACGTGACCCAGGTCTAGCCAATGATCTGAAATGAAGATGTCGGGGAAGACTTCCAGAAGGGCTTAAAAGAAAAACGAGATTTAATTATTTATCTGAGAGAGAGAGCAAGAGGGAGGGGCAGAGACAGAGGGAGAGAGAGAGAATCTCAAGCCGACTCCGCACTAAGCTCGGAGCCCGATGCGGGCTGGATCTCACGACACTGAGATCATGACCTGAGCCAAAATCAACAGTCCCACGCTTAACCAGCTGAGCCCCCAGGGGCCCCCCAGAAGGGCTTCTTAAAAGGTGAACATTTGAGGAAAGCCCTTTTCCCCATTCCTGACACTTAACATGGAGATTACCTTGAAGACATAATCTAACTCTAAAATGACAGAGCTAAGGATAGCATCCTCCCTCCCTGTGATGTCATGGTACCAGTCTTATCAGCTGTAGTCAGCTCTCTCCCGACATCTTGGACATGTGGAAATGAATCCCTGGCAGTTTAGGTGTTCTTATTTTGGATTTTCTGCTACAGGCAGTTAAACCTGGTTCTGATGAGTGTAGGTGTTTAACAGAGAATATTTTAATTAACCTTCACAATATCCCCATGAGTTAGGTATTAGAGTCCCCACTTTGCAGATAAGGAAATTGAGGTAGCAGAATCGGCTTTGAACCCATGGACTGTCTGGCTGCAAATCCTGCTATTATTACAAAGCTAATCCTCTGTTTTGACTAAATTCATGCTTTTCCACCAACTTGGGAGTTACAGATTTTATACTTTTCTAAACACTTAAGATCACTTTTTCCCCTTCTACCTTCTTTTATGTATTTTTTTATGTGATCAAGATTTATGGTTGGACAAGAAACCAGTAAGACCTTGTCCCCAAAGATTTCAGCCCAGAGAAAAAGGCCTAAAGTTATTGCTCTCTTGGTATCTGTATAGTAGGAGTTTTGCTTTAGAGAAATGCCAACCCTTCCTTTGTCTCCTTTTGTCCTCATGATGCTCTGAGACCAAGGCAGGACAGCTGATGTTTCCATTAGTTAATGAATATGAAGACCGAGGTTCTCAGGATTAGCTCAGCATGGGGCCATTCGGAGGCTACCGAACACTTTTCATTCTGTACTCAGAATTCAATACTCCCGGGTCACTCTGTCCTGCCTGGGAAGTTCGAGAGACCAATGTAATAAATAATACACCCTGGGAGAATTTTAGAATCCTTGAAGGGGGAACTCTATCATATTACTCAATATATTTCTTTTACTTCCATTCTAATTTTCAAATGTATGTAAACTTTACACCAAGAATTCTAAAGAATTCTAGAAAAACAAAACAAAACAAAACAAAACCCAGAAAGAAGATCACAGGTATTTGTGCCTCTGCTTTTCTGAGTTGTAAAAGAGCCATCGTGCAAATGTACTATATCTGCCACATGTTATGTATTCATAAAAAGATAATTCAATTCTAATAAATATCTCTTGGATTCCTTTATAAATATTAAGCTCCACCATGTCCTTGCCTTTCATCTTAATGAAACTCATTCTAACCCTTAAGAGGATCATGTCATTTTGCACATCAGTGAATAAGCCTCAAGGCTCCCATTTCAACCCACAGCAAACGCCCTTGAGGTTAGAGCTTGATGGTTAAATACAAAAGATCCCAATGCCCTAAAATTCCACAGATGCCTGTTGAATTACCAGGATGCCCACAGACTTCAAATACTTAACAAAAGAGGTTTCTCCTCCTGACATCCCCCACACTCCCACCCTCACCACAACTAAAAGAGAAAAAAAAACCCCAAACTTCAAACAGTGCACCTGGCTGTAATCTTTTCTACTTGAACTAATTGCCGTTTGCAGTGGCATAAGGTTGGGGGGTTGGGGGGGCGGTGGTGGAGACTCCTTTGGCTAATAATGAAGTATCAAACCACAAAATGATTTCATACGGTCTGTTGTTCCATTCCAGGGCAGCCAACATCTTACAGTAATTTTCAGTTGCAGGAAATATAGTTCTCATACAAAGAAATACATTCCTAACAAGGTACAGGAATTAATTTTCAAAATGCCCTTAATGCAAATGTAGGCAGAGTTTCAAGTTGCTGCAGAGTTTCAGAGTGACTTGTAGAGTTGTCTGAAAATTATGCAACTTCTGGACTTTTTAAAAGCATTAATGTTCTTAAAAGAGGAAAACCCTAGTGTTTAGAATTATCCACATTCTTAATTATGTTTTCGTGTTCGTGAGGATTTATTTAACATATCTCTCACCCATTAGATTGTACATGTTGTGTGGACAGGGACTCTGTCTATTTTTGGTCACCACCGTACCCTCGGTATTCAACAGAGTGCCTGGCACGTGGCAGGTGTTCAATAAATCATCGTTGATAGAGTAAATGAATGAAATCCCAGGGCTACAGACGATTCTTTAAAAGTTTGCAATAATAGCCTGCCGCCAGATGATCTAAAGGGAGGAGATAGAGGGAAGGGGCTTTATAAAACTCTGTACATTTTATTGTTTATGGAGTGTCTTATCTAAGTGGAAATATTTTCACATAGAGTAATATGATGACTATCAGCACTGTTAGTAGGAAGAGAAGGAGTAGCAGTGGGGCGATGGTAGTGGTCCTGAGTGGCTACGATGTGCCAGGTGTTGGGCTTAGCTCTTTGCATAAATCATCTTTCATTTTCACAGCTTCTCCAAGGGAAAGTGATTATGACTATCTCCATTTCACAGATGAGAAAACTGAGACATAAATACATTAAGTAGCTTTCCCGAAGTCCCAGTATTCCCAGAGCTGGATGTGGCCAAGCTGGGAATGAACTTCAGCCCATCTGTGCCATCCTTCTCCTCTCTTCTCTTCTCTTCTCTTCTCTTCTCTTCTCTTCTCTTCTCTTCTCTTCTCTTCTCTTCTCTCTTCTCTTCTCTTCTCTCCCCCTCCCCTCTGTTCCTCTCCTTTCATCTCCTCTTTTCTTCTTAGAACAGCATAATCGTAGTAGACATTATGGTGGGCATTGTCCTTTGACTCTCCAAACATACACTCCCAGGCACCTTCTCCCTGACCTTCCTCTCCTAAGAGACTGGAAAGCTAAGCACTTTGTTCCCAGCATCCTTTGCATCAAGGCTGGCCATGTGACACAATTTGGGGCGAAGTGTTAGAAGAGGAAGTCAGCAGAGAGAGGTTGCAAGTGGGGGCTTGGGAAAGCTCTTGATTTCCTTACAAAGGGGCACATGCAACTGGAGTCCCTCCATTTCCCATCTGCCTTCATCCATTACTGACTGTGATGTTTGTCTGGAGGTGCAGCAGCCTCAAGTTGTAACCTTGAGACCAAGAGAATCACAAGGCAGGGAGCCCCCAGAGTGTGGACCCACTGAAGCGACCTCAGTTACCACCAACCTAGGGAAACTAGCCTCAGTTTGCTTCAGCCTCAGTGAATTCAGTTTTCCACTATTTGCAGGTGAAATAATTCTAGAATGATGCCAGCCTAAATCTTCTAAAGTGAAGGCTAAGGACTTAGGAAGCTGCTTTAGGGGCAAACTGGGGAAGCTGACATCTGGTGATGAAACAAAACTAACCTCCTCACTTGCGTTGAGGTTGAATCTTGCAGAGTGGGGATATTGAAATCCTAAATCAAGTAGAATGCACTTGATTGTGAAATTAGGTATATATATATATATATATATATATATGCGCCTTTGTCTCTCCAAATAATCACAGACCATGAGTATGACAAATAAAAAAGTGTCAATCAGTATTTTGCAAACTGTAATGAGATTAAAAGAAGAAACTCAGGGTCACAAAGGAAACCTGATATTCCCACAAATGGATGACATACGTTAAAGGACCCAGCATCATTGTTCAAAAAGTCCAGTAGATTTTTGTGACCTGACATTAAGAATTCACAGGGACCATCATCAGTCACTTGAGGTAAGAAGGATATATATGTTCCTGCCCAAGTAACCATTCCTTTTGCTGTTTTACTCTATCTTTAAGAACGATCTGGAAAGTTTCTTAACAACTGCCTAAACATAAAGCTCAGAATAAGGAGTTTCTCCTTTCCCACACTTGTATCCTTGCTCGTAGCTCTCTACTGGTACGTGTTGGCCTTTGTCAGTTTGGAATAGCTTCCTCTATTTGGATAGAAAATTCTTAGTCTTTGGTAGAGAGAGATTATGTGTATTCTTTGGGACTATTGCATGAGTTAACTTGGCGACTTATTTCCCCAAATCTTTCAATTCAGTTTATTCATTCATTCATTTGTTCAACATGATGGTAGACACTTCAGGGCTGTGTTTCTTCAAGTGCTCTCTCGTTGGCAGTTAGAAGTGACTTGATAGTTACCAAGGAAAAATTGACCAAAATTTATTCATATTTTCCCACGAACTTGAACTGTAAAAATAACTGTGGTTTTCACAGATATTCCACTATATTTTTAAAGGTTGTTTTTGCTACTGTTAACTTAACGTGACTAGTTTGTTTTCACCTCATTAGTGTTTCCATTTGCTGAAATCTCATTTTCCGTCAGCACTATGTGGTTTTATATCTACAATTCTTATAAATAGAACAGTGGCTCCAAAGTGATTTGCTGAGTGCGAAGTTAGTGATAAAAATAGGTGTACATGAATCACTGAATTCCGCCCTTGGAACTAATAATAAAAATAAAATAAAAATAAAATATAGAGATCATTAAAAAAATAGGTGTACCATTACTGCAGCTCAAAAGAATGTTATAAACAAGGACTAGGACTTGAGTATAGATGTGAATATGTATATGTTGAGACAAGTGGCTATGTGTGCTAATGTGATATGTTATTGACAGCCTGCCCCCCAAATGTATGCACAGGAAGAATCAAAATGAATATCTGAGAGTATATCTTACTATAATCAAATTATACCTAAAGAATCTTGACTTTCAAAATGAACGAATGAATACATGAATGAATGAACGAACACATATCTAAATGTTAGACTGCATTACTCTCTAACACCCAGGGTAGTATTTATTTTGAAAATGTGTAGAGTAGGAACATAAAATCAACAACATATTCACTTAATTTTTATTTATTTTTTTAAATTGGATTTAATTTTATTGTTATGTCACCCTACATTACATCATTAGTTTTTGATGTAGTGTTTCACGATTGATTGTTTTCATATAACACCCAGTGCTCCATGCAGTACGTGCCCTCCTGAATACCCATCACCGGGCTAACCCATCCCTTCACCCCCCTCCCCTCTGAAACCCTCAGTTTGTTTCTCGGAGTCCATCGTCTCTCATGGTTCATCTCTCCCTCCGATTTCCGCCCCCTTCATTTTCCCTTCCTTCTCCTAATGTCCTCCCTGCTCTTCCTTATGTTCCACAAATAAGTGAAACCATATGATAATTGACTTTCTCTGCTTGGCTTATTTCACTTAGCATAATCTCCTCCAGTCCCATCCATGTTGATGCAAAAGTTGGGTATTCATCCTTTCTGATGGCTGAGTGATATTCCTTTGTATATATGGACCACATCTTCTTTATCCATTCATCTGTTGAAGGGCTTAAGTTTTAAACAAAGCACTTGAGTTTCTCTAGAACAAGGACAAAATAATGCTTTCCAATACAAAATTGGTGAATTAGTTAAGGCAGTGAAGAGACCAAAGATCTTGAAGTATCATCCAAATTCATACTCCTTGAAGCAAGGCAACCTAGTCACACTGTGGCCAAGACTGGACTCAGCTTAATAAAAAATATTATGCCCTGGAAGGACTCAGGATGAGGCTTTGGCAAGATTCTCTCATCCAATGGCACTTTTGGGCTTCTTATTCGTAGTAACGCACAATGGAGAGAAGTTGCTATTACTTTATTATAGAATGAATTATTTATATGCAGAATATGGATCAACTCAGCTTTTATGCACGGTATATATTAGGGGAAAGTGCCAGACAATGTCTTGTTCCATTTAATTGCTCTAAGCCCCGGCAACAGGAGAAGACATTTTTCACGCAGTTTGCTGTTCTTTTGTAATTTGTTTGCAGCCTGCAGAAGGTTGCTGGAATCTGGAGTGATGGCCTTTCCATGTAAATGAAAGACCTTACACCCAATCCCTGTTCACACACCACTTGATTCAAAAAGACCTGGCAGAAACAACTCCAAGAAATGGTATGGACGTGCTTGAGGAAGACAATGGCAGTATTAACCCCCAAAATTATGCAACGAGGTGGCCCTGATGCTCTGCCACCTACTCTTGAGTCAGAGTTGAAAGAAATGATGGGAATTCCAAGTCCAAGCAAACCACACTAATGCATGTTGTCTTTTCTAGTCTTTGTTATTAACTGAGCAGCAAGTCGAACATTCTGCTTTTTGGCACTAGAGTGTGCTGGCTCTTGAGGGGGAATATGCTCTTACAATTTTTTTTTTTCAAATGAAAGATGAGAAAAAAAATTTTCCATGACACTAAAATACTCTTTTTAAATATCATTTCAAGTGGCTTGCTCAGGTGGACCATCTCAACAGTATATACTCTGTATTCGTTCCAAAATGCCGTGACTTCAATGTCAAGCACAGATAATATATTAGGGACCGCTTAAGGAAATCAAACTGGTACAAACCCTTTCATTGCTGGGAATTTAATTCATTCAGGATAATTACTAATGACATATTACCAGGGGAGTATTTTAAAACCACATCCAAAGGCTCCAATACACTAAGAAGAAATACTTTTGAGAGCAGAAGGCAACAAAATAGGTACATTAAGAATTCACTGGCCAGTAAATAACCCCCAAGTTGAAAAAGGCAATCTCCAGCATTTGGATAAGATACCCTTACCAACTAGATATCCAAAACACTTGCTGCCAGCCCCAGCTACCTTCCTCTATGCTAAGCTAACATGTAAACTGATACATGAATAAGCAGACATATGTTCTTTTCCTTTTCATTCTTTTTATTAACAACAGGACAATATTTTACCCTACATTTTACTCTGCAACTTGCTTTTTATTACTAAAAAATATATCATGGGTAACTCTCCAAGTCAATAAGTACAACAAATTTACTTAGAATATTCTAGTTTTGTAAGTAAAATAATAAAGAGAAACCAACTGAATGTGGAACTTAGATGAACAACTGCAAATGAATCACTCACAAAGATGAGAAAACTTTTATTAATTTTGAAATTTTATGTAACAGCTGATCATTTAAAAACATACTCTTAATAGTTATTGAGGTATAGTTGACATACAATAAATCACAAATATTTAAAGTGTAAAGCTTAATGTTTGGACATATGAATATATCTGTGAAACCATCACCACTATCAAAACAATGAACATATCTATCATCCCCGAAGAAAGTTTTCTCATGCACCTGTGTCATCTCTTCCTCTAGGCCCACCTGGCTCCAGGCTGTAGGTAAGGTTCAAGTCTGCTCCAGATGTCTTAACTGGGACTGGCAGCCATATGAGGTATACTCCTATCCTGATGATGGTAGAAGAATATATAAAACTTCTTGTTTTATGACCACTAACATTCCAGTTACCAAAACGAGTCACATGGCAAAGCCTTACATCGAAGTGGTGGGAAAAATGTACTCTACTCATTCCAGTGGGATGACCTGCATCATTACCTTGCAAAAGATATAGATGGATTCATCTTTAACTGAGAGGAAATAAAGCATTGGGAAGAAGAGCTCTGTTACAATAAATAGGCAGCTGAAAATATAGAATTGATGTTCAGAAGCTGGGAATTCAGATGTGGTGGTTGAAGGCATCGATGTTTTTTGACAGCATACAGAAGGAAGGATATTGAACAATAAGGCTAATGCTGGAACTTCAGGCTATGCCACAGTTAGGGAGTAAGTGCAGGATAGAGAGACAGAGCAATTGGGAGGTTGGAGGAGTCTCAGAAGTGCAAAGGGAAGTGTCGTCAGGAGTCATCTTTCAAGCACTTAAAGATCCTACAAAAGTTTTAGTGGCTCTAACCAAATGTACATACATTTTATGTATTCCCTCTGCTCTTGAACTTTTATTCTCCTGCTTAGCCAGATAAGGGAACTGAAAGATTTGTTGGAGTCTCTGATCCCACCTTTTTTAAATCACTAGATTCCTATTATAATCAAAACATATATTATAAAGGGGCAGAGTAGAGTTAATTTCAGCTTTCTTTTAAGCCTTTAGAAGGTACACAATGAGAGGTTATTCGTTATTCCACAAAACCTTCTATGTACAAATACATACATATATGTCTAAATTTAATATATGTTTACAATGAAAGGCCTCAAATATCACATATAAATATATCGTATGGTCAGTCTTCTGGAATAATGCACGCTAGCTAATTTTCTGTGACTCATCACTTCATGAGCACTGGGAGGACCCTGACCACAGCTGTACAGAAACTTCCATAATAAAACCATAATGGGCACTGCACAAATTGCCTTTTTTAGATTTGGGGTTTCAATGCAATTGAGAATGTTGGACGAATTTCCTTGAGGCTTGGCTTGAGGAACTTTAGTCGCTCTTTGCGCAGTCCTGAATCTGGAATATAGCTTTAGGTGGAAAATATGTTCTAAGCCCAGTGCTAGGTGTGGTGGTAGTGTTTCTGTTGTTGTGCTTGTAGCAAACTCTATAGAAAATTAAAATAAAAATGTAATTGTTCATGGAAAGAGCTACTTTTCCTTCTTGGACATGGATTGAGAAGAGAAAGTGCTATTCATTTAAAATTTTCTGACATGATAGGTTAGTTATCAATTTATGGCCTCTAATTTCCCCTGTCTGACCTACCATGCGGTTTCCATCTCCTGATTGGATCAAAACTGCTCCCCATGGTACTTAATTTCCCCAGCTTCATCGCCTGTCTCTCCTTTCCTCAGATTTGACTCTTGAGTCAAACCTCCTCTCTTGTCTCTGGCCTGGGTCACTGTTCCCCTTTCCCTGCTTCTCTCTTCCTCAACCTCTTGTGTTTAAATCTCACTCGTCCTTCACAGGTCAGAAAGGAATCTTCTCTTCTGGAAACTGCCTCCTGAACCAGCCAACACTGTGTTGGGTATCTTTCCCAAGGGCTCCTATAACCAGCCTTTAGTACTGATCACTCTGTACTGTAGTTGCTAGTTTACTTGCCTTTGTCTCCATGAAATTATTTTCTGGAAGGTCTAGAGCTTCCATCTTTCCTCAGGCACGCAGACCCAGCTGGTATCTTCAACTCTTTATTGAATGAACGCCTGAATGATAAGGTACCTGTCTTCAGGGAGGATCATGATCTACCACAGAGATCTGTGCAAAGAACACTAGATGAACTTAAACATTTAATTCTCTAGAGATCCGAGAAAGCTTGATGGAGAAAGCAGTATTTAAGCTGGTCTTTGAAGGATTTCATGAAGCAGGGATGAGAAGGTAAGGGTGGAGGGAACAGAGTATAAACAAATACAGAGGAGAATCCATTTGTGTTCTGGGCATGTGGGAAAAAAACAACAACTCAGTTTTCTGGGATAGTCAGGTGCATGATGGGAAACCCAACTGTGGCAAGAAGTGTGAATAAGAGACTTGGGGCCAGATCCCGAAAAGCCTCACAATATATGCAGGAAGAATGGTTATGAACATGTGATCCAACAGTATCAGCACCACCTGGGAACTTGTAAGAAATGCAAATTCTTGGCCTCCACCCCAAAGACCTCCCTGATTCAGGGGCTCAGGAGGTGGGGCCCAGAAACCTGTGTTTTTACAAGCCTTCCTGGTGATTCTGGTGTGTGATAGAGTTTGAGAACAACTCTAAGATATTTGGCCTTTTCCTCCGAATGCAAGTCACTGTCGCTGTGTTTGTGTTGACTGTAGCACATCTTCCCCAAACCTCCTGAGGGATGCTGTACTTTGAGGTTAATTCACCCAGATAAATAAAATGTGCTGCATTCTGCTGGTTTCTGGATCACATGTCAGACATCCTCAGCGAAGTCTGACCTCAAACATCAGCCCCAGTCCATAATTTCTGCATTAGCACGTCACTTCCTCTCTCCAGCTCCCAAGTTTATCAATGGGCCACTCTTCCCCTCCTTACAGAGATTGTTTGTGGGATTCCTCTGCCTGGATGTCTCCAAGAGAAGAGATCAGACTTTCAGGAATAGTTTGTATTTGTATGTTTGGGGGTGGAGTCGTGGAATAGTGCTCTTCCTGAATCTGTTCTCTTAGTGTTTGGTAGTTCTGACACTGATGATCACGCTGTCATTTAGAGAAAAAAGGTCATCTGTCCACAGATTGCACACCGAGGTCAATTCTCTCCACACCCATTCCTGTGGAGACCTAATATCTGGGATTAGCAAGAAGAGAGTGTATTAAATCTCTCTCTCTCTCTCTTTCTTTCTTTCTTTCTTTCTTTTTTTTTTTTTTGAGCCATCCACTTTCTTTGAAAATGTTTGATTTGTTTTTGTTGTGGACATTTGGTTTCCTAAATAATCCAAACCCAGTTTCCTCTCCCACACTTTTATCCACTTCCTTCCTCCTTCTTCCATTTCAAAAATCTCTTAACTGCTGAAATCAGGTATGTTCTCCCAGTTACAAGCACTCATGAGCCTGGAAACTTAATTTTTGAAGTGCTCATTATTCTTGTAATTACTCAATATGTTCTTGGATTATGAATTCCATGAGTTCGGGCACCATTTCTGGCTTGTTCTCCACTACATCACCATGTGTTAGAGTAGAGCCTGGACCGTGGTTAAGTGTTCAATAACTATTTTTTAAATTCTATGACAAAAGCAGTGATACAGTTTTATCATGTAGGTCACAACAATTTACCTCTTAGCAACTCCAGGGCCTAGAGTTGTGTCAACAGTAGGCACTAAACAAATGATGGTTGATACTTTTGCACATACTATTTCCCTCTACCTGGACTGCCTTCCTTCTGCTTCTGTACCTACTAGAATCCTGGTCCTTTACGACTCGAGTCCTGGTCTCTCTGTAAGACCCCACGGGGTGTTGCCGCTGACATAGGCTGATATGAATGAGGGCCCCTGGAGGTGTGCAATATGAAGGCCCCTCCCCCCTCAAATGTCTCATCCACTAGGAAGCTTTTCTGGTTATAGGCTGTAATCTTCATGAGGGCAGGGATTTTTGTCTCATCTAGCACCTGGCATACATAGTGCCTAGCTAGCTCATAGCAAGCCTATTTGAGCATATGTGCTCAATCCTTGAATGACCGCCTCAGTCATGAGGCGTTGTTTCTCCTCTATATCTTACCTTGTCCTCACTTCCAGTTTGGCAATGTTGTTTTGTGTGGGATGATGTTCATAAATTCCTCACGGTTATGACCAAGTTCCCAGTGATTCTGAACCTTATTCTTTTTTATATTGAATGTGAGGGTTTCAGAGAGTCTGTAATTATAAGATCGAAGGCCTTATGCCACATCTATACACAGGTGGATCGACTCTCCATAGAAATTTCTGGAAACTGTGCACACCCATGTTTTAATGGGGTCTGGAAGTTTTACCTCAGGGTGTGGTTACATGCACTTTAAGCCACAAACCATGGTTTCTGAGAAGTACTGTTTTGAGAGTGAAGTCTCTGGAAACTTGGATAGGAAGCATGAATAAGCCCTAACGGTAGACAGTTATAGTCGGAGGCTGCCGTCCCAGCCCCAAACATTAGGTACAACCACCAGGCACTGCTGGCTTGAATTTTATGAGAGGGTGGTGTCCCATGTTCTGAAGAGCTCAGGGAAGGGAAGGACTGTCATAAGCTCGGGTGACCAGACCGCAAACGTTTTTTGGCAGAGCTATCTGGGATAGGTTATTTCATATTCTGTGTTTTTCAGGGTCTTAGATCATACAAGATCATTTTTCTCTTACATACACTGCAAAGCCCAAGGATCTATCTGCACTTGACCGGACACACCTCACTCTATGGGACATGTATGCACAGATGTCCTGTGTTGGGCCAAAAAACACGGTCAAGCAATTGTCTAGTGTTGGACTTAGGATTGGCACCAGCAAATGACGGTGCTGTGTCAAATCTGGCCTGCGTCCTGTTTTTATAAATAAAGTTGTATCGGAACACAGCTGGGCTTACTGTTTACATGTTGCCTATGGCTGCTTTCACTCTGCAAGTTGAGTAGTTGAAAGAGAAACACACAAAGCTGAAACAATTTACTCTCTGGCCCTTTATAGCTTGCCCACCTCTGACTTAGGAGATAAAACTTCCCTCTTCCAGTAGGAGACTGTAATTTCCTATTATTTTAACTCTTTGCCTTGATAGATTTATGTTCCATGACAGCAGAGAGGCATCTGTCTCCCTTACTGTTGCATCTCCAGGAACTTACTAAGTGCTTTCTAAATATCAGTCAAGTTAATTAATTAAGGACTAAATAGGTGAATGTAGAACAAAGGAAATTAAACAGACCCTTGGGGGGAACAGACATTTTTAGTCCTTTGATATTCCCATTGACTTCTTCGAGATCTGTACATTAATTTTTGTTAATTTTTTAAGTTGAAGCACTCAAGAAAAATTTGCACGTAAAGTAAATGTTTGACTCTTGGTTAATATGTGTCTAATGACTTCTGTGGTAATTTCAGAAGTGTTTGCACAGAAAATTTTGACCTTTGATATACAATAAAAAGTATACTTAGGAAGCCCCAAGTATCTTTTCAGGGACATTTTAACATCGCTGCCTTTGTCTAGTATATTAATTTTCTAGGGCTGCCAGAGCAAAATGCCACAGCTGGGTGGCTTAAACAAAGGAAATTTATTTTCTCACAGTTCTAGAGGCTGGAAGTCCAAGACTAAAGCATCAACAGGTTTGGCTCCTTTTGAGGGTTCTCTCCTTGGTTTGCAGAAGGCCGCCTTCTCCCAGAGTCCTCAAATGGTCTTCTTTTTGTGCGTCTCTTTTTGTGTGCAAATTTCCTCTTGTAAGGACACCAGTCAGATTGGATTCGAGCCCATCCTAATGACCTCATTTTACCTTAATTGCTTCTCTAAAGGCCCTGTCTCCAAACACAGTCACATTCTGAAGTACTTCGGGTTAGGGCTTCACCAGGTGAGTTTTAAAGGGACACAATTCAGCCCATCACACTCATGTATCTCTATGTACTTTCTTCTTTTCTACAAACTGTAAATACCTATGTAAAACCACATGTGAGGTGACTGTCACATCACAGAGCACCAAGGCCGATGTGACCCATCCTACTGATTAGGCATGTGTCCTCCTCTTCCATCAGAGAAATTTAAGCTTCTTCTTTGGCCAAAGGCTTACTGATGATCACTTTCCCCAGTTCAAACCTCCAGCTAAATTTTAAGGGCAAGTTTTTCCCAGCATAGAGAAATCATTTAAATGCTTTCAATGCTCTACACATACTTAAACATGGGAGGAAGAAATGGGGGGTGGGGCACTTTACCTAAATGTTCACCTACAGGGGACTGATTAAGTATGTTACAATGGAGCCATAATGTAATCTGATGTAGTCTTAAAAGATGGGTTGCTGAGCAATACTTAGGGACCTGACAGTTCTGTACCATATTGTTATAGAAAAAGAAAGCAAGTTATAAAACAAAATTTATTCACCCCATTTAATGCTATTTACTGAGCACCTACTATGGACCAGTCACTGCTTTAGATTGTGGACATCCAGGGATGAAACTAAACAAAACATCTGCCTTCTTGGTGCTTAAATTACAGTGGAGGACGCCCGCAGGAAACAGACAACTCTGTGATACATCAGGCGGTGTCATGCACTGAAAGAAAATAAAGCAGAGCAAGGGATTAGAAGAATGAAAAAGGAAGCAATTATTTCAGCTTGTTGGGTCACGAAGTGTTCTTGGAGGAGGTGACATCTGAGCTGTGAGTTAGAGAAGATGAGGGAGCTAGTCACTGGTATATCTAGGAGAAGAACATTCCACAAAGAGGAGACAGCAAAGGGCCAGGAGATGCAAACATGCCTGGGGTGCTTGGAGAATCTCCAGGGAGCCGGTGGGGCCGGGGTGGAATGAAATAAAGGCTCTTCCACCAGGAGTGGCATAATGTCAACTCTGTGGAAATAAAAAGCAAATGCCAAGAAAAAAGCTTGGAAATACACGTATTAAGATTGTGACATTCTGGGTAACATTTATTCCCTTCCCTTTGATTAGTATGGTATTTCAGATCTTCTACTACACGTGTGTGTTGCTTTAGAAAGAAAAACATAAACGTTTCGGTATGAAATTTGCCATGGGGGTCATTACCTTTTCCTGGAAGCTCTCACTGAGATCTCAGGGCCTGGATCTCCAGCCAACCGCTCACGCTGTGCATTATTCTAGGAACAGAGGAGAACCCCTAGCTGGAAAAGTCAGAGGGAGGTGTTTTGCAGATACTTGCAGACAACCAGAGCGGCCCTGATTTACAGTTAGTGGTAAAGGCGTTAATGTCTCCTCTCAATGGCATCTCTGTTATCGATAAGTGTTGGTTGAGTCTAATGACAACCTAATTGGCAACAGAGATCGGAACAGATGTCTCACCTAATAAAAAGCTTTTGTGTCCACAGGCTGACCCCTTTTGGTCTTAGCTGAGCTTTGGTTCTGTGCGTGATCCTTTCTGGCAATTGTCATTAATCACACATACTCACTGATTGTGGCTTGCTGTGTCCCAAGTGTACTGGATAGACCTGGGCCAGCTGAGCATGTGCCCATTGGCTTTCCCTGAACTCTGACCTAGGCCATGTCTTCTGTCACCTCATTTAATACACACACAGGTTAGACTCTTCGCCCATCCATTTGCCCTGTGAGTCCTTGGTGGTTTCTCGAAGGATCCTCCATCCTCCAGATGTAGGTAAGAGAAGAGATTGTTACTGGTTCTTAGGACAAACAAGGAGGGGCTGTGTGTGGTGTGAAGTGAATTGGCCTGAAGTCCCATCCTGTGGCATAAATGGGACCAAGGGCTTCCTGTGTAGGGAGGGAAGAAAAGAAAGTACTTTGGTACACAGATATCCCCTTTCCCTCTTTCTGAATGTATACCAGACTGGGCAAGGTCAGGACAATGGTTATCAGCTTGCAAAGGCAAAGGTATTTTACCTTCCAAATTTCTGGTTGAATTAAGTATATTTATGAACAAAGTATACTGTTGGTAGGAGAATAACCTCTTTGTTTATGGAGGCCTAAACAACCAGCTAGCACAATTAAGGAACATTACATGAAGACCAAATGCCCAGGAAGCAGCATTCAGAACATAAGTAGAACATTCCCTTTAGAACTAAAACCTTGAAAGGTGTATATCCTGTAATCCTAATTCCAAAATTCGTAAGTAGTCAATGAAAAAGGAAAAAAGTTCCATGGTCAAATAAATCTGGGCCTTGTTAAGTTAGACAAATTTAGCCAGGTTGCTTTTCTACAGGATTTATCAGAGCTTTCAGTGTAGAACATAATTAATGGAAGTGTATTACTTTGACTCAACCTTTTTTTTTTTTAATTGAGAGAGTGAGAGAGAGTGAGCAGGGGGAGGGGCAGAGGCAGAGGGAGAGAGAGAATCTCAAGCAGACTCCATGCCAAGCACAGAACTTGACCTCATGACCCTGAGATTGACCTGGGCCAAAATAAAGATTTGGACACTTAACTGACTGAGCTACCCACGTGCCCCTTGACTCAATTTTTTTTTAGTAAAAGAGTTGTATTGGGCACAATACAGTTCAATCTTATTTTTTTTTTAAGATTTTATTTATTTATTTGAGAGAGAGAGTTGCAGAGAGAGAGCATGCAAGCAGGGGCAGAGGTAGAGGGAGAGGGAGAAGCAGACTCCCTTCTGAGCAAGGAGCCTGATGTGGGATTCCATTCCAGGCCCCTGGGATCAGGACCTGAGCCCAAGCCAGGTGCTTAACTGACTGAGCCACCCAGGTGCCCCAGGTCAATCTTATTACAGAAACTGACAGCATATCTTTTTTCTAATTTTTGGATTTGATGTTTCATGAATTTCTGCTCTAAGAAGAAAGGTTGGCTTGTTCGGCCTCCTTGTTAGGTTCACCAGGTATAAACATACTTTTCTGAATCAATTCACAGTTTTCTGAGTCAATGAATGGACAGAGAGTTGGATGAAATCGGGTAGGATGGGATGGATCAGGATGGAAAAGTATGGCAGCAAAATGTTCTCAAGAGTCTTGTTGCTTCCCCTCCAGCTCTATTCTTATTGTTGTGTGATTCTGGGCCATTTCCTGTTATTATTACACTTATTGTTGTCAGAGGAAGCCAATTCATTTTAATATTAGCCTGAGCAAAACATAATGAGGAAGAGAATCTGCTACCAAAAAGGAAACATGTATGTGCTGCTTTGCATTCCAAAGCTTAGTACTCAGATAAAGAAAACATCCAGCGTGCTCTCCACACAGTCTGAAAACATCCTGCCAGGCCAATGAGAAATTCAGTCACATCAAGGAAAAACTGCTTGAGAACCAGATGATTTACCAAGCTCTTCACTACCCCTATTTTTATTTTGGAAGGGGAAAGAGGTGACGATGGAGAAGGGGAGAATTAAGAAGGGGGCCAGAGCAGGAACACCTTGGAGCACTGACGTTGCCAGACCCCAGGGTGAAGGGTGAACTGCTGGCCTTCTTCCCTTAGATCTGCCAGCCAGCGCTACTACTGACATTTTCCTCCTGTGAATGGAGACCCTCTGAGAACTTGAAAGTCCATCCTGTCCACCGGCCAGTGCTTCTTTTTCTCTTCTCTCTTTCTTCGTCCCTTCCCAAGTATGTCCTCTGAATTGTGTGCAATGTCCACTCATCTTGGAAGGATTGCTGTTTTCAGGGCATGCGCGGGGAGATGTGAAAGGTAGAGAGAAGAGGAAGGATAGGGAACCAACAGGTAAGGGACCCAACTCTGGGCCAGGCTGGGTTAAATCTTTTCACATAATGTGTTTGGTGCTCACAGTAATAGTCTGGTAGGTATTGTTATTACCGCTGTGTTACAGTTGAGGAAACGAAGGCTTAGTGACGCTACGGAGCTTGCCTGCCCAATCTTATGAGGCTACAAAGTGTTGGAAGCCGGGTTTAAATAGAGGCAAGTTTGTTGACTTTCCAAACCAATGCTTATAACCACAATCTCACTTAACTTTGTCAAGCCTCAATGTTCTCATTCATGAAATAGACATTATCCTTGTTTTGGCCCTTGCCCTCCTTATTGTTTATTCTCTACACAGTGGCCAGAAAGATTGTACCAGGTAGGACTAGGCTCGGCTGCCAGAAACAGAGATACAAAATAAATGTCTGGAGGCAACTTGGTTGGGCAGGCATGGATCTGCTCCATAAAGTCCTTGGGGGCTTCAGATTCTTCCAACTCACCATTATCCCATCCAGCAGGGTGGCCCTTTTCCTCATGGTCCAAGGTAGCATATAGCTCCAGCCATCACATCTGCATTCCAGGCAAAGAATATGGGACAGAGTGAAGAAGAAAAGGGTTAAAAACATACAAACTGCCTATTTTTTAGGCATGATTTTCTGAAGCACCACACCATACTTACCGCCCCTCTGCCAGACTTGAGTCCTCTGGCTACAACTACCTGCAAGAGATGCTGGAAAATACGGTCTTTTTTAAAAAATTCTGGGATGCCATGTGTCCAGCTAAAAACTTGGGTTTTCCATTATTATGCAAGAAAGAGGAAATGGGTACCGGGGACAGTGTAGTCTCTGCCAGAGTAATCCTTCCGAAATGTCAGTTGGATCACGTTGCTCACTCTGCTTAACACGTTGTGGAAAGCCTGCCCACTCACTGGGGCTAGAAGTGCAAGCCTTTGCAGCCTGCGACAGGGCCTTACACGTCTTGTCTCCCTTATCTCTCTGACCTCATTTCCTACTGCTCTTTGCCTTGCTTACTCTGCTTCAGCCTCACTGGCCTCCTCGCTGGTTTTCTAATGAGCCAAACACATTCCTGCCTAAATGTTCCCTCTGAGCCTCTGGAAGCCTCTTCCCCGGGGGAATCTGCTCATCTCAGTCCCTCAGGGCTCAGCTCAAATATCACTTCATGAGAGACCACCCCACAGAAAAGCACACCACCCATGAATCTCTATCCCCCTTATCTTGCTTTATTTTTGTTTTCTGCTTTTATCCCCATCTTACCCCATCTGACATACTCTATATCTGTTTGCATTTGCTCATCGTCTTTTTCTCCTATTACAACAGAAGTGCAAGGATTTCGGGGGCTTCATCTGTTGTATTCAACGTCTTATATCTCCAGCATCTAGAATAGCACCTGGCATCTGCTGTAGGCACCCAATAAACATAAGTAGAATAGACGAATGATTGATTGAATAAATCCCATTTTATCTATCTTCCAAAATGTAGGAGAGGATGATTTGTGATAGCCAATCTGAAGGGCTGTGAAAAATAGAAAGAGTCAAATATAAACTAGTACTTTGCTCTTCTTTGATGTCCTCCCATTTGAAAAAGCCCTCCGTTGCCTGTGAAGAATAATGCAGATGTTGTTGGCCTTTGTTATTTTGAAGTCAGGCAGAGTGGGATAGAATTTCCAGTCTTTTCTTCCCAAAGCACCAGGACTATTTATTCTAAATCCGTTTCTTCCCTGCCTTTAGTTTTGAATGAACGTGGCTTTGCCGCACATAGTTCCCTAATATATCACTTTGATGGCTTATTTCACCCTAAGTAGCATGGAATTGAAGTCTGAGACTGTATCAGGCGAATTTCAGAGCTCCTTGTCTTCCCTTTGTGCCATCGCAGTGGGGGAGAGTTGTCAAGCTGCGCTTGGCTAAGTTAAATGGGGAGACCAGATGGCCAGAAAGAAAGGAATTTTGGTTCAGGTTTAGGAGGAAGGTGGGAGCCAAAAACTCCTGCATAGTTTTTGACCAAGAGATCAGAGTACTCAGCACTAGGGGTGCATTACTGAATGGTGGAGTCCACCAGCAAATGTTTGCAAGATTGGAGCTCCTTTAAATGTTCATCTCTCCTGACTATCTGCCAAAACTTCAAAAATCATCTCCCAGGCCTGGGGTTTGGGTTATATGTTGCTTTTCGTTTCTAGAGACAGAGAAATGGATTTATGTTAAACACAACAAAAAGGAAAAAAAAAAAAGCAAAACAGGCGGTCATGAAGTCACTTTGAGCTTTTGCTTGTAGGGGGAAATTTTAGAAAGTAAAGCCAACCAAAAGTCCAAAATTGGGGAAGAAAGTTTTGATGGGAAACAATGGAGAAATGGGAAAGGCCATTTTTAGGAGGATCTCTATTGCTCTAAACCGAAAAAGGCAGGTGGCACAGAAAGCCAGAGGCCACTCCAAGTTGAACTGAGAAGTGGCAATCTGAGCCGTCTGGCACTGAAGTGGGGTCAGGAGGCAAGAGATAGAAAGTCAGGCAGTAGAAGGTGGCAGGGATCCAGGCAGGAAACAGGCCGAGTGTGAACAAGTGTCTTCGTGGTAGGGACAGATGGAACAAGAGATGTTAGGGACATACTGCTGACAAAGCCTGACTCCTTCATGTTCTCTGATAAAGTATTTCATTGCCGCTGGCGTTCAGCAGGCCTTGTTTTTATTGTGCTTATTGCCATGCTGGAAATAGAAGGGCCGGGCCTCTGCTCCGTGGTCTCAGAGCTTAAATGTGAAAGGCAGAAGCACGAGACGCTGACTTGAGAGAACTGGGCTGGCTGAATGTCTCTGGTTTTCACTGGATTGTCTCTGGTGGCTAGGGTGACCTCATAACCACATGTCATGTCTCTAGCTG
Source organism: Eumetopias jubatus (assembly GCF_037043125.1). Lineage (NCBI taxonomy): Eukaryota > Metazoa > Chordata > Mammalia > Carnivora > Otariidae > Eumetopias > Eumetopias jubatus. Next base: position 125,920,983 of record NW_028274814.1, read on the forward strand.
CAGTGTAAGCCACGTGCCCATCAGCACTCTGATTTGAGCGCAACAACCATACGGTATAAGCAGGGGATGAATCACAGCCACCTCTGTGGGCAAGAGGGGACCGAGGCTCGGCATGGTGGAATGGCTTGCTCATGGTCTCTCAGCTAGAGGGTTGTTAACACTCAGACTAGAACGTGGTGCTCCATCTCCTACCATGCTGTCTCTCCACCACCTTATTTATGTGAGTCGGTTAGCAGTGCTGATTGCATGTGTGCTTTGCTAGATGCTTCGGGGAAAGGCAGGAGAGCAACCCAGAGGCGACCCTTCTCCTCAGGAGGCTTCTGCTCTAAAACGGGAGCCAGGACAAAGGCAGATCAATGAATCCATGTACAGATGTTCCCACAAGTGTACACTTAACAAGATGTTTGGATATATTCATACCTCCCAAGGGTGTTGTTGGAAGCTCTGGAAGTAAATCTCTGGGGGTCTGAAGAGATTCAGAAAACCGACCTATTGGCTTGACTGTGAGGCTATTCCAGATATTGGGGAGCTATGTAAGTGGGGGCCCAGATGGGGGCAAAAGGTGCATTTGACTGGAGGGAAGGGATTTGGGGGATTGAGAGTTGAGCAGTTGTTGGGCAGAAAAGAAATTAAACAGTCTAACTTCTCTGGGCGTGATTTCTCGGCTGAGATAATGGGATGTTTCAGACTCCTTGTAACCGGGATCTAGATGCAGACAGATGTCTGGGAAAAATCGGTCCCAATTTGTCATCTGGCTTCCCTTTCATGACTTTCTAGTGTGGCGTATGTCAGACTTCGAATGGCCAGGGCTCTTAGAAATACAAATACCATCTGGGTCTGGATAATCTCCAAACCCAGGGATGCCGCATGGGGAGAGACGAGAGGAAAACCTAACACTGAGTTGAGGGTTTGTCCTTGGGCCACACTAAACTTTTGCTGGACATGCTCAGATTACCTGTACAGAAAGTGTCCCTGGGCAAACACCACAAGACCCATCTTTTCAGGACATGGTGACCTCATTATCTGGTAAATACCTCCTGATTTCTCCTTGGGAAAGTTTCAAGGGTCAAGATCCCCACTTGCTTCTGGCCCAAGGAGCCTGAAACTGAAGCAGGGCCAATCCCTTCTCCTTGGATCTGAGTCTTGGGCAGAGTGACAACCAGATTGGAGCTCAACTGAGTAGAAGGTGGTTTTCTGAAAAGACGGCCCACCCATGCTATTCCCGAAACCTCTGAAGTCCTACAACTCCAGCTTTACCTTCTGTTCTCTGATCTGTTTCCTATTCTTCCTCCAATTACATTTTGCTTTGGACAAAATCTGTTTCTGTTGCCTGCAATCAAAGAACTTTAAAGGATAAACAAGTAAAATCATAAACTTATTTTCGGATGCTCAAGATACATCTCCCTTTGCCCATCCTTTTGCCCACCTGCCTCAGAAGCCCCTCAGGGGGTGAGAGCCCTTCCCATGAGCCAAGGGTGCCAAAAATGGAATGTGTAACACCAAAGTGTTGAGGCAATCTGTGAGATACTGTATGATGCAGGCTTCTATTTCAGAATAACTACCAATTAATAACTGCTCCTTGACCTCCGTGTCTACCTACAAGTACAACACTATTCACAGGGCTGGTTTAAGTCTCAGCAGTAAATTTATAGGCCACGTGCTCAAAACTATTTCCAGTTATCCATAGAATTTCTATTTCTATTTCCCTATGTTAAAAGCCAGAGCAGGAAAAGGTATTCTGCATGTCACCATTATAACATTTACATCCTGAAAACTTAAATGATCAATACGGTGATGGAATGCCTGGAAACCTCTAAAGTCCTTTGTTAAGAGAGCTGGCTTTTTATTTCTATCATGTGGAACCCAAATTCTTTGGCAACAATTAACAGAGCACAAAAAGTTGATAACTATTTACTACAGAATTAAAAGGTAGCCAGAAAGGAAGGAGAGTTTCACAGCTCTGGAATTACACGGAAATCTACTGCAAACAAGACAAGGTGGAATCTGAGTGGCATCTTCAAGGGCTGGAAGGGCTGCAATGGAAGTGGACACAGAAAGGCTTCAGTTCAGGTGGCCCTGAGTTCACCTTCCATTTATGTTTTTCCTTTGGGTCCAATTCCAGGAGGTCTGGCTTTGAGGAGGTCACAGCTTAACCCACCAAGTCATGTCTCTGTCTGGCATCGGCTGGGCATGATTGGCATGTCTTAATATACCACATTATGCCAGTGGAAAGGTGAGAAATAAACAGTAATGGGAAACTTTAGTGAAAATAACAATTCAGTCTATTTCTAGTTACCTCTATCCGCCCCATTGGAATGCCGCTTTTTCTTGTACTTCCATAGCTGACTCCTAGCATCCTGTACTGCTAACCTGGAAATCTCACTATTCTCCTGTAGTGAGAGACAACTGTTTGCATGGAGATAACTTTTGTCATTCCATCTAGACGGCAGGTTTTATCAGTCAGGGTTCAATCAGGGATCCACAGTAACAATGAATACGAGGAGAAGAAGGGGGTTGTTATGGGACTTAGACCCTCACAAGTGTGAGAAAAGCTGGAAGACTAAAGGTAAAAGAGAATAGAAACATCAGAGAAAGAGCCACTGACCAGCCCTCCGGAAGCACAGGTGCATGTGGACAAGTGGCATTTGCAGAGAGTTATGAGAAGCCAAGTCCATCCAGCTCTTGTGGAGGACAGCAAAGGGAGAGCTCTCTAGGAGGGGAAGTTGATGCCTGTGTGCTGCTGAATCTCTGAGTCCATAGCTGAGAACTGGTCAGCAAGTCAGCAATCAAGAATATGAGCTAGAGGCCGGGTCGGGTGTGCGCGCAGGCTTGGGGCGCTGCGACTCATGGGGGAGGGGCCTGCCTCAGCGTAAGCGCTTTCAGTGCGGTCTTTCCTGTTCTCTCCCCTGTGTGTCTGCAGCTCGGGCCTTGCCTAATCAGCCTGACCATGGCTTCAGCTTTGGAAGAGCTACAGAAAGATTTAGAAGAGGTGAAGGTGCTGCTGGAAAAAGCCACTAGAAAAAGAGTACGTGATGCCCTTGCAGCTGAAAAATCCAAGATTGAGACAGAAATCAAGAACAAGGTGCACCAGAAATCACAGAGAAAAGTAGAACTTCTTAACAGTGAAAAGCCAGCCGCTGTGGTTGCTCCCATTACAACAGGATATACAGTGAAAATCAGTAATTACGGATGGGATCAGTCAGATAAGTTTGTGAAAATCTACATTACCTTAACTGGAGTTCATTAGGTCCCCACCAAGAATGTGCAGGTGCATTTCACAGAGAGGTCATTTGATCTTTTGGTAAAGAATCTAAATGGGAAGAGTTACTCCATGATTGTGAACAATCTCTTAAAACCCATCTCTGTGGAAGGCAGTTCAAAAAAAGTCAAGACAGATACAGTTCTTATCTTATGTAGAAAGAAAACAGAAAACACACGGTGGGACTACCTGACTCAGGTTTAAAAAGAATGTAAAGGGAAAGAAAAGCCCTCCTGTGACACTGAAACAGATCCTAGTGAGGGATTGATGAATGTTCTAAAGAAAATTTATGAAGATGGAGGTGATGACATGAAGCGAACCATTAATAAAACCTGGGTGGAATCAAGAAAGAAGCAAGCCAAAGGAGACACAGAATTTTAAGACTTTAAAGTCATTTTGGGAACTGCGATGTGGAAATATTGATGTTTCCAACAAGGAAATGTTGGTGAGCTGCACAGATAAATTTGACAGAAAATTGCTTACATAGCCTTCTTCTAAGTAAAGGCAATGAATGCTCCCATTTCCTCCTAGAGGATTTATTTGAATAAAATATGCTTATTAAACACTTCCTCCAAAGATGGTTTCCTTAGTAATCTGCGCATTTCGTTCAAAAAAAGGATAATATTGTATTCTTTTGTGAAATGTAAAAAAGCAAGTCTTGCCTAATGATAATGCCACATTGTGTGTATTTTTGTTCAGCTAAGATGTAGAAAACAAAAGTTGTTTGCCTATAAGTTCCTGATATTTGCCTATAAGTTCCTGATACCAGCTCCCACCATTGTAAGAATAAGTAAAAATAAAACCTGAATTTTTGCATTAAAAAAAAAAGAATATGAGCTAGATGTGAAGCAAGGAAGAACAAGAGGAAGGCAGGACTCACCAAAGATCTCTGCATCTTTCCAGCACCATATCTGAATGCATATTGTATGTCTGCTGAGAGTAATGGCCAATGAGTTACTTCTACCTTCAAAATATTGAACAAATTCCTCTTTTGGTCAACTTTAACCTGGAACCCTGCAGATGAGGGAGAAGCATAAAATGGAATTTTGAGAAAGTTTATAGCTTAACCAAGTTGACAATGTAACACTTCAGAACAGTGCCACTCTTATCAACTTAGTATATTTCTTTTTTTCTGTATTTAACTTCCAGATAAAGACAATGTGAAATCATGTTTTCTCTTAACATGATGCAACTATTCTTTGTACAAATGAAAACAAGCTGTCTCCAAGATAGTATAGCTGGATGCATCTTTGGATTACATTCACTTTCATCACTAGCTGAATCAGACTCCTCTCTTAATATCTTGTACTTTAAATATCAAGATATAAGGCTTACTACTTTTATAACATCTTTTGTTGCATAGTAAATGAATAGGATTAAGAGGGAAAAGAAATAAAAAATATGTAAAAGTATACACACACATACCTATCCACATAGATACACACAAATATATCAAAGAAAAGAAGAAATTCTGATAACTATTACAGTCACTGTTTCTGCAACTGGTCATATTATCATAGCTGGTATTTATAATTTCTTCCTTCTATGATTGTTTTTGCATTTGCTTTGCCCGCGGGAAGCGCCACAGCTTGTCCTAGATCCTAGTCTAATGGAATGGTCCAAGCTCTGATTCTACTAGAGGTTTTATCTTTATTGGGTTGTAGGGTCCCATTAATTTTTATCACAGGGCACGGTATTACTAAGAGGGGTCCCAAAGATTGCCTGCATTCCAGACATACTCTTTCCTGTCCTCAATGTGTAGTAGTGACTCAATTTTCCCTTGATAGGGTCAATCACCTTGACCAGTACAGTAACCCTCTTCATTGCTTGTTGTTTTCCTAGCATGAGGACCTTAGAATGGCCAGATAACGGGCTCAGTTTATAGTTAATAGAACTATTCTGAGTGCTTGGTGGACACTCCCCTGTCAGAAGCACCCAAACCCGCTCATGTTTTAGCAAAGCTACAGGTATTTTCTTGGATTCTCCTTTGGAGCAACTTCTAAATTCTCTCTGAGATGTGAACTTGGAATTCAAGGCATCTTAGGTCTTTCACAAGTAAAGCTCCACTTAGAAACTAAAGAAATAAAAAGAAAAAGAGAGAAGAGGGGAGAAAGAGGAGGGAAAGAAGATATTGTCTCTCCCAGGGAAGGTAGGCTTTTCCAGATAGGATTATTCACCGTTGTTTCACGTCATTGACCCTAGAACCACCACCATATGTGTTGCTTATGGATTTGGACCTCTATTTTCTGGTTTGCTATACCATGAAATACATGAATATGAGAAATCTATGCTTGAGAGCAGTGAGATCATGTGATTCTTGGGATCTAGAGCTGTGTAAATTCAAAAATGTGAAATAATTCTGGAAACAAAAACAGAAAAACTACTTTCCAATCTTGGGCAGGGATTTTAAAATTTTAATTATTTTTATGAGGCTAAAAATAACAAAAATTGTAGTTTGACAAAATATTTAACACTTAGTTCAAGACAGAAATTGGTAGGGTAGGGAAAAGACTTGCATTGGCTGAGTTTTAACCTATAAATCAAGAGAAATCAACAGAGAATTTAATCCAAACATGTGCTGCACATAGTTTCCACTGGCCTTGTGTTACCAAGGTTAGAATTATAGTTGGGTTCACTAGTGAGAAAGTGAAAAATTGATGACATCTGCCCTCTGAGGTCTTTTTGCTTTCCTGATAGCTACTGCAGGAGCCTTGGCATTCTGTGATGTAGACTCCAGATGTATGATGGAAACTGTCACGTGGGGGTTGAACAATGTGAAACCAGAACTCTGTCCATGTTCCTAGGACTCTTGTAAAACCTTCCTCTTGCTACTGACAAGATCAGACACCCTGGATATCCCGTGGGAGAGTGTCCTGAATGATGGAAAATCACTAAGATGGCAGGAAGTCTCAAGAGTCATAATGAAGCAAGGAAAGTTAGGGCATCTTTGCCTCCCATCACCACCATCATCTTCTTCATGCCCTCATTCATTTACTTAACAAGTATTTATTAAACACTGTAGCAGACGCTGGTGGTGGCTGCCCACATCCTTTGGACCTTATCACTTCGGTACATTGCAGGCAACTTCCTCTGCCAGTACTGTGTCTCAGTAGCTGAGGAATTTCTCCAAAGCCACTGTGCGCACTCACTGACAGATGAAGTGATAAAGAGTTGATGTCCCCTGGGAGGATACCTTCACAAATGACTGATGGGAGTTTACTTATAAATACCCCAGCATCCTCACTCTTGAGGTGGGATAACACTAAAGCACATTTTCTTCACCATTCCACAGTGTTCCCCCAAGGCAATGGGCTCCTGGGGCCCACAATTTTAGCTAGTTTGAAAAGATACCCTTTTATAAGCTGCCTTCCCTTCCCTTCCCTGTACACCTCCCGAACCACTTCCACTCAAATCCTTGTTTGGAGTCTGCTTCTGGGGAACCCACACACCTACTATGTACCAGCCATGGTGCCAGGAGTTATTGATCGAAGAACCACCAGATTATAAGATTTCAGACACCAGGGACAGGTTGGTAGGAAGACATTTGATAGAAGTTTGAGAGCATATCCTAAAAACTAATGCTAGTTTGTTTGTGTGAGGTTTAGTCTCTCAAAGCCCTCAAAATACAGCCTGGCATATAGTAGAAATGAAGTAATTTTTAGTTGTTATATTTATCATTCTGCTGACCTAAGACGTTAGGTGTTAAAGAGTTAAAATATAGAGTTAAATACAGATTTAACTTATAGATATAGATTTAATTTACAGATATAAATATAGATTAAATAATAGAGTTAAAATATAAATTCCCACTGGGGACTCAGAAGTACACCTGTCATGATGAGTACAGGGCGACACATGCAACTGTTGAATTACTATATTGTACTCCTGAGACTAATATAGCACTATATGTTAACCAACTGGAATTAAAATAAAAACTTAAATAAAAAAATAAGTGAGGAGTAAAAAAAAAAAATAAAGTTCCATTCAAATGTGGCGCATTGGTTCTTGGCTGCCATCAACACCTTAGAAAGAATAGAGCTTTCAGAGAAGCTTCAGTCACTTTTCTACACAAAAAGTCATGGAAACTTGAAAGGTGGCAGTGGGAGAAGGGTGAGCTGATGACAGGGCAGTGGTATGGGGAAGGCATGGGACAGTCCAGTGGGGCCTACTGCCTGACAAGCACCAGCCTGGGGCTCTCTCTGGACGGCCTGGGTGGTGAGGCACATTCCAGGGCAGGTGAATCCCGGCTTCTCTGAGTCCAAAGCCCTCAACAGAAAAAAATGCAAGATTTGAACCCAGGTCACGCATTTTTTCATTTATTATTTTGATACATTTGTTCAACACATGATTATTTAAATCAACAATTCAGAGACTATCAGAGGACTCCTAGTGGGAGGACATGTATCTGTGGACCAATGGTATGTGAATAAAATATCTTAAGTGCTTTGATAGGATGTGTGTATGGATCAGAAGTGAGGGAATGGCGCTCATTAGAGAAGGCCTAACTTGGTTGTGACAGGCAGTTGACCCTGTAGGTCACATTACCCCCACCTGACTCCTTTGCCTCTTAGGTGCTGGGGTGTGGACAAGTCACTTCATTTCTCTGCAATTCACTTGGGTTCTTCAGATGTACATGGGGAGGATCCTGATCCCAAGCTCACAGGGCCACTCTGAGCATTGCAAAATTGTTGGTACGGGGAGCAGCTCAGCAGCAGATCCATAGATGCCAATTTCCTTCCATCCCTCCTCCAGCCTGAAAAGCACAAGATGTAAATAGGCAAACCACCCAGCAACATAAAGACCATACAGACAGACAGTTCTGAGAGTAGAACAAGCTGCTCTGGGCCTGAGGGAGCCCTGACACAGCTGTATGGGGGCATCAGCAGGAGAGCACTGAGAATGAGGGGTGAGCTCTTGAGACACACAGCCTGGGTCCAAATCTTAGCCTCATTTCATATTGAGTATGTGATCTTGGGCATGTCCCTGAACTCTAGGAGCTTAGCTTTGGTTACTTATTCTATGCAACACGAGTGATAGTATTAATAGTTCTCACCTCCAAGTGTTGTTATAAAAATTAAATGAGAAGATTAAATGCCTAGCATGTTGTAAGCACTCAAGAGATGTAGTTATAATTTAGAAGGGATTCCCAGCAGAGGAGAAATCATCTTCCAAGGTTCGAATTTCTGTATCTCTAGGGCCATGACTGAGCAATCTCTAGGAGGAATGGGATAGAGTCTGACTGGTCAATGCTTTTGTTTTAGGGAGCATTTGTGTTTTGACTCGCTGGCTGCAGACATTGGCAATGCCCTGCCCACATGCCCTAGACATTGTCCACACTCTTGACGGCTATTTACCGACCACACTTGCAATTCTCAGCCCAAGAGGAGGGAGCTTGTTCTGCATTCCCGGCAGACTGAATGTGCCCTCAGCCCATGACAAAGGAGAGCTGATGATGGATAAACACACCAGCTTCCTTGCCCTCTTATTAGGGGGTGACCCTGGGACATTTCCACAATGAATTCAGTGGTCACCCGGAAGGGTTGAGTTCCACTTGCCCACAGTGGTAACTAACTGAACAACACACCCCTTTATTAGCTTCTTTCCCTCCTTCTCACTCCTTTAATTCCCTACCAACATACTCGAGGATCACTTCCTCAGGAAATTCATTGCATTAAAAGCCTTCATTCTGAATCTGTTTTGGGGGGAACCTAAACTGAACCACCCATTGATAGGCACCTTTAAACAAGTTCAGCACAGCCAAATGAAGTGCAAGGTCATACCTGTGTGCAGTCATGACTGTCTAGACAGCCAGCTCAGGTCCAAGCAAATTTTTGCTTGCCTGAATTATTTGGGTTGGCTCGCCCAGGCAGCCCTGGACTCCCTCCAAAATTCTTCCAGCCCCCGCTTCCCTTTCGTTTTAGAGACTTAACCTCTGAAGCTGGCAGGCCTCAGATGGGAACTGCATACAATTCTGTGAAGGGCAAATGTGGGCTGCTCCTCTGAACAAGCACAGGATAGAAACACAGCTTTTCTCTTGTACTTCAGCTGGAACACCAAGGCCCTCCCATCTCTTCTGAGCCCAGAGATGAGACCCAAACCATTATTTCTCTGCAGTCAATGCTATTATCAAAGGTGAGATGATAACAAAGCATGGGAACTATGCTTGGAAATGGGAGCAAGTTGTCACCATTTGGAAGCACTCACAGCAGGCCCACCCTAGATCTGTAACTCATGTCTGGGTTCCTAAGTTACACTTATAGCTCTGTTCAGCACAGCTGATGTGATTCATGCATTTATAAGGGTGCTGAGGTTCTCATGAGAAAGCTTCCAGCTAAGCAGATGGGAAACACTAAATCAATCTCAAGTTCAGAGGTGGAGAACCAATCCTGAGTTCGATACCAGGAGCTCTTTCTCTCCCTGTAAACTCCTTGAGGAAGAGGGGAGCAGAGAGGAGCTGAGAACTCACCATTGCAGATCTGGAAGTGAGGGGGCAGAGATTTCAAAAGGGGATGGAGGCCAATGAGACAGTAAATAAAGGTGAGCATTTTTTGAGGACTTCACATGGGCCAAACAATTGAGTTAAGTAAGCACATTATACACATAATTGTATTTAGTCTCTGTCTCTTTGTCTCTGTCTCTCTGTCTGTGTCTCTGTCTCTCTCCTTTTATTATCCCTTCTTTAGTGATGTAGAAGATGAAGTTTGGAGAGAATAACTTTCTGCCCAAGATCACCTGTCTACTAAGTGAGGAAGATGAGACTTGACCTAGGTTTATCTGACCCCAAATTTGTGTTCTCGCCCCCTATATTCAGAGAGTTTGACTCAGAACAACCATGGATTGTGATTTTTTCTAGTCTTCTTCGTTACTGTGACTGGTGATAAATATTTGCTGTGTATTCACTATGTGCTAAGTATGGTTACGGAAGATTCAAAGATAAATAAAACATGGGCTCACCCTCCTTGAAATAACTTCCAATTTTTCCTTTTGACCCTTTAAACACCACATTCAATTATTCAACAAGCTTCTTTCACAAAGTATTCCAGACTTTGCCCTTCCCCTTGACTTCTCCAGTCGTTGGGAGACAGGTCCTCATCACTTCCCTCCTGGTAATACCACAGCCTCAGCCTCTTGGCTGGCCTCTCTTTGCTTTCAGTTTTTTGGGGGTAACCTTTTTTTATTAACATATAATGTATTATTTGTTTCAGGGGTACAGGTCTGTGATTCATCAGTCTTACACAATTCACAGCACTCACCATAGTATATACCCTCCCCGTTGTCCATCACCCAGTCACCCCATCCCTCCCACCCGCTTCCACTCCAGCATCCCTCAGTTTGTTTCCTATGATTAAGAGTCTCTTATGGTTTGTCTCCCTCTCTGGTTTCATCTTGTTTTATTTTTTCTTCTCTTCCCCTATGATCCTCTGTTTTGTTTCGGAAATTCCACATATCAGTGAGACCATATTATAATTGTCTTTCTCTGATTGGCTTATTTTGCTTAGCATAATACCCTCTAGTTCCATCCACGTCATTGCAAATTGCAAGATTTCATTTTTTGATGGCTGCATAATATTCCATAGTATATATACACCACATCTTCTTTATCCATTCATCTGTTGATGGACATCTAGGCTCTTTCTATAGTTTGGCTATTGTGGCCATTGCTGCTATAAACATTGGGGTGCATGTGCCCTTTTGGATCACTACATTTGTAACTTTGGGGTAAATACCCACTAGTGCAAATGCTGAGTCGTAGGGTAGCTCTGTTTTCAACTTTTTGAGGAACCTCCATACTGTTTTCCAGAGTGACTGCACCAGCTTGCATTCCCACCAACAGTGTAGGAGGGCTGGGGTAAACTTTTGAAGCATGCTCTTCATCATGTCACACAGGCAGAAGCTGGCACCCAGTCCTTCCACTATTGCTGAGGCATGTATGGAAAGAGGCCAGGCCTGGGAAATGAAAGACCCCGAATCTGGACCTTGCCTGCTACTGACTGCTGGCTGACCTCGGGAAAGTTACTCCTCTCTTATTTTGGGCCTCCGGTCCTGATCTGTAAAATGGAAGAAGTGGACTTAGGGGGTTTTGGACATGCTTCATGGGCCTCTTCATAGGATTCATTCCTTCCTTCTTTTTTTTTTTTAATTTAAATTCAATTAACCAACATATAGTACAGAATTAATTTCAGAGGTAGAGTTCAGTAATCCATCAGTTGCATATAACACCCAGTGCTCATCATGTCTTTAATGCCTGTCACCTAGTTGCCCCATCCCCCTAACCATCTCCCCTCCAGCGACACTTAGTTTGTTTCCCATAGTTAAGAGTCTCTCATGGTTTGTCTCCTTCCTTTCCCCTCTGATCCTCTGTGCTGTTTCTTATTTTCTTTTTCTTCCTTCCTTCCTTCCTTCCTTCCTTCCTTCCTTCCTTCCTTCCTTCCTTCCTTCCTTCCTTTCCTTCCTTCCTTCCTTCCTTCCCTTCCTTCCTTCCTCCCTCCCTCCCTCCCTCCCTCCCTCCCTCCCTCCTTTCTTTCTTTCTTTCTTTCTTTCTTTCTTTCTTTCTTTCTTTCTTTCTTTCTTTCTTTCTTTCTTTCTTTCTTTCTTTCTTTCTTTCTTTCTTTTCTTTTCTCTTTCTTTCTTTCTTTCTTTCTTTCTTTCTTTCTTTTCTTTCTTTCTCTTTCTTTCTTTCCTCTTTCTTTCTTTCTCTCTTTCTTCTTTCTTTTGCTTCTGCTGTGTGCCAGGCATTGTTCTAAGCATGGGGGACAGAGTGGCAAACAAAAGGAGACAAAGTTCCTGCTCTGGCTGAGCTGACTTTCTAATAAGATAGGAGGATGGTAAACAAGTACCATATATCAGATAATGGTAAATGCTAAGAAAAAAATTAAACAGGGTAAGGACACAGGGAGACAGGGGCCCCATGCTAAATATGGTGGCCAGGGAAGGACTCAAAATGGGGTCATAAATAAAAAGGGGTCTGAAGGAAGTAGGGGACAGAAACCTGTGGATATTTGGGGTAGGGTTCTCCAGGCAGAAGGCAGAGCCAGTCAAAGAGCCTGGCATAGGAGTAAGCTTGACATATTTAAGTAATAAGACAGGAGGCTGGGATGGAGGATCAGTTGTAGAAGTGGTGGGAGATGAGAGAGTTGGCTGGACACATGATCATGGATACCCTGCAAACCTAGGTGGGGCTATCGGATCTGACTTACATATGTAAGTATGGTGAACAGATGAAAGGACATCAAGGAGGAAGTAGGGAGTCCAGTGAGGAGACTCGTGCAGAATCCAGGTTTGAGCTGGTGGTGATCTGGACCAGCGTGGGAACAGAGATAAAGAAACAACCAGATGTGGAATAACACTGACAGGATTTGTTGACAGATTCAGTGTGGGGCAAGAGAAAAGGAGGCCAGGGCTTGTGGCTTGAGAAGCTGGAAAAATTCATTGCCATTTATGGAGATGTGAAATCCAAAGGAGAGGAGCAGGTTTGGGTGGGGAGTTAAGGAGTTTGGTTCTGAACACATGAAGTTCAGTATCTAGTGGAGATGTGGTGTAAGGCATTTGGTTTATGAGTCTAGAGTCAAGAGAGAATTCTGGGCTGGAAATACAAATCAATGAGTCATCAGCATGGAAATGGTGTTTAAAGTAGTGACACTGAAGAGACTCAAGCAGAGCACAAGTATACACAAAGGACAAGGACAGGGCCCTGGACATGTCACCTTTAGTGAGAGAAGAGAAGAGAAAAACCTTGTAAAGGAGGCTTACAGGAGCAAGCAGCAAGAGAGGAGGACCAGAAAGTGGCAAGCTGAAAGCTAAGGGAATTTTTGTTTTCAAGAAAGAGGAGGTGATGAGCTGTGACCAGGGCTGCTGACAGAGCAGGAGAGAGGAGGACTGCCTACTGATTGACCAGCAAACTGAGAACTAGCCCCTGGATTTGGCGATATGAGGGTGACCTTTGTAGGAGTGGTTTCAGTATACTGGGTAGGTAGTAGAGAAGACTAGGTATGTAGGGCTCTGGACCCCTAGGTTCCCTCCAACCAGAACTTGTATACACACATGCACCTACACACCCGATCCATAGCAATGTACAGAAAAAATATCTTAAAGTAGTTATCTTTGTTTTTTGTTTCAACACTTTTTTTGTATGCATCCATGACATTTTCCTAACTAGTCAAAAACACCCAAATTGGCTCCTGGAGTATGGAAAATGTAGCAGAAATGAAAAGTAAAAGAAACTGTCAATGTTCAGTTTAATTTTAGGATGTCAAATCCCACACCAGAAATATTAGTTTAGAAATCCAAAGCCTTGCTTTGTGAAGCCAAATTTTATCAAAATAAAAAAAAAAGATTCTTGATAGTCAGGACATGGGGAGCAGATTGGAAACTTTGTATAAGAACGTGCATTGCAGAGGAAGAAGGAAACCCCAGAGCACTCGTTCTGCCATCCTCGGGGGGCTACCTGAGGGTCAGCTGGGCTAGAGCGGGGCTGAAGGAAGAGGATGGGGCATGAGCTTGAAGGATATTTTTTAAAGTTTTGGACAAGAGGGCCAAACCTTGACTGCTAGGATGAAAGGCAGATAGAGAGGACCAGAGATCAATATTGAGAGAATGGCCAGCACCAAAGAGTTTCATGGGGGCCAAGCTATAGCCTGAGAGCATCTGCCTCCCTTCCATGGGCAATATGAACCACCATCACATGGAAGAAACCACATGAGCCCTTCTTCCCATTATTGTCTGGTGGGGTTTTTCCACCGACTCTCTGACCATTTCTGTTGGATTTTCTAGCTAAAAAGATTCCTGCCCATGCCCAAAGCTTTTGCTGAGTCCCATCCTTACTCCTCCATATGGGCACTCTACTTTTAAATGATCTATGACGTTTGTAAATCTCCTGAAACACAGCATGAGTTAAGAGGAAGTGCCCTAGATACCCAATGGAACTGTGGAAATGTAGGTGGGAAATATTCCAGCCCTGGTACTTGGATTAGGCTAGAAAGTGATGAGACTTGTGTAGTTACATAAGATTTCATTGGAAAGAGCTTCTTCCTCAAAAATGTGCCAGCTCCAACATGTAAAGGGCCAGATGTCATAGCTTCCAACCTGGTAACAAGAAAAAGTTGAACAAACTGAACAAACTGAAAATCAATAACTTTTCTTGGACCCAGCAGAAAGCTGAGGTTGCCAGGGTAGCCTACACCTTGAAATCTGGAGAGTTCTGAGAGAAGCCCAAACAGGGCTTCAAAAGGGGACACAAAACAAGGCCAGCAGGGAAGCCTGAAGCCCGTGGCCCCTACAGCTGCAGCAAACATGAAAAACAGCCCAACTTGCTTCCAGATTCACAAGAATCCTCTCGCTAAAGGCCTGTTTACCTCAATTCCCATTACTTGATACAACATACCCAGGTCTCTACAAAAAATCATGTCATGTTAAAAGGCAAGGCAAATCATAGCCTGAAGAGTCAAAGTAAGCATCAGAATCAAACTCAGATATAACACATGTTTTGTAATTATCAGCCAGGGATCAAGGCTGACATTATCGGTGATGAGTTATGTTGATAGTATGTACTCTTGATATGATGTGATGGGAATGGCACCTTACTTCTGTGGTCTTCCTCCCCAAAGCATGTAGCACCAGTCTAATCTGAGAAAAATATATCTCACCATACTGAGGGCCATTCTACAAAACATCTGACCAGTACTCTTCAAAACTGGCCAGGTCATCAAAAACAAGAGAAGCATGGAATCTCTCACAGTCAAGAGGAACCTGAGGAGATTTGACTATTAAACGTGATGTACTTGTCCTGGATGGGGTCCTGGAACAGAAAATGACATTAGGTTAAGAGTAAGGAAATCTGATTAAAGGATGAACTTTAGTTAGTACTAACTTATGAATATTGGTTCATTCATTGTATCGTATGTACCATACTGATATAAGATGTTAAAGAAAGGGGGAGCTGGGTATAGAGTATATGGGATCTCTCTGTACTAGCTTTACAATTTTTCCGGAAACCTAAAATTGTCCTAAAAGTAAGAATTATTAAAAGAAAAAAATGTATGGCAATACCTGGGCATCACTGAGGTATCTTCAGCTCTAATAAGCTATGGGTTTTTTTTTTTTTTTTTTGCTTTGTTTTGTTCTGCTGTCCTATCTAGGGAACCCAGAGGCCCAGCTCATCTTGGTCCACCACAGAAAACCCCTGGGTATAAAGGGATTGCAGAAAGTGGGCAGTGGTACCAGAGATTAAAAGGCTGCCGAAACTGAATTTCAAAAGGCAGAAAATTGTGGTGGTTAAGAGCACAACTCTTACTATTTGTTGTCTGAGTGTAAATAGACAAGTTGTTATCTGAGTAAATAGACAAGCTATTTACTCTCTCTGGGTTCCCAGTTTTCTCATCTGTTAAACAGAGGTGAAAAATAGCTCATAAGATTAGTATCAGGATTAAATGAATTAGTATTTGTATCTTGCTTACAATAGCATCTGGGGCTATCTACATCTATGTACTATCTACATGTATATTAAATAAATACAAGTGATCATCTGATATTAGCAACAATGTAGAAGCAGTAGGATCTGTGGTGGTTTGTGTACTGTTTTTCCATAAAAAAAAAAAAAAAAACAAAGAAAACAACAACAAATGGCTGTGATTTACCTGAGCATTTATCTACTATTAATGGAGCAAATTTTATTGTTTGGCACTGTGCTAGTCACTTTACATGCATTAAATGCATTTCCTTATTAATAGTTTACAGTTTCTGATACTTTCTTGTCTTTTTTCTTTTAAACAATCGGAAATGTATGTTCAGCTCATAGTGAACCTACCTGGGCTTCCTCCTGAACTTGGTCTGCTCTAAAATGCCCACCTTTCCCTGGTACAACTGATTCTGGAGATGAGCAATGGGTTGACCAAGGGAAAACATGTTTTCAGACTCATTCTGTTTGAAAACTAGGATGGTGCTTTTTGAGGAAAGTTCATTTCCAGGCTCCTGTGTCCTTCTCCATTTTCTTTGAGTCTCCTTTGCTTGTTGCACCCCAGGAATGAAGTGTCAGACCCGGGGAAGTCGGTGGATTACATTCTGATGATGTATGGGGCTCAGAAGTTGGAAGTGAAGAGGCCGGCAGGACTGGCTGTGCATCTTTTCCTGACGAGTCTGCTGGTTGTGGTTTTTTCCCAACCATGAGCCTCAGCTGAGGCTCTTCCATCCTCTTGTCCTAATTTATTGTCCTAAAGCTAAAGTCTTCAGCTCAGTGTCTGGAAAGCAACTTGGATGTTCAAGGTGGCTAAAGCTCTCCAGAGGAAAAATACAAAGTCACCCTCAAGTAATGAGGCCAGACTATTGGGTGTCTCATGTCCTGGCTCCCAATGCAGATGCCAAGGAGGAGTTCAGAATGGATTTCAACAATGGCAGCACTGTTGGAACAAGTGACGCTTGCCCGTGGTGACTTAGAGGCCAACACCTATTTGGATGTGTGAGATCTGGTATTTTCAAAAATCAGTCTCATAATGTACTATCATACTTGATACTTCCAATATGGCTGATGCAGGACGTTGAGAGGACCGAGCTATTATCTCAGTCAATTTCCTATCATGCCGTGACTTCTCTTCCTAGGTCTGGCTCAGCAAACAGTCCCAAATCCTAACAAATCCTATTCTACTGGAGGGAGTAACACTGCTATTTTTAGTGAATATTATGGGCTGGATTAATGGCAAAGCCCACTTGATTCTACCTTCTAATTGTTATCATATCTGCCCCTTCTACCTCCATTTCAATGGCCCCTGTTGCAGGCTCTCCACATATTCCTCCTATGAGGATGTAATCCCTTATTGATCTCTCTGTGTTTAGTCTTACTCTGTCCATAACCAATCCACTTCACATGTTGCTTCCAAAGTGAGATTTTAAGAATGCATCAGAAACATACACACTGATTTTTTTATTTATGTAATTAATACTCCCTGATGCCTTTCAAGGTATTTGAAGATATTGATATTGGCCGGTCTTTCTTTGCTGGGTGAGGTCATGGGAATGGAAACAGGGAATCACGCTTCATGAGATAGAAAGAGATGGCAAGATGGAGGGGGAGGGGAAAGTGATTCCTGAATAAAGACCTAGGGTCAGAAAAATGAAAGGTTTTGCAGGGCAAGGGATCAGAGAGAGATAGGAACCCTGCTGGTGGCCAAAGGAGGGACTGGGGAGAATGGGGATTTGGGGAAGGGAGATTTTTGTCCACCCTGAAACGTGACTTCCACCGCAGTCTCCCACATGAAAACTTCTGTTTCCGTGGAGATGTAGAAATCTCCACATTGTACACATGAAGAGAAAATCTACATTTCTCACTCATGTTTTGTGGAGGAGATTGTTGGGGGAATGTGTGGAAGCACTGAGTCATGCTACAAGCATGGCAGGGAGCAAACAAAAACCACGGCAGGATGCAGAGTTAGCCAATCTGCATAATGCACAAATCCCATCTCCCTGCCTCTCTGATGAAGTCTTTTATGGATCTCCATCCCGCAGCAGGTGGTCATGGGGGCCTGGAACAGTTTAGCATGGAACACAAGATCCTTCCTGATCTAGTCTCCACATACCTGTCCAACTGTATCTTCTAAGCACCAATTCTCTCTCTCTCTCTCTCACACACCCTTTACACCCCTGAGCACTGAACTGTAATTTTAGCAAAGACTGCCAATGATAGTATGCGCTATTTCACCTTGCCTAGACAGTTCTTCCCCTGCCCATGTTTAGCTAAAAAATGCCTCCTCTCTTCCCCAAAGCACACTGAGGAGCTCCCTCCTCTGGGCTCCCATTCTGCCATGAAGATATACACTTTTATTATACTATCACACTGTTTTGCAGTTGCATATTTGTGTACCTGTTTCTCTGACATAACCATAATCTTCTTAAAGCCACGTTTAGTCTTCTCTCTGTAAAGTATTTCTAGCACACAAAAAAGGGCCAGACATTTAATCTGACGTTTGATAAATATATTTACCTAGTGTAGCTTGTAAGTGTTCTTTAGAGAAGGTACCAAAATAATTAGCTGGTCAGAGAGGAAGAAAATTTCTCATCGGTTCTCTAAAACCTTGCTCAATACCTGTCATTTTTCTCATTATGAAGCCTGCTACTTTGGTGGTCCTCAACAAACCATGACTCCAACATTCAAGTCAACCTTTCTAACATTGACTCTGGGCTTTGCCATATGAATAGCTTTCGCTATTAAGAAATTGGCAAGCATTATGCAACAGTGATTGCTTGATAAGTGCTTGCACATTGGGTTTGTCAACTTGGAATGCTCTTTCTTGGAACCCAGGTACCATAGTAAGAGGAAGGTCAAGTGGCCATGTGGAGAGGCCCATGTGGATAAGAACTGAAGTCTTTGGATGCTTGTCCCAGCTGAGCACCCAGCCAGTGACCACCACTGACTTCTAGCTGTGTGAATGAGGACGTTTAGAACTTTCAGCCCTCTCAGTACCCTAGCCATGACCACCTGAGGCAGAAGAACCACATGGTCTGCAGAATTGGGAGAAATAGGTAACTGCTATTGTTTTAGGACACCAAATTTTCAATGCTAGACATTTTGTATAATTGGGATCATTACTATGTAGTCTTTTCTGACTCACTTCATTCATGCTGTAGCATGTTTTCAAAGTTTATTCATGCTGTAGCATGTATGGGTATCTCATGTCTCTATAGGGCTGAATAATACTCTATTGTATGGATATACCACATTTTGTTTATCCATTCATCAGTTGATGGGCATTTGTGTTGTTTCTACCTTTCCACTATGAGGAATCATGTTGCTATGAACAACCGTATTTCAATTTTTGTGTTCACATGTGTTTTTATTTCCCTTGGGTGTATGGAGATATACATAGGAGTAGACAGTCTGGTTCAAACGGTAACTCTATATTTTACCTTTCTAGGAACTGCCAGACTGTTTTCCAAAGTGGCTGTCCCATTTCACATTCCCACGAGCAACACACCCTCTTTTTACAGACACTCATATTATAAAAAAGTGATGGGATTCTGTAAAGGGCCATTAAAGAAGAACTGAGAGTAAAAACTGAACTAGAACAACTGAAAATAGCAGAAGGAGAAGCCATCATCATACAACTGGTAGAAAGAATGAAGGTCAGAAATGTCAGTGTGAAAATAATCCCAGGCAGCAGAAAAGTAAATTACAATAGTTCCTGAAGAGAGGATTTTAGGATGTGGCCAGTAGATGGTACGTGGTAACTCTTACCAGTTCCAGGGAGAATGGTAGAAGCCTGACTGCAGTGGGTGACAGGTAAACAGTCTGTAGCCAGCATATTTTTGAAATCTAGCTGTGACAAAAAGGAAGAAGAAGAAATCCTCCATCCTTAGGATAGAGGAGACTCGAGCATGTCCATAGAGACGAGAATCTGGAGTAATTAAGACGCAGATACAGGTTAGATGGTGAAGCCCAGCCTTGGAAAAGCCTAGGAATGTATAGCTTAAGACAGGAAGGAAATCTAGTTCTCTGTGGCCAGGGATGGAAGGACACAGGCATGGGTATAGATGAGAGTGTTCTGGGGACATGGTCAGATTTAATGACCTCTTCGAGAGTTTTCTATGTTGATAGGCCCAAGAGTCCTAAGAAGATGCTAGGACACAAACTGTTTGCCTTCCCTCTCTCTCCTTTCCCTGTCCCCAGAAGGTTATCTGTGGGAGGAAGTCAAGCCCTTGGCAGGCCTGCCCCCACGCCCTCAGAGCTGTTTTCAGTGTAGATGATAAAAAGACAAGGAGGGGCATTCCTTTTAGCCTACTCGACCGTTCACAGAAGATTTAAGTCTTGAGCCAAATCCACAGAGCTTGAAATGAGTTGTTTTGTGTTTTCTGGAATTCTGAGTGTTCACTATAGAATTTATGGAAGGTAGATTTACAGAGGATGCCAGTAAATGCCGATTCCTGTGCTATAAGGCATCAGCTCAGATGATCCTTCTGAATTGCCATTAATTATGCTTGTTCCTTAGTATATTTATTATATGTTACATTTTTTTCCTTCATAGCCCAAGAAAGCCTGCCTAATCGAAAAGCCAGGAAATAGCTCATTGTTTCTTCAAAGCGGAAGGGATCGCGCTTACTTACAGTAAGTCTTTGCCATTCCAGTTAATAGGACTGATTTATATAGCCTGCTGGGGCTTTCCTCACAGGGAAAGGAAAAACCCCACTGCCTGCACTAGTTGCACCCTTACCACAGCCCCTGGCTGATAGCAGAAGCATTTTAATAAAATCCAGCACAGAAACGCAGGTTTTGTTACGCTGACTCCAACTGATAATCAGCTGCAAAAGTTTGACAATCTCAGAAAAAAAAAAAGATCAGCATGATTATATGTGGTTTCAAATCTAGATTACAAATTCGGGGGGTGGTGAGGGGCGGAGAAGTCTGTGCTTTCAAGTAAAATGAGACTCTTTGCTTGGAACGCTAGGACAACTCCTGGACCCCAGCAAGCACCCTTCCTAGCAGCTGGAACTACGTCCTTTGGCCTGTGTCTTCCCTCTGCAGAAAACAATGGCCTGTCCCAGGGACCCTTCTGAATGTGGTCCCACCAAATACAGGGACAAGAAAATGGACCTTTGCATGAAGAGCTTCCTCGGTGTCTATGGCTCTTTTTGCATTTCCCAAGGATGTTTGCATCCAATGATGCTTTTGTTATGTTGCTTTGCTTTGTTTTAATCACAACTGGTGGGGGAGTCAGGACAGGTGTCTTTACCTGGGGTTCAGGGAGGTTAAGGGATCTTTGCTAAAGCTACATAACAAGCTTGGGTGGGAGAAAGATGGCTCCAAGTTTCTTGGCAACGTTGTCTGAAAATTTCCCATCAGAACAAATCTAGCAGGTAGAGTTTAAAACCTAGTAGCCCCATTTGTGTGTGTGTGTGTGTGTGTGTGCGCACGCGCGTGTGTGTTTGAGGATGAAGGACTAATACAATAGCTTGAGTTTCTGTGCGGCAGGAGGGGATTTCATCTGAAAGACACATCTCATGTAGTTAAGCACCCATAACACAGATGTTGACTTTTTAGAGACCCTTATCCTCCAGTCTGCTGGAGTTACTCTGTCCTATAATGTTTAAATAAAAAACTGCTTGAATAATACATTATATGTTAAAAAAAAAAGAAGAAGAAGAAGATAGCAGGAGGGGAAGAATGAAGGGGGGGAAATCGGAGGGGGAGATGAACCATGAGAGATGATGGACTCTGAGAAACAAACTGAGGGTTCTAGAGGGGAGGGGGGTGGGGGGATGGGTTAGCCTGGTGATGGGTATTAAAGAGGGCACGTTCTGCGTGGAGCACTGGGTGTTATATGCAAACAATGAATCATGGAACACTACATCAAAAACTAATGATGTAATGTATGGTGATTAACATAACATAATAAAAAGAAGAGAGAGAAAATAAATAAATAAATAAATAAAAACTGCTAGTACATCCATCTCACAAATAGTGGAAACCCCACCGTGCTTCTCCCCACCCCTCATGCCCACAGGGATTCTCCAGGTACTTAGGATGTTCCTGGTGATTCCCAGGCTTTTACTGAGTTCCCAAACTTTTACCAAAGCCTCTCTGCATAGCTCTCCCCTTCAAACCTTCCTTTCTGGTCCTTTCCCTTGAGTTTTTCAAGAATCCCACCCATATGAGGAGATCCTGTATAGGACAATTTATGTGACCATCTGAGGGTGATGCCCAGGAGCCCGGAGCCCGATGGGTCAGATTGCTGGCAGCCACGTAAAAAGTGAACAGCGATTTTCAAAATTCCTCTGGCCAATGGAGGTGGCCTGCTGGTCTGAACGATGACTTTGGGTGACTAAGAAGAAAGCTCATCTTCCTGGAGACCTTTATTACTGTCTGCCGAGAAACTTGTAATAACTACATGAACCAAGAGGTTGCGATCTCCCCCTGGAGTTGTGCAATACACAGTTATCACAGCTGGTAGTTGGCAGGTGCTCGGGCCACTGGGACCCTCTCCCTGACCACTGCTTCTTCCTAGGGCCCAGTCTTCCAGCATCTTCTGCCTGGTTCTCTCTCTCTCTCCCCAACCCCATCTCCTCATTTAATCTCCCCCAGGCCCCTTCTGTTCTAGCTACTTCACGCTCTTCCTTTTGAGGTTCCTTGCAGAAATTTGTAATTCTTACCAGCAATACATTCTTACTTTATTTGGATATTTGTTTTTCTGCTTCTCTCTCCTGCTCATCCCACCCCTGGCCCAAAGGTTATCCTTAACTGAAATGGCCCATGGCGGTATTTTGCTATTAATTGACTGAGGACTTCTGTTTCCAGCTTTTTACATTAACTTTCTTGCCCCACCTCATCACATTATTAAAAAAAAAAAAAAAGGACTTGGGACTTGGTTAGTCTCTATTACAATCCCCATAACACCTCTTACCTCTCCTTTAAAAATCTTCATATTATGGCATACAGTGGGTGCCCACTAGATACTTGCCAATAGAATGTTTATGATGGAAAGTATAATGCTATGTAGTTTTGTTTTTTAGGATATATTAGGTGTGACCTAATATCATTTCTTGGTGTGTGCTTAGCAAAGTGCTCAACTCACAGAGGATGCTCAAAAGATTTGTTAAACGAATATCCTCCAACAAAATAACCTATTTTCTACCTCATCCAGTGCAATCTGTGGGGCTAACCACTGTGATGTTAAAGAGAAATAATGGAGTATGGGATCATACTAGCTTTCTAGTTATCACAGTTAAATAATTCATTAATGGGACCAAATTATTTAGAATGAAAACAACTATATCGCCTGATAATCCTTTCTATTGATACACCACACCTTAAAAGTAGTCTTCTCAGAATCCTGTGAAATAGATACTAACAGCCCCTCCCTCCCACTATTCCACTTTACAGGTGAGGAGACTAAGATCCATTAGAAATTTAAGCAAGTTAGGCTCACACATCCAGTACACGATGAATCAAGACCTCGAACATAAATCTAGTAATGCCAAATCTTCGACATTTTCTACTACATTACAGCTTCCCTGGTTCGGAAGCAGAATACGATAACTCCAAAGTTCTCTTTCCAGTGTAGATGTTTAAAAAATATGTTCTTTTGCAAAAGCATAAAGCACATTGCTCAATACCAACACCAGTCTTTAGTCTGGAGCCCAGAAAATCAAGTGTACAGCCCAGCATACTTTGAAAGAGGCCTTATAAAAACACAAAGTTAGAATTGTCTCTAAGGACCTTAGCTAAGTAGACTGCATCTAGTGGGGAAAATAAAATCTTTTCCCAGAGCTTCATGGGAGTGGAAACTGAAAGATGAAGAGCTTGTGAGAAATAACAGATACTTTAAAAAATGTTTGATTAGCAACAAAAGAATGGCAGAAGTGTTTTAAAAAACAAAAATAAGAATGATACAATATTTGGCATATTTTTTAGAATTATATAATTTTAGGGCTGCAAGGGACCAGAAAGAACATCTAAAAATCCCTTTCTTTGACAAAAAAATAGCAGTATTTTGAGTCCTGACCAGCATCAGCTACATCATTTGTGGGGCCCAGTGTAAAATGAAAATGTGAAGCCCCTTGTTTGGAAATGATTGAGAACTTCAGGATGGCAACCACAGATCGATAAAACAACTGTGAGACCATCTTAAAGTGGCTCTGTATGACTACTCTGCAGGTCACACACCTGAGAAGCTGGCCTCAGTCACAGTATTTTTAGTACCAATACTTTGCATTTATATGGCACTTTAGTTTACACAGCTTTTTCAGATACTTAATTTGAGTTTCACAATAGCTCAGTGGAGTAGAATAAACATTTCCTCGCCCTCGGCGGAGCAAGATGGCGGAGGAGTAGGAGACCTGGATTTCGTCTGGTCTCAGGAATTCAGCTGGATAGGGATCAAACCATTCTGAACACCTACGAACTCAACAGGAGATCGAAGAGGAGAGTAGCAACAACTCTCTGAACAGAGAAGCGACCACTTTCTGGAAGGTAGGACGTGTGGAGAAGTGAATCCGAGGCGATATTCGGGAGGATAGACGGCGGGGGAGGGGCCTCCGTCGGCCGCTTCTGGCAAGTGATCAGGCAGCGGAGCACAAAATCGGACCTTTTAGAAGTCGGCTCCGCTGAGGGACGTCGCTCCAGTGGCTAAGCGGGGGGTGGAACCCTCGCGGGACAGTGTGGTCTCAAGACCCTTGGGGTCACAGAAAGACCGGGGGAGCCTGAGTGCGCCAGAGCTCCCAGGTATCGGAGTAGGGAAGCCGGCTGCAGAGACGGAGCCGAGGCGCAGGCTCTCAGCTCGGGGTGGCCATAAACCGTGATCCGCGGCCCAGTCGGGCCACTGCTCCTCCAGCAGGGACCCAACAAGCGGCAGAGCCGGGGAGACTCCCCTTCCTCCCCCAGAAGGAGCGGCGCGGGAGTGCACCGCAGGGATCTGCTGGGTTTGGAGACTCCACACGGGGTCGGGTGCCAGAGATAGAAATGCTCGGTCACAGGCCGGGTGAGCACGGAGTGCAGCCGGAGACCGGGGAGACGGGAGTGACTGCTTTTCTCTGGGGGCGCACTGAGGAGCGGGGCCCCGAGTTCTCAGCTCCTCCGGGTGGAGATTGGGAGGCCACCATTTTCACCCTGGTCCTCCAAAGCTGTACCCAGAGCTTGCAGGGAACAAAAGCTCCTGAGAGCAAACCCGAGCAGCTTGCTTAGCCCAGACCGACAAGGGCGGGGCAATTCAGCCTCCGGCAAAGACATTTGGGAACCACGGCAACAGGCCCCTCCCCCAGAAGATCAGCACGAACAGCCAGCAAGCCAAGACCAAGTTTACTGATCAAGGAGAACGGGAGAACTCCAGCGCTAGGGGAATACTGCACATAGAATTCATGGCTTTTTTTTTTACCATGATTCATTAGTTCATCAAAGTTAATTTTTTAACTGTTTTTTTTTTTAATTTTTCTTTTTCCCTTTTTCAACCAACATCTTATCAATTCCTTTTAAAAAATATTTTTCATTTTTCATTTTTCATTTTTAGAGTCATATTTTATCCCTTCATAGTAGTTACCCTTATTTTTGGCATATATATATATATATATATATAAGTAGTTCTCTCTTTAAAATTTTCAGATACAGTTTCCTCTAACAGATCAAAATATACCCTAAATCACTAGTGTATGGCTTTGTTCTAGTCTCCTGCCTGATCACATTCTCTCCCTTTTTTCTTTCTTTTTTTTTTTTAAATCTTCTTCTTTCTTTTTTCAAATAACTTCTTATCTTACCAATTCCTTTTATAAAATCTTTTATAATTTTCATCTTTACAGTCATCTTCCATCCCTTCATTGTATCAACCCTTATTTTGTACATATATGTCTTTCTTCCTTTAAAATTTTAGGAGGCACTTTTTTCTAACAGACCAAAATATGCCCAAAAGCTAGTGTGTGGCACTGATCTATGCACTAGCCTGATCATATTTGATCATATTCTGCTTTTTGTATTGTTCTGTTTTTGTTTTTATCTTTTTTTTCTTTTTTTTCTCTTTTTTCTTTGTTTCCCTTTCTTTTCCCCTGGTTTCAGGTCTTTTCTGATTTGTATACAGTATATTTGCTGGGGATGTTGTTAACCTGTTAGCATTTTGTTTTCTCATTCATCTATTCTCCTCTGGACAAAATGACAAGATGAAAAAATTCACCTCAGCAAAAAGAACAAGAGGTAGTACCTTCTGCCAGGGACTTACTCAGTACGGACATTAGTACGATGTCGGACCTGGAGTTCAGAATCATGATTTTAAAGATACTAGCTGGGCTTGAAAAAAGCATGGAAGTTATTAGAGAAACCCTTTCTGGAGAAATAAAAGAACTAAAATCTAACCAAGTCGAAATCAAAAAGGCTATTAATGAGGTGCAATAAAAAATGGGGGCACTAACTGCTAGGATAAATGAGGCAGAAGAGAGAATCAGCGATATAGAAGACCAAAAGATGGAAAATAAAGAGGTTGAGAAAAAGAGAGAGAAACAACTACAGGATCACGAGGGCAGAATTCGAGAGATAAGCAATACGATAAGACGAAACAACATTAGAATAATTGGGATCCCAGAAGAAGAAGAAAGAGAGAGGGGCAGAAGGTATATTGGAGCAAATAATAGCAGAGAACTTCCCTAATGTGGGGAAGGAAACAGGCATCAAAATCCAGGAGGCACAGAGAACCCCTCTCAAAATCAATAAAAATAGGTCAACAACCTGACATCTAATAGTAAAACTTACAAGTCTCAGAGACAAAGAGAAAATCCTGAAAGCAGCTCGGGTAGAGCTGTAGATATGTAACCTACAATGGTAGAAATATTAGATTGGCAACAGACCTATCCACAGAGACCTGGCAGGCCAGAAAGGACTGGCAAGATATCTTCAGAGCACTAAATGAGAAAAATATGCCGCTGAGAATACTATATCCAGTTAGGCTCTCATTGAAAATAGGAGAGATAAAAAGCTTCCAGGACAAACAAAAACTAAAGGAATTTGCAAACACGAACCAACCTTCCAAGAAATATTGAAAGGGGTCCTCTAAGCAAAGAGAGAGCCTAAAAGCTGCATAGATCAGAAAGGAACACAGATAATATACAGTAACAGTCACCTTACAGGCAATACAATGGCACTAAATTCATACCTTTCAATAGTTACCCTGAATGTAAATGGGCTCAATGCCCCAATCAAAAGACACAGGCTATCAGATTGGATTAAAAAACAAGACCCATCAATATGCTGTCTGCAAGAGACTCGTTTTAGACCCAAAGACACCCCCACATTGAAAGTGAGGGAGTGGAAAACCATTTACCATGCTAATGGACACCAAAAGAAAGCTGGGGTGGCAATCCTTATATCAGACAAATTAGATTTTAAACAAAGACTGTAATAAGAGATGAAGAAGGACACTATATCCTACTTAAAGGGTCTATCCAACAAGAAGATCTAACGATTGTAAATATCTATGCCCCTAACGTGGGAGCAGCCAATTATATCAGGCAATTAATAACAAAAGCGAAGAAACACATTGACAACAATACAATAATAGTGGGGGACTTTAACACCCCCCTGACTGAAATGGACAGATCATCTAAGCAAAAGATCAACAAGGAAATAAAGACTTTAAATGACACACTGGACCAAATGGACTTCACAGACATATTCAGAACATTCCATCCCAAAGCAATGGAATACACTTTCTTCTCTAGTGCCCATGGAACATTCTCCAGAATAGATCACATCCTAGGTCACAAATCAGGTCTCAACAGGTACCAAAAGACTGGGATTATTCCCTGCATATTTTCAGACCACAATGCTTTGAAACTAGAACTCAATCACAAGAGGAAAGTTGGAAAGGACTCAAATACATGGAGGCTAAAGAGCATCTTACTAAAGAATGAATGGGTCAACCAGGAAATTAAAGCAGAATTAAAAAAATTCATGGAAACCAATGAAAATGAAAACACAACTGCTCAAAATCTTTGGGATGCAGCAAAGGCAGTCCTGAGAGGAAAGTATATAGCAATACAAGCCTTTCTCAAGAAACAAGAAAGGTCTCAAATACACAACCTAACCCTACACCTAAAGGAGCTGGAGAAAAACAGCAAATAAAGCCTAAACCCAGCAGGAGAAGAGAAATCATAAAGGTCAGAGCAGAAATCAATGAACAAGAAACCAAAAGAAGAGTAGAACAGATCAACAAAACTAGGAGCTGATTCTTTGAAAGAAATAACAAGATTGATAAACCCCTGGCTAGACTTATCAAAAAGAAAAGAGAAATGACCCAAATCAACAAAGTCATGAATGAAAGAGGAGAGATCACATCCAACACCCAAGAAATACAAACAATTATAAGAACATATTATGAGCAACTCTATGCCAGCAAATTAGATAACCTGGGAGAAATGGGTACATTCCTAGAGATGTATCAACTACCAAAACTGAACCAGGAAGAAATAGAAAACCTGAACAGACCTATAACCACTAAGGAAATTGAAGCAGTCATCAAAAATCTCCCAACAAACAAAAGCCCAGGGCCAGATGGCTTCCCAGGGGAATTCTATCAGACATTTAAAGAAGAATTAATACCTATTCTCCTGAAACTGTTCCAAAAAATAGAAATGGAAGGAAAACTTCCAAACTCATTTTATGAGGCCACCATTACCTTGATGCCAAAACCAGACAAGGACCCCATCAAAAAGGAGAATTACAGACCCATATCCCTGATGAACATGGATGCAAAAATTCTCACCAAAATACTAGCCAAAGGATCCAACAGTACATTAAAAGGATTGTTCACCGTGACCAAGTGGGATTTATCCCTGGGCTGCAAGGTTGGTTCAACATCCACAAATCAATCAACGTGATACAATACATTAACAAAAGAAAGAACAAGAATCATATGATCTTCTCAATAGATGCAAAAAAAGCACTTGACAAAGTACAGCATCCTTTCTTGATCAAAACTCTTCAGAGTATAGGGGTAGAGGGTACATACCTCAATATCATAAAAGCCATCTATGAAAAACCCACAGTGAATATCATTCTCAATGGGGAAAAGCTGAGAGCTTTACCCCTAAGGTCAGCAACGCGGCAGGGATGTCCACTCTCACCACTGCTATTCAACATAGTATTAGAAGTCCTAGCCACAGCAATTAGAAAACAAAAAGAAATCAAAGGCATCCAAATCGGCAAAGAGGAAGTCAAACTCTCAGTGTTTGCAGATGATATAATACTTTGTGGAAAAACCAAAAGACTCCACCCCAAAATGCTAGAACTCATACAGGAATTCAATAAAGTAGCAGGATATAAAATCAATGCACAGAAATCAGTGGCATTTCTGTACACCAACAACAAGACAGAAGAGAGACAAATCAGGAGTCGATCCTATTTACATTTGTACCCAAAACCATAAGATACCTATGAATAAATTTAACCAAAGAGGCAAAGGATCTGTACTCAGAAAACTATAAAATACTCATGAAAGAAATTGAAGAAGATACAGAGAAATGGAAAAACGTTCCATGCTCATGGATTGGAAGAACCAACATTGTGAAGATGTCAATGCTACCTAGAGCAATCTACACATTCAGTGCAATCCCGATCAAAATCCCATCCACTTTTTTTCAAAGAAATGGAACAGATAATCCTAAAATTTGTATGGAACCAGAAGAGACCCCGAATAGCCAGAGGAATCTTGAAAAAGAAAAGCAAAGCTGGTGGCATCACAATTCCGGACTTCCAGCTGTATTACAAAGCTGTCATCATCAAGACAGTATGGTACTGGCAAAAAAACAGACACATAGATCAATGGAACAGAATCGAGAGCCCAGAAATGGACCCTCAACTCTATGGTCAACTTATGTTTGAGAAAGCAGGAAAGAATGTCCAATGGCAAAAAGACAGTCTCTTCAACAAATGGTGTTGGGAAAATTGGACAGCCACAAGCAGAAGAATGAAACTGGACCATTTCCTTACACCACACACAAAAATAGACTCCAAATGGATGAAAGACCTAAACGTGAGACAGGAGTCCATCCAAATCCTAAAGGAGAACACAGGCGGCAACCTCTTCGACCTCAGCCGCAGCAACTTCTTCCTAGAAACATCGCCAAAGGCAAGGGAAGCCAGGGCAAAAATGAACTATCGGGATTTCATCAAGATAAAAAGCTTTTGCACAGCAAAAGAAACAGTCCACAAAACCA
Source organism: Eumetopias jubatus (assembly GCF_037043125.1). NCBI lineage: Eukaryota > Metazoa > Chordata > Mammalia > Carnivora > Otariidae > Eumetopias > Eumetopias jubatus. Next base: position 125,950,909 of record NW_028274814.1, read on the forward strand.
AAAGACAACCGACAGAATGGGAGAAAATATTTGCAAATGACATATCAGATAAAGGGCTAGTATCCAAAATCTATAAAGAACTTATCCAACTCAACACCCAAAGAACAAATAATCCAATCAAGAAATGGGCAGAAGACATGGACAGATATTTTTCCAAAGAAGATATCCAAACGGGCAACAGACACATGAAAAAGTGTTCAACATCACTCGGTATCAGGGAAATCCATATCAAAACCGCAATGAGATACCACCTCACACCAGTCAGAATGGCTAAAATTAACAAGTCAGGAAACGACAGATGTTGGCAGGGATGCGGAGAAAGGGGAACCCTCCTCCGCTGTTGGTGGGAATGCAAGCTGGTGCAACCCCTCTGGAAAACAGTATGGAGGTTCCTCAAACAGTTGAAAATAGAGGTACCATACGATCCAGCAATTGCACTACTGGGTTTTTACCACAAAGATACAAATGTAGGGATCCGAAGGGGTACGTGCACCTTAATGTTTATAGCAGCAAAGTCCACAATAGCCAAACTGGAAAGAACCAAGATGTCCTTCAACAGATGAATGGATAAAGAAGAAGTGGTATATATACACAATGGAATATTATGCAGCCATCAAAAGGAATGAGATCTTGCCATTTGCAACGACGTGGATGGAACTGTAGGGTGTTATGCTGAGTGAAATAAGTCAATCAGAGAAAGACATGTATCATATGACCTCACTGATAGGAGGAATTCTTAATCTCAGGAAACAAACTGAGTGTTGATGGAGTGGTGGGGGAGTAGGAGGGATGGGGTCACTGGGTGTTAGACATTGGTACGGTATGTGCTCCGGGGAGCGCTGTGAATTGTGCAAGACTGTTGAATCACAGATCTGTACTTCTGAAACAAATAATGCAACATATATTAAGAAAAAAGAAAAAGAAGAAGATAGCAGGAGGGTAAGAATGAAGGGGAGTAAGTCGGTCGGGGAGATGAATCATGAGAGACGATGGACTCTGAAAAACAAACTGAGGGTTCTAGAGGGGAGGAGGGTAGGGGGATGGGTTAGCCTGGTGATAGGTATTAAAGAGGGCACATTCTGCATGGAGCACTGGGTGTTAAGCACAAACAATGAATCATGGAACCCTACATCAAGAACTAATGATGTAATATATGGTTATTAACATAACAATAAAAAATTAAAAAAAAAAGAATAAACATTTCCTCTCAGAAATGAATTTACCAACCATGACATTCTGATCAACTACAATGATCCTACGCCTCCTGTACCATGTAGGTTTCATATCATGGTGAAGTTAGCTTCATGAGCTTCTATGAGATTAAATAGGAAGCAGTTAATTTACTTATGGACAGTCATTCAGCAAACTCTTTAGCACCTACTGTGAGCTGAGCATTTTGCTAAGCATTTCAGACATCCAATGTGAATTTCACAATAGTTCATTGATGATATACATCATCATTCCCAACGAGCTGAAGAATGTGCTGAGAATCTGAGTGGTAAAGTTACAGGTGCAAGGTCACAGATTAGAGCATGGAATAATTGGGATTAGAATATTAGTTGCCAGACTGTTCTGTGGTGCCCTTTTCAAAGTACTAAGGTCTCTGAAATCAGATGCAAATGTAAATTTCAAACTGTCTGCCAGGGGGACTAAAGCCAAGTCACCAAGTAAATCAGTATTTTCCCTTTTCTACCTCTTATCTCTCTCTCCTCCTTAACCTTCAGTTTCCATAGTAGAAAGCACAGAAGTATAAAGAAAGTTTCATACATTTTAGGAGATTGCCTAGTAAATAAATTAAAAAAAAAAAAAGTAAATCGGTGGACCTGCGCCCTGCCCTCAAGGCAGAACACTGATTGCTTACTTCATACGCAGGAGCTCTTCCACACTTAGAGCTGCCTCCTAAGTTAGGCAAAGCCCTAAGACTCTTTCTGGCCGATGGACTACAAAGCACAGGGATCCTTTCCGGGCTGAGGTAGTGAAAAGCTTCTTGTTGACTCCTTTGTTCTCTCTTTCCCCAGCTCAGTGACCCCCTAGTGTTGAGACACTAGGATCTCAAGATAGAAGCCTATTGGCTCTCTGAATCATCATTTGAAGGGGGTTTCCTGGAGGGCCCTGGTTTTTGCAGTGGACTTTATGTGAGCAAAATAAATTTTCAGGTGAAAGTCACTGGGCTCGGGGAATTTGCTACTATAGCATAAGCTAGCATCACTCTGACTGATATATAATATTCCTGTCATTGTAGCTCTGTTCCGCTTCCCTGTTTTTGATCCTTAGTGTCCATAATTAACATATATAAGGGCTTTCGAAAATTCCTCCTCAAGCTGCTTTTTGTTTTACTGGAAACTTCTGACAACTGGCCAGTTTCTGCTATTTTCAAAGGTTGAGGCCTCAAGCCATTTGATTTTACATTAAAAACAGGTATGACCCAAAGGTTGAAGGACTTGAGAGCAGCCATGAGTCAGAGACTTTGATAATTTTAGGTCTCTCTAAAATAAGTAAATTTAGGAAAAAAGTGGCTAAGCACTGAAATGATAAGCAGAGGATTGTCTATCTTACTGGCCCAGGTACTTGTTTTCAGGGAAATCATTAAAAAGGAAAATGTTTTCACTTGTTTTCTTTAGCTGGGAATGGTACAGGAAAAACTGAGAATCCCCAGGCGTGACCATAAACCTCACATTTAAATAGGAATGCAAAACAATTATTTTTGGAAACAAGATCATAGGAGATGTGCCCATGACATAAGTAATGAGACTGCCTTCTATGCAAAATGTAGAGGGCATGAGTTCTCCTCAGGAAAGTGGTCGTCCTCAGAGGCTCGGAGCTTTGGCCAAAGAAAGTTCTCCAGACAGTTAGCATCAATGATACTTGCTCTCACTGCTTGTTCTGTATGAAAATTGTAGCATGTTTTGAGTGGGAAGCACAGTCTTTAGAATCTGAAGCAGTGCCTGGTGCTTGCAACGTCCCTCAGAGTACGTTAGCCTGGCAAACCTCAATTCTGAGCTGTCAAATGAAGGTAATAACGGTGTCTGCTTCACAAGGTGATTGCGAGGTGTTAATGAGAGAGTGTGCAGAAAGCTCTCAGCCTGGCATGGAGGCTAGATAGAGCTAAACACTAGCTATTACTCTGGAAGATTCTCAGGAAGGGAAATTCTTTACCTTTTGAGGATGACTTTAATGTTTGGAGACAACAAGTTGCCATCTGGAGTCAAAACTGGTGGAAAAACAGGACGAGCCAACAAACTCACGAAACTTGAGGCAACTAAAACCAACAAGGTTTTCCTCATGCATTGGTTAATTCCACAGTATCAAGGCGGCTGGAAGGGAGACAATCTTGACAGTATCTGAATGAGTCCTGGGAAAATAGTTTCTGACAGGAGAGAAGGTGTTTGAGGCAGAAGTAGAAGCAGAGCAAATGTGAGAACATATCAGACAGGGGATAGGATGTAAAATAGTCTGGCAGAAACAAAGGGAAGGTGAAGCCAGAGATTTGGCCTACAGCTATTTTGCCGAACATTTTGAATCTGGCAGTGAAATATTTTTACTTGATTCATCTGGTGGTGAGGAGCCCCTGAAATTGTCAAAGTGGGGGCGCCTGGATGGCTCAGTTGGTTAAGCATCTGACTCTTGGTTTTGGCTGAAGTCCTGATCTCATGGTCATTAGATGGAGCCCGAGTTGGGCTCTGTGCTCAGCAGGGAGTCTGCTTGAGATTCTCTCTCTCCTTTTCCCTCTGCCCCACGCCCTGCTTTTGCAATCTCTCTCTCTCTAGTAAATAAATAAAACTTAAAAAAAAAATAAAAGTATCAGAGTGAGGGAGTTAGGGCTGGACTGAATGGGAAAGAGACTGGTGGGGAAGGCAGCAAACAGGGGACCCCTAAAATAACACAGGTCAAAGGTAAGCAGTCCTAAATTGGGGTGATGATGGTAAAAGAGGATGGATTTGAGATAGAATGTTCATGACTTGGGAACAAAGTGAAAGGAGTTTAACATGATCACCAGGTTGGGGGTCTGGTGCCTCGGACAATGGTGGTGCCATTTACCTAAACCAGAAAGCCAGAAGAAGGGTCTAGAATGGGGAAAAGGGGGAGAAAGGAGTTTGCTGGGCCATGTGTTCACCTCCGGATCATTGCACATTTGTGTGGAAATGTTCCAGGGTAACTGCAATATTGAAAAAGTCCCTTTTTGAAAAGATGGCACCAGCCAGATCTGGCGGGGTGGAGTGGGAGCAGGAAGGGAGTCTGCATGTGACTTGTTGCTTTAACACCAAGCTAAAATTATCTTTGGTTGGACCTCTTCTTGCACCAGCAATTACTTCTGGCCATGAAAGCTTTGCCGTGCTTGTAGCAACTAGTCACTTGTGGACACAGTTGGCCAGGAGCCCCTTCCCTGGCAAGGATAGATGAAACAGATCTTACAGCACCACTTGGACACACAATTACTAATAATTATAATCACATCCACCACGTATCCAGGTAAGGAAACTTACCTACAGGGCCACTAGGGGAAATCGGCTGGAAACTTGGCCCAGGAAAGAAAATAGAAGTAAGAGCTACAAATAGGAGGCTGTAATTAGATTTCTACAAGAAGAGAGGAAAATGGGAGTGGATCAGTAATTATTGAGCTCCTCTTATGGCCCAGGGTAAGTGCTGAAAACACTAACATATGTCTCAGCTCTCAGGCTAGTGGGAGACAAGTCTACCATGGAAATGCTACAGGAGGGTATGCTGAGTTTTGTGGTAGAAGGGTGAAAAAACTGAGATTCCAAGAAACTTAAATGAGTTGCCTAGAGCCACACAGTACGATTATAATTACTTTTTTCTTTAAAATTTTTTAGTTACGTTAATCACCATACATTACATCATTAGTTTTTTTTTTATTTTTTTATTGTTATGTTAATCACCATATATTACATCATTAGTTTTTGCTGCAGTGTTCCATGATTCATTGTTTGTGCATAACACCCAGTGCTCCACGCAGACTGTGCCCTCTTTAATACCCATCATCAGGCTTATCCATCCCCCCACCCCCTTCCCCTCTAGAATCCTCAGTTTGTTTTTCAGAGTCCATCGTCTCTCATGGTGATGGGTATTAAAGGGGACACGTTCTGCATGTCTCCCCCTCCAATTTCCCCCCCTTCATTCTTCCCCTCCTGCTATCTTCTTCTTTTTTTTTTCTTAACATATGTTGCATTATTTGTTTCAGAAGTACAGATCTGTGATTCAACAGTCTTGCACAATTCACAGCGCTCACCATAGCACATACCCTCCCCAATGTCTATCACCCAGCCACCCCAATCCTCCCACCCCACCCCCACTCCAGGAACCCTCAGTTTGTTTCCTGAGATTAAGAATTCCTCATATCAGTGAGGTTATATGATACATGTCTTTCTCTGATTGACTTATTTCACTCAGCATAACACCCTCCACTTCCATCCACATTGTTGCAAATGGCAAGATCTCATTCCTTTTGATGGCTGCATAATATTCCATTGTATGTATATACCACTTCTTCTTTATCCATTCATCTGTCGATGGACATCTTGGCTCTTTCCACAGTTTGGCTATTGTGGACATTGATGCTATAAACATCGGGGTGCACGTACCCCTTCGGATCCCTACCTTTGTATCTTTGGGGTAAATATCCAGTAGTGCAATTGCTAGATCGTATGGTAGCTCTATTTCAACTTTTTGAGGAACCTCCATACTGTTTTCCAGAGGGGTTGCACAAGCTTGTATTCCCACCAACAGTGTAGGAGGGCTCCCCTTTCTCCACATCCGGGCCAACATCTGTCGTTTCCTGACTTGTTAATTTTAGCCATCCTGACTGGTGTGAGGTGGAATCTCATCGAGGTTTTGATTTGGATTTCCCTGATCCCGAGGGATGTTGAGCACTTTTTCATGTGTCTGTTGGCCATTTGGATATCTTCTTTGGAAAAATGTCTGTCCATGTCTTCCGCCCATTTCTTGATTGGATCATTGTTCTTTGAGTGTTGAGTTATAGATTTTGGATACTAGCCCTTTATCTGATATGTCATTTGCAAATATCTTCTCCCATTCTGTCGGTTGTCTTTTGGTTTTGTGGACTGTTTCTTTTGCTGTGCAAAAGCTTTTTATCTTGATGAAATCCCAATAGTTCATTTTTGCCCTGGCTTCCCTCGCCTTTGGCGATGTTTCTAGGAAGAAGTTGCTGCGGCTGAGGTCGAAGAGGTTGCTGCCTGTGTTCTCCTCTAGGATTTTGATGGACTCCTGTCTCACGTTTAGGTCTTTCAACCATTTGGAGTCTATTTTTGTGTGTGGTGTAAGGAAATGGTTCAGTTTCATTCTTCTGCTTGTGGCTGTCCAATTTTCCCAACACCATTTGTTGAAGAGACTGTCTTTTTGCCATTGGACGTTCTTTCCTGCTTTGTCGAAGATGAGTTGACCATAGAGTTGAGGGTCCATTTCTGGGCTCTCGATTCTGTTCCATTGATCTATGTGTCTGTTTTTTTGCCAGTACCATACTGTCTTGATGATGACAGCTTTGTAATACAGCTGGAAGTCCGGAATTGTGATGCCACCAGCTTTGCTTTTCTTTTTCAAGATTCCTCTGGCTATTCGGGGTCTCTTCTGGTTCCATACAAATTTTAGGATTATCTGTTCCATTTCTTTGAAAAAAGTGGATGGGATTTTGATCGGGATTGCACTGAATGTGTAGATTGCTCTAGGTAGCATTGACATCTTCACAATGTTGGTTCTTCCAATCCATGAGCATGGAACGTTTTTCCATTTCTCTGTATCTTCTTCAATTTCTTTCATGAGTATTTTATAGTTTTCTGAGTACAGATCCTTTGCCTCTTTAGTTAGATTTATTCCTAGGTATCTCACGGTTTTGGGTGCAATTGTAAATAGGATCGACTCCTGATTTGTCTCTCTTCTGTCTTGTTGTTGGTGTACAGAAATGCCACTGATTTCTGTGCATTGATTTTATATCCTGCCACTTTACTGCATTCCTGTATGAGTTCTAGCATTTTGGGGTGAAGTCTTTGGGTTTTCCACATAAAGTATCATATCATCTGCAAACAGTGAGAGTTTGACTTCTTCTTTGCCAATTTGTATACCTTTGATTTCTTTTTGTTGTCTGATTGCTGTGGCTAGGACTTCTAATACTATGTTGAATAGCAGTGGTGAGAGTGGACATCCCTGCCGCGTTCCTGACCTTAGGGGGAAAGCTCTCAGTTTCTCCCCGTTGAGAATGATATTCACTGTGGGTTTTTCATAGATGGCTTTTATGATATTGAGGTATGTACCCTCTATCCCTATACTCTGAAGAGTTTTGATCAAGAAAGGATGCTGTACTTTGTCAAGTGCTTTTTTTGCATCTATTGAGAGGATCATATGATTCTTGTTCTTTCTTTTGTTAATGTATTGTAACACGTTCATTGATTTGCGGATGTTGAACCAACCTTGCAGCCCAGGGATAAATCCCACTTGGTCACGGTGAACAATCCTTTTAATGTGCTGTTGGATCCTATTGGCTAGTATTTTGGTGAGAATTTTTGCATCCATGTTCATCAGGGATATTGGTCTGTAATTCTCCTTTTTGATGGGGCCTTTGTCTGGTTTGGGGATCAAGATAATGGTGGCCTCATCAAATGAGTTTAGAAGTTTTTCTTCCATTTTTATTTTTTGGAACAGTTTCAGAAGAATAGGTATTAATTCTTCTTTAAGTATTTGGTAGAATTCCCCTGGGAGGCCATCTGGCCCTGGGCTTTTGTTTGTTGGGAGATTTTTGATGACTGCTTCAATTTCCTTAGTGGTTATAGGCCTGTTCAGGTTTCTATTTCTTCCTGGTTCAGTTTTGGTAGTTGATACATCTCTAGGAATGCATCCATTTCTTCCAGGTTATCTAATTTGCTGGCATAGAGTTGCTAATAATATGTTCTTATAATTGTTTGTATTTCTTTGGTGTTGGTTGTGATCTCTCCTCTTTCATTCATGATTTTGTTGATTTGGGTCATTTCTCTTTTCTTTTTGATCAGTCTGGCCAGGGGTTTATCAATCTTGTTATTTCTTTCAAAGAACCAGATCCTAGTTTTGTTGATCTGTTCTACTGTTCTTTTGGTTTCTATTTCATTGATTTCTGCTCTGACCTTTATTATTTCTCTTCTCCTGCTGGGTTTAGGCTTTATTTGCTGTTTTTCTCCAGCTCCTTTAGGTGTAGGGTTAGGTTGTGTATTTGAGACCTTTCTTGTTTCTTGAGAAAGGCTTGTATTGCTATATACTTTCCTCTCAGGACTGCCTTTGCTGCATCCCAAAGATTTTGAGCAGTTGTGTTTTCATTTTCATTGGTTTCCATGAATTTTTTTAATTCTGCTTTAATTTCCTGGTTGACCCATTCATTCTTTAGGAGGATGCTCTTCAGCCTCCATGTATTTGAGTTCTTCCCGACTTTCCTCTTGTGATTGAGTTCTAGTTTCAAAGATTGTGGTCTGAAAATATGCAGGGAATAATCCTAATCTTTTGGTACCTGTTGAGACCTGATTTGTGACCTAGGATGTGATCTATTCTGGAGAATGTTCCATGGGCACTAGAGAAGAAAGTGTATTCCATTGCTTTGGGATGGAATGTTCTGAATATGTCTGTGAAGTCCATTTGGTCCAGTGTGTCATTTAAAGTCTTTATTTCCTTGTTGATCTTTTACTTAGGTGATCTGTCCATTTCAGTCAGGGGGGTGTTAAAGTCCCCCACTATTATTGTATTGTTGTCAATGTGTTTCTTCGCTTTTGTTATTAATTGCCTGATATAATTGGCTGCTCCCACGTTAGGGGCATAGATATTTACAATCATTAGATCTTCTTGTTGTATAGACCCTTTAAGTAGGATATATTGTCCTTCTTCATCTCTTATTACAGTCTTTGTTTTAAAATCTAATTTGTCTGATATAAGGATTGCCACCCCAGCTTTCTTTTGGTGTCCATTAGCATGGTAAATGGTTTTCCACCCCCTCACTTTCAATCTGGGGGTGTCTTTGGGTCTAAAATGAGTCTCTTGCAGACAGCATATTGATGGGTCTTGTTTTTTAATCCAATCTGATAGCCTGTGTCTTTTGATTGGGGCATTGAGCCCATTTACATTCAGGGTAACTACTGAAAGGTATGAATTTAGTGCCATTGTATTGCCTGTAAGGTGACTGTGACTGTATATTGTCTGTGTTCCTTTCTGATCTATGCAGCTTTTAGGCTCTCTCATTGCTTAGAGGACCCCTTTCAATATTTCTTGGAAGGCTGGTTTCGTGTTTGCAAATTACTTTAGTTTTTGTTTGTCCTGGAAGATTTTTATCTCTCCTTCCATTTAAATGAGAGCCTAACTGGATATAGTATTCTTGGATGCATATTTTTCTCGTTTAGTGCTCTGAAGATATCTTGCCAGTCCTTTCTGGCCTGCCAGGTCTCTGTGGATAGGTCTGTTGCCAATCTAATGTTTCTACCATTATAGGTTACACATCTCTTCTCCCGAGCTGCTTTCAGGATTTTCTCTTTGTCTCTGAGACTCGTAAGTTTTACTATTAGATGTCAGGTTGTTGACCTATTTTTATTGGTGTTGAGAGGGGTTCTCTGTGCCTCCTGGATTTTGATGCCTGTTTCCTTCCCCACATTGGGGATGTTCTCTGTTATAATTTGCTCCAATATACCTTCTGCCCCTCTCTCTCTTTCTTCTTCTTCTGGGATCCCAATTATTCTAATGTTGTTTCGTCTTATGGTATCGCTTATCTCTCGATTCTGCCCTCGTGATCCAGTAGTTGTTTATCTCTTTTTCTCCGCTTTTTTATTTTCCATCATTTGGTCTTCTATATCACTGATTCTGTCTTCTGCCTCATTTATCTTAGCAGTTAGTGCCCCCATTTTTGATTGCACCTCATTAATAGCCTTTTTGATTTCGACTTGGTTAGATTTTAGTTCTTTTATTTCTCCAGAAAGGGTTTCTCTAATAACTTCCATGCTTTTTTCAAGCCCAGCTAGTATCTTTAAAATCATGATTCTGAACTTTAGGTCTGACATCATACTAATGTCCGTATTGAGTAGGTCCCTGGCTGACGGTACTACCTCTTGTTCTTTTTGTTGAGGTGATTTTTTCCGTCTTGTCATTTCATCCAGAGGAGAATAGATGAATGAGAGAAAAAATGCTAACAGGGTAACAACGTCCCCAGCAAATATACTCTAAACAAATTAGAAAAGACTTGAAATGAGCGGAAAAGAAAGGAAAAGAAAGAGAAAAATAAAGAAGAAAAAGAAAAAGATAAAAACAAACAAAAACAGAACAAAAAACAAAAACAGAATATGATCAAATATGATCAGGCTGGTGCATAGATCAGTGCCACACACTAGATTTTGGGTGTATTTTGGTCTGTTAGAAGACAGTGCCTCCCAAAATTTTAAAGAAAGAAAGACATATATGTACAAAATATGAGTTGATATGATGAAGGGATGGAATATGAGTGTAAAGATGAAAATTATAAAAAATTTTATAAAAGGAATTGATAAGAAGTTGTTTGAAAAAAGAAAGAGGAGGATTAAAAAAATAAAAAGAAAGAAAGAAAGAAAAAAAGGGGGGGAGAGAATGTGATCAGGCAGGAGACTAGAACAAAGCCATACATTAGAGATTTAGGGTATATTTTGATCTGTTAGAAGAAACTGTATCTCAAAATTTTAAAGAGAGAACAACTTATATATATATGCCAAAAATGAGGGTAACTACTATGAAGGGATATAGTATGACTCTAAAAACGAAAAATAAAAATGTTTATCTTTTTAAAAAGGGATTGATAAGATGTTGGTTGAAAAAGGGATAAAGAAAAATTCAAAAAAAAAAAGAAAGACCGTTAAAAAAAGTTAACTTTGAAAGACTAAAGAATCATGGTAAAAAAGCCATGAATTCTATGTGCAGTATTCCCCTAGCTCTGGAGTTCTGCCATTCTCATTGATCAGTAAACTTGGTCTTGGCCAGCTGTTCTTGCTGATCTTCTGGGATAGGGGCCTGTTGCCATGGTTCCCAAATGTCTTTGCCGGAGGCGGAATTGCCCCACCCTTGTCCGCCGGGGCTAAGTAATCTGCTCGGGTTTGCTCTCGGGAGCTTTTGTTCCCTGCAAGCTCTCAGCACAGCTTTGGAGGACCAGGGTGAAAATGGTGGCCTCCCAATCTCCGCCCGGAGGAGCTGAGAACTCAGGGCCCCGCTCCTCAGTGCGCCCCCAGAAAAAAGCAGTCACTCCCGTGTCCCTGGTCTCCGGCCGCACTCCGTGCTCACCCGGCCTGTGACCGAGCGTTTCTATCTCTGGCACCCGACCCCGTGTGGAGTCTCCAAACCCAGCAGATCCCTACGGTGCGCTCCCGCGCCGCTCCTCCCGGGGGAGGGAGGGGAGTCTCCCCGGCTCTGCCGCTTGTTGGGTCCCTGCTGGAGGAGCAGTGGCCCGACTGGGCCACGGATCACGGTTTATGGCAACCCCGAGCTGAGAGCCCGCGCCTGGGCTCCGTCTCTGCAGCCGGCTTCCCCGTGCCAATACCTGGGAGCTCTGCCACACTCAGGCTCCCCCGGTCTTTCTGTGACCCCGAGGCTCCTGAGACCACACTGTCCCAGAAAGGGTTCCACCCCCGCTTAGCCACTGGAGCAAGGTCCCTCAGCAGAGCCGACTTCTAAAAGTTCCGATTTTGTGCTCCACCGCTCTGTCACTTGCCAGAAGCGGCCGGCAGAGGCCCCTCCCCCCTGCCCCCCATTCTCCCGAATATCGCCTCGGATTCACTTCTCCGCACGCCCTACCTTCCAGTAAGTGGTCGCTTTTCTGTTCAGAGAGTTGTTGCTATTCTTTTCCTCGATCTCCTGTTGAGTTCGTAGGTGTTCAGAATGGTTTGATCCCTATCCAGCTGAATTCCTGAGACCAGATGAAATCCAGGTCTCCTACTCCTCCGCCATCCTGCCCCGCCCCCCACATAGTGTGATTATTAAGGCTGTGTTGGTTACAAGTGACAGAAACCACATTCAAACTAGTTCAAGAGTTAAAAAAAAAATACCCCTAGTGGCTCATGTGATGCAGGGGTTTCTCTGACATTTTTCTTGGATCTGGGGTCCTATCTGTGCCCCGTCTTTGATTTTGCTTTGTTCTGCGTAGTTTCACTCTCAAAAAGCCTCTCCTTCATGGGAAGGGAAGATGGCTCCCGGAAGTCACAGGCTCCCATGGTCCTTCCAGCTGGTAGCCCATACTGATCTCCAGAAGCATTCTAATTGGCCTTGGTTGGCCACCTTGGATCAATCACTGAGTCAAGTGAGGTTGCAAGCTCTGATCACATGCCTTCTACCATGGTGTGGTGGGTGGTGCCACTTGACTGACATCTCAACGAGAATCACCTTCAGCAAGGAGGGATATTTGCACGATGAAATATATGGGTGCCATCCACAAAGGAAGGGAACAAACACAATCCATATCCATTGTGTATATGCTAGAAAGATGTGGGGGTGAGCCGAAAGCCCAGGCTGCATTCCAAAATCTGTGTCTTTCCACCACCGAAAGTGCCCCTGTCCCTGATGAATGAGAACAGGGAGAAGGTTGGGTGACAGGGCAACTGAAAGGAAAGGCAGAAATCATTTTGTGAGGCCAAAACACCAAGAAGTGGGCTGGTGAGAGACTGTGGGAGAAAAGGAAGCAAGGATTGGGGAGATGAAAAGGATCGGGAGCGCATCCTGCAGCCTTCAACCCCCTCCTCTGGAATCTCTGCCCAAAGCCACTGCGATTTTTCAGAAAGCTTTCTCCTTCTTCCCTTGTTATGAAGCTGAGAACCAGGTGCCCCATTAATATTTCAATGGCCACTTTGGCTTCTCACTGGCAGAGCTGTGCACATTGGCTGGTCTCCCTCACTTTTATTCTCCTTCCCTGTGGTGATGGGACTTGCTAGACCCTCTCCACACCTGTTAGGACTGCAGGGACCCATGGCTGTTACCACAGTGTCTTGGTTTCTACTGGGGAGACAGTTGTCAGCCCTGTGCCTGAAGGATTCCCCTGCCTTTTGCCTAGTCAGGGTCCTCTATCCCATACTCCTTTTTCTTGGGCCTGAGGGCAGGGACTTCTAACTCAGAAGTCAAAAATAAACCCAGAGCTCGATTTGCCACCAGCTCAGTAGGCAGCTGCTGTGTGCCTGGTCCAATGTGGTGTGTAGTCAGCGACACAGGAAATGCTTTCTCCTAGCAGTTGGGGTGAAATAGAAGGAAAATAGACACAGGGGCTAAGAACAGCATAGCACAACAGTGCAACCAAGTTTTTTTAAAAAACTTAAGAAATGTCACAAAAGAGACCATTTTGTCTTACTGAGTGTCTTCCATGAACCAAGTCCTGTATTATTGGGTGGTGAGGATACAGGCTGAGCCAGATGTGCATTGTGAGAAGCGGGATACTTCCTCTTGTTTTCAGTGTCTCCTCCATGTGGAGAGACTACAGCTGGTGTGAAATGGCTGACATTTCTTTACCCTTTCATCCCCTCCACCCTTGGAGAGGCTGGTGGCCAGGCCAACAGTCAATTTGTAAGGAGTGCCATGTGAATAATACACTTGTAAAGACTATAATGAGGCATACTTGTCTCAGTTCTACCATTTTGGCTCTTTGGAGTTGCTCTGTCAACTGAAAAACCTACTGTTATGAGCTGAATTTTGCCCCCAACCCCCCCAAATTCATATGTCAAAGTTCCTAGCTCCCAGTACCTCCGAATGTGACTGTATTTGGAGATGGATTCTTTAAAGAGGCAATTAAGTTTAAATGAGGCCTTTGGCGGTGGGCCCTAATCCAATAGGACTGGTGTCCTTATAAGAAGAGGAGATTAGGACACAGACACACACCAAGGGAAGACCATGTGAAGACACAGGAAGAAGACACCATCTACAAGCCCAGGAGAGAAGCTTCAGAAGACACCAATGCTGCCGACATCTTGATCTCAGACTTCTGGCCTCCAGAATGGTGAGGTGAACAATTTCTTGTTCTTGAAGCCACACACTCTGTAGTATTTGTTACGGCAGCCCTAACAAACTGATGCATCCAGAAAAAGCCATGAGGCTTAGCTAAGCAGGTGTCCCCCAGCACCAGTATACCCTTCATGGGGAAGACTGCTTCAATCCAGCATTCTCTGGATTAAATTAATAATAAAGCTAAGAATTTGGCCTCCATCTGCCTTTCTGTGTGTCTTATTTCACATTTTGTTCAGATGTTGGGTGAAGAGATCGGCATGCTTTTTACTGGTTTTCCTCAATAGCTTCAGCTTAGACGACAGCACTCAGGATAAGCCAAAATCTGCTGTGGTAACAAATAACCTCCAGATCTCAGCGGCCTAACAAAACAATAAATTATTCCTTGGTCACAGTCTGTTCTCAGCCTGCCAAGGTGGAACTTGGATTCTACAAACCCAATACAGCTCAGTAGGGAGACTACTCATCATCACTCAGGTACCCAGAGCCCCATCTCATTACTGGGATCTATGGTCTCTGTAGCGGGAGGAAACAAACATGGTGGATTGCACACTGGCTCCTAAGCATCCCTCCAGAAATGGCACAGCGCCCACCGTATTTCGTTGCCCAAAGCAAGTCATTTGATCATGGCTAACAATGAAAAGGGGGTGGGAAAGTATAATTCTATCCCATTCCAAAAGGAAGAGATCTGTAAATATTGGTGAATAGCCCTAAGAACCTCCATATGGATTGTTGTTCCTGCCCCTGAGGAGGTTACAGTTTAGAGAAGAAGGATGAGGAATTTATCCCAGATTAGCATTCTTGTATGAGGAAATTGCCCTACGTGTATGTGTGTGTGTGTGTGTGTGTGTGTGTGTGTGTGTGTGTGTCCCATATGAAGGTCCTCAGATGGGATGAGAGTTACTTCCCTCAGAAAGGTTTCTATGAGAAACTATAGCCAAGGTTCTGCTCTTTAAATAAATAAATAAATATTTGTTAAGCATCCACTAATAGGCCAGGCACAGGCACTATCCTGAACCTTGCAGAATTTAAGGGAGCTCTGACCTCCCACCCCCTAAATGCCAAGAGGATCCCCAGTCACCATGAAAGCAAAACATCTCCACAAATTCCAGTCAAAATCAGGGTAAAACTATGGCAGAAGTGTCTTTTTTGTTAACTTTTCATGATAGAAAAAAAAAACATGCTATTTTGGGGGCAAAGCATTCATTTCATAGCAAGTTTGGTGGGGTGGGGTGGTGTTTGGGACAAATAAATGTAATAGGTTTCCATCTTGATGATCCAAAAATGAGTCATGGGATGATCATCATCAGAGCTGTAGAAACTTTAGAGAATTGCATGTTCACGCCCAAAGATCTGGGACCTGGTTACTGTGAAGACTAGATTTTTGTTTTTGTTTTTGTTTTTGTTTAATTGGGACTTGAGATGGGGGAAAGAAAGGAACGCTCTCTTCCTCACTACCCAGATCACTGAGCCCTCCTTCCAACACCTCCTACCCTCAGGACTCCTACACTCCACCTGCCTGAGCATGACTTTGGACTTGGGTGGCTGGGGAAGCAGGGAGTGAGGGGGAACAGAAGATTAAGAGAGAATGAGCAGAGGGGAGGCAGAGAGAGACTTGGAGAGCAGGTGGCTCCCCTCTAGATGTGAGGGAGGGGAATTCAAGTGTCTGAAGAAAAGCAGAGGAGGCCTCTGGTTGACCCTCACACCAAGAGGACAAGTCGGGGGGTGTGTGGGGGGGAAGCAGGTGGTGATCGCTGCTGACGGGGAGCTTTGATGTAAATACCACGCAGTACTATTACTGTTCATATTTATAGCCCAGTTTCTAAAACTAGCCGCCTAAGGGGTCAGCAGAACTATTTGAGAAAGAAAGCAGGAAATTGACTTGTAAGCGTCATCAAAACTTTGTTGGTTTCCTCTTCCTCTTTCAGACTGACAACATGGTTTTAAAAAGGATGAGAAAGCACTTAGTTTGTCCTGGTGGTTGGTTTCTCCAGATGTTAGATCACCTGCTTCAAGATTTCAGCTGAGGCTTGCAAATTTGTTTCATCTAAGTCCTTAAGCTACTCTCAAGCCTTGGTCCCTGAAGCAAAATTGAAGGTTATAAAAATAACCCCCTGGTACAGCTCCCAGGCTAACAGACATGCTGCAGGCCTAAGCAATTCTCATGGTTAGAACTGCTTCTACTTTGGCCCTGCCCTAGAGTTTTCAGAAATGACTGGGAGGCCCTGAGGGACACTGAGATTCATCAGGAGCACTTTGTTTCATCTCCCTGAGCAGCTTATGGGGGGAATGTTGCTGGATCTTGGGAAGGGCCCGTGGGATGGTGGCCAATGGCCCGGGGACACGGGGCCTCGATTCAGAAGTCAGTGCTTCTGGTGTGAGAATATTCCGCAGCTCAGCTCCACACTGACAAGCCTGTGACTGGCACAGACATGCAGCTTAGGAAGGAAGTCAAGTGGATGTTTTCATGTTCCTCGGGCTGACAAGTTTTAATGTTCCATGTGCAGCTGTAACCAGCAAGTCCATCAAGAGGTGTGCATGTGTGTAACGGGAGAGATCACTCATTTTATCTGAGGACGCTTTGTTCTAACTTGGGCCCCACTTTTTTCCTGTGCCAGAATGGATTGTCTAGGACCCCAAAACACCAGCTAGTGGAGGTTCCTTCATTTCCTGTGGTCTAGGAAGCAGAGGATAGGAAATGAATACCCGACATGCATTACAAATTTTCTGACAGCCAGCAGAGAGACACATCATTCCTTCTCCCTTATCTCTATGCTGCAATAATTAGCAGAGAGAGAAAATCAGTCCTTATGAGATGGAAGCAGATTGTCTTCATTTGGAGCAGCTAGTTCCCAAAACCTTACCTGTGGGTCCTGCCAGTTTTCCAAGTTAGGATGCAATTTTGCTTCCAACACAGAGATGAACTTGAATTCTGGTTCTGCCACTTCATAACCACATGGCCTTGGATAGATTATTTTAACCTTTTTTGCTCATCTGAAAATGAGAATAAGGACCCCTGCTTACCTGACAGAATTGTGGTGGGATAACATAAGATCATGTTTATATAACACTTTACCTTAGATTCCATAAGTGGCCTTGTTACTAGTAGGGACTGCACCATCACAGAGTCTCATCACGTGGAGACCTGACCCATGGTCCAAGGCCAGGTTTCAGGAGGCAGAGTGAGTTTCAGGGCTTGGGTGAGACCAGGCAAGGAGCAGCATCCAAGGGAAGGCTGAAGCACAAGTCCAGGGCCCTGGTCCAAGCAACAGATCAATCCCGAAGGACTAGGAGGGGGGTAGGAAACAGTTATGGGGCAATGGATTGGAAAATAAATAAATCAAATCTGAGCATATAGACTCCCAGTGGTTGGTAGGAAGTAAGACCTATCATCTAGCTCCTGAGGCCTGGAAATGCAGCAGAAAGGTGCATTTTATTCATTTTTATGGAGTGCTGCAGACTGGATTCTAGCAAGGAGGACATTATGGAAAACACCAAGTCAGTTCAGAGAGTCACATGAGCTCTGTTGTTAGTGCTCCTTCCCCTGTCCCTTCACAGGAGCACAGTAAAATCGTTCAGAAAATCTAGCCCTGGGCAGAGCCAAGGTTCTCATGATCTTGTCACAGAAGTCCAGGGCTTCTGTCAAGAACCAACTCAAAAAATCCTCGTGAGGAGTCTCATCCACCCATCTCATGAGGCTCTGGCTACATCCAGCTTCACATCTTTGCAACACCTACAGCACAGCATGAAACCATAGTGTGTCTACCCTATCTGTCAGAATATTTCCTGAGGGTAGAAAATCACTACCTATCTGGGGAATTGCATAGGCAATACAATGTCTGGTCTGCCAGTCACAGCAGCTCAGAATTACTGCTTAGGATAGAGAGGGAGAACAGCTTCATGGACACGCATTCACAGCGCTTGTAACCAGGGGAGGTGCTATATGTGTTCATTATTAGTGTCATTCCTTTATTCACCTACCTTCCTCAGATACCTCAGTTGTCTCCAGGGTATGTGGCTCCTGATCCTTTAAAAAGGCAATAACTCCAAGGACATCCATTAGAGCACCATGTCAAGTTCAAATCGGACACTTAAATTTAGTCCACAGCCTGGCTTATCCCCCAGAAGGGGAGATATACACAATTATATCCGATGCTGATGGTGATGGCGTATTTTGTGAAGCAGGAACAAGTCTTCTTTGACCCCATCTTTTGTGAACGGACAATTCCAAAATCATTTCCCTCTCTTTGTTTACTCAGATGAGGAGTTCCCCAGTTAGGGGACCAAAGGTATAGGCTGACAGATGGCACCACCCCCTCTGTAGCCCATGGCTCACCAGCTTCTTCCTGCAGGAGACCCATTGTCCCCCTTCTCCACCCTGCTCTGAGTGGCTGACACCAAGGGCCTTTCTTTGCCCCCGGGCTTCCTGTTGAATTAGGCCAAGGGGTGGCACCAGCAGAAAGTGGGAGAGTTTTCTCTGAGGGCAGGGCATTTTCCCCCCAGCATCCTCTCCATCAAGTCATCTGGGGCTGGCCATTTCCCTCTAAGGGAGAAGGCTCTTCCCAGCCTTTGTAGTTTCTGCGGTCAAAGAAACACATGCTCCTTGCCTAGGAGTGATGGCAGAGTCTTACTGTTGCTAGTTCCTGGAGGAATTCAGGAGGTATTCAGTTCCTGGAGGAATTTTTATGGTTTCCCCTACATGACTTTATTAAAAATCTCATTATTTGACCCCTTCTGACTCCAATACCAACAACATTCCCTAACTTCAGGGACCTTCAGAAAAGTAAACAAATCAGCAATTTGCTGAAAACATTGTGAGCCTCTGAACATATCAGAGGTCCAATCCTTTCCTTGTTACCTCGTCCCCTCTCTCCTCCAGTAGCTTGCTGCTGGCTTATGGATGTCATTCACCTGCAGGCTTTAGCCCGCCCAGTCCCTGTGTGGGTCTTATCTGTGGGCCCAGGCACGCTCAGCAGAGTGGCTGCCCCTGGGGTTCTGTGCTGAGGTGTAAGATTACTAGGCTTACCTGTGCGAAATGAAAGAAGGGCAGCCAGGCAGAGTCCACCCTGTAACCAAAATCAAAACTGGAGAGTGGCACCGGGCATCAATCTGCAGGAGGAGATGAAGCATCAATAGGGAGATGAGTCAGCAAAGCAGAAGGAAGGAAGAGTGGAATGTAAGGTAGCTTGAAACAAGTTGATCAGAATAGAGACCATGAAATGTATACAGGTGTCTGAGGCCCATTATATTCAATGGAGATGAACCTTGAAGGAGGTGTGCAGAGCAGGTGGTTCATGAGCCAAGTTCTTTAATAAGAGGCTGCATCAATAGCCTTCATCTCACACCTTGTGGGGTTTGGAAGTGAGTCGGGCTCCCAGGTCCATAATTTGGAGGTGTGACCACGGCCACTTAGCTCCCACAGAAACCCTGAAATTCTCCTGGTTGCTGAGTAGACTGCAGACTTCTCCACTGGGAGGAAGCCCGGATGCTCAAATCTCAGCTCTCCCAGTCTCCAGCTGGGCCCAGGCCATAAGGTTGTCTTCTATTACAACACCCTTGCTAATCCTGAGCTTTTGTGCTGCTTAGTTTCTAGCTGCTCCAGCCAGCCTCAATAGGGCCCTGCTCTGCTGACCAAACTGTCCTCCTCCCAGAGGGCTGGATTCTGCTTTGATGATCTGAGTGTCTTTCAGTGTAATTTCTGGTGGAGAATCTTGGGCCCCATCTCTGTGACTCCTGAGTAAAGAATAGGGATTTGCTTCAACTTCATTGCCCTTCAGTCGGGCAATATCCACGTTGACAACCCAGTGTTTGGATAAGATCATTATATAGTAATCTGCAAGTCTTGAGTATCCTCCAGAGGTCAGCCTTTTGTAGTAAGTTAGTATCCCCACTCCACACTGGATTTATGGAGTAGATTTTCCTTAGTTTCCTCCATCCCCACGTGGCTGAAAATTTAGGAAGCCTTGGGCCCAAGCCCATCCAGGTGAAAACAATTTATAACCTCCTCCCATCTACTGCTGTAAGGCTCCCCAAGCCTCCTGAGAGCTATGTGGGATGTTTTAAATATTTAATGGAGAGCAAAATGAGTAACTTTCTAGCTCTTGTGGCTCCTTCTCTGTGGGATCTAGCTGTCCCAAGTGTGTAGTAAAAGGAGGACATCAACTTGCATTAAATTGTAAGCACTATCCGCACTCTAGCACCTAAAGAGTTTACCAGCAGCTACTCTCTTGCCTTAAAATGTATAGCAATCAAAGAACATCTATTATTCTATGTATTCAACAAGTCCTTTTACAGGACCCAGGGACAAAGTCCGTTGGATGGGCAACACTCACACCCCAAATCCAAAGAGTCCCATAGGAATCTCTAAAAGAAAAATGTCCAAGGGGTGAGGCATGTATATATCTGCCTCTGTTTGGTACATGAAAGATCACAGCTGTGAGGTTACCTTCCTGTAGTGGCTGTCCCTTTGGCATGTTCTTATGGCTCGTGAATCCACACTATCTATAGAGTTTGAGGGATGGTTAGTGGGATAGCTCTGGTTGGACACTTGTCTCTCTTTCTGCTCACTGATTTACGTAGAAATGGATTACCTGACAACCTCAGTCTTTCAGAACACAGCCCCAAACCGGACACTAACAACAAATATACATGTGTAATCACTTTGTATGTATGTACTGCATTCCATCTCCCTCGTGAGAATTTTTTTTCCTTCCAGGATACATAAGAATCTTATTTTTATTTACGCCATTTAGAGACACACCTGCCATGTTGTGTGATACAGAGCTGGCAGGAAATAGAGATTTTCAGGATGATGCTAGTGGAGTCAAAGCCTGCTTTTTGGTAATGTCCACTTACCAAAAGTCACTGGTCCATTTCCTGGAGCCATCCAGGAAAAACTTTCTCCCTTCCCCAGAATGGCATTTACTTTTTAAAAATAATGCTTTTGCCTCTTCTCTTTATAGACATTATAATTGATTTTGAGTTATTTGAAACAGTAATCATGTGGATTTTCAAGTAAGGCAGGCTGGGATTGAATCCCAGTTCGGCCTCTGTGTGGCTGGAACTGTGCAGTCCATTAACCTTCCTTTGATTGTCTTTAGAATGGAATAGCAACCAGAAAGAGGCTTTAGAGAGGAGGTAACACAGGTAATTTGGCTCTGAGGAAGACTCGGTGATCATTTGTTGAATTTAACAGAGTGAACTAAATCTTAATCCCATTGCGTGCATTCTAAGTTTGGGTTTTTTTCACTCTGATTACATACAAGTCTGATCACATTGACAGAAAATGCTTTTGGGTTACTTATTCCTCCAACTATCTTTTCTTCTCTCTTTAAAAATATAATAACACATCTGGGATCTATTATGTGGTGGTGTATATTTCAGTATATGTTTCTGCTAATGCCCTAGTAAACAGAAACTGCATGAATGTTGACTGCTCAAATACAGTAGCCACTAGTCTGCCTTGAGCGAGGTTCAGTATAAAGCTAAACACTGCAGGATTTTAAAACAGGGGGTCCACCAGAAGTGGAACTCTAGCCCCGGTTATATCTGAATTACTTTACATAGTTAAGAAAATGCTTTTAACCATTTCCTACTGCTTAAAATAAGGAAAGTTTTGAAAGTCTATGATGTCCTTATTTTTACCAAAGGCAAGTGTGTCAGTTAGGAACGCTTCTGGCTGTTAGCGTCAATATACTTAATTAATGGTAAACTAAACATATAGAGGGGTACTTTGTCATTGTTCTCATGTTTTCTCAAGCAGAAACCTTGGTTCAGGGCCCGTATCTCTGGATTCTTTTGATCTTTTCCTCATGGTTGTAAGATGGCTGCCCTGGCACCAGACATCAAGTCTATATCCAATTGAAGAGTGAAGAATGAGAAGGTAATACCAGCCACCTGCCACATGTGTCCTTTTTAACAAGAAAGTAAGACATTTCCCAGAAGCACTGAACAGACTTACATCTCATGGCCAGAGTTGTGTCACAAGGCCACCTCTACAAGGGAGACTAGGAAGGTGAGGTTTTTACTGATTCTAGCCTCTGTAGTGGAGGCAGACAAGAGAGAAAGAGTTGGAGATGGGTGTTGGGTGAGCCAATCCTTAATCTCTGTCATCATGAACTTTATAAAAGTGTTTGTGGGCTGAAGTCTGCTGCAAATATCCTCACACTAACCCTAAAAAAACAACAGAGGTATCAGGCTATGGAGCAAAGAACTTTGGAATCAGACTCATCAAAGTTTAGATCCTGACTTTGTCACTTACTGAGTAGGATGGCTCTGAACAAGTCACTTCTTGCTGAATCTCTATTTCCTCACCTATAATTATAGTGTGTCCTAGAGTTATTGTGAAAATCAAATGAAAGAACATGAAAGCACAGTTTATGCTGATTACTCCTCTGCATTTGTACCTTATTATGGTCAAGATAATGGTGATGATAAACAAATAAGCAAAAGAGGAATGTAAGAGCCTCTTCTATTCTACACAGGAAGGTCAGGCTCAAAGGTTTATGATGATCATTCTCCCCACTCTACACCCCCCCCCACACTTTCTTTTGGTCTTTCCTTCATGCAAGTCATCATTTCACGGCTCATGTCCCTAGATTGTGACCTCATTGTATCATGTTCAATTTTGCACCTCCACTGCCTAGTGTACAGCGGTAGGTACTCAGGGAATGTCTAATGAATGAATGAATTCCCCCAGAAGCATGGCCTAGTTGGAAAAAGAGGAAGTCGTAGTTCAGTCATACATGTCCAATAAAGACAAAGGTTCTCAGAGAATTATTCAGCAGCTATTTAAGAATAAATGGGCAAGGAATTCTGAGAAGAAGCTGGTAACAGTGGAACTATAGTTTTCAGATCTCAAATTTCCACAAAGCTGCTGGATACAAATGAATACCCATGGGATACATTTATAAAAATGGGGTGACAAGG
This sequence comes from Eumetopias jubatus, assembly GCF_037043125.1. Classification (NCBI taxonomy): domain Eukaryota; kingdom Metazoa; phylum Chordata; class Mammalia; order Carnivora; family Otariidae; genus Eumetopias; species Eumetopias jubatus. The sequence continues at coordinate 125,973,811 of NW_028274814.1, forward strand.
TGTACCCTCAAACCTGAAAATTTGGTGGGTGATGGAAAAATGCCAATAGAACCATAAGATCTATATTGTCTCAACATCTGAGCTGGAAGAGTAGAGGAAGCAAGAGGATGGCTGAAGCACCTAAGAACAGGAGAACCCCAAATAGCCAATAGATATTCACCAAGAATCACAGGGAAGTAATTTGAGAGCAGCAGCTGAAACAGACATTCCAGTAGGAGTTTGCCCACTGGAACGGGGGTGAGTGTAGGGGGTCCACAGTAAGAACTGAAAATCCTGGGACAGTCTAGCCTATGAATTTTTGAAACTGACAGCCATTTCTCCCTTTCAGGACAAGGCCCTACACTGAGGAAAAAATTCTGGGAGTGGAATCAAATCGAGCAGGTCGCAGACAACAGTGATGAGAAAGAGAAGGTTCAGATAAAAGTAGAAGAGGAAGGAAAAGAAAACAAAGAAATGTAACAAAGAAAGCCTTTATATTTTTAACACTACATTAAATGCCACAGAGGAGTGATCTCTGTGAAGTTAAAAATGTTATCTGAAGAAAGCCGCCGTCCTCTAAAAATTAGCAGAAACCAGTTTCACATAAAATTGAGCAGTAGAAAACTATGGAGGTCAAGCTCCATGAAAAGTTATTTTAAGGAAAATAAGACTAAGCCATATGTAAAATGGAAAATGAAAACATGCCAGAAAGACATGTCCATAAAACAGATTAAAACTGCAATCTATTATTTCAAAATGAGTAGAAGACATTAAGAAAATGATATGAGAGATGAAGAACAAAATAAATCACAATTAGAAAAAAACAAAAGTAGAGCTGAAGAAGTAACTCAACATAAGAACAAATTATTTTAGAAAAGAAGACTGGACCGTAAGGAGCACAAAAGAGATAAACACAACAAATGCTTCAAGAAAAATAATGGATGAAAGGAGAAACGTTTTTAAAATAAAAAATAAACAAAAAAGAGCTTAAAGTAGTCAACATAACATGACAAATATTGAAGATAGTAAAGACGCTCCAATATGTGAATAACCAGAGTTTAGGAAGAAAACCAAAACAAGGGAACAGAACAAATTCCAAAAAGGTAATTAAAGAAAAGTTTCCTGAAATTAAATAACATTTGAAATTTCATATTGGAAGAGCATATTGTGTACCTGAAGATGTTAATGTATACTGAGAAATAACAAGAAATATTACTACATTTAAAAGAAAAAGCTAAAAATTCCTTAGGCATCCAGGTAAAAACAGCTATTAACTTATCAAGGAAAAATATAGATTACCCTCAGTTGTTTGGGCTACATTTTACAGCAGAATAAAGCAGAATAACATACTTTAAGTGGTAAGTTTAAATTCAATTATGTTTACATTTACACTAAATGTAAATGGTCTTAAAAAGTGTTTTGTTGTTGTTGTTTTTAAGTTTGCCTTTCTCAACATTCCTGCAACTCCCACCCCTCCATGTTGCATTCAGATTCTGCCTTGGATGAGAGTGATTTTCCTGTCCACCCCCAGTGGCAACAGAACTCTGCTTTGCATCAATTCAGGATTCTGGGTGTAAGTGAGTTTTCTTCTCCTTTTTCTAGCAGCAGAGGGGTTTTCCTAATTTCACTGTTGCCAGTGAAGGCTTGTTTTCCACCGCTTCCCCTGTTGCAGCCAGCCTTTGCTTTGAAGTAGGGGAGAGTCTTCCCCTTGTCTCATGGTGGCCACTGATCAGGGCCCACGGTATGGACAGGCTATCCCAAGTAGTCCTGCTCCACCTTCGGACTTTGACAGAGCCTACTCATCCTCACTGTGGAAGAATGAGATCTTACTCTCAGATCTCCTTTCCTGTCCCTGATCTTCCTCATAAGCATTCAGCGCAGACCAATGGAAAGAGCTATTGAGTACATCTAGGACTCTCCTATGTCTGAGACTCCTACATTGTCATGTTATCCCTCACTTGACATTTAAGAAGTTGTTACAATTTTAGTTGCTCTTACCCACTTTTAGGGCTACGACTTCTTCCTCCCACATTCTGCCAGAGAAGTAAAACATTTTGTGTGTCTCATATCTTCTGAGAGGGGTTTATTAATCTTAGAAGTTCAGTTTATCTGCCTGTGTTGAGATGTCAGATCTCTACTGGACTAAAAATATGACTTTGTAGGTTATATGGCTTTTTGTTGTTGTAAGGGTGTGAGTGATGTTCTCTTGTAGCTTTCTATACCCTAAATGAAAGTGAAGCTTCAATTAAAAAAAAAAAAACTGCTTTTAGTAATTATAATTAGTAGTGACAGTATTAGTATTGTTACCCCGACTACTGTGTGTGTAATTATACTGTGTGGGATAAAGAAAATGAATAACGATGGAATATTTTCATTCTCTCATTCATTATGTCCTTGAGGACCAAGGCTCTTGGTATTGAAGAAAGAAGATACGTATATGATATGGAAGAAATTAAGTAAAAATCCTGCAACTCTGAATTTGGATTGGAAACACTATTGTGAATTTACAATATTTTATATTTTATATTTAAATATATAAGCCCACCAAAAATATCTAGAAACATGACTAATCTAGCTGCAATAAGCATCTGGAGTGCCCAGATTGTGATCTTCAAATATAATTTCCTACTACAAGAAACCACAGTTTCTTGGAGAAATGGCTAATTCCAAGTTTTGGATAGGAACTATGCAAGATGAACCTAGGACATTATGTCCTACCAAATAGAAAAGATGCTGTCAAACACTAATCAGGTCATGTCAAAAGGACTCAGCTGCCAATGTTAAGAAATTTCTGGTGGCCAAAAATGGGACAACGTAAGTTGAATAAAGATAAGAAATGTAATGTATTTAAAGCCATTAAATATGTTTAAATTCATGAGTCATAATTATATATTTTCTAAAAAAATCAAATTAGTCCCTTTTGAGGATCACAAAGAACGAATTCATTATGTCAAAAATAGGTAAAGAGAAAAAATCAAGCATTTTTTCCTGACTTTTATATATAAATCATACAACCGTGTAACCAAATAATAGAGTAGGGCAGTGTCTCCTTATAAATTATTCCAACTATAAAGTAAAATGAGATGTTGAGTTAGAATGTCACCATTTCTCAATCTCCACCAAATTAATAGGTCTAGGCAATGAGCCTCAATGGCTGTTGACATAATAGAAAAAGAGACAACCAGACATATGCTATCTAATGAAATAACATGCCACTTCCTGTGGTCTTGCCAAAATGACTGAGTCAAAGTTTTATTGGGCTCTGGATCCAGCTTCTGATTTGCAGATTACAGAGAGGACAGAGAAACATGTTGAACAGCACCATAAGTACCCAATCAACAAAATCCAGACAAGTAGGAAATTCCACAGGACAAACCACCAAAGATCTTCAACAGATAAATTATAAGCAAAAGCAAGGGATGGAAGGAAAGCCAGGAGATCAAAAGAAAATTTTAAACTTATCAAATTTTTAAGAGTGAGTAAGAATAAACTGCAGTGCTAAGAATGTACACGTGGGTAACAAAATCATAAAGAAACAGGGAAGTGATTGCTCCAAAAGTCAAGATAGTGGTTATTTTTGGAGAGAGGAAGGGAACACATGTGAAGGGCTTCTGGAATATCTGGGAAATTTCTATTTTTTGGTCTAAGTGAGTGTTAGCCTTATAATCCACTAAGCTATATGTTTGTCTTCCAGCTGTGGGCTTCTGGGATTTGCAGATTTTGTAATGTGCTACTTCTTTTTCATTTGGGTTATTTCTCCAGGCGAAAAGGCAATAATTTCTGGAAATCCATACGAAAGTGAAGAAGAGCAGTATGTTCCTGGTTGTTGTCGTCGTCGTTGTTTATAGTGCAAAATAAAAAGAATAAAAAGAAAACAATGGATTTACTGTATCTGTGTTTTATTTTATAATAAAAGTTTTCTTTAAACTTGCTTGACTTCAGAACAGCCTCTTGCTATCATTCCCCAACCAGGAAATTGCATATATCTGTATGTAAAAATGGAATGCACTACACATTTTTTAAAAAGAATAAATAGGCAGGAAGTATATTCTTAAGAATATATTTTAGATTGAGTTATATTTCCTAAGTGCCTTTATTAAAGTCCATTTCACAAAATCCTTTCCTTCCTTAAAAAATCCTTTCATTAGATCCTGTGTGCCTTTTTTTCTACACTTGCCAAGCTAAATAGCTGGAAAGTATTTCCTTTTCAAAGTCCAAAGAACATGCAATCCTCTATATAATAATAATAAAAAAGATGTATTAAGGTTTCCAACCCCCATCCCTTCTTTCCATTTGAGAGGAGTAAACTCTATGTATATAAATATGCACACACACATATTTATGAAAGCAACGTGAATGCTATAGTGTAAATGTAGAAACGGTACTCAAAAGGGAAGCCTTCTCCATGAAAAAGATAAATACCTTTTTAAACAAGAGTCAAGGGTGAAACTGTTTCATCAGAAGTGTAAATACAGTAAAGAATTTTATTTGCCATCTGAGCTGTAATTTCAAAGACAAAATGTGAGCCCAATATGGGAATTTTAGCAACAACTGAACTTGCTGACTTCTGAAAGGGGATTCCAGGCCTTCCTAAGTCTTTTGAAGTTCATTTTGCTTTGTCTTCAGATGTCTTGACATAATCAGCCCATTGATGCCTTGCGCTGTCTTGTGAACGCAAGCATTCGTTCACGATTTCATGTCAGGGCTGGAGACAAGGAGAGGTTCAGATCCCTTTGACACTAGGGCGGCTGGTCAGGAAGTTCTCAAATGTGCAGCAATGTGAACTTTTAGCTGAACCGTTGCCCAGTGGGGCGTCTGTCCTTTCAATTCCCATCATCTCAGGTCTTCAAAGGCTGGGGGCATCTGTACCCAGTGACCTGCACGGCTGGCGTGACACTTCTCTTTCCCATGGGGTGTGGGGGGGAAAGGGCCCAGATTGAAACGAAACGACTTACCCTCATTTCTCAATGTGAGCCAGAGCATGTGTGAGACCCACCAAAATCGACAAGTTTATGCCCCAGTTCCAGTGGTCACTGAGTTCCTTTGGCCACTGAGGGAGCATCTGCTTGACCCCCTTGGAGAGGCTTGGTTCCCACACTTTGGGTTTGCACCAATTATGATAGTGCTAGTGGCACACACTTACATGAGTGTGAACATTGTCTTCGTTTGATCATTACAACAGCCACAGGTAAACATTCTCTCCATTTTACACATGAGGACACAAAGAGAATTCACTCGCGATTACATATATAATCAGTGGTGGAGGTGGGATTTGAGCTCAGGCAGCTCTGGCCCTGGAGTCTATTGCCCTCATCACCGTTTTACAGAGCCTGTGGCCAGGAAATAAACACATTCAGAGACACAACTACATAGACTAACTGCTGATAACAGCTGCCCCTTGTGGAGCTCCTCCATGTTGTAAGCACTATAGTGAGCCTTACAAACATTCATTTAATTCTAGATAGATAGATACAGATCTAGCTATCTATATACAGATATAGGCACAGACTGAGATACACCAAGGCCTAACAGTTAAGAGCTAGCCACCAGTCAGACTGTCTAAATTTAATCCCAGCCCAAAGTGTGACCTTGAGCAAGTGACTTAGCCCTCTTGCACCTCAGTTTGTGCCTCCAAAAAATCCCCTTTAGAGAGATACTGCAAGAATTAAATGAATGATATGTAAAAGTTCCTGGCACAGAATAGGTGCCCAAGAAGTTAGATATTATTATTACTATATTATATATAATATCATATATTCTTAATATTATATTAATTATGCCTTATATAATTAATATTAATAATAGGTATTATTATTATTACTATTATATATATACATAGATGATCTATTTCCTCAATTCAGAAAGCTTGGTAAAGAGAGTAGCATTCTTTAAAATTCATCAGGGTCAAAGGTTAAAAAAAAAATTTACACTGAGCTGACTCATTTTCCCCAAGGAGATCAATATTTGAGATACAAACCACCAAAGTAGATTGATGAGGCTGCATTTGAAAATAAGTCCTAGGATTGTAGACCACCCACACTGCACAAAAGCTCTGTTCTGAGAAAGACAGCCTCCCGACATTCTAGACAGAAGAGAGCACTTGGCTCTCATGGCCAGAACATGTGCTGTGTCTGAGGATGCAGAAAGGCCAGGGGACCCTCTGACCACAATCCCCACTTTTTTGACCTTTCATCACCTCGACTCCCGTACTTCTAATACCAAGTCTATTTCTGTCCTCATGGCCTCTGCTCAAGCATCTAGTATCTAAATCCCATGTGATATTTAAATAATACATTCTTAGGCAAAGCAGATAGGACCAAATGACAACACAGGTAGAGAGTTTGAATTGGGTGTTGTGTTAAGTACTGCACAAACATTACCACTCCTGACCCTCAGGGCTCCATATGGTTGCACTGGATCCCACTCAGGCCCTGTATCCAAATCTCCTGAATGGCAGAAGCATTCTCAAGCCCAAATTCACCCATCTCCAGGGCTCAGCTCCTAATCCCTGCATCCTAAGCTGCCCTCACTCCTTTCTATACTCTTGTTCACTTCATCCCTGCCTTCACTACCATCCTACTCTACCTAATGCAAGTTACCAGTCACAGAAGTTCTTTCTCTGGGGCTTCATTCCTGGAAAAAAATCACTTCTGTGTCCATTTTTCACCTCTGAGCACGCATAGTACTTGGTACCTAGTCTCACCAGAGCACCAGGCTGAACAGGATCTTTCTCCCTCATTAGGCAATGGCTCTTTGAAGGCAGGAACCTGTCTTATTCATCTTTCTGACTTAGCACTTAGCACAGTGCCCGACATACAGCAGGATCCCAATAAATATTTGTGGCGAGAACAAATGATTGAATGGACGGTTAGATGTATAGATGAAAGGATGCCTCAAATTACCTTGCTCTTTTTTGTGGATAAGTCACAGCTAACTAAGTCTCATGTTGCTCACCACCAAGAACTGATTCAGTTGCTACAGCGTGTAGCACAATGTCTGGTGCGTATTCCGTACCCAGTAAGTGTTATTGAATGAAAAAATAAATACATATATCAGGCTTTAAGGCAATAGAAATCCCCTAAGCGATGGATTTCCACACTGTTTGTTCTTCCAGTTCTGAAATCTGTCACAAATGAAGCCAGATTAGCAGGATGTTGGGGACCTGAGCTGTACCACATGAAGGCCTTAGCTGTGCTGGCATCAGCCCGTACTGAGGAAGTGACAGGCCTACAGAATTTAACATCATGTCCTCTGTCAGGTTGTTGTGGATGACTTCGCTCATTACATCCAGAGTTGGGGTTCTTTCTCCTTTCCATACTAAGCATAGTTCTACCGCTGAAAAACAGGTCAGTTTTTATCTCACATGTTTGGTGAATCATGTAACTGTCTTTATTAACCTCCTTCCCCCTTTATTGGCCACTAAAAAATTGGAGCTGAGTTTGTAGTCAGTCATAACAAGGGGAAGGTCTTTTTGTAACATACTTTGTCAAGGTCAGCAGTGGATCCATATTATTTCCTTGCTACAAATTCCTTCCTTCCACCCCTCCTTCCTCTTTTACTTCTACTACTAATTTTATACCTTCTTATTTATTTATGAATGATGGTAAGTCATCAGGGATCACAAATGAAATTAAACTTAAAGCAGCTTATTTTACTCTCTAACTACAGACAAAATAAATATACTCAGCAAATATGTTGTTCTCAGGAGACACAGTGATATTTACCTGCCCCTGGTGTATTTAATGCATCCAGGACTAAAATCTTCTCTGGAAGGAGACAGAGATAAAGGTATAAAATATTAAGTAAAATAGGATATATTAACAAGTCTGTTGATATCGTTCTCTGTGTACTGGGAGGCTGAATTACTGGGAGGATGATCTTGTCTCTCTTCTGGCTCGTGATAGGCAGGCATCAAGAGTTTGTTGCAAGAAGAAAAGAAAGGGAGGTGAGGGATATGCAGGAAGAGATGAGGGAATAAATGGGAGACAAAGAAAGACGGACAGGGAGGGAGAAGGCAGGGGACAAGCGGGGATGGGAGGAGAGAAGGAAATGTACAAAAGGTAAAGTAGCAGGTGAGTTTACCGCATCAGCTAAGACTGATGCTCGAATCTCACTTGTCTTTGAGGGGCTGAATAAGAGGTTATATCTCTATTTGCACTTACAGCCTTCTGCTAAAAAGGTGACGGGTCCAGCTTATTCAGCTTTAATATTGAACTGAGGAGAGGAGTCATCATCAGATTTTAGAACTACCACCTCAGACCTCCAGCTCAGAATCAATCTTCTCACTTCACCATTTCTTGTCCTAAGAAACATAAGCCATGGTTTTTTTCATCAAAGCCAAGTTTTCTAAAAAGTAACTTTAAATCTTCACCATTTCTTTTCATATATATATATATATATATAGAGAGAGAGAGAGAATAATAGTAAACCAATTTATTATAAAAAATATGGAGACAGGGCGCCTGGGTGGCTCAGTTGGTTAGGCGACTGCTTTCAGCTCAGGTCATGATCCTGGAGTCCCGGGATCGAGTCCCGCATCGGGCTTCCTGCTCGGCAGGTAGCCTGCTTCTCCCTCTGACCCTCTTCCCTCTCGTGCTTTCTATCTCTCATTCTCTCTCTCTCTCAAATAAAGAAATAAAATCTTTAAAAAAATCCGCTTAAAATGTCATTGCAGTATTTTAAAAAATAAATAAATAAATAAAAAATGTGGAGACAAAATTGTAATGAAATTATATAAAAATGGACTTTATCACCAAGAGATAACTGTTGTAAGTATTTTTGATTATTTCCATCTAGTCTTCTCTATTTCCATGTACATGGAGTGGACACATGAGTCCCATATTCTTTTCATATTTTAATATGTCCCTGTGTCAAGAAATGTCCTTCAAAATTTGTATAAAGGCCCCGAGGCAGGAAAGTACTTGACATATTCAAGGATCCCAAGACCAGCTCCGCTGGGTGCACCTCAGAGAGTCAAAGGAACATGAAATAGGTGCTCATCTAGTAATCAGCAGGGCCAGAAGACTTTGTGGGCCTTTTGTAGCCCATGCTATGGACTATATTTTAGGCTACATGAAATGGGAACTGATAAGATATGTCAAAAATTATTTTTTTGTGGTCAAGTTTGGATTCATGATAGCTTGGTGGGCATGGTGGAAGGTGGTGGGGACAAGGGAAATGGAGAGGAGTATTCAGGGCCAAGGTACATTTTGAAAGTAGAATGGTGGTTGATTGGATATAGGAAGTGAGAGAGAGAGAGGTGCCAAAATGGCTCCTAGGGGTCTTTGGACAACTGGTTGGGTAGAGATGTCATTTACCAATAGATTTGGGAGAGGAGAGGTTTGTAGACCACTACAATAGAGTATTATTATTATTCATATTTGATGACAAGTAAAGAGACTCAGGGAAGTTATTTCACTTGCTCGGGATCACATATCCAGCAAACAAAGGAGCCTGGTTTCATACACAAGTTCATCTGATACCAAAAACTGTGTTGTTTCCCCAACAAATCTCACACAGCCTCTTAAGAGGAAATAAAAGATCTGAGCCTCCCATGAAACATAACAGAAACAGGGACACAGGAAACCAGCCAGAGAGTGACCCAAGAGCACCCTTCCCGGGCGGAGAGGGCCACAGGAGGATGGAAAGCAAACACCCAGATTTTGCAGCTACGCCTTCCAACACGAGGAAACTGGAAGTCAACCACCAGTCACAGTGGTTCTGGCCACAGTGGAGCCTTCTCTCAAAACTTTGCTGGGAACTGAAAACTGTTAACTCAGAGTTGTGGTCCCCAAGCATGGTCCCTGGGCCAGCAACATCAACATCACCTGGGGACTTGTTAGGAATGCAATTTCTCGGACACCCCAGACCTTCTGACCAGAAATTCTGGGGTTGGGACCCAGCAGTCTGTGTTTTAACAAGCCTTCCGGGAGACTGTGCTGGACCACTCAAGCTTGAGAGTAACAGAATTAAAGCACCAGGCTTCATCTGATCTCGGTTTCTGTCTCTGAGCAGACCTTGCCTGAATGAATGTCATATAATCCCAACAGCAGGCCAAGTTTGGACAAATGGGGAAGCTACTGCTGAAGCTGGATGAAAGCTCATTTTTTCCCCTGTCTGATCCTCTCACATAAATCCCCATCCAAAAAGGAAATAGCCTTTTTTTTTTTTTAGGGACTGTTGTTTTGTGGCAAAAGGAATGCTTTGCTAATTTTAGGAAGATGGCTTCAGTTATGGACAGGAAGTCTTGAAGGGAGGGGAAATTTTGGCTTGAATTTTTAAATATTGTGTTCTTTTATTTATTTATTTATTTTAGAAAAGAATTTAAAAAAATTAGCAGAAAAGAAAACACCATTGACCAACTTCAGCTGACTAAAATCCCTCACTGAGAAGAGGAGGCATGTGAGAGCCATTTGTGGAGGCCCCACAGCTACAGTTGAATAAGCCTGTAAGACCATGGCCCTCAAGATTTTGCTCCAAACAGAGAATCTTTGCAGTGTAAATTAGTTTTAGGAAGAAAGAGAGCACCTGGCTTCTTGGTCAGACTAATTCTCAAGAGCATTCCTCTTCCCTGCCAACTCCCAACTCCTGGGCTATGGGTGTACCTTGGATTGGTCCCCTCAGAGCATCAAACTGGTTACCACGTGCTTGGGAGTGCATCAGGCTTTACAGTTCACAAAAGGCTTCTGCATTTCTTGGCTTGTTGACTCTATAGCAAGTAAATCAGATTATATTACTTCCGTTTCACAAGTAAGAAAGCAGAGACCTACAGAGGAGAAAAGTGGGCCTCTCAGATGAATAAAAGTCGTGACTCATACGAGTGTCAGATTTTTTATCTCATTGAATTCTTGAAGTGAGAAGAAGTCTTGTTTTCATTTCACAGCTAAGGAAACTGAAGGCTTAGAAAGTAGAAGTGACTTACTTTGAAAGTCACAAAGTTAGGAAGTTGGGAACACCTACTTAAACTCAAGGCTTTTTCTGACACCCAGCATTCTTCTTTGGGTCAGATGAGTACTTTAAAGTAGTTGGTACACAAGCTTTCATGGACCTCATACTGACCTCTAGAAAACTGAACGTTTTGAAATAATTGCTTAGTTAAAATTTAATTTATCCCAACAGTGGGTCTAGCCACTAAAATATAATTGGGAAAGTCCTCACATTAGGAACTTTTGCTTAGTAGGTATAGCACGCAGCGTCTCGCTCCGATAGATGTGGGTGTGTGGGGAGCGGGCTGAGGGGTAGGATAGGTCCATGAAGAAGACGTGTTTCTCAAGGGTCTGAGTCCCCTTCACAGCCTCTGTCCTGTCCTAGCCAAGACAAGCATTGTTGAATCTTACTTGATTGCTCAAAAATCCCAACCCCAACACCCTGAAGAGTGTGAGAGAGGTGTTCCCTTTCTTTTTGGTGCAGAGATGTGACCTATGGCCATCTCTTGCCTTGCACTGGGTGAGTCACCAATGGTCAGCAGTCAGAGGCTGCTGGGCCTACAGAGAGGGTTACTGCCCACGAGGGCAGCATGTTCAGGCCATCTTTGCAAGGCTGGATTGGTCCACTCGTCTAGAAGGCAGGCCTATTCAAGACAATCTGCCTCACACAGATTTAAACTGCTGTCCCATGAAGGTGTCATAATTACTTTGGCTTCCCATCAGATTTGACCCACGTGAGTCACTGGAATATAAATGAGAGCCAATCTATCACCTCTTGCTTAGAAATGTTTGATGACATCCCATTGCCTTTAGGATAAAGTCCAAAAGGAATGGGAATGAGGAATTGTGAATTATCTATTAGCAAGAAATCTATCATGCGATTGTCATAGATTTTCTCCTTTGTGATTCATTTGTTTAATACATCCACCTTCCAGATGATGACGATGACGATGATGGTGACATGTAAATGGGGACTGTGGGGAATCAGTTGAATAAAGCAACAATGCTCTGGTAGAAATCTAAGAATGAAAAATGAAATCGCTTTTACTAGCAAGTTCTGGCTTTTTGGGTTGCAAGGAAAAGATACCCCTCCTTTTTTTAAGGAAATTAGGTCTGTGTCCATTATCCCATGCTATCTCTCAGCTTCTGGGATTGGCTCAGAAATGGACATGTGTCCCAAGTTGGGCCACTGAGACCAAGGGAATATTTTGTTCAGACTTCTGGAAAAGGAAATTGTTGTTTATAAGGGAGAGCTACTGAGAAAGATGCTTTCTTGTCTCCTGGGGGTTGTCATGGGTGGATTGGGGCAGTCACCTTACTTTTAGCCAGAGGACAACACCAGCACAGCACCACAGAGGACAAAGCCCAGTGAGTTACAAAGAAATGACACAAGTCCATGCCGGGTCTATGGTGTGACTCCTTCCCCCACTTGATGGCAAGGGCCCCACAGGCAGGAGCTGAGTGTTCCTCACACGTGTCTGGCACCATGGGCCTGGCACAGCCCCTAGCATGGAGAAGAAGCCCAGCTCAGGAAGTACAAAACAAGCAAACAGCAAATTGAACCTGAGGTTTTCTCAGTGCTTTTCAGCTGAAGGGCAAGCTTAACGTCATGCAGGTAACATACTTCTCAGGTTGAAACTCAAGGACATACGAAGGAGTGTTTGAAGAAGAGACTTAGGTAGCGTGTTGGGGAAGAAAGTGGCAGGATAGAACAGGGGTGGGCAGGGCAAAGGGTTCTGGTCTTGGAGCAGTGCGACCTCCCGAATCACGTGTGTGGGGCTGTCCGAGCCACGGACACAGCGTTCTCTTGTGGGTTTGTGCACGCTGAGCCAGTGAGGTGCTTGTAAGGAGTCTGGAAGAAGCGTTAGGCCTTTATTAGCTTAAGTACTTTACCAGAGTCTAGATTGCATCCAAACCTGGAAGTTTTCAGCAGCAAACTTGCAGTAGCTTTCCAAAAGCCTGAGGCTTGCCTTCCTTTCATTCAAAAGGCAGCCTATGCAGTGAAAGCCGAGTACCAGAAAACAACCATGTAGATTTTGAAACTTGCATTGGATGAGATTTTTCATGACTTTCTGCAATGCAGACATCCAGCAATGCTGTAGAGGTAGGTCAAATCCAACCCACAAGCTCTGGCTCCTTCTGAATCAGTGCTTGCCTTATGTTAAAGGAACATCAAGGTCCGACTGAAAACAACGCGGAGCTACATTTGACTTGAGCACTAATTTAACTTGTACAAGATGCTTGGCCTCTCTGGGCCTAGAGACTCTCATCTGTAAAGTGTGGGGCAGAGATAAACCAACCCTGAGTTTCTCCACATTGAAAAATATCATTACATGAAAGGAAAATCCAAACAGAATTCAGAGGAAAAACAGCATGGGATCTGGACACAGCCTTGGGTTCAAGTCGTAGCTGACCCACTCACTAAATGTACGACCGCGGTTAACTCACTCTACAGCTCTGATTCTCAGTTTGATTGTCTATAAAATAGAAATAATTTCACTTTCATTGTCTATGTTATAGGCATTTGGAAAGGTTTCGAAGAGCCGATGTAGTAACTGACACGGAGCAGTCATTTAATAAAAAATTAATTCAACAAATCTTTATGGAGCATATACTATGTGCCAACTACTCGGCTAGCCTCTGGAAATAGACTGGTAAGCAAACGAGGCATCACCCTGCCCCTCTATGGGTAGGTGGACAAAAACTTAGAAATCACATTTGTGAATGTCTACTTGCCATATGAGCCAAGACCTACAGGGAAAGTAACAGGGTGCTGTGACACAGACATAATATATGCTAATTCTTGTCCCAACAGCACTTTTCATTCAACAATGCCACCAAAGTCACCATCCACCAAATAGTTCCCTCGTAGCCTTTTTCATGACTCACCAGGGAGAATGCATCACCCCAGACTAGATTTCCCACTGGGCTAATTTTCCAGTAACAGAGGTCTTTGGGAAATTAGCAGATTTCACTTGCAAACCATGTGTACAATAATGCAAGACTATTCCCAGGAGTGGGAGGTAAATCCTTGAACTTATATTGCCAACCTCACGTTCTTCCCTCAAGTCTACATTACTGCTCGTGTCTGCTGAGACAGATTTGATTAATCAACACATCCCACTGCAGTCATCATCTACAAAGCTGTCTTAACTACAAAGAATAAGGGCTTTCTGCCCAGTGTGACACCCACCTGGTGCCAGGTAAATGCGGGGGCCCCAGGAGAGCAAGCCAACTGGTGAAGAACATACCAAGATCCAGGCAAGGGGAGAAATCCCACTCCAGGAGCATGGGAGGTTAGCTTTGGTAGGCAGGTGATGGGCCTCTGAGAGCAACTTGGCCGTGTCACCTCTAAGACCTGTGCAAGTGTTGTCTCATACACAAATGGGGACAGTCACAGCCCGACCAGTGCATTGTGGAAGGTTTTCATTCACATCAAGTGAGATGAATGTCCTGTCACCTCCTTCAAATCCATCCCTTCATTTACATAACTGTAATCACAGTCCTAATTCCAATCTTATCATCGTTTGTCTGGATTCTTGGAGTAACCCGCTAACAAATCTCTCTTCTCTCACTCTTGTTCCAAATTCAGTTCTGATATTGCTTCCAAGCTTAAAACATTAAGTGATGGCCTATTGCCTTCTGCTTATAAATGTTGATGACATCCCACTGCCTTCAGAATAAATTCCAAAATCTCTGGCATGGCATTTGTGGCATGTACTGTGAGTTAGCCACCCACAAGTCATTTCTCTTCCATACCAGCAGAATCCAGTTTAAGGTCTCCACAATGTGCCCAAACTAGGGGACCGACTATGATTGTTCTAAGCCATCTACCATGATCTCATTCTTCTTTGGACTAAGGGTGGGCATATGACCCAGTTCTTGAGATATGAAAGAAAGTCTACTTGGGCTTTAGGGAAAGATTACTTTCTTTCTGGTGAGAGAGAAGTATATAAAAAAGATGGCCTGTTTTCTCTGTGATGCTTGAGACTGGGGCAGCCATCTTGTGACTGAGAGGGGAGGCATTAAGATCACTGACGTCCCTGTTTGCCTGAGATTTTCCTTCTTTTAGCACTAAAAGTCATAAATCCTGGGAACCCCCTCAGTGCCAAGATAACTGGGACAGTTGGTCACCCTAGGAAACGTCACTGGTATTCTGAGCAAAAAAAAAACCAAAATGAGGCGAACATATTTGTGACCCTCACTGAGCTACTGAACCAGCTCTGAGGTTGCCTTGCTCAAGTCCTTG
This sequence comes from Eumetopias jubatus, assembly GCF_037043125.1. NCBI lineage: Eukaryota > Metazoa > Chordata > Mammalia > Carnivora > Otariidae > Eumetopias > Eumetopias jubatus. The sequence goes on from NW_028274814.1 coordinate 125,988,964, forward strand.
TGTAAGTTACCCAAAAGTCTTCTTCATGTGTTTTCTAACTTGTAGCTGAAACTTGAAGCTTGAATACATTCAAGGTCTTTGATCATATGGCCCAGCCTCTTTTCAAATGCCATTTCCCACCATCCCTCCCTCCCTCATACACATCCAGTGTCGATTACTCACTACTCTCTGAATTTACCATGAATCTGCGCACCTCTGTGTCTCTGGTAATGCCATTTGTTTTGCCCGAAATTCTTTCCCTTCTTCCATCACTGAAAATTTCCTAAACTTTCTCCAAGGCCCTGCTTACCAAATTCCCTCCTTTTTTATGCCTTCCTCCACCCCGCACCTTGTTTCTTCTTCTAAGCTCCCATGGTTTTGGCAAGCATAGAAATGCTTGGTTTATGTGTCTCTCATCATACACTTTGAGTGATTTAAGAGCAGGGATTATATCTCACTCATTTAGTATCTATAATCTTAGTACTGCCACCCATGCTATGCTTACTTTTGGAATGAATAATAGTATTTATGGGGTAAATAATTATATGGGATGAATACATTTGTTTTAAGGAATCAGAATCTCATGGAAAGTGTAAGGTATTGCCCTTCTTTTTCCAGTGGGCTCTGCCCAAGAAACATTCCCTGGGAACTATTCATATTGAGATTCCCTTTCCTTTGAATTCACTCAACTCCCATATTGTTACTGAGCTTATGCTAGATGCCATGTACTTCTTAAAATATTGCTGATAATTACAGATGACTGGTTCCTGTATAACTCTTACCTCCCTAATAAAAGAGTAAGGAAAGTGGCTTCCATCTATTATGAAGGCCACTTGATTCCAGGTCCAGTGCCCTGAATGAAGTTTTGCCATAAGTATTGCCTGTATTCTGCTGTTACATCAAAAATGCCTTTGAGTGCAAGTAAGAGAAAATCTACTAAGAGTGATTATGGCAGAGGGAGCTAGCTACCATCAAAGCTTTGGGTTCCCTTCCGTAGCACAGAGTTGGGAAGCACTTTTCTAGGCAGGGATTCCATTTCTCGTTTGCCTTGCATTTAGGTAGCACCATATTTCTACTGACAAACCATTAGAACATGAACTGAAATGAGGTGTGTCACTTCCCAACCAAGAAGGTTAAGAAAGCTGTACCCACATCTCATCTCCTTCAGCAATGATCTTGGAGGTCACAAGCTCAAGATGGCAGCGTCCCAAGCTAGGAGGCTGAATCCCTGAATCACCAAGTGAAGAACAATTTCCTGGAACAGCATCCACCTAAGAAAAGCCTCACTGGATTTTGTTTGAGCAGGATACCGACAATCATTATGTTAAGACACTGAAATTTGGGATCTTATTTTTATAGCAGTTAGTCTAGCCGGATACATACATGACCTAAACAAATAGGATATCATTTTCTTACATAATGAAATGCTTAAGGGTGGATAGATTCTGGACTGCTGTTTAAAGAAGACTTTAAGGTGTCAAACAATTCTTAGGCTTTTACTGTACCTCCTTAGTCCTTTGCTTTTCATCTTGTGGCTGTTGCTCAGAGTCACCAGATGGTTACTGTTCCTCCAGGCCTTATATCATCATGCCAGCAGGGAAAGAGTCAAAGGACTAGACTCTGGTTCTAATTCACAGTGAAATTTCTAGCCAACTTTTCTTCCTGTGTCATCTGCCAGAACGAGGTCATGTTGTCAACCATAACTGCACTAGTGGCTGAAAAGGGACTATTTGCATTTTGCTGCTTCTCTAGATGAAGACAGCAGGGAAGGTAGTGGTTAGGGAAGGGATCTTTGGGACCACCAACCAAGAGTACATGCCACAGCTTTTATTACCATTTCCAACCATTTTATTTATAAAACTTTGCTGTATCTTATAAGAACTCCTGTTCACAAGATAAGATTTATTGGCCAACCTGATAGTGGTGATAGTTTTAAGTTACTAAATCAATTCAGAATACAGATGGGTCCATTACATTAATGTTTCCTAGGGGCAAATCCATCTAAGGCATGTGATGGGCATCAGAAAATACCACTGTGAGTCAAGGCTGAGCTACAGGGATTCCTCAGGTCCCTTAAACTCCAGTGCAGTAATGCCATCACCCACTCTCAGCATGCACTTTCACTACCTTTGTACCTCTCTTTTTTCATGCAGTGGCTCCATATTATAGTGCCATTCCAATGGGCTCTGAACCAGGAGAACCAAAATCAACACAGATGATGCTCATCCTTCAAGGCTAAGTTCAAAGGCTGCCTCCTCCATGAAGAATCCTGATTCCCAGCAGCCAAGTCTAACTCCTTCTTCTGTGCTCCCTCAATGAAATTACATATTATTTTACAATAGATGGCTATTCATATGTCTGACCTCCAAGTAAATTGTATACTTTTTGGGAGGGGACTCCTTTCTTTAATTCCCAGCAGGGCCTGGCAAAGTGATTTCTAAATAATAATTGCTGAAGAAAAGACGTCTGAATTAATTGATTAATTAACTCATCAGTCAATTACAAAATATGGAAAATAACATAGTAAAATGTACTGATTCTCCAATGTTTCTTTAACCAATGAGCCCTTTTATCCCCAACAAATTCTTTTTAAAAAAAAATATTTTCCTTATTTATTTTTGCGAGAGAGAGAGAGAGGGAGAGCACGAGCAAGGCGAGGAGCAGAAGGAGAAGCAGACTCCCAGCTGAGCAGGGATCCCAATGAGGGGCTCGATCCCAGGACCCTGGGATCATGACCAGAGCTGAAGGCAGATGCTTAACCAACTGAGCCACCCAGGCGCCCTTTCCCAACAAATTCTTAAACAAAACCTCCAAAGACGAAGAGGAAGGGGAGGTGGAGCTCTTTGCTGGTTGAAGTGTGGAAGAGAGTTTAGGTACCCCACTGGAACAGCCTGAACTTTCCCAGAGACCTCTGAGGCACCTCTCTGGAGAGCACCCAGAGGGCTTCATGAATATAGTCCAGAAATATCGCACCAGGAGGCAGAGATCTGAGAAGTCAGGAGATATAGGCCCTAGCCTGAGTTTGGCTTCAGTTGAATTGTCAAAATATTGCTCTTGGCCTCAGTCTCCTTACCTGTAAAATATCAGGAAGGGCAAGTAGGTGACACCATGTGGCCCTTTTCCTCTTGCCTTTTCCTGGTCTTCATTCTCCAGACTCTCTCCTAACACATCACTCCCATGTGAGTTGGCCCTTCACGTGAAACTGATTTGCCACCTTTGGGCTAACAAGATGGTGTGCAAGTTCTCTTTCAGCTCTAACAGCCCCAAATTCTCATTTTTTAAAAAAAAAATCAGTTGCCCAACTTATGTTATTGCTCTGTTTTCAATGACATCAGTAAACAAAGTAAACCCTGAAGGTATATGTCTAGAGGCTCCCTCACTTTCAAAGAATATATCGAGAATGGGTAATTTAAGCCTAACAAACAAACAAACAAACAAACAAAAAACTGATACAGTGATTTGAATCTGGTCCTTAACAAGGGACCTCTTTTGTAAATGTGACAGCTATGCCTTGCAAATATGGATATGAGCAGATGAGTGCCTGTCTTCTAATAATCTACTTTGAAGTGTCCTAAGCCTGACTGAGGACATGGCGACAAGGCTGAAAGTTTTGAAAAACAGGGAAGGAAAATGTTGCTAATGATTGTTACCCTGGTGATGAAAATACCAGAGAAGATACACAGATGTCTTCAAATCTCTGAGGCCCATCTTGCAGAGCAGAGGATGGATTGTTTGCATTTGGTCCTCAAGAGAAGAACCAAGATAGAGGTGGCAAATCGAAGGCAGCAGAGATTGCAGACTGGTGTTCTATGGGCCACATTCACCTCCCAGAGAATATTTTGTGTGGCTAATGCAAGTCTTTATAAAATCTTTGACATAAATCTAACTTCAAAACCTTGACATTTTGCATAAAAATGAAGAGTACAATTCGATTGTCTCTTAAAAATTGGAGGGATGTGAAAACACCTTCCTTTGGGAGAGTAACTGGGGCTGCCACCCCACGGTCTGCATTTGAGGTGAGGGAGAGGCACTCTGTAGAGAGAGGCGGCTACCGGTTCCTCCTCTTTTTGAAAAGTAAAAGGTTATTAAACTTTTTTTTTAATGATTCAATTTCAATTTCTGATTTTGGTATTTAACAAAATAAGTACAGCCTCTTTTCAAGGGTGACAGTGGGCACTCCACATGAGTGAAGCTACCCCAGTGCCAAGCACAGCCCTGGATCTGGGAAGTCTGGGCCCGCATTCCTACAGGGCTGTCATCTGTAAGCGTGGCAGCCATCTGCTTTGGAAGGGCATGTTTTCTCCTGTGAACCACCATCCTCCGTGACTCCTTGTCTCTGAAGTGCACATCATCCATCTCACCAGCATCTATACCTCTTCCCTCTCCTCCAGGGAAATTGACTGGGGCTTCATATAAGGAAAAATGAATCATTAACTATCTGAAGTTTTAAAAAGTAGAATAGCTTTAAAAATGGAAGCATGAGCTTCCCCATCATCAGAGGCATTCCAGGAGAAGCAGAACCACCACCCATAAAAGGGAAACCAGTGTACACAACCTAACCCTACACCTAAAGGAGCTGGAGAACGAACAGCAAAGAAAGCCTAAACCCAGCAGGAGAAGAGAAATCATAAAGATCAGAGCAGAAATCAATGAACTAGAAACCAAAAGAACAGTAGAACAGATCAACAAAACTAGGAGCTGGTTCTTTGAAAGAATTAACAAGATTGATAAACCCCTGGCCAGACTGATCAAAAAGAAAAGAGAAATGACCCAAATCAACAAAATCATGAATGAAAGAGGAGAGATCACAAGCAACACCAAAGAAATACAAACAATTATAAGAACATATTATGAGCAACTCTATGCCAGCAAATTAGATAACCTGGAAGAAATGGGTGCATTCCTAGAGATGTATCAACTACCAAAATTGAACCAGGAAGAAATAGAAAACCTGAACAGACCTATAACCACTAAGGAAATTGAAACAGTCATCAAAAATCTCCCAAGAAACAAAAGCCCAGGGCCAGATGGCTTCCCAGGGGAATTCTATCAGACATTTCAAGAAGAATTAATACCTATTCTCCTGAAACTGTTCCAAAAAATAGAAATGGAAGGGAAACTTCCAAACTCATTTTATGAGGCCAGCATTACCTTGATCCCAAAACCAGACAAAGACCCCATCAAAAAGGAGAATTACAGACCAATATCCTTGATGAACATGGATGCAAAAATTCTCACCAAAATACTAGCCAATAGGATCCAACAGTACATTAAAAGGATTATTCACCACGACCAAGTGGGATTTATTCCTGGGCTGCAAGGCTGGTTCAACATCCGCAAATCAATCAACATGATACAATACATTAACAAAAGAAAGAACAAGAATCATATGATCCTCTCAATAGATGCAGAAAAAGCATTTGACAAAGTACAACATCCTTTCTTGATCAAAACTCTTCAGAGTATAGGGATAGAGGGTACATACCTCAATATCATAAAAGCCATCTATGAAAAACCTACAGCGAATATCATTCTCAATGGGGAAAGGCTGAGAGCTTTTCCCCTAAGGTCAGGAACGCGGCAGGGATGTCCACTCTCACCACTGCTATTCAACATAGTATTAGAAGTCCTAGCCACAGCAATCAGACAACAAAAAGAAATCAAAGGCATCCAAATCGGCAAAGAGGAAGTCAAACTCTCACTCTTTGCAGATGATATGATACTGTATGTGGAAAACCCAAAAGACTCCACCCCAAAACTGCTAGAACTCATACAGGAATTCAGTAAAGTAGCAGGATATAAAATCAATGTGCAGAAATCAGTGGCATTCCTATACACCAACAACAAGACAGAAGAGAGACAAATCAAGGAGTCTATCCCATTTACAATTGCACCCAAAACCATTAGATACCTAGGAATAAATCTAACCAAAGAGGCAAAGGATCTGTACTCAGAAAACTATAAAATACTCAGGAAAGAAATTGAAGAAGACACAAAGAAATGGAAAAACGTTCCATGCTCATGGATTGGGAGAATCAACATTGTGAAGATGTCAATGCTACCTAGAGCAATCTACACATTCAATGCAATCCCCATCAAAATACCATCCACTTTTTTCAAAGAAATGGAACAAATAATCCTAAAATTTGTATGGAACCAGAAGAGACCCAGAATAGCCAGAGGAATACTGAAAAAGAAAAGCAAAGCTGGAGGCATCACAATTCCGGACTTTCAGCTCTATTACAAAGCTGTCATCATCAAGACAGTATGGTACTGGCACAAAAACAGACACATAGATCAATGGAACAGAATTGAGAGCCCAGAAATGGACCCTCAACTCTATGGTCAACTTATTTTTGACAAAGCAGGAAAGAATGTCCAATGGCAAAAAGACAGTCTCTTCAACAAATGGTGTTGGGAAAATTGGACAGCCACATGCAGAAGAATGAAACTGGACCATTTCCTTACACCACACACAAAAATAGACTCCAAATGGTTGAAAGACCTAAACGTGAGACAGGAGTCCATCCAAATCCTAAAGGAGAACACAGGTAGCAACCTTTTTGACCTTAGCCGCAGCAACTTCTTCCTAGAAACATCGCCAAAGGCACGGGAAGCCAGGGCAAAAATGAACTATTGGGATTTCATCAAGATAAAAAGCTTCTGCACAGCAAAAGAAACAGTCCACAAAACCAAAAGACAACCGACAGAATGGGAGAAAATATTTGCAAATGACATATCAGATAAAGGGCTAGTATCCAAAATCTATAAAGAACTTATCAAACTCAACACCCAAAGAACAAATAATCCAATCAAGAAATGGGCAGAAGACATGAACAGACATTTCTCCAAAGAAGACATCCAAATGGCCAACAGGCACATGAAAAAGTGCTCAACATCGCTTGGCATCAGGGAAATCCAAATCAAAACCTCAATGAGATACCACCTCACACCCGTCAGAATGGCTAAAATTAACAAGTCAGGGAACGACAGATGTTGGCGGGGATGTGGAGAAAGGGGAACCCTCCTACACTGTTGGTGGGAATGCAAGCTGGTGCAACCCCTCTGGAAAACAGTATGGAGATTCCTCAAACAGTTGAAATTAGAGCTACCGTTCGATCCAGCAATAGCACTACTGGGTATTTACCACAAAGATACAAATGTAGGGACCCGAAGGGGTACGTGTACCCCAATGTTTATAGCAGCAATGTCCACCATAGCCAAACTGTGGAAAGAGCCAAGATGCCCATCGACAGATGAATGGCTAAAGAAGAGGTGGTATATATACACAATGGAATATTATGCAGCCATCAAAAGGAATGAGATCTTGCCATTTGCAACGACGTGGATGGAACTGGAGGGTGTTATGCTGAGTGAAATAAGTCAATCAGAGAAAGACATGTATCACATGACCTCACTGATATGAGGAATTCTTAATCTCAGGAAAGAAACTGAGTGTTACTGGAGCGGTTGGGGGTGGGAGGGATGGGGTGGCTGGGTGATAGACATTGGGAAGGTATGTGCTATAGTGAGCGCTGTGAATTGTGCAAGACTGTTGAATCACAGATCTGTACTTCTGAAACAAATAACGCAACATATTTTAAGAAAAAAGAAAAAGAAGAAGGTAACAGGAGAGGAAGGAAAGGGGAGTATGTCAGAGGGGGAGACGAACCATGAGAGATGATGGACTCTGAAAAACAAACTGAGGGTTCTAGAGGGGAGGGGGGTAGGGGGATGGGTTAGCCTAGTGATGGGTATTGAGGAGGGCACGTTCTGCATGGAGCACTGGGTGTTATGAACAAACAATGAATCATGGAACACTGCACCAAAAACTAATGATGTAATATATGGTGATTAACATAACAATAAAAAATTAAAAAAAAAAAAAAAGGGAAACCAGTGTGTACTGGAAGTTGGTTTAGAAGATGCTCCAGGAGGCCCCCTTCCTCCTCAAAGACTCAGTTTTGTGAACAGCCGGGAGCAGGAGTAAAGCAGGACTTGCTCAAGGAGCAGCGTGCCGAGAAAGGCTTGAGCACTAAATAACTGGCACATCATGTCAAGGTTGGGTTCAAAGCCATCTGGCAACTTTCTCCAAAGCAGGAAGAAAAATTTTAGTGCACACTAGACTTGAAAAATAATCAGCATTTATTCCAGGAAAAATAACGTCTTCCATTTGCTCAGCACTGTGCGGTTTGCACGTTCACATGCATCATCATGGTCCATCTCACGACTCTGTGATAGGAGAGCAGCAGGGGCGTGGGTAAGCCAATCACAGAGATGAGGAACCAGGTACAGGGAAACCAAGTCTCTTACACTCGACAAAGAAGCCGCAATCAGGACCCACACGTGGGTCTTGGTACTCCTTGGCTTTCACTCTCCCAACTTTAACTCACGGCAGCAAACCTCAGTCATGAAACCCAAGAAGAGCCTCTCAGCATCATCAGCCACAACCTCCGTTCCTTGGGAGCCGCCAGCGGGGAGGGAGAGCCCACTGCTAGTCTGCAGAAGCAGGAGCGGTCAGTGCCACGGTCAGGTGGTCTTTCCATCGCCTCACTTAGATCTTCTTTCCCCAACAAAAACCCAATTCTTCTTCTGCTGTGGAGAGGACAGACAGGTGGTCACCATCTTCCCAGAACAGCCCCTTGTAGACCTGAAGCCTGTTATTAAGCTGACTCTCCATCTTTTTCATCTCCAGACAAAATAATTGACTTAACCTTTCCCCCCGGTGACAAATACCCTCTTGAGTATCAAACACCCTTTTCGTATTAATGGAGAATTCCAGAGTGCCCACTTAACAAACTGCTCTTCTTTAAAAGCTCGGCTTTCTAAAAGCAGTAGGGCTTTTAGCAAGGGAGCTCTTCAAGTAGCCCATTAGTGCTCTGAAAGGATCAGCAAGAAATACGATTAGACCTTTGACCCCAGCTCTGAGCGGGTGCTTTGAAAAGGAGGGAAGAGAATGGCCAGGCCTTGAAATCAGGTCAGTTTGTTCCTCTCAACCTCCACCCAGCACAGGGACCCACCTGCTCCCTTGGAAAGAGGAGAGTCAGGAGCTCAGGGCTCTCTTGGGAGCCCCTTCTGTTCTCGGCTGTCATCTTCCTTCATGTCCCCGAGTCCACTTCTGGCTGGACCGCAAGGAAGTTACACCTGCTTGATCATGATTCTTGGACCACAACCATGTCGCTTCTTTTTCTCCCCACAGAAAGGACTTGCAGAGTTTCAACTATGGTGACCCAACCTGTTTTCTCTGTCTGGCTTACGACAGTTTAACAACGACCATCCTGAGCTTTCATGTCCTTCAGCATAAAAGGGAATAAACGTTTCTCCACATTTGAGGGTTACTGTGAGGTTTACACGGAATGAAGTGTCTGCGAGGTCCTCACCAACTACGCCAGCTTCATGAATGTACAGGAATGTTAACGGTGCTGTCTTTGCCACTCTTCCGATGGTCTCCTAGCTAGCAGGTCCCCACGGGGGTGAGAGAGACAATGTCTCTGTTAAACCTGGCCCGAACTAGGCCACAGGGGACAGGGGCGGGCAGAGGGGTACAGGCTGGAGCTTCCTGCGTGGCTCCCCTTTGTCCTTGCGCACCTGCCATCTCAGACATCTGACATCCATGCGCATGAGCCTCTCTGAGGAATTGCTTTTGTCACTGCACCTGCCTGCTCCCATTTCTTTGCTGTGATCAGAGCCCGCGGCTCTTGACAGCTGTTCATAGTCTGAAGGCACAAAAGAAAGCCTCTCCCTGGGGCCCATTTGTTTCTATGCCAAGATGCCCCAGTGGCTGCTTATCCATAAATGGGGCATTTTGAGATGCCCTCCCATCCCCCTTGCCTGACCAGTTTGCTCACGCCTTCTCCAAGTTCCTTGGAGCCCGATGTCTGAACCACAGACATCGGTTAGTCCGTCATCAGTCATCAGCTTCTACCACTGCCGTCATCAGCTTCTACCACTGCCAAGTGAAGAAGATGCCTGAGCTAGCAGGTAGGTCCCCAGAAGGGCCAGTGAAGCTGAGCTGCCCCAGCTTACAGCCCCAGGCAAACTCTACTCCCCCTGAGTCCACTGTCCACCTGCAGACACCTTCGAGAGCCCAGCTAATATCCTTCACCACCCCCCGGATGACCCACAGACACAGGAGTTATAATAAGAAATGACCGTTGTTTTAAGCCACTGGGTTTTAGGCTGGTTTGTCACATAGCAGTTGCTAATTTAAACATTGCCAATGACAAATCCCTGGAAGGTTCAAACATTCATCTTGCCCTAAAATAAACTTAATGTTAAAAAAATGTAGGAAATACATGAAAAATTTCCCTTATTACAGAAAATTAATTCATTGTAGAACACTTAGAAAACAAGAAAAAGAGAGAAAAAAGGAAAAAATCAAACAGCCTTTAATTCTGAGAAAATCAACATCTGTTAACATTTTAGTGTTTATAGTCTTTTAAAAGCCAAAATGGTTTTGTGACTAAGTTACTAAGTTTAAAAATAATAGCAATAAATCACAAAGGAAAATACAAATAGATTTAAGTGAACAAAAATACAATATGCCTGCACATTTAAAGAAAATACTAGAAAACCTAAAGCAAGAGAAATGGGAGCAAATATTGGGAAGACATATGCCAAAAGTGTCAATATCTTGGGAACACAAAGAGTTCATATACACTGATAAGAAGAATGTGAGGTCCTAAAAGCTAGATGGCCAAAGGATCCATATTAACACCGACAAGAGGAGATATATAACTGGTAAACATAACGTGCGGAAAAGCCCAAAATTATAGGCAAATGGTGAAATGTAAATTAAAATGATACAGAAATGATACTTCATCATGACAATAGAAAAGCAATTTTAAATCACACTAGGGATGAGAAGTAGGAGTGATAAACACATACATTGTTGGTGAAATGGTCAGTATATGAACGCTTAGGAAAATAAATATGGCTTATAAGCCTTAAAATATGCATGCTTTTAACCCAATTATTTCACTTACAGGAATCCATCCTAAATGTATAATCCAAAATACAGTCCAAGCTCTCTGTAATTGGCCAACACTAAGGCCATCGATCAGCAGAGCACGATGTGCACAGATGCCAGAATAGTGTGCAGCTACTGAAACCGGAAGCTTCAGACATATGAATACCTGAATAAAAACGGTGACATTTAATATTAAGTGAAAAATCAGGCCACTAAATTATATATGCAATGTAATTACAATTGTGTGCAATAAAAATCCTGAAAGAAATACACCAGAGCGCACAGAGCAGTTTGTTTTGTTTTGGACGATGCAATGGTAGCTGTCTTACTTATTTCTGTCTTTTTGTTCAAGTCCAACTTAAAAATGTTATCAGCTGAGTGCAGGCCTCACACGGGCCCTTTGAGCATGTTCCTGAGAAGTGTGGCTTGGGGAGCTGCGGTCGGTAAAGGTCAAGAAGAGTGCCAGCAAGCTCCCCCCCAGCCCCAGGCAATTCTTGCTCCATGACACACAGGTAACCTCGCAACTAAATTATTCTCCTGAAAATGTATCTTCCACTTTGCCCCTGGATTGGGTGCCTGTCCCAGGGAAGGTCCTCTAGCAGCACAGCCTAAGGTAGGGATTCTTATGAAAAATGACTTATTGAGGGAGTGTTCTGGGGGAAAGGAGTGAGGACGAAGAGGGAAGCTGAGCAAGGATTCAGCCTGGTCCCTGCGAGCCCCTGAGCAGGAGGAGCATGACTTCCAGCTGTGTCCTGCAGTCCTAGGTCCGGGCTCTGCTCCTGGTCCCATCCCTGTCAGGGCTGGCATCTCCTGTTTAGCCAGGTCCACCCTCTGGAGGAGGAAGCGGCCTCCTCACCAGCAGGGCAGGAGTGGCGGTCGGGGTCTGGGAGGGACGCCAACCTCGATTCTGCAGCACAGTCCCTCTGACCTCTCCCTTTGCCCTTTTGGACCTGAACCACATTCAGGGCTGGACTTGCTTTGTTTTTTGGCTCCCCATCATCTGCTATGTCTCTCCAACCCAAAGTCTGACAGCGCCAGAGTTTGGCATGGACAAAGCTGGGACGACATCAATGAGCACACTCGGTGCATTTGAAAGTGTGGACTCTGCTCACCATAGACAGCCCCCGACTGGAAAGCTGAGGCAGGGTGGGCCAGGGTCACCAGCCCTCACACTGGAACTTAGGGTATAGATCTTCTAGGGGTTATCATCACAGAGCCCAGGACCTCTCACCAGGAACATGATGGCAGCCATGCTGGCTAAAGGAGAGAACTTTCCTTTCAAAAGCATGAGAGGAGTAGAAAAAAGCTGGTGACCCAGATCTTGCTAATCCTGCTGGTGAGCTTTCCAGCCATCTGTTATCCATTCCAGGAGCCACCATCTGATGATCTGTAAATATTTACTGAGGACCAAAAGGATTGGGGAAAAGAGAGTTTTCTGGTCAATCAGTCATGAGTAAAGGTGAAGTCATAATGTACACAGAGTGTTCTATAGACAGTGAGAGACAGAGCCGTCTGGAGAGCTGAGGATTCAGTCAACAGGAAACCCTGCTGGTGGAATCTCCTTAAAGCTCGGAACTTATCCTGCAATTAGCTAGAAACTTTTGATGACTCTGTGCACAAGACCACGTGAGACAAAGCCTTATAAGCCACAGTATAAGTATGTTCCTAGGAATGTGTTTATCCAGTTTCTTAAATCAGAATGTTTCAAATGTATGCTTTAGCCTTTCAATATGGCATGGCCCTTTCTCTATTCCCTGACCATAGCAAGGTACATGGTGTTAGGTGATCTCAGTAGAAAAATAGGTCCCTAGTTAGGGGGAAAGCTACAAGAATTGTCTTATTTATCTTTGGATTCCAAACAATTCGTAGTATATGTTTACTGAATGAACAAAAGGATGAATGAAATGAAGCATCGTTTTCTTTCTAGAACACTTCCACCAGAAATTCCTTCAATGTCCGACTGTATCTTGCCCCACAGACCATCACGCCTACTCATGCCCTTCCATCTTCCCTCCTCTGTGTTCCAACGTGCTGAATCCACTTGATGTTTTTGGTCTTGAGTTCTACGAGTCTAGTCACTGCTTGTCATGTCACATCAGCCTATGATTGAAAGGGTTACTCACAAGGGTCTTTGCTGAGTCACAGGGCCCTGGACCTGCAATTTTCCAGACAGTTCTGTAACCATGGCAACTATACCATTACTAATGCCATTAAAGATGATACTGTAGTTTTTTTTTAAATTTATTTGAGAGAAAGAAAGAAAGGGATAGCAGAAGCAGGGGGAAGGTTAGCGGGACAAGCAGACTCCCACTGGTCTTCGGTCCCAGGACCCTGAGATCATGACCTGAGCCAAAGTCAGATGCTTAACCGACTGAGCCACCTAGGCGCCCCTTTGATGATACCATTTATCCATCCTTTACTCTGTGACTGGCATTGTGCTAAGTGCTTCACATGTATTTTCTCATTTAATTTTCCAACCACTCTCTAAGAAAAGCGTTACCATTATCCTTATTTTCCAGATAAGGAAAATGAGGCTCAGGTTTGGTGACTTGCCCAAGGTCAAAAGCTACTCAGACAATGGTTGGAGAGGCTAGTCAAATGATAGAGCAAACACTTGGGTTTGAGTGCAGGTGACTCTAGGGCTCGAGTTCCTAACCATTGGGTGACACCGTATCCTGCAAACACAAGCCCTCACACTCACTGAAAGCCTATCATATCCCAGACATTGTGCACATGGCTTGGTGTCAGTTATTTCCTTTAGCCCTCCAAGGAGGCACAATAGGATGGAGCTGCTGAACTGTGGAGTGGGAAGCAACCAAAGGAGATGTGGGAGAAATGCAGCGGAAGGTCAGATACAAGGGGACTCCTGGGCCCCCAGAGAAAGGTGCCACCAAAGGATCAGGAACTGCCTGGAACAGGTGCGGATGTGAGGCACAGCATGAGATGGACTGAACGGTTTGGGGTGAGGACTGAGAAGGCTTGAGTGGGCACATGGAAGCTAGATGGATAGGCTCCAAAGGCCAGGCAGCACCATCAGCGTGGGGTGTATCCCTGGTAGGCTCCGCCCCTTGGGCTCTCCCCTCTCAGGTCTGACTGGATGCCACATACCTTCACTGTGATTTCTTCACTTACACGAGACCATGTGTGGAGGGGGCATTGGGTTAGAGCAGATCCAACATTGATTTGGGGTCCAGAGACCCTAAGTTTCTTTCCTAGTTCCTTTAGGAACTAATTCACCTCTCTGAACACTGGTTCTTCATTCGTCAATGGAGAAAATATGACCTCCTCCATAGCAAGGCTGAGGAATGAAATGGGGTCCTGGGGTCCCACGTAGGAAGATTTAGCCCAATGTGCACTTAGACAGCATTTAATAAATACTAACTCTTTCTCCATCTGTCCTGCTGAAACTCTCGTTTTCATTTGATCCTTCAGTTGTTTCATGAACTTGATTCTATGATTTCACTTAAGTTGTAAATTCCTTCAGGACTATGTCCTTTATTGTCTTTGTTTCCTCGTCCATTCATCCACTCATTCACGCAACATGTACCAGATGTTAAGCACAGTTTACTTACATTTGGTATTATGACTTTGGTCATTTGGTAAAAACAATGAATACTACGCGATCAATTTTTTTTAAAAGATCCGTTACGATCTAAGTGGAAGGCTATGTCAAATTCAGTTTATACATCAGAAAAATGTTGCGGGGGAGAAACTACAGAGTGTGCGACATTGTCAAACATTGCATCAGCACACTGAACAGTTAAAAGGAACCATTCCCAGAAGGTTTTTCATTTCCCTTAGTGATTGAGTACATTGACTTAACCTCCACCCTTCGCATCAATCACCCCTGCCCTTCACACATTTCAGAGGAATAAATAGTTCAATCAGTTTCAAAGATCAGCTTTTCAGGCTTATAAATTAAAAAAATATTTTCCAGTTAGGAGAGCAGTTCGTGGTCACTTACAAAACATCTTTTAGTAAAAACAGAAAAAAAAAAAAGAACACGCACTTACAACATGTCGAATTTTTCCATGTAGAGGTGCACATTGTTAGCACTTTGATACAAATCCTTCAAGATTTTTGAAATGTGTGTGGGGGTATATTGCACATGCCTAAAATAGGATTATACTATGTAATATTAGGCTGTCTTACATCATTCCAATTTCCACTTTGGATTCCATCAAAGTGGATCCCATCTCTATTTGTTTATCGAAAAGAAGAGGAAGAAAGAATTTTCATATTAAAGTGAAGTCAAGCACAGAGGTGTTCATGTGACTTGAGTTCTTGGCTAACGCTGGTATCAGTAAGTATCTGTCCTCAGGCACAGAAAGATACTAGATGTGTGGACTTGAAACCTGCCTCCACGTGTGGTTCCATTGCAAATACTATTTCCCTCACATCCTAATTCAAACTTTCTCTCCTCCCTCCCCCTTTGCTGGCACTTTCTCCTCTCTTGGCCTGCTACGAGTCCCAAGGACATTAGCAGTGTCACCTCGAAGAGGGGTCAAGTCCATGGTGATCCTTGCCCCACAAGTGAGCCTGTGGGCTGCCTCCAGCTGACAAGCGCTGTGAAGGGCCCAGCTGGGGTGGGTGGTGTACTGCACAGAAGAAGGAGCCAAGCCAAGGACATGGAGTTCTGCCCATAATCAAATCCCACTAAATGGCGAATTCTTCAATACAAAAGTGTGAATAGGATGGTACTTTATAGAGAACTCCAGCTGGTTAAATTTAGAGACTGAAACATTCCAGTCTAATAATACATTCTGGCTCTTGGCCTGCCACAGCCTTTAGATAGGGGAACTGGAAGGGGGTTTTCTCAGGGCTGACTCGGAGACAGGCCACAAGCTTCTTTGCTCGCGTTGGTCTGCGTAGGACTGGGTCACATAATGAGACGAGCAGCTTCCGGTGTGTCTCTGGCTGTGAAAGCCGCCTCGTGCTTGCTGATGCATTTTCAGAGATTGATTGTGCAAGAAATACTGCTATTTTTGTAAATGGTTTGGCCTCTTCTGTCGTCAACCTGGCATTTCTGCCCAGGGCCCCACCGCATCCATCCATCCCTTCTTTTGTTTGTAAACCACTTGCACAAGAGAGTCCTCAGAAAAGTCCATCCCTCCCCTGAACCTTGTTGTTCATGCCGACAAGGAATTTCCTCTGGTTATGTTTATCAACTCTACTGATAGATATTTTCAGGACATTTCGTAGTGTTTTCCTGGTTGTCCCAAGGCTCAACTTCCCAGAGCTAGTCCCAGACCTCTCCATTGCTTAGTTGTTACAAGTCAGCAAGTGTTTCAGATGTGCCCTTCTGTGGGCAGAACACTCTGCTGGGTGCCTGGAATGAGGGAAGTAGAAGCCCCAGGCCCAGGGCTTAAAAAGTTGACCACGCCAAGCCTGTCCCACATCCCTCTGGCCTGAATTATTCGCCCCTCCTACACTTGGACCTGACTACAGTCCTTACTGATCATCTGCTCCCAGCTAGGCACTGCAGGCTTAGCACATCGCTATCCCATCTCCAAACATCCTTGAGGTATGGGCATCATCAATTCCATTTTATAGATGAGCAAACTGGGCCTCTGAGAGTAGGAAAGCTGACCAAGATCTCACAATCAATAAGCGGCAGAGCCAGATTCACACCTGAGTGAACTCACCCCAAGGCCCATGCTCTTTACCACTATGTTATATCTGGGGGTCCCTGTACTCACCCCCAGGGACTTCACAGCCTTATAGGTCAGCTGGCCATTGGAACGGTGCATGCTGTATGCCAGGGGGAAGATCACCTGCTCCCTGATAGCTTGGTTCCTTATAAAATCTGGGTGCCTTCATATAGGATCGTTGTCCAGTAAGGCTGAGAGAAGAGAAAATGGGGCCCGGCCATCCGGGCTGGAATGTACTGGAAGGTAGAAATTAGTGGTGGTGGTGGTGGGGGGATGCACATTTAACTTCCCACATTCCACATGTTTGCATAATCTGACTTTTACCAACAAAATATTACATTTGTAGTATGTGGGCAGCAGTTTAAAGCAGTGATTACATACCGAGGGCCCACAGTCAAAAATGCATGGGTCAAATCCAAGTTCTACTACCTGTGCCAGTTACCTAAACTTGCTGAACCTCAGTGACCCTGTATCTGTAAGAATAACAGCACTCACCTCTCAGGTGGTTGTGGAGATCGAGGCAAGGAATGTAAGACCTCTGTGCACTCTGGGCACAAAGAACACACCTAATTGCTTTTACTATTTATTCTTGTTGTTGTTAGTAAGATTTCAAAACAAAAGTTTAATGAATATTGGGATTTCAGAGCAGGGAGGCCTCTGGCCACTCTGCCGGCCACAGAAACCTCTGGAAGCCAGCTGGGGATAGGATGAAGAACACAGGGGAAATTAAAACCAAGGTGCCTTTTGTGGCCCCCACATCCCCCAGCTTTTTCTCAGTCTCTTCTCATTTTCTTGAAACCTCCATCACCTGGGTGACAGGCCAGCGCGGAAGGCAGAGGTGGGAAAGAGGGACAGGCTACAGGACCCTAAGTTGAAAGGAGGCATGTTAAGGGGAAATGGGCTGTGCAGGTCGAGTCTGCAAAGCCAAGTGTCTTCTTACCAACTCTGTGAAAGCTTCCAGGTCAGCTGGTCAGTGGAATCACTGGTGCTCCATTCAAGGTGGGGCGGGGGGGCTTTCCTGATGCTGACATGAGCTCCCCAGACCACAGTAGCTTCAGGAGAGCTGGAAATGGACAGTGGCCAGTCATTCACCCACATGGCCAGGCCATCAGCCCTTTTCCGGCGGTGCTCCTTCTTGACGAGGGAACCTTGGAGAGGAAAATCTAATCAGATTGCTGCATTTCAAAATTTGCTCCAAAACTCCAATGTCCACATATTTGATCAATTTACCTTTATCCTTTAATCGAATAAGCCTCGGCCCTGAAATCAGAAAGAAAAATATTTTGCTAAGAGCTTCATTTCTTCAGTGATTCATCTAGCAGTGGTCTCAAAGCTGACATGATGGGAATGAGGTATTTAATGCTGAAATAATTTTTATGACCACATCACAAGAGGCTGGAATGGCTTTTAAGGTACATCATATTTTAATCACAAGCACACAAAAAGCATACATTGCTTAAAAACTTCGGGGAAACTTGGAGCTGAATGCCAGAATTCTAATACCATTATCAAGAAAGGAACGGCTGCATTTCTTTTTTTTCCAGTTCATAACTCCTTCTGTGTTGTTGGTTAGTCTGAGGGACTTGGAAGAAAAGTGTTTTAGAAAGAAAGTTACAAAAAGTACATCCAAAAAGAGGTTTCAAATCAGCAGACGCCCAAGCAGCTAAAATGGGTAACCTCTTATCTTATGTGACTCATTAGCTAGAGGGAAGGTCTCCTTCAAAAAATTAGAAAGATTCTCAGGAGTCAAGGTCATCTGCAGCATCCAGGGATGGTGCACGTGGTCAGATGCCCCCGCTGGCCTGAGGATCCCAGAAGTCAAGGTCATCTGCAGCATCGAGGGATGGTGCACATGGCCAGTGCCCCCACTGGCCTGCTCTGGCTCAGGCCGACGGAGGGTGTGAAAAAAAACCATCACTGTGATCCTACTGCTAGGGATCTGGTCGCCTGCTCCCCAGCCAGTTGTCACTTAGGTCCAGGGAAACAGGAGGGAAAGGGCAGAGATAAGTAGGTCAGGGGACACGGAGAAGGGTTCGAGAGGAACAGGAGGGGCTCTAAGAGTTTTTTAAGGAGTCTGTGGTGGGAAATATAAGCTTTGGAATCAGGCAAACTCGAGTTCAACTCCAGGATCTGCCATTCCTCCACAGTGTGTCTTAACCTGTTGAGCTTCATCTTCTCAATTGTAAAACCAGGGAAAATAGCTGGTGTATTGGATTTCTGTGAGAATTAATGAGAGGATTTATATAAAGATTTTAGAACAGTGCCTCACATATAATGGGTATACAATAAATATTAGTTTTCATATTTCCTCTTGTCCTCCAACCTCTTCAAAGGTGAGAAAATAGAATTAAATAGAGTGTGTCACTCAGTTCAAATCTTATCACTCAACTCCGAAACCCCTCCATGGGTCACTATTATCTACAGAATAAAGCCCTGGCTTCCTGGCAGAGCATCCCAGTTCGGCACAATCTGGCCCCAGGCTGGCATAAATTAGCCATACATCTGGGCACATGACACCCTATCACCGCAAGACCACTCCACCCCCCACTTCTCCACGTTTACTTGTCTTGTTCTCAGCTTGGGACGCCTGTGGCTCCCATTTACTTATGGAAATCCTACAATCCCTTCCTCCTTCTCTTCTCATTTACTGGGCGACCACAGTGTGCCACACACTCTACTGGGAGGCAGAAACACAAAGAGAAAGATGACGAGTAGAGTCATGAGTGGGGTAGGGGTGGAGGAGACAGGCTTTTCAACAAAAGCTTTAAAGAAGCAAAGGAGCAGTGGATTCTGCTGGAAGAGA
This sequence comes from Eumetopias jubatus, assembly GCF_037043125.1. NCBI lineage: Eukaryota > Metazoa > Chordata > Mammalia > Carnivora > Otariidae > Eumetopias > Eumetopias jubatus. Next base: position 126,008,366 of record NW_028274814.1, read on the forward strand.
CCAGAATGAAGGATCGCGACACAAAGGAGGTAGCAGTTGAGCTGGGCTATGAAAGTTACGTAGGAGTGTTTCAGAGTGGAGATGGAAGAGGGGTAGTGGGACCAAAGGCAACAAAGGACACTATTTTAAGGGAATGGAAATCTTAAACCACACTCTGTAGCTATAGAGGAAAATAGAGTAGGGAAGGGAAGGGCTAGAGCTGGGACGGGTGGGGTATGCAATTCCAAGGCACAGGACATGGTGCCGAGACCTCAGCCCACCCCTTCACAGCTGTGCATCTTGCGCAATTCCTTTACCCTTTTAAAGCTTCGGTTTGTTCTTCTGTAAAGTGGGAGTGAAACAAGCACCTAGCCAGGAGGATGTGTGAGAATAAAATAAGATGATCCCTGTAATGTTCTTGCAAAGACTCTGGCAACATAGGAAGTGCTGAGCAAGCATTAGTGATTCTCATTATTTTTTTAAAAGTCTAACTAAAATGCCAGCTCCTCTTCAGCCTTTCCTGACCCTCTGAGTCAACTCTTACTCCTCTGTCCTCTATGCTTTCACGGCATTTTTATAAACCTCTGTCTAGCATTTATTTCACAGGCTTTTGTCTGACACCGTATTTGTTTTTCTGCTTCTGTCTCTAACAGATGAAACGCTGTGTCTTGTTCATCTGTGACATCCCTTTTGGTAAGAAGCACAGTACTCTGGACATGGTGATTAATCACCGAGTGATTGTTGACTAGACAAGTGAAACCTCTCATCAACAACTTAAAATGAGTAACTTTAAGAAATATTAGAGCCAAGAGCCATCCTCTGATCCAGTGCTTTCCAAACGTTTTATAATCCCCAGCAAGAAAAGAATTTACATCAAGACCTAGTGTGTGTCTACATGTCTATTTATAGTTGGCAAGAACAAAATTTTCATTAAATAATAATTATCCTTACTACTGCAGTGTGTCACAATATGTTCTGATCTATCCTTTTTTAATCAACTTTTTTCACTCAGAAGTTTTAAATTTACAAAATTATCATGAAGGTATTACAGAAAATTTCCATATACCTCATAACCAGTTTCCTCTATCATTAACACCTTAGATCAGTAGGGTACATTTTTCACAACTAATGAACCAATATTAATACATTCTTAATTAAAGTCCATACTTTATTCAGATTCCTTTAGTTTTTATCTCATGTTTTTATTTTCTGAGCCAGGACCCCAGCTAGGACACCACATTATGTTTAGTGGACATGTCTCCTTAGGTTCCTCTGGGCTGTGATGGTTTCTCAGACTTTCCTTGTTTCTGATGACCTTCACGGTTTTGAAGAGTATCGGTCAGATATTCATAGAATGTCCCTCAATCAGGATTTGTCTGATATTTTTCTCATCATTTGACTGGGGTTCTAGGTTTTCAGCAAGAAAGACCACGGAGACAACTATTGTGCTATTTTCATCACATCTTATCAAGGGTACGTACTATTAATATGATTTATTAATGTTGAACTTAACCTTTATCACCTGGCTTGTCCGCTTTCTCCACAGTAAAATTAGTATTTTCTTTCCGTTTTCCATACTCTATCCTTTGGAGAAAAGCCACTATGTGCAGCCCACACTTACGGAGTGGGAAGTTACACTCTATCACTTCGAGGATGGAGTATCTACATAAATTATTTAGAATTTTTCTGCATGGGAGATTTGTCTATTTTCCTCCACTTATTTATTCAATCATTTATTTCTATCAGTATTGACTCATGGAATTTTTTAATGCTTTGGGTTATAATGCAATATTACTTTTACTTCCTTAATTATTTTGCAGCTCCACACAACTGTGGGTGAACTTCAATTCTCCTGTACACCTTTGACATACTTTTATTATTTATAATTGTGGGCTTTGTTTGTCTTTGAGCACTTTCTTATTTTCTAGCACTACAAGATGCTCTATGATCGTCTTATACATTTCTTTCCACAGTCTTAGAATCAACCTTTTCTCCAGGGAGGCTTGATTCCTTTTATTGAAGAATGGTATTAGAAACTAAGATCTGGTCATGAGGTGTGCTCATTGTCATCAGCGTGTCACTGTTTCTAGACTCAGCTGATAGAACAAGGAGATATGTGTGTATATACTAACCAGTGTGTAGATATATATCTGTAGATGTTTCTGTATGTAACCATCTGTACCTGTACAAAGCTAAAGATGAGTTCTTACTGACATATCCAGCTCTCATCCAGTACTACATGGATGGATCTAGGCCCTCACTTATCTGTAATCTCCTACTCCAATGGTGAGAAACCCGATTCCTGGCATCTGTCATCCACTTACTTAGTTGTCCACTTCCAGGATATGTGTATGGTAGTTTCAGTATTATTAACTGTACCAGTATGGGACTCAACTTTATCGACTAGAGTACAGTTCTTATGTGCTGTGTCCTTTGCCTTTAATCTTACAGACCCACTCATTTCCAGTTACTTAGCTCTGCGCCTTTCCCCCACCCTCTTCAGTGAGGCTTTTCATACATTTCTTACCTAGGCCTGAAACAGAGTTTTTGTCTGGAGGCTTCCATCACCACCATCTTACTTCTGGTCCTCAAAATCACTCGTTTTTTTTTACTACCTTGTTTGCAAAGGCCATCTTCTAATAGCTTTCTGAGAGCAGAAGATAGGAAGCTACATTTTGATACAATATCTTTATTCTAAGCTTACACTTATTTCACAGCTTGGTAGGCAGAATAATAATCCCTCCAAAATGTCCACACCCTAATCTCCAGAATCTGTGAATATGTTATATAACACACCAAGAGGGAATTTACAGATGTCATGAAGATTATGGATCTTGAGATGGGGAAAATATTTGAGACTATCCAGATGGGTGTCATATAACCACATGAGTCCATAAAATCAGGGACTTTTCTCTAGCTGAAAAGAGGAGAGATGAGGCAGAGGAGACCATTAGAGAGATCTGAGGTGAGAAGGACTTGGTGAAGCAATGCTGGCTCTGAACACCAAGCAAGGAAGCCATGAACCAAGGAACGCTGGCAGCCTCTTGAAGCTGACCAAGACCTCTCTGGTCAACAGTCAGTGAATAAGTGGGGATCTCTGTCCTAAAACTGACAGGAACTTAATTCTGTCAACAATCTGAATGAGACTGGAAGAGAGTTCTCAATCTAGAGCTTTCAGAAAGGAACACAACCCGGCCAACACAGGGATTTCAGCCTTGCAAGACCCAAGCCTGAATTACCAGTCAACACTGCCATACTTCTGACCTCCAAAACTGTGAGGTAATAAATTTGTATTGTTCTAAGCTGCTAAGCTTGCGATGATTTGTTATGGCAGCAATAGCGAACTAATATGTCTTGTTTAGATAGAAAACACGTAGATTGGAAATATTTTTCCCTTCAAACTTCAGAGGTATTATTGCCCTAGTATCTTCCAGCATCTAGGGTTGCTATTAAGAATTTCAATGCCATTCTCTTTTCGGTTCCTTTCTTTTTTTTTTTTAAGATTTTATTTATTTATTTGAGAGAGAAAGAATGAGACAGAGAGAGCATGAGAGGGGGGAGGGTCAGAGGGAGAAGCAGACTCCCTGCCGAGCGGGGAGCCCGATGCAGGACTCGATCCCAGGACTCCAGGATCATGACCTGAGCCAAAGGCAGTCGCTTAACCAACTGAGCCACCCAGGAGCCCAACTTTTCTGTTCCTTTTTAATGTGATCTGCTTTTTCTTTAGGATTTTCTCTTATCTCATAATGATCTGAAATTTCATAATGATGTGTCTTTGTGTGAGCCTTTAATTCACTTATTGGGATGGGCCCTTGTTAAAACTCTATAGTCTAGACACTCATTGTGCCAACTTTTGTTGCATGGATATCACCCCCAAATTTAGTTATTGATAATGAATTGCTCTGGGTTCTGCTGGGCGGTTCTAATGATCTGGTCAGGCTCAGTTGATATAGGCTGGACTCAGCTGTATTTACCTCTCTGTGCCTCATATTATCTCTCATCTTCCCTCAGTGTAGCCAGTCTTGCCTATATGGTCAGCAGTAGTTAGCAGTGATCCCAAGAGCAAGCATGGAAATACAGAGCTTCTCGAGGCCTAGGCTCAGAACTTCTGCCACATTCCATTGGATAAAGCAAGTCAGACCCAGCTTAGACTCAGGGGGTAGAGAAATAGATTCCACCTTTTAATAGGAGGGTTATGATTATATATGCATGTCCATAAGACCTTTTCCTATGTTATTTCCTTAATAATTTTCTTTCTCTTCTCCTCTGTTGTATCTTTTTGGACCTCCTTTTGGTAGACCATTGAACCTCCAGGTCTGATAGAAAGAGTTCCTTATCTTTTCTGTCCTAGTTTACTATCTTTTTGACTTTTTATATGTTCTAAAAGATATCCCCAACTTTAATTTCCAGCCCTTCTGCTATTTTTTCGTTCTAGCTATCATAATTTTAATTTCCAAGAGCTCTTTCTATCTTATTTCTTTACATATTATTTTTATACTAACTTGTCCTTTTGTCATGTATGCAAAAATTTCTTGTATTTCTCTGAATGTTTTAGTATAGCATTGTTTTATTTTAAAATTTCTTTCTGCTCCCTGAAAATGAGATTTTTCCTACCGAGTTCCTCTTGATTTTTTCTTGTGTTTCTGAATTTCATATTAAAGGACTTTCTTAAAGGTCTGGATATCCTTATTTGCCTGTTCTTATTGAAGAATGAAGAATAGGGGCGCCTGGGTGGCTCAGTCAGTTAAGCGTCTGCCTTCGTCTCAGGTCACGATCCCAGGGTCCTGGTATCAAGTTCCGCATCGGGCTCCCTGCTCAGCAGGAAGTCTGTTTTTCCCTCTCCCTCTAGCCCTCACCCCTGCTTATGCTCTCTCTCTCTCTCTCATTGCTCTCTCTCTCTCTCTCTCAAATAAATAAACACAATCTTTTTTTTTTTTTAAAAAATGAAGAATATAATATTGATTAGAAGCACTACATGCATGAACAGGATTTGCCTTCCTGTAGGCTTTATAATATTTAGAGCCAATTTGTGCATTTGAGAGGACTCTCCGAACATAAGTTTTTGTCGGTCATTTTTCTTGTATAGGTTGGTTTTTCCAAACTCCTTCCTGTCTCAGGGCCTTTGTACATGCTTTTCTTTAATTGAAATATCCTATTCTTCCCTCCAAAAAGTCTATTCAGTGCTTAGGTATACTTCAAATCTAAGTCAAAGTGTCACTTCATCAGGGAAGCCTTTTCTAATCCTCTAGACTTGTACTTCTTATTACCAGTATTTATCCCAAATATAATTTAAAATATTATTTTATGTAAATATCAAGTTAATCCCTTCCCAACTAAGCTACAAGCTTCATGGGTACAAAGCCCTTATCTTTGTTGTTAACTGTAGTGCCTCGAGCATCTGGCATAGTACCTGGCACGTAATAGCTAGCCAGTAAATATGTGTTGAATAAACAAATGAACACATAAATGAAATGATTTTGCCAACTTACATATTTCTTTTAGTGGCATAACTAAAAAAAAAAGTCCTGTTGCACCTTCTTATTTTTTTTTCTAATTTTTCTCATTTCTGAGTCTTCCTCCTGCAGTCTCTCATGAAGCCTCACAAGGACTCTTAGAAGAACTCCTCTCTTCCAAGTAACAACAACCACAGTAAATCCTGGTAGGCCAAAAGGTTGCAGACATTCTGTAAACAGCCCCAGCTCACATGGGCTGCTTTATTTTAGGGAGGAGCCCAGGTTTGGCATGTCCCCAAGACAGAAATCCTTTAAAAACTGTTCAAGCCAGATGAGGGGGGCTGTGGCATCTGCTTGGGGAAACTGTCTCCTTATCTCCAACATTCACACCAGGGCCCTGGCATTGCAGGTGCCATATCAAGTGCCTGAGTGTCTCAGGAATAACAGAAAATGAAAAACTCCCTTTTGACAGATTTTGCCTTACCTGGCACCAATACAACTTTTCCTACATGCTAGAAATACGATAAAAATAAGTCTAAAATAAGTTCTTTAATTACTATGGTAGGTTCACAAAGTATGTAAACCTTATGGTCTGTCTGTTTCAAAGGCTACACCTTCCCTATGACTAGAAGCCTATCAAAGCCAGCAATCTGAAGAGGGAGAATCTTCCTACCCACCCACTTTCCCAAGCAATCTTGGAAAAAACAAACAAATAAAAACCACATTTTATCCAATCAAGACAATGTACTCTGAAAATCTGACATTAAAATAAGGCAAAACTAAGAAGAGTTCACTCTGTGAGATTGCTTCAGAGCCTTCTTTTAAAATAATGGCTATGAGAACCGAATGGGACTTGTGTCAGGCTTTCATTTTAACCTTGAGGAAATGAATTTTCAGCAAAAGTAGGCAACTTCCCCAAGGTCCCAGAGCTAGTGAGTTTTAGAGCCAAGAGTCAAATCTGGGCCCTTGAGAAATGGCACTAACATATATTTTAGGACAAATGTTAGATAAGGAATTCCATTTCTACTTAGAATGATGAAAACCCCAAGAGAACATTGATCCCACCATGACGGGGAAGAAAATGCTGGATAAATTATAAACTTATCACTTTTCTTGAGACTATCAGAGAGCTGAGATTGCAAAGTTACGCAGTAAACTGCATTCCAACGAGGGGCAAACCATTCTGAGGAGAGACAGGACGCATGACCGCCTCACCTTTGGTGGAACATGGGAGAAAGTGGCAGCCGCTGTTCAAGTGGGTGGGACTTAATCAGCTAAAATGTTAACGACTTCTTAAAGGCCAGTGTGGGCTAGCATGTGAGTGAGTTTGGGAAAGCAAGGAGCCCAGACACAGAGGGAGATGGCGCTTGCTCTCAAGCTTTACTCTACTGTGTGCTCAAGAGAAACACGAGTGACAGGCTGGCGGCTGGAGAGCCCAGAAGTAGCAGGAGGGAACAGACACAAAGCCCTGTTGCTTTCCCAGATCCTTCTCCTCAGAAAGCAAAGCCTTAAGCTGGCAAGGGAAGAGCAGCAAACCTCTTGTCCACAAGGCCCAGACATAAATCCTCTGTTCTGGGACAGGGGTGGAAGCAAAACCCTCTGCCCTTGGGGGAAGAACCGGAAGCTCCCTCAGGTCCAGGATGGTGAACTGGCACCAAGATGAAATAGGCTACAACTGGAGGAGAGTGTATTTGACCCTTTGGGCTGCAGTAACAAAGTGCCATAATCTGGGTGGCTTCAGCAATAGAAATGTATTCTCTCACAGTTCTGGAAGACAGAAGTCTGAAATCGAGGTGCCTGCAGGGTGGCTTCCTTCCGGAGCCTGGGAGGGAGAATCTGGCTCATGCCTCTCTCGCAGCTTCTGGTGGTTGCCAGAAATCCTTGGAGTTCCTTCGCTTTTAGATACATCCTTCCAGTCTCTGCCTCCTCATTCACAGGGCTCTCTTACCTCTGCGTATCTCCCTCTCCTTTCTCTTATAAAGGCACTAGTCATTGGCTTTAGGACCTACCCGAATCCAGTGTAGCCCCATCTGAACTGATTACATCTGCAAAGATTCTATATCCCAATAAGGTCCCATCTGGAGGTTCCAGGTGGGCATAAATTGTGGGGGATGTTGTTCGACCCAGTACAGAGGAGAGGAAATTCTCCCTGCCCAAGATCAACCACAGACCCAAGGCAGAGTTTAGCTGCCATAGAATGGAGGGACAGGGATGCTGAAAGGCCCCTCTCCTGCGGTCCAGGCATGTGAGGACTGAGGATGGTGAAGGCTGGACCACGGTGTCAGAGAAACCCCGGCCTCTACTAGAAACCTATACAGGAGAAGGAGCAACACGGGGAGAGCCCAGGGTGTTACGGACTGAATGTTTGCATCTCCCCAAAATTCCTACGTCAAAGCCCTAAACCTGAGCGTGGCTATATTTGGAGCTGGGACATTTAAGGAAGTAATTAAGGTTAAGTGAGGTCATAAGGGTGGGTCCCTGATTTGATAGGACTGGTTGGTGACCTTATAAGAAGAGACATCAGAGCACTCTTGCTCTTTCTCTCTCTCTCTCTCTCCCGCCCTCTCTCCCTCTCCCCACACTCCTTTCCAGCACATTCACCAAGGAAAGGCCAAGTAAACACAGAGAGAATAGGTTGCCATCTGCAAGCCAAGGAAGCAGTCTCACCAGATGCCTACCCTGCCAGCACCTTGACCTTGAACTTCCATTTGCCAGAATGGTGAGAAAATCAGTGTCTGATATTTAAGTCCCCCTGTCTATGGTACTTTGTTATGGCAGCCAGAGCAGACCAACACCAAGCCCCTCTGGACATGGGGGTGCAGGCCTGTTGGGAACCAGGGTAGAGCAGGGACCAGAGGAAATGCTCCACGCCAGGCCCCTGGTCAGCCGCAGGTAGTAGCATCACGGGGTGAATCCGAGCCTGTGGCAGGGAGAGTAACCACAGCAACAAGAAAACCCAAACCCACTTTAACTCCCTGCTAGGTTGACCCAATGCCTCCCCAAGAGAGGAAGAGGTGTGTCCATGCCCAGGAATAAATACTCACTCCCAGCTTAATGCTGCTTGATGACCACTGGCTAAAGAAGAAACAGAGTGACTTTCTTGGCAGAGGGGAGGGAGAGGGTGGAGTGCAGGCAAGAAGGCACTTTGGGCAGCTACCTCTGCCCTCCTGGGACTCTCTACTTCATTTTGGGAGAATTTCACTTTTTCATGGCAGGGCCAGCTTTGATGGCTCTCTACTTAGTTGTCCCTTGAACACACTTTACAAATCAAATGAAAACCAGGAATCACTGGACCAAGGGTGACTGGGAAAAAGAGAACAAACACATTTATGTTTGTCCTTTCTCTTGCATTTTTGATATATCTCCAGTTTGCTCCAATCTCTTTAGACTCACAGCTTTAGACATCCAGCTTAACGTGAACCATTCAACACAACCCTGCATGAATTATGAGTGATTTATGGAAATCACCTTAAGATTCTCAAGTGCAGGCACTGCTGGGATAGCCTAATGTCATGTGAAAGTTTTCCAAGGAATCCCGATTGCAAAGGGCCCGTTAGCCCAGTGAGGCTTTCTGCCACACCTCCTTTTCCTGGTGATTTTCCTAGAACAGGCCGGAGCTCTGCACAGAAGTGGAGCTCCTACTGTTCTCAGCAGAGTGGTGAGCATGAGCCTCCTGCCAGCTCCTCTTCCTCCACTTAGTCACGAGGAGGCGCGGATTCCAGCGGTAGATCCTGAGCTCCTTTTGGGTGGTGAACATATATGTACTAGAAGGGCCTGGATCTGCTTGGTTCCAAGTGATCCAAGTCTCTTAAGTGTTCTAACTCTTCAGAGGTAATAGGACAGCACAGACTCTAATGCCACACTGCACCGGGTTCGAATCCCGGCCCTGCCACCTACTAGCTTTGTGACTCTGGATAGATTACTTAACCTCTCTATGGATGAATCTAATGGATTAAAATAGGTAGATAGATATAGACATACCTCACCTAGACCAGTGTCTGGCGCATAGTATGTCCTATAAACGTCCATTAACTACCATTCCCACTTGCACTTAAAACCTCTCCTTTCCTAAGTTCTGGTTCCTTACACCATATAACCCTGAATCAGCCTTCAAGACCCGCTCTGCAAAGTGCCCTGAAACTCAGGAGCAGCATTCATTCATCTTTTCTCTGTGACCCCCCAAGGTGCCCCTAGAAAGCCCTGCTGTCTTAAGCCGTCTGCCTCTTCTTCTAAACTGGGAGCTTCTGAAGGACAATGACTTTGCCTTTATCGATTAACAGACCCAGTGCCTCAGTGGCACAGAGAGTGCTCACCAATGTGCTTGGCATAGATGAAGGAATGCATCCATCACTTACACGGGATGGGGAAGTGAGGAACTAACATTCATCAGATGCCTAAGAGGTGCTAGATATTTAGCTCATTTCACTTATTCTGAAACATGTAATAATCATGTAAATGATGTACTTATTAGAGGTTAACTTATTAGCTGGTCTTCATGAGTAGATAAAATATAAATGGTTTCTTATTCCGTATAACAAAACAGTGTGTGAGTGGTTCAGAGTCTGACTCTGGAGGCAGACTGTCTTGGCTCAGAGCCAAGCTCTATACTGATTATGTCACTTAGAGAAAGTTACCTAACCTCTCTGTGTCTCCAAAGGGATGATAATAGGTCAGTAAGGATCATATTGTTTGTATAGTTAATACACATAAAGTACTAGTAACAATGACCATTACATGGTGAGTGCTCCATAAATGTTAGCCATGCTATTTTATAGTGTTTGAAATTTTTAATGAAGTAATCTATGTACTGCAATAAAATTTTAATAAATAAGATGTATAGCTTACTAAATTTCATGGGCCAGAAATTTCATAGGCCAGAGAAGAGAAAGAATGCACAGAATAATCTAATGGTGGGTAGAACATTGACCTTGGAATAAGAAAACCAGGTTTCCAGTCCCCATCTTGCCACCTACTTTCTAGAATTCTCAACCCAGTCTTTCATGGATTGTGCAGGTGACCATAGCTCATATGCGTGGGAAGACAGAACTGTGGAGGACAGTGGTACATTGCAAATAGTGTATGTTATTAAACTACATTAGTGAGAGGAAATCAGAAAATCTCATTGCTCCATGTTTCAAAATATGGATTTTAAGTATCTTTAGAGAAGTACAACTTCAAATTTCATTCCAAAGCATGCCTGACAAGTGAACTGCTCTTCATTATAACAAAGCAAAACACTGTCCCTAAATTCATGAACAAGACATATTTTTTCTATTATACTTTAATAGTTTGTAGAATGTTTCCACTGAAAATTTGATCCCCCTTTCCATCTGTATCAGTTACCTATCATCACAATAATGCTGTGTAACACTTTTCTCCAAAACACAGTGGTTTTATTATTGCTTGTGAGTCCGTGCATCAGCTGGGTGGTTCTTCTGGTCTTGGCTGGAACCACTCATGCGTTTATAGTCAGCTGTGGATCAGTTCTGCTGATCTTGGCAGGGCTCTCTCACGTTTGGAGGTTGACTGGCTGGTCTGTGATGGACTTGGCCAGGATGAATGGGCTCTCTTCCATGTGTTTCTCAATTTTCTCCACCAGGCAAACCCAGACTTGTTCACATGCCAGTGGATGGTTCGAGACAGTGAGCAAAAGTGTTTGAGCCTTCCTGAGACCTGGGCTTAGAAGTGGAACTGTTACCCCCACACATTCTTTTGTCCAAAGCAAGTTCCATGGGCATCTGAGATACAAGGCTCCGCCTCCTGAGCTGCAAAGTCACCTTGCAAAAAAGGGACGTGGCTAGAGGAAGGATGGAGAAGTAGGGCCATCTCTGCAATCAGTCTACCATAGGCTCCATGCTACTTGTTCAGTTTTACAACTTCCTTCCTCGAGTGAGTTTCTCTCTTGGGGCAAATGTGACGCTCAAGATTGATTCAGTCCCATCATCATCTGCCTCCCTTCCCCATGAAGCCACAGTGTGTGAAGATATGTCTAAATCTCTCTTAAACGAGGGATAGTTCATTATCTTTAGAGTGAAACACAGAACAAGTGTTTTTATATTTACAAAAGTGAAATGTTTTTCTTCTTGTGGATCCACCATTCATAGAAAGGGACAATGACAATCTGACAGGGTCAGGTAAATATTCTTTGGTGGTGTGGCCATCTATCTCCTGGGTGTAGAGAAAGGACTAGGGGAGGGAAGGTCAGTCTCACAAACTGCACTCACGGCCCAGCCCTGTGCGGTGCCCCTCCTCTGCCCACTCTGTCACTGTCTGTATCACACTGCTCCATGAGACTTGCTTATTTGTCTGTCTCCCCATGGGTTTGTCTGCTTAGAAGGCACTGAATGTTTCTTGTTCACTGCTGTACCCAAATGCCTAGAAAAGTGCCTTATCCAAAGTAGACACTCATGTAACTGTATGAATGAATGAATGAATGACCATTGATTCAGAACTAGAAGAAGGACCAGGCATTGGCCATGGGGCTGAGAGAAGAGCAGTTCAGGCGGCAGAAAGAGCTGGTATGAAGCCAGCATTATGAAAGCATGTGTCATGTTACGAGGGACCCGTGTTAGGACACTTAGCGCACAGGGGCACTGGGAGAACGGCAGCGTCTGAGGCTGGGAAGATGGGCCATTCTAAGGAATCTGGACTTTATTTTGTAGAAAATAATGAATTAACAAAGGTTTTATGTAAAGAAAGTAGCATACTAAATAGAATTTTAAAAAAATAGCTTCCATAGAACAAACTCAGATAGAGTAAATTCATTTCTCTGAGCCTTAATTTTCCCATATTTCAAGTAGGTATCATAATCGTTGACACATATTTGGCCAGGCTCTAGCCTGGGTACCTCTACTTCCTCTGTATCAGCTATTTCAACCATCCCAATAACCCTATGGAGTAGGAAGTGTTGGTATCATTACCATCATCCTTATTTTATAGATGAGGAACCTGATGCTCAGGGAGCATAAGGAACTTGCCCAAGGCCACACAGCAACAAAGTGGCAGAACTGTGATGTGGACTCAGGTATCTGGCTCTAGGGCTTGTGCTCTTAACTACGATGTGGTCTTATCATCTACCATTCAGTGGTATGTAAAAACCAAGGCAGAGAATACCAAACTCTCAAACGGTATCTGGTATAGAGAGAGAGCTTAGTTAGTAACATGTTTACTGGTTTTGTTGCTTGTTGTTATTAGCTATAATATGGAGATATTAATTAATATACTTATTTATATAAATCAAACTTTATGTAAATATGTATTCATTTTTTAAAGATTAATTTATTTGAGAGAGAGAGAGAGAGAGAGAGAGAGTGGGGGTGGGGGCAGAAGGAGAGAATCTTTAAGCAGACTCCCCCTGAGCAGGGAGCCAGATGTGGGGCTCCATCTCATGACCCATGAGATCATGACCTGAGCTGAAACCAAAACTCAGACACTCAACCAACTGAGCCACCCAAGTGCCCCATACATAAATATTTATATAAACATCAAGGTTTATGTATACATATAATTTGTACATATCACTAGTTTGTAGGATTATTATGAAGCACAAATGAGCTAACATATGTAAGGTATCTAGCACAATGCCTGGAACTTTAGAATGACCCCAAAGTTACTTTTTTTCTACATCCCGGAATTTATTATTATAATTATTATTATACCTCTGTATTTGTTTGGTAGATTACCAGGGGTCCCTTCAAGGCAATCCAGGATTTTTCTAACATGAACTTCAAAACTCTTCCAGCCTCTACCCATCCCCCAGTTCCAAAGCCACTTACATAGTCTGTGTTAAATACAGCCGTGCTTCCTTCTCAATCCCAACACCTGTGTCAATCTGCTCGGGTGTCATGACAAAGCACCACAGACTGGGGACTCAGACAACAGACTGATTTTCTCGCAGTTCTGGAGCTAGAAGTCCGAGATCAAGGTGTCAGCAGGTTGGTTTCTCCAAAGGCCTCTCCCCTGGGCTTGTGGACGGCCGACTTCTCCTGGTGTCCTTACACAGTCTTTCCTCTGTGTCTGTCTGTATTCTAATCTCCTCTCCTTACAAGGGCACCTTATTGGATTAGGGCCACCCATATCACCTCATTTTAATGACCTCTTTAAAGGCCCTATCTCTAAATACGTCACATTCTGAGACCAGGACATCAACACGTGAATTCAGGGGAGTCACAATTCAGTCCCTAACTAGCTCCTATCAAAATTTCCAGGAGAGAGATGCCCAGAGCCTAAAGCAAGAGATAGTGCTGGTGAGAGAGCAGATTTATTTATTTGTTTCGTCAAGAGACAGATTTATTAACATACACAGAATCTTTTTCTAACCACTTCTAGTAGCCCCCAGGACCTGTCTTCCCAAAATGCCTAAACTATTCCAGTTGGTGGAGGGAAACAAAATCTGAGTCAAACCAGTTCTTTGGCTTTGTGTCTAGAAATGCACAACCCTGGGATTTTCTGAGGTCATTATTCATTTTTCACTGGTAGTGTTGGCATCACGAGGACAGAAGCTGAAAGAAATGTTATGAGTTCGGAACAAAATGAAAACAGAAAAGGATAAAAGTAAAAAGTAACCCATTTCTGCCCCACAACGCAGCCAATGGACTCGAGAACTTCCAGCCTGAACCTGGGCCTGGTCCTCACTGTCCCAAGGGAAGGAAGATCCCGGGCCCCCCTCAGCAGAGTGGCAAATTGCAGCAAAGAAGATTCTGGAGAAATGTGTGCCTCTGTGTTTATGGTGGAGACTGATGGAGAAATCCTCTTCTAAAGGTTATTTTTTCATGGGAAAACAGAGTTGGTCTCTACAGAAATGCCCGTGCCTCAGGAGGAAGTGGCTTTGCAACCTGAAGACAGCAGGTGGCATGGCCAGGAGGGGATGGTGCTTCTTTGGCTGTCCTGATAGAGATCAAGGGTGAAATGGAGGAGCTGAGGACAAGGCTGAGCAATCTATCCCGCTGAGGAGACTTCCCCAGTGCCAGTCCGGGACACCCCACTAGTGTGAGCATTACCCCACTAGATGGTAGGGGCTGATGAATAAAATCTAAGGAGAGGGTGGCTAGGTGTCTGCCATGTGGACATCAGCTCAAGCACCACTTATTTTGAGGGAAATCTCCAGCCACTTTCAAAACATCTCAGATGTAGCTGAAAGAGCCCTGGGATGGGGTCCTGAACCTTCCTTCTACTACCTGAGTGATTCTAGACACCTTTCTTGATTTTTCTGAGCCCCAGTGCCCTCATTTAGGAAATAAGAATGGTTTTGCATGGCCTCCCCACCTTACGGGGTTATAGAACTAAATCAAATGATGTACACAAAAGCATCTTGTTCAGTTCTAAGATGACGAGGGAGCCAGTAGGGCCTTGGAATCAGACAGACCTTAGTTCAAATGTGGCTTTAGACATTGACCACCTGGGTGATCCTGAGCCAACTCTTAGGTTCAGTTTCCTCCTTCGTTTATCCATTTATTCAATAAATATGTTACAGAGGCCCAACAATAGGCCGGGTACCAAATGACTGCAAAAGACCTAGAGTTCTCACCTTCACAGAACTTTCTCATCTGTAAAAAGAAAAAAAGAATTGCCTGCGCCTACTGCGTCGCTGGGAGATTCAAATAAGAGTAAGTATCTGGGGGGCGCCTGGGTGGCTCAGTGGTTAAGCATCTGCCTGTGGCTCAAGTGATGATCCCCAGGGCCCTGGGATCGAGCCCCGCATCGGGCTCCCTGCTCAGCGGGAGGCCTGCTTCTCCCTCTCCCACTCCCCCTGCTTGTGTTCCCTCTTTCGCTGTGTCTCTCTCTGTCAAACAAATAAATAAAATCTTAAAAAAAAAAAAGAGTAAGTATCTGTAATGCTCCACCTACTATGGCTGGGAAGGGCTATTTTACAAATGTTCATTCCACCTTCTTTTCCCCCACAAAAGCATTGTCATCATTAATATGGGAAATCTTTTTTGATGAAGGCCTTTTAAGAAAGAAAATGGAATATGATTACAGAAAGAGGCCGGTTTCACAAAATAAAAATTAGCTTGAGCATAAGCACATTCTGCTGTGGCACACCATATCTTCTGATGGACTGGGGGATAAATGATCCGGAGGTTTCTTTTAACTGAAGTCAAATTAATCAGTGCAACCAGCCTGAGTCTACTCAACATAATGTAATTCTATTTTGGAGATTGAGATGGTATCTTATCACTGGGCATCTGGAAGTGTGTACCTCAGCACTGAAGCCAAGGATCCATCTTCCTTTCTGCCTGGCTCTCCCTCTCTTTATTCCTTTCTTAACATATACCCCCAGGCACATAAGCATGCACACACATGTGGGACACGCGCGCACACACACAGGGACACAAATGTACATGCACATACATCATTCCCAGGAGGCTGGTGTGTCCTCCTCACGAGACAACATGCCATTTTCAGAAATAGTTCTTATTTTTGCTACTCTAATAAATGTTTATGGAAGGACGAAACAGATGAATGAATGAGTTAGCTCTTATGGGCCACGAACCAGTTCTGAAATGTGGTTTTGGAAAAAACAAACAAACAAACGAATAAATAAATATGAGCAACGCTGCCTTCTCTCCTCCCCGTCAGGCAGTCACAATGCACAAGGCTTCTAAAGGCTCTGAGAAGAAGTCCTTGGGAAAGAAACCTTCATCTTCCTTTTCTGGTGAAGCCTGAAAGGTGTTTTTGTTTTTGTTTTTTCTGTATAGTTTTATTGAGGTATAACTGACATATAACATGGTTTAAGTTCAAGGTGTACTCTGTTTTGAGAAACCAGTTTCACTTTGTTAGTCCAGAGATGTCCCAGCTTACTTGACCAAGAATGGCTCTTGTGTGTGTGTGCGCGTGCGCGCGTGCGCATGCGTGTGTGCGCGTGTGCGCGCGCGCGTGCGCGTGCGCTGCGACACCCCTTAAATCCACAAAGCCTACTGTTCTAAGAAAACCAGTTGAAGAACAGCTGCCCTAGCTGGTTCGGTCGTGGCAGAGCCACGCTCCCAAGACGCCGGCCGCGACTTGGCTATAGGCAATGTTGCCGTGTCTTGCCCTGCCTCTCTCTGCAGATAACGGAGGCCAGTTCCAGCCAGGCCAGCACTGCAACGAGGCTCTGTTATAAGGACAAAGGAGGTCTCAGGGAACTCTGGGCCAGGGATCCAGTGGGACCTCAGAAAGTACCAGAACCAGGGACTGGAAGGTGGCAGGATCCTCTGTTTCCCATTCCTTCTCTCCTCCTTATATTAGCCTCGTTCCTTCTGTCCCCTTTGCTCCTCCAGCTCACAGAGCAGATGGAAGCTGCCCACTGCCAAGTTTAGAGCTACATCTCGGCACCAAAGTTTCAGGCCCGCCCCAGCCCGCTCATCTGTAGTCATGGGGCAAGGTCACATTTTATAAGATGGTTGCTGGTTCCCTTTGTTCTCAGGAGAGGGACACAGCCAGAGATTGCTGGCAGCCACTTCACAGGCCCAGTCTACTCTCTTGTACACATTGCCCACCGATGCTCCTAAACCCTGGCCATGCCTTAGGATCACTTTGGAAGCATTTTCAAAATCTCTGTCTTGGTCTCCCCAGCAGAGATGCCAATACCGTATGTCTGGAGAGGGACACAGAAGTTCGTATATTGTAAAAGTTTCTCTGATTTGGCCAGCATATTGCTCTAGAATCATCCATCCACTGTTGTGCCCTGGATATTTATACTGTCTAGAGTTCTTAATCTTTGTTTTTCATTGTTCTCTCACCTGGGTTCCCCCTCTGTCATTTCTCAACCAATTGAACTATTTCTCATTTCTCGAGGCTTGGTTTTGATGCCACCTAATCCAGGAAGTTTCCTGGATTCTGCCTGCCAGTTGAAATCAATGTGCTACTCCTTTGTCCATTCACTGTGTTTAGCTGTAACTCATTAGAAATGAATCTTTCTGTCCCACTAGATTGGGAGCTGCAGAAGGCAAAAGGACAGTTATTTTAAATAATGTTTTTCTGATTATAAGTAGTAGATACTGATGTAAAATTTAGAAAATTCAGATAACTGGGCGGGGGGGGGGGAAGGAAGAAGAAAATCCATCATTCCCCAAATCAGAAAGAGCCATAGTTTAAGTTTAAGCATGTTCTCTCTAGTCTTTTTTCAACGGGTCATATATGTATTTTTTTTTCACATTTGGAGTCATATATAATTTTCTACCCTGGTTTTCTTCTGTTGACTTTATATTGAAAACGTTTCCTTATGTTGTTGCTTCTTCAAAAGCATTATTTCAATGGCTTGTGTAACATCCCGCTGCAAAATGTACCACTTTATTGACTCATTTCCTAATTGTTGGACATTTATATTAGCTTCCATTTTTGCTCTTAAAAATAGCAAAGTGTGCTGGATATTTTTCATTTGTCTCTGCAGAGCCACTGTTCACCCTGGGCCCATATGGACTTTGTCAAAGAGTTCCTTTGCCGTTGCCTTTGCGTGGACTCAGAATGGGAGGTGCCAGCAGGAGACCAGCAGCTGGGAGGAGGGTGGGGATGGGCCATTTGCTCCCCTGGTTGGTCACATGGAGGCCCCCTCCAAGTAGCATCTCCCTCCAGGTTCCTGAAACCCCTCACTCCCTGCTTTTTTTCTTGGCCATCAGCTGGCATCCATGAATTTCCGTGGCTGGCCCCACAGTCCTGCTCTGTCCCTTGTCATCTCTCCACACGCTGTCCAAACTTTTTAAGTTGTTGTCTTTTTGTTTGTTTCACTCTTTGAATTAAACTGTCTTCCAGTTACTCAGTTTGAGCCTGCTGTTTCCTGACAAGATCCTGACAGATACACATGGCAATT
The DNA here is from genome assembly GCF_037043125.1 of Eumetopias jubatus. Classification (NCBI taxonomy): domain Eukaryota; kingdom Metazoa; phylum Chordata; class Mammalia; order Carnivora; family Otariidae; genus Eumetopias; species Eumetopias jubatus. The sequence goes on from NW_028274814.1 coordinate 126,026,585, forward strand.
GCATTTTGTATCTAAATCTTTGACTATGATTGATTTTCCTCCTGGAGGTTCCAGATAAATTCTTAAAAGTGGATCAATGAATAGATGCATATTTGTGGAACTTAACTGATATTGTCACATTGCTTTTCCAAAATCAATTATGCCAAATTCTGCTCCTCCTGGTAGTGCTTGAGAACATTAAAAATTACCATTTGGAATCTTCATGTTTTAATCTGCATTTCACTGATTACCAGAGAAGATGAATTTTTTCACATATTTAAATTCCTCTTTTATGAATGACCAGGCCTAATTTTATCCTCTGTCCTTCATAATATTTATCTATCTACCTAGAATAATAATCATAAAAATTGCAACTAGTATTATCACTATTGCCAATATGGGCAATCAGATGAAAGACTGGACTGTTAGACAAGCCGGAGACCAAAGACAAGCTACAAAACAGAAAAAAAAAAAAAAAAAAAAGAATAGCATCTGTTAAATGAGATTGCTTAAGGACCACATGCATTTTCAGTCAATGGAGTCATAATTGTATTATAAAAATAGTAGCTAATAGTTATTGAATTCCTATTGTCTGCCAAGTGCTCTGCTGAGTGATTTATATTTGTTAGTCCATAAAATCCTTCACATATGCTCTGATTGATCAGTATGTTCAATAACCACTGAACCATTTCTGGACAAGATTTCCAAAGCTCGGACGCCTGAGTGGCTCAGTTGGTTAAGCGACTGCCTTCGGCTCAGGTCATGATCCTGGAGTCCTGGGATCGAGTCCCGCATCGGGCTCCCTGCTCAGCAAGGAGTCTGCTTCTCTCTCTGACCCTCCTACCTCTCATGCTCTCTGTCTCTCATTCTTTCTCTGTCAAATAAATAAATAAATAAAAATCTTCAAAAAAAAAAAAAAAGGTTCTAGAAAATACATTAAAAAAAAAAAAGATTTCCAAAGCTCAACCCTGCCCCAAGCTTTATAAGTGCTAGAAACTCAATCTTTCTTTCCAGAACAGTTTTTAAGAAATGAGACATGAGCTCCAATGTGACCCAGCCTTATGGATGCTGCAACATCCCTAACCTGTGGTTCCAAAGTTAGGCAAAAATGAAAATGCTGAGATTCTACCAGAGAGACACACTGTTCTTGGATATTCCCGGTTTGCTTTCATAAACACTGGAGGCTTGGACGGTTTGCACAAACATCCGATAACATTTGCAACTTTGCTGCTTAGAGTTTGGGATTCGTTGGTTGGAGAGAAGAGATTTTTAGAAAACAGCCATGTAGAAATGACTTCAAACTTCTCTTTCACAGGTTCTATTTTAGAATGAAGTGAAGAGATTTCTGGGGCAAAATGTAGCCAGTTGCGAAGGCTGGAAGGAAGCCTCCCCTGAGATAAGCCCCACTGCCAGGCGAGCCTGGTACCACTGTCATTTTGACCTTGTTCTTCCTGAGTTCTCCCCTTCTAGGCCGACCCCCCACAATTTCCACACCTCAGTATTTTCCATTCTTAGAATATTGGGCTCACTTTCCTTATTTTATGTTCCTTTCTTTTTCCATTTGGAGGGACAGTAGCAAGTATGCAGTCAGTTCTCTCCGGGGTTTGATCTGGCAAGGAAATAATAGTGGTAGTTTCGCAGAAGAACCGAATGCTATTTCTGAACTCTGTGGCTTTGTGCAGATTTTTATTTCTGTAGAAGGTTGTGTTTTATGTATTATAGTCTTAGATTTCTGCTCCTTGCTGTGGACAGCCAAGCCTCTGTTTTAATTTCATATAACTTTGGCTAGTAACGATGAGTCTGGAAGATGAAACAGCACTCAGAGACAATTCTCCCTTCCATCACGGCTCAAATTGTCCCTGTTCATTTTCAGAAAGAATGAAAATCTTCAAAGTAAAATGAAAGGAAGAGGAAGAAAAGCAATGTCCCAATGCCCAATCCCAGCTGATAACAGCATCATTCCATGGGTGCGGTCATCCAGATGTTAGCTCCGCCAGATGTGCAACCTTATCTGCCCCAAGGCAGACCCACCTGTGCTCTACATAGGAATGTGATGTATATGAGGTCAGGCTGCTCACCTCCAAGTCACATAGTTAAATAAAAGATGCTCTAGCTTCAGCCACTGGGTGTTCTAAGCCCAGCTCCCCATCCCTATCAGGTCTGCAGATCACTCAGGCTTTGGGTTCCCAGAGGAAGGAGAAGAGACCATTTGTCCGAGGAAATGTCTGTAATACATGTTAAGTGGCCCATGAGAGAGCCCTCTCATTTATTGGCTGAAACATGAAACGGAAAACATGTGCAGCTAGCACAGGGCCCCCACAGACTCTTGCTTCTTCCCAGGAAATGGAGTGATGAAGGATGGAGCAAACACGTGAATTCAGGCAGCCCACATGCCTGGGTGTTTCACAATGCAAAAAGCATCTGTTGGGTGGAAATCCTGGGCATTGGGATTGGAATTTATAGAGACAGATTGACTTCTAGTCTCTAGCTGGGATTCTGTTCCTGCTGCTATGGGAATAGATTTTTCCATGAAGCAAGAAGGAAACATTCCTCATTCAATTATGTGTTTATTGATGTATTTGATGCTCATTTGCCAAATGCCAATGTCTATGTTAGCAGCGGGGGAACTAAAGATGAATAAGGCATGGACCCCACCTTCAAGGAACTCACTAATGGGAAGAGAAAGATAGAGAAGGGAATATTTATACACAGAAAAGTCAGTGTGACTAAAGAAATGTACATCAGGATTCAGAAGGAAAGTGGGGGTGTCACCATCTGTAAACCATAATGTTTGCTGCTTTGGGCCATCAAAGATCCATTTTCCCTTCCTTCTGATAACATTAAAAATACATTTGCATTTGGGTATTCATCTCACTCACACCCACTAGCTCTACCCCCAGCCCAGCAGTGGACCCTGATTGGCTACGGGCAACCACCTCATCCCATGTCTCTCTGACCAGAATCTGGCTCAGGGCTTATAATCCAATTTAAGTGGATGTGATTCAGGGGGGAGTACTGGGGGCTTCTGGGAGAGAGGTCCAACTGTTTTTTTAGGAGAACTTCTGTGGAAGCCAGCCCTTTTTCTGCTACGTGGCTATGATCTCTGGGAACTCGTTGTTCATGAGGGACTGTAGCCTTGTAATGGAGAAGACCCCACAGAAGGTAGAGTAGAAATGACAGGTAATAAAGTTTAGTGCCAGGGCTGCAAACATTGTCTAAAGCCCATCCTACCACCTATCAGCTTCTCAGTTCAATGCACTGATAAGTCCCTTCATTATTTTAACCACTGTGAGTTGAGTTTTTTAATATTTGCCTGTAAAGATCCAGAGTATTTCAAAAAAGAAGTAGGAATTTATATTAATAACAATAGTTAACAGTTGTTGCGTACTTACCCATGTGCCAGGTACTCTGCTAAATATTTTATAAGTATGATTTTATCTAATGCTCACAGGATTGTAGGAGATAGATTATTTTTACCCCCATTTTACGGATTAGTGAATCAAGGCTTAGAAAGTTTAAATGACTTACCCGAGGGCAAAAAGAACAAGTATTGAAGATTGTGATTATTCGTAGAATGTCAAATCAAACGAGGACTGACACATGTCCATTGGATTGAGCAATGTGAAGTGCACTGGAGGCCTTAGGAAAAATGTTTTGGGCAAATTCTGAGAGAAAAAGTCAGGGTGAGGTGGATAAAAGTATGGATAAGAGCTAATGAAATGGAGACATTGGTGTGGACAACATTTTGAACATCAACAACAAATTAGTACCATCACAAATACCATGTCTACCTGAAAGTATACATGAAGACCATGTTTCCATCACAAACTTTTGTATTTCTGGCTAAGAAATGTAAGGTCTGAGTCATAGATGGCAAATACATGGCTTGAGTGCCATTACATCTCCCGTCCAAGCCCCTGGCAGGCATCACTAATCTATCAGAGCATTCCTTCCCACTGAGTTCAGATATAGCCTCTTGAGTCTTTGTCAGCAATGTTTCAGTTGCCACCACCAATTAACTGATTGGCATGTAAGCTAAGATCTACCTGTCACCTACAGTCATTCTAAGCAGAAAATAAGCTGGGATCCCTCCTCCTGTTGCATGCTTTTAAGAGACACCTCGTCACTGTACTCTTGCTCTTCTTCCCTGTCTCTAAATGAGAACCAGTTTTTTAATCCAATCATAGACCAAAACTCTCACCAAACAAGTAGGCAAAGAGCATGAGATGGACTGGCATGGCACTTCTTCTTGGAAGCCATATAAACCACAAGAGAAGCAGGCACGGCAGACATGAGGGGAGCGGTGGTAAGGGTTGCAATACAGAACCAATTACAAAGAAAAAAAGATGAAAAGCACAGATAAGAGAATATGAGAGAAAAAACATAGTGAGAAGGCCAAACACATGTTTAATTGAAGTCCCACAAGGGGAAAAAAGAATGGAAAAAGACAGATGCAATATTTGGAGAACTCGTGGCTGAGAACTTTCCAAAATGATGAAATACCAATATACAGATTCAAGAAGCTCAAACAAACTCAATGTATGATTTTAAAAAAGAAATCTAGAGACATCATAATAAAAGGTCAGAAATACACCTGGAAGGAAAAAAAGATTACCTCCAAAGAATCAACAGTTAGATGAGCAGCCAACTCCTTGATAGTGACGATGAAAACCAGAGCACAGTGGGTGATGATAACCTTGAAGGAACTGGATAAGCTCAACTGGAACTGAAAGAAAATAATGGTCAGCCAAGAGTTCTCAACATTGGGAAATCATCCATAAAGCCATTTCACACCTAAACTTAGAGTTTGGACCAACAGACTTGCACTATTAGAAATACTCTTAAGTGTATTATTCAGACAGGGGAATGATCCCATAAGGAAAGTTAAAGATGCAGGAAAATTGAAGAGCCACAAAAGTAATAAAAATGTGAGTAAATCTAAGTGAATACATTCAAGGCTAAGTGAATATAAAGGAAAAATAATAACATCTCATGAGGTTTAACATATATTTTTAGAGATAATTAAAATACAGAACAGTAGTATATAGGTTGGAAAGAAGTAAATGGAGTTAAAAAATCTAAGCTCTTTGCATAGTTCAGAAGAAAGGTGGCACATAGATTAACAAGTTTTTAGTCATTAAGAACACAACTTCCATGAAGAAAAAATGTCATTGAAAAGGCAAAATTTATTTGTGAAGTTATTAGTCGTGGTTGACTCTGAATCGCAGGATTAAATGCATAGTTGTTTTGGTTTTGTTTTTGCTTCTTTATAATGTTTTGTGGTTTCCAATTTTCTACAATGAGCATATAATCCTTTTATCAGTAGAAAGCAATGAAATATTGAAAATACAAAGTGTCATCTACAGTGGAAGAAAATAATCCAATTCTGTCACCTGCTAAGGTAAAAGACCTCCCCACACTAGGAGGCACATTAGACTCCAAGTCTGTGGTTTGTTCTCTCTTCTGCCATTCAAATTTCACTCTGAGGAGTGAGAACAGTGATGTATGTGTTTAATAGACAGAATCAGATCATCATTTCAACTCCCGTCTGAAAACTGAACCTGCACTCTGACCCTGTTTCACATTCTTTCCCAACTTGTGCAGCCACGGGGTCTAGAAGCTTCAATTCTGTAAGAGCAAAAAATGTCCCAACCAGAGGATGGAGGGCCCAGAAAGCTGGAGGGGAAACCATCTGTCACGGGAAGTAGGGGCCCCATCCCTACATTGGGGGCTGGAAGGGAGCCCTGCTGAAGGGCAGATGTGGGGCCAAGATGGCTGTGGGGAGTGCTTGTGTTGAGCTCCGGCGTTCTAAACATGGCAGAAACTTATACACCATTTTGATGTCGCAGACTTGTTCCTTCAGTCCTCGCCACCAGGTTCCTTGGCAGAAATCAGCCATCCTATCTTAAGCCATGACATAAATTGTGTTGAGCAGGATGTTGTCAACCAAACCAGGAACTTTGGACAAGATTACTCTAAGAGCACATGGCAGTGCCCTCCTTTCAATGAAGCCTGGGATAAAGATTTGTGGGACAGATGCACCTCATATGAGATCTGGGGCACAGCCAACTACTGTGACAACAGCCCTGCCAGTAACATGGTTATGGAACATGAGAGAACCTTGGCTTCAGGCATGCGCATTCCCAAGTCTCTGCCATATGTTCTACCATGGAAAAATAATGGAAATTCACCATAACTGAATATCAATCTCATTGGATGTCTGACCATAGAAGACTCTTGCTTCTTCCTGCTACCAGTGGGTTCTTCATTTTTCTCCCAATCTAATGAAAGATAAACTGACTTTGAAAGGAAGGAGAAGGAAGAGAATCAGTGTCCCAGCCTTGGGATTTGCAGTTTGCTTCTGCCCCTCTGGATCCACCTGGAAAGATGTGTAGCACTACGGTCAGCCTTACGCCCACCCCATCGCCTGGATATCTTGAGTTTGGATCCCTGGCCCCACAGCCAATGCTCTGTGTGATCTTGGGGAAATTCATATAGGCCAGGGCCTTAGTTTCTGACTAGGTAAGGGAATAGAAAGCAGGGCAGAAGAGAAAGTGATAACTCCCTTGAAGAATTTTGGGGCACTCCCTAACACTTTTCACGACTCTGAGATACTCAGCGTGAACCAGGGTCAAACTCCACCAAAGGTCAGTCAAATGGACATTTGCCCAGTGACCTCAGGGTGGCCGCGGTGGGGAGCAGAGTCGTGGCCTAAACTTTCCATACTTTCTACAAAGATGGATGGGAGCAGATGTGCCTCTGGCTCCCAGAAATGGAACCCCATCTAGTGCACTCACAGCCTGAGGATTTGCCCAGCCTGTTCCGCAGAGGCCGTTGGAACCCCATCTAGTGCATTCACAGCCTGAGGATTTGCCCAGCCTGTTCAGCAGAGGCCATTGGAACTTGGGTGTGATGTTAAGAGCCAAATCCTAAATACCTTGAGCCTTCTCCAATTCTACAGTACTGGGAAAACATCCTGTGTTTGCTGACCATGGGATGGCCTTCTACCCAAGAGGGACCGGCTCTGCTGTTCCCAGCTTCTTTCCATGTGGGTGTGGGCATGACATGTGGTCCTATAACAGCTCAAGCACCACAGACTCTGCTGTCCTCTGACATTTAGTCAGAAGGGACCTCCAAGGTCATCCAATGATGCTTGACTTCTTTTCCATCATCCTCAGCAGATGGCCATGAGCCTTCTGTTTTAATACCTTCAGTAACAGGAAACTCACTCCCAAAACTGGCAGCCTGATGGCATATTTGGGGGGATTTGAGGGTTTTGTCTTTCACGTCTCATGAGATTCTTTCCTTGTAATGAACAGAAACTTATCTTCTTATAGTTCTTTTCTTTCTGTTCTTAGGTAGAATGACCGTATTATTTATTGTCCAAATCCAGATTTATGTTTGAGACCGAAAAGGAGAGGGCTATTAATAATTATACCAGGGCAATGGAAGTAAATTGGAACTCTCCTGGCAAAACAAGACTTAGGACTGCCCCTGTCTTAGGTTTACTCTAAGGGTAACTGGAATAATTCAAGTTCCCCTTCCTTAAGAGTCACTCATATTTAAAAACACTTGAATTACCCCCTGATCTTTTCTCCTCTAGAATGGATAAGGGAGGCCAATTTCTTTAGTAGAAAGATCATTGGGCTGAGAATAAGAAATAGCTATGACTTTTGGGGGCTACATTGGGAAGGACTAGTTGTCTCACAAGATCCAAAGTTATGTCCTGATATCCCAGAAAAGAAAGCAGTTTGTAACATTCTTAAATGTGAGAGGTCTGTCAGAAGGACATGAGATCAGCCACATGAATTGTGAAACATAAATTGTGGTTTTATTTGTTCTGCAGAAGTATTAAAAAATTGCAAATTTGTCATGAGGCAGTATAGCGTGGCAGCGGTGGATGCCAAATTTTGTCTGCAGCTTGGGGCTGAGCTGGCTTCATCAGAATCTGGTGGGAAATGGATTAAAAATCAGATTCCTGGGCCTCCTCTCAGAATCTCCAGAGGGTCCTGTAGCCTTGGCATTCAGAAAAGCTCTGGAAGAAATTCTAACGGTGAGCCAAGTTTGAGACCCACCAGCAAAATGGTTAAGAGCACCAAATTTTGTTCCATACATTCATTCATGCCACAAATATTTATTGAGTACTTACTATGTGTCAGACACATTCTAGGCACAAGAAAAAAAACAGCAGTAGACAACAGAAAAAAAGCAAGGCACAAAAGTCAAACAGATTTGTGGTCAAGGACTAGTCTGATATTACTATGTGACTCGACTTTTCAATGCCTCAGTTTCCACCTCTCTGAAATAAGGATAATATCTACCCTGTAAGTTTGTGATGTTTAAATAAGGTAAGATGTGTAAAGTGCTTACCGCAGTGACTGGTCCACAGCAAGCACTCCATAAATGTTAGTTATGAAGACCACACCATGTCGAGGGTGATGATGATGTCAAGGACAATGATGATAAAGCCAGAAAAGGAAAACAAAGAAAGCTCATTAATTTCTTCCCAGGGTGATGTGGAGAGACTAACTACCATCACGTCAAAGTTCTCAGTGGACCATGTAGCCGCTTTTTAAATTTTGATTTTGGGTGGCTTTTTTTTTTATGTCCCTTGATCTCAAGTATAAAATGAAGGACCTATATATGATGATAAATAAAGATTCAGTCCATCCAACATTCATGTTTTATAAACCCCAATTCACTCAAACATGCCCCCTAAACCAGTGTCCAGGCATTTGGCCACAGTCTGGCTTCCTTCTGGACCATTCTAGTGGCTGATGTTCACCTTGACATGAGGCCCCAGGGTTGAATGTACCACTTCAGGGAAATAACAAGGAGATAAAAATGGGGCTGAGCTATCATTTCCATCATCCTAGTTCTTATATATAGGTAAGCTTCAGATTGGGCTCCTGTCTCCAATAATTGAGATAAGCAGTGGCTCAGGAAGAAGACAGAGCAATAGAGGGAGTGTGCAGAATCAGACCACCAGGGAGTGAGGCAGGGCCATGGAGGCAGAGGAGGCTGAGAAGCTGCCTATTTTTGCAGGCAACAGCTTTCACTCCTCCAAGGAGGTCAGCAGAGATTATAATGAGAACATCTTGGCCAAGGCCATGATTCACTGTCCAAAACTGGGCTGGGCCCCTCACACTGGGAGAATTTCACAGTTTTTCACATTAGTCCCAAACCCCACTCCTCTTTTTAAGGGTGTCACTCAGGGTTTATTACAGAAAGGGTCCAAAGGCCTCCATTCATACATCCTAGGGGCCCCGAGGCTTGGGAAGAGTAGCAGTGGTGATGGGGTTAGCCAGGAGCAGGGATAAAGGGCAGTTCTGGGAGAGATTAGCAGGAAAGCTCCTACGAGGGAAAGCTCAGCTCTTTCTGTTCACACAACCTTGGTTCGGAGCCCTGAAGAGCAGCAAACACTGAAATGCAATGGAAGAATCAGAAGTTGGAAGGAAGTGCAGCTGCCAAGAAGCCAGTGGCTGGCTGCAGTACTGCCACATAGAGCTGCACAGTCTGGGCGCTGCATAATTCCAGAGAGAGCCATTCACACAGATCAGGGATGGGCAGGCATTTTCTGCCCAGATAATAAATAATTTGGCCTGGTGAGCCATTTGACCTCTGTCACAACTACTCAGCTTTGCTGTTACAGCTAGGGTAGTTTGATAAAATACAGGACATCATGCATTTTTATGTAATGGGAAAGCAACCATAGACAAAATGTACATGACGGGCATGGTTGTGCTCCAATAAAACTTTCTTTATAAAAGCAGGCAGTGACACAGCTTTGAGGTTGACGCGAATGGCAGCCCTGGGGTTTTGTAAAACAGCAGTCCTTGCACACAGGAGTCCCTACAAGGTAGCCCCATTTTCGAAAAGCGTGGCAAAGCAGAGCAGTAGCCCTCAAACAGGTCTGACCATAACCCCTACAGGAAAGATACACATTTCATACCATGATCAAGCTTCACAAAGCCATACCTAACCTCACTTAGGGTGATATTCTCTAAGATAGTCTGTACTCTATTATTTTCTATTTAATTTTTAAAAAATTTTTAAATGTTGGTGGCAACCAATACAATTAATTTCACAGTCTTCTGATGGGCCTCAACTCCTGGATTGCTGGACTTGGAGCCAGGAGATCTGTGTTTCAGGCCAACTCTTACCAGCGGTTTGTCCTCAGAGTCACCTTACTTGAGAGTTTGCATCTGCAAATGGGTGTCATAATTATTTCAGAGTGATTTTACGGGAGAAACATGAAGTAATTCAGTTCCTCAGGGTGGTGTAGTGACCACTGGTGGTTCCTGGGATGGTTTTAGGTAGTGCACAGGTGTTCCTTGCAGGCACTTACTCTATTCTTTATGAAAATACGCAAAGGTCAAATGCATAATGTTACCAGTGATACAGAGCTTCCTTTCAACATACATTTATTCAAAATAAATTATTTAAGGGCGACTGGGTGGCTCAGTCGTTAAGCGTCTGCCTTCAGCTCAGGTCATGATCCCAGGGTCCTGGGATCGAGTCCCGCATCGGGCTCCCCGCTCAGCGGGAAGCCCGCTTCTCCCTCTCCCCCTCCCCCTGCTTGTGTTCCCTCTCTCGCTGTGTCTCTCTCTGTCAAATAAATAAATAAAATCTTAAAAAAAAACAAAAAAAATAAATTATTTAAGTTTATTTATATTATATATATTTAAATAAATTTCTTTAGATTAGGTTAAGGAAAAACATTGAGCAAATAATCGTACCAGTTATATGTGAATGTGGCAGAATCTGTGCAGATGGGGAGTACGTGAAGTTTGGGAGGTAGGGAGATGATGCATGAGCAAGTACAATCTAAAAGGTGGCAGATGTGACATGGTGACCCCTTAGAGACCTGAGCTGAGTGTCTGAGTCACTGCTGAGTCCCCGGAATTGGATTGGCTCACAACAGGGGCTTGGTAAGTGCTTATGATGGGTGGATGATGAATAGATGATGAATGGATGATGGACGGATGGATGGATGGATGATGGATGGAGAAATGAATGAAATAATCAAACCCCAACCTTTTGGAGTCTGAAGGACTTAGTTTAGAGTTACAAAGGATGAGGCATAGTGTCAAAGGTGTCAGTGACTTCAGAGCCTGGGAACGGGAAGGGGAGAAGCAGACATTCTCCCTCTGAGGTGTCATCTGGATGCCCAAACCCTCCACACTGCCACAGTTAGCAACTGAGCAATGGAAACACTAGGCTAAGACAGGAAACACTAAGCTGAGGCCAGCTGTTCTGCCCAATCAAAATGTCATCCTTGGACCTAGGCACTGGCAGCAAATGCCTAGTAAAGCGAGCATGAATGGCAATTTCTAGGGCTATAAATGTTTGGAAATGCTGACTCGTGTAAGTCTGAACTTCTAGCATTTGCTGATGAGAAAGGCAACTTTCAGGTGCAGCCCCCAGGTGCAGAGGGCACCGGTGACCCACAGCAGCCTCGTGTCGAAAGGATAAGGATGCACAAGCACACTGGGCTGCCCCCACGGGTAGGAGCTCCCGTCACAGGCCAAATGCCAACGGAGGGCATTTCTGTTGGCCTCTGGCAGACGGGGAGTAGTAACTTACGTGTCCAAGGGCATCCCTTATAATTCAAACATTCTCTACTTCTCTTACGGCAAAATAGTTTAAAAGACATCATGGGCTCAACTTATATTTGCAATCCTGGGACAGACCTTTCTGCTTTCACCTGCCAGTTTCATGCCGAAAGATTTCAAGTGGTATAGCTCCCATCTCTTCCCTCATTTCCGTGCAAGGAAAGAACTGAAGGAAGTGCATACAGAGTGCTGTCTTCCCTGACAGAGGGGCAGCGTGGAAGCACAGCTAAGGTCCAGCCTCTGTGCACAAGTCCTGGATCCCTACTTGTTGGCATGTTCCTCCACCTCTCTGTGCATCCATTTCCACCTCTGTAAAGTGGGACTAACGTCCACCGGGCTGTTGTGAGAATTAAATGGGTTAATAAAGGCGAAGCATTTAGAAACATTCCGGGAACATAGTACACAGTCATCGATGTTACCTAGCCCATGTCCTTATTCTGTACCAGAAACGTTCACTTTGAGAATATCATTTAATCCTGAAAAATTAGGAATTATTCCAAGTTTTGAGAGTGTATCACTAAACATCAAAGGTTAAGCGATTTACCAAAGTCTAGCAAACACAGGCAGGACACAAATCAGGTTTGATGCCAAACTCCCTGTCTTCCTGTCTTTCCTGCCATCCCATGCTACTATGCTAACTTAATTCGGCAATTAAAAGCCATTTCCTTGAAATGTTAATGCCACTTGGTTTATATTTTCAATTTTTTCAGTCTAACAATAGAATAAACTCTCTCCTTTTTTCCTATTAATTGTTTTTTGTCCAATGAAGAGAGGCCAAAATCTGACTCAAATGACCTTGAAGGTGAACCTGCTTTCATCTTTCTTCTGTGGGACTCAGTGGTGAGGGTATGTGGAGGAGACATCATCTGCAGCTCCTGCTGGCATGGACCCCTAGTCCCCTGGGGAGACTATCCAGAAGGCTGAGGTTGAGGTCGCTAAGGGTGGCTGGGGAAATGGGAGCCTGCCTTTGGTTCCAACTCCTTCCAGGATTTATCCTGAGCATAAAACATCTTACCCTCTGAGGGACTACAGCATAGAGAAGGGATAGGCAGAAATGGAGGAGAAAAAGGAAAGAACTTTGAAGGAGGTTTTCCCCACAGTTTGTGATTGTCCGAAGAAGGAAATGGGGAATGCAGCATGAGTAAGGGAAGACGAGCGGAGCCTAGAGCGAAGTAGGAGAAAGCAGCCCCAAAGAACAGGAGACAGAAACGCCAGGAGACTTCGAGGGCCATTTACAAAGGAAGGAAGGAAGGAAGGAAGGAAGGAAGGGAGGAAGGGAGGAAGGAAGGGAGGAAGAAGGAGGGAAGGAATGCAACCTCAGTCTTCAGACCCTCCATGGGGCTTTCTTAGAAAAGCAGCTTCCAGTGTGAAACATCAGCTGTGGTTCCCAGGGCTCCTCTAAGAGCAGAGGGCATGTTTATGCAGCTCTGCATGGGTTTTTTCAGTCACCAAATAAACCCACATTGAGTGGGAATTGTGGATGGTGAGCCGGGTACTCCATGGGGCTCTGAGAGTCCCTCAATGCTGGAATAAAACAGCGTACCTGCTCCCATGAACCTATCGTCTGATGGGGAAGACAAGCAATACACAAAAAGCCAGGCATGTTGATCAATAAGGAAAGGAACAGAGTGTGAGCAGAGAGAGTAACAGGGCGCCCCTTTGGGGGTAGGGTTCGGAGAAGGCCTTATGGGGAGCAGGATGGAGACAGTTCTGGGGGTGAGGGAACCGTGTGTGTGGAGGGGCAGAGAGAAAGGGCCTGTAGGGACAGTCAGCCTAAAGTGCCCCAGCGAGGGAGAGCAAAGCAAGGTGGGATCATTCAAGAGGCAGGAGGGCCTGGCAGGATTTGGATTGTATTCTGAGGGTCTGTGGAAGTCAACTTGGGCCTCTGTCTTTGTACCTAATAGGGCTTTCTTCCCAGCAATGTGCAAGCTGCACATTTTGAAAGCTTTAGCTTAAGGTAATATCTTTGCATTGCCTACACTTGGGGGATGGCTGGGGATCAAGGGTCATGCTAAGCACAAACATTTTTCTCTTAAGAGAGGCTCACTGCCTCCACTGACATCAAAGCCACTGGGGAGCTTTGTAAACATGCGGATGGATTCCAGGGCTCCACCCCAGGCCTCCCACATCAGAATCCCTGGGGGCAGGGTGGGGGTGTGAAGGCCCAGATGATCTTGCTGGCTGGTCAGAGCAGAACACCCCTCCTTGCCTTACAGAGTTCCAACTTACACCCTCAGCCTCATAAAACTCTGGTCACACCAAAGACCACATCAAAGATGGTGCCCAATGAATGGTGTTCCCTCTGTTGATAATGACTCAACCAAAGCATTTCTCCCCTCCCCCATTTACCTGCCTCGGGGTTCTTAGGAAAGTAAACCTGTCCATTTGTCAATATTTACTCGTCTGCTGCCCTCAACAGAGGAAAGGAAAACTGTTTTCACTGTCAAACGAGTGTTTATACAAAGGATTTGTAAGCTTTCTCAGAGCTATGGAAAATCAATCACCCTCAGTTAACCTGTGCCCTTAATGAGGTGGTAGGTTTTCTCTCAGTCCTATCCATCAGGGATGACAGTACATGGTTTGTCAACCAACAAGATTACAGGTTGAAAAGGATTTAGCCCAGAACCCTGGGGAGACAGATGCTCAAATTGTAGTCCTGTTTGAGAGGGTGAAGCCTGCCTTGCTGATTCTGGGGGACAGCGCTGCTGGGGCTCCATCTGGGACCCATTTAGAAGAGACTGGCAAATGCAGGGATTCTTATAAGAAGCCAATATCCTTTGACACACAGACAGCTCACCAGCCCATTACATTTGCTCCAATCAATGGTACGCCCAGTGTTACCTCCAAGGCAGGGCTCTGCTACTGTTGAGTCAAAACCAAGCATCACTGGGAAGGCAGGCATTCCTGAGAGGTGGCTGGGCCAGGCTCCCAGGGGAGTGCAGTGTTTGTAGTTGGAACACCAGCCAGCTTCGGGCTTCAGCAGACTCAGTCACAGCCACACGGCTTTGGACATCCTGGCCACCTGGGACAGACACACTGAAAAGCCATTTGCTGGGCTCAGAAGGAAAAACAAATCTGATCACTGCCTTTGTCATTCAGGAGAGCCCTCGGGTTTCATGGGTCAGTTGAGGGGCAAAAAGGCACATCTGAGAAAAGCTTCATGGGCCACATACTCTTCACCAAAAGTGCAGCCCAGACATGATGCTCTGCTCCCACTATGTGCCCAGTACTGAGCCAGATACGGAGAAGTAGACCAAGGCTATAAAATATTGGGCAGCTCATAGTCCCTATGTTGCAACCTTTGGAGGGGCTCAAACTCCTCACAAGAAGAAGAGAAGAATCTGAGTGAAGCCAGCTCTCAAAGGGGAAGTGGGCGGGGGGAGGGCAAGGGGGCGGAGGGAGAGATGTCTTTTAATGTGTAGCTTACCACGTGCCCGTAAGAGCTTTACAAATTTTAACTCATTGAATTCTCCCAGCTCAACACCCTGAGTTAAGTCCTGTTATCTTTAAAATAAGGACAATACAAGGACTCACCCCGAGGATTGGCCTTCCATGGAATCTCAATGAAATAGTTTCTGGAATGTGCTTCGAATAGACCTAGCATGTAGCAAGTGCTCAATAAGTGTGACCTACTTATTATTATTATTATTAATTTTACTATCCCCATTTTACAGATGAGCAAACTGAGGCTTGCCCAAGTCACACAGTTAGTGAGTAAGGGCCATCATGGGCAGCCTGACTCCTGAGTTCTGCCTGTAACCACTGTCCCCCCTGGCCTCCCAAATAGCAACTCTCAACAAACACCTACTGAAGGGTGGAAGAGGCAGGCAGAGACACCTATAACTGTACAATCAGGGGACTAAAGTCTTCAGTGTCATGTGTGAGTGGTCCTTTTATTAAAAAGAGCTGGAAGGAAGGGACCATAGGTTCTAGGGTTGACTCTGCCAGGCACATATGCCATGGGCTTAGGGGAGGCTGGAGCCTCAGGGGCTGCCATGACCAGGTCAGACATATTTGACTGAAGGCTGCCCCCCAACTCCTGGGCTCCCCATGAGGAAACACACCTGTCTGTTTTTGCTGACTATCATATCTCAGGTTTAAGACAGTCCCTGCCCAGAGTAGGTGTCTTATTGATAACACTTTGAATCATGAAATGCCTTAGAGGTACACTAAATACCCATTTTGTCCAAATCCCGAATGGTCAGATGTTAAAAGGCAATATTCAACTAGAGCCAAGGGTCAGGGCAGACTATGACCAACACAGAACGAAAGTTTGGAGTGTCTTAGTCTGTTCCCCCAGCAAGCAGGACCTGAGGCGGAGGGTCCATGCCAAGTATGCCATTGCACTGGGGCCACCTCTGGGCATAGGGGTAAAGGGAAGGGCAATGAGGCAGGGAAGGAGGGGCATTAATTTTCTGTTGCTGTGTTACATGTTACCCCAAACTCAGTGGCTTAAAACAACGAACACTACTGTCTCACACAGTTTCTGGGTGTCGGGAATCCAGGGGCGGCTTAGCCAGATAGTTCTGGCATAGGATCTCTCAGAGCTTTCTTTTATTCCCCTTTAAATTTTTTTATTGTTATGTTAATCACCACACATTACATCATTAGTTTTTGATGTAGTGTTCCATGATTCATTATTTGTGCATAACACCCAGTGCTCCACGCAGAACGTGCCCTCTTTAATACCCATCACCAGGCTAACCCATCCCCCCAACCCCCTCCCCTCTAGAACCCTCAGTTTGTTTTTCAGAATCCATCATCTCTCATGGTTCATCTCCCCCTCCAATTGCCCCCCCTTCATTTTCCCCCTCCTGCTATCTTCTTTTTTTTTTCTTAACATATATTGCATTATTTGTTTCAGAGGTACAGATCTGTGATTCAACAGTCTTGCACAATTCACAGTGCTCACCATAGCACATACACTCCCCAATGTCTATCACCCAGCCACCCCATCCCTCCCACTCCACCCCCACTCCAGCAACCCTCAGTTTGTTTCCTGAGATTAAGAATTCCTCATATCAGTGGGGTCATATGATACATGTCTTTCTCTGATTGACTTATTTCACTCAGCATAACACCCTCCAGTTCCATCCACGTCGTTGCGAATGGCAAGATCTCATTCCTTTTGATGGCTGCATAATATTCCATTGTATATATATACCACATCTTCTTTATCCATTCTTCTGTCGATGGACATCTTGGCTCTTTCCACAGTTTGGCTATTGCGGACATTGCTGCTATAAACATCGGGGTGCATGTACCCCTTCGGATCCCTACATTTGTATCTTTGGGGTAAATACCCAGTAGTGCAATTGCTGGATTGTACGGTAGCTCTATTTTCAACTTTTTGAGGAATGTCCATACTGTTTTCCAGAGTCTCAGAGCTTTCTTCAAGCCAACAGCTCGGGCTCCAAGATTTCCGGGCTCACCCACGGGTCTGCTGTCAGGAGACCTCAGTTCTTGGCCATGGGGGTGGCTCCATGGGGCTGCTCACGTGTCATGGCAGCCAGCTTCCCCCAGAGTCAGCGATCTGAAAGAGAAAGGGAAAGTGTATTAGCCGGCTCCAGCTGCCATAACAGCAGACCACAGACTGGATGGCTTCAAAAATTCTTTTCTTGTAGTTCTGGAGACTGGAAGTCCAAGATGAAGGTGTCTACTGGGTTGGTTTCTCCTGAGACCTCTCTTCTCAGCTTGTAGATGGCCACCTCCTAGCTGTGTCTTCACATGGTTTTCTCTGTGCACACACATCCCTGGTGTCTCTTCCTCCTTTTACAAGGACACTGGTCCTATTGTATCAGAGCCCACCCTAATGGCTTCATTTTTCATTTAATTGTTTCTTCAAAGACCTTATCTCCAAATCTAGCCACATTCTGAAGTAGTTGGGGGCCAAGGCTTTAACATGTGAATTTGTGGGGGGGAGGGCAGAGACACAATTCCACCAGAAACAGAGAACCCAAGAAGGAAGCCATAGTTTTTCTTATAACCTAATCTTGAGAGTGACATCCCATGACTTCTGCTGAATTCTGTTTTCTAGAAGCAATCCACACTCAAATAGAGGAGAATGAAACGCTGTCTGTTGAGGGGAGGAATACAAGAGAATTTGTTGACCTATCTTTAAAAATCAACAGAGGGCAGGATGCATTATTGAATCAGCACAAGCTAAGGGTAACTGGCTATTGACTGCTGTGGGACCATCCCCTGAGGACATACGAATTGAGTCTCAGGACTATCTGTGGCAAGAGAAAAGGAGAATTGATTTACCAGCTTCCATTGTCATTTGGTTAATGTCCCTCACTGGGGGCATTATCTGCCCTGGGCTCCAGGGTGCTTAAGCAAGGCCTCCAGGGGGGTGCTTTGGTGTCAACAGGAAAGCCCAGGCTGGGGGTGAGAGTCTCGTGCCCGGGACTGAGGCTGGGCACCACCAGGCTGCACGGACAAGAAGTAGGTCAGGCCTTACTGGTCAGAACCTCGCAGAGCTGACGGCCATGCAGCCCTGGGACAAAATAAGTGAGGACCTAAAGTGGAACATAGCAGTCTGTAACATAAATCTGAAGTTCAATCAACAACTGACATACCAGTCCATTTTATTATTAACAACATTTACCATTGAATTTTAAATGTTTGGCGTGACAGTGTGGCCCAGTAAATTCTCAGTGCTGTGCTCTCCGGCTGTCACCACGATGACTACTTGAGACCTTCTCAACAATGGTAGTGGAGGAACACGGCTCCCTCTGGCTGGTTATCACCAGTAGAGAGGCTGCTGACACGGATGTGGGTGTCACACTTGGGAGCTGCCCTTCTCTTCTGCTAGGGACTAACCAAAGCAAAGGCTCTGCTGCCTCAGAGCTACAGTGGACTTCCCTAAAATCGCTTTTGTTAACAGTTTGACCCACCAGAACAAAACGTAGTTTGAGTACCACGCTGTTCTCCTGCATGCTCTTTTCTTCCTATTTTGTATATTCTTCATGTCTGGGTTGGAGAGGATTTATCATAAATGTTGCTTCACATGCTTTTGGAGATACTTCCCCACTGAGGAGGCAAAATTGTCATTTTTTTTTTTTAACTCATCCTCACAAGAAGTGAAGCATTCTAAATAAAACTTTTTCTCAGAAGACCCATGGCCTAAACGGGAAATAAATCTTAAAAAAAAAAAAAGAAATCTGATTCTTAAAGGCCATTTAAGTAGTGTGACGAACACTAGTATACCAAGAAATGCTACAAGCATCTGCATTCTAACCTAATCTGTTATCTTGATTATTCTGTCGTATATTAGTATTCAAACTTTATAAACATTTGTTGGCTCAAAAAGGCTATTAACTTATTTTTAAACTTATCTAGCTGACCATTCCCCTTAAAATATCTAGATTAGCATCATGCTCTTTACTACTTGAAAGGTCTGATAACTGTCTTATATTTAAAATTAATAGCTTTTATTGCCGTCATTAATTATGACCGTATTTTGCAATAACAAGGACTGAGTTGCTCTAGCAAACTGATGAAATTTCAATGTATGAAGCACATAAGAAGAATCTTCACTTCAGGATATACTTAGCTTGAGGTCCCCTATTTGAACATACGTATTCAGGAATGAACAGTTATTCCAACTGACATGCTGGTTCATGTGACTGACTGACACTGGGGAGACATGCTGTAACCTGCAAGGTCATGAGAGCACAGATCACACAGACATGACCGGATGCCAGAGACCATGCTAAAGCAGGCACTCAGCGACTGGTGATTTTCTACTGGAGGCACAGGCTGCCTGGCTGAAGGAGTAGTAGCCCATATAAAGTGGTACTGAAATGATCTCTTTGCCCATCCATGCAAAGCAAACTGTGAGCCAGATGAGGGCCAGCTTTGTGTCTCATTCACTTGGGTATCTCTACTCCCCTAGCACAGGGCCTACCTGTCATACAGTTGGTGGAATTAAACTGATGGTACCCCCCAGAGGCTTCAAGAGGTTGGCTGTATTCTCTGGGCAGCACTAGCTTCACACTTTCCACTTTCCTAGAACCACATCCTTAGGGTCAGGACTCTGCTGCCAGGCCCTGCCTCTCTGTCTTCTGCTGGGAGCAGCTGACCAAACCATGCCATGGCCCAGGTTTGGGCCCCATCATAAGCAGAGTATCTTTGCCATGAAATCAGAAAGGAACGTAGTAGTCTAGAGATAGAACCAATGGGGATATATATATATATATATCGAGAGAGAGAGAAAAGGGAAGTGGGGGAGAGAGAGAGAGAGAATAAAGGTCTGGCTCATGTCATTATGGAGGCCAAGGAGTCCCAAGATCTGCAGTCAGCAAGTTGGAGACCCAGGAGAGCTATGGGTGTACTTCCAGTCCAAGTCTAAAAGCCTGAGAGCCAGAAGAGCTGAGGTGTAAATTCTAACCCGAGTCCAGAGATAGGAGAAAACTGATGTCCCAGCTCAAAGACAGGCAGCAAGAATGAATTCTCAGCCTTTTTGTGCTATTCAAGCCTTCAAAAGACTGGATGAGGCACCCACATTGGGAGGGCAATCTGCTTGACTCAGTCTACCTGTTCAAATGTTAATCTCATCCAGAAACACCCTCGGAGACACTCTCTGAATAATAGCTAACCAAATAATCTGAGCATCCCACGGTCCAGTCACACTGACACATAAAATTAGCCATCATAAGAATCAAGCTGCCTGTGTAGACCTTTGCTCCCAGGAAGGCTGGAAATCCTATAAAATCCTAGCAGTACGGGAAGAGCATGCATTTTGGCACCCAGTCAAGAGTGAATTTGAACCGCACTCTACCATTTAGGAGCTGTGCGACCAAAACCAAATTATTAAATCTCTCTGAGCCTCTATTTTCTCATCTGTAAAATGGAGGCAACCCCATCCATCTTGCAGGGCTAATTTGAGGAGTCATTGAAATATTGTATATTGACTGCCTGACTCAGCATCCGGCACATATAGAGGTTCTCAGGAAATGCCAATTTCCCTCTCCCTTTTACCAAGAACATCTCTGCACTGGCCTCCTTTTCAACCTTTTTGTCCAAGCCTGGTACATCTTCCCATTCACACCCAGATTCCACATGACCTCTAAGGTCCTCATGCCCCAAGTCTGTCAGGTGCTCTAGCACCCTTTTTATGAATCCCTAAAACCTTCCATCAGTAACACACAGTTCGGTGCACACCTCTGTCTCAGTGTCATTTTTATTTGCTCAGTCCAATCATGAGTTCTATGAAGGAGGCAGCTATATCTTAGAGGAAAACTCTCCTCTCTCCCTGACCTCCCAAAACACACCTGTAACACAGGATTGGGCACACAGAAGTCTCTTGGTGAAGAGCGAACTGAATCCAAATGTAAAACTGATCATGAGAAGATAATGATTTCTTTTAATAAAAGAGAAGTCCTTCATCCTTACTCACAACATGCTCAAGGAATCCACCCATCTCACGGGTCTGAGCACTGGAGTGAGGGCCCAAGTGAGTCATACATTACCCGGCCAACCCATGTGGATTGTCCAAAGGCCACAGAGTAGCCAGCTGGAATCTGGGTATCTCAGGATAGGCATCATGAGAGTATACTGGAAAATTTTGGAGACAAAAATTCCAGACTTAAATCCCTGCTGCCATTTTCCATACAATTTTAGCAAATGAATGAAACTCTGTTGCTCATTTGTGACCTGAGGGTAATAATGCCCACACCATAGGGTTGTGTGAGGATTTAACAAAATAATATGCAAGTGCAGTAGGAGCAGCATAGCATAGCATAGCTGGGGCTCAGAGGTCAGGTTCAAATCTCAGCTTTTCTGCTTACCTGCTGTGTGACAACAGGCAAGTTGCTTATTTTCTTGTGCCTCAGTGTCCTAATCTGTAAAATGGAGATTATAATAGCACCTAGCTTTTGGGTTGTTGTAACGTTGAATGAGAGAGTACATGTAAAGTGTTTAGAACACACAAGCATGGAACAGGGTAAAGCTGAATAAATATTAGCTATTATCACAGAAAGGGTGAGCTTGGTCCCTGGCATTTCGTGGGCACTCAGTAAATGACAGCTACTGTTAATTAAATGGGTGGTCAGGTGAAGAGAACAGGAAACCCATTAAAAACAGCAGGAATGAGGGCTGTATCCTGAGCAGAAGTTGAATTTTGTAACTAAGGAAGTGTTCTGGAAGCAAAGCTGACACCTTGCCCCACCAAAATTATTAATACACATGCACCACATATTCCACAGTTGGGGGAGAGCAGGCACACAAACTTTGCACCCTGAAAGTAATAAAAAAAATTGTATCCAATTCTCGTCCCCCAAATGAATGAAACCTTGAGCCTTTCCACATTAGCAGAGACTCCTACCAAAAATAACTGTGTTCCTGATTTTTGAAATGTTGATAGCTGAAGATATGTCACAACCTCTCTGCATATGATAATCATGCAAGAATGCTGCTTTTTCCCCACTATGAACAGACTGACGCATACTTGGTGACCTTGATGATCTTGTGGTTTTGTTCTTTAAATACATTTGTGTTTCATATTTGGAAAGCCAGTTCTAGTGAAGCCTGACTCCCTTCCTTTATTGCAAGTCAACTTCTTTTCTTTACTAAACTTATGTCTCTAAGTCTTCCACTGACAGTCATTAAGCCAATGGTAGCCAGTTTATTATTCACCTCTTCCTGTTCTGAGGTTGCTGACCGCAGTGCCACCCATGGATGAAGCTTTTATTAAAGAGTTGGTGGCCAGATATGAGAGTTGGAAGGAGCATAGTGGGGAAAGGTAAGATCCAAGTTGATACATCTGCCCCCAGATGAAATGGATTATCTGGTGCACCTGTTAATTAACGTGGAAGTGCTTGTTGTTAGATTGCAAGGAGCTACACAAAAGCTGTGTTAATTAAGACTAAAGATGATATGACCTCACTGATATGAGGAATTCTTAATCTCAGGAAACAAACTGAGGGTTGCTGGAGTGGTGGGGGGTGGGAGGGATGGGGTGGCTGGGTGATAGACATTGGGGAGGGTATGTGCTATGGTGAGCGCTGTGAATTGTGTAAGACTGTTGAATCACAGACCTGTACCTCTGAAACAAATAATACATTATATGTTAAAAAAAAAAAAGAAGATAGCAGGAGGGGAAGAATGAAGGGGGCGAAATTGGAGGGGGAGACGAACCATGAGAGACGATGGACTCTGAAAAACAAACTGAGGGTTCTAGAGGGGAGGGGAGTGGGGGATGGGTTAGCTTGGTGATGGGTATTAAAGAGGGCACGTTCTGCGTGGAGCACTGGGTGTTATATGCAAACAATGAATCATGGAACACTACATCAAAAGCTAATGATGTAATGTATGGTGATTAACATAACATAATAAAAAAAGAAAAAAAAAGACTAAAAATAACCTCACCTGAACTTCAAGTCATGGAACATGATTTAGTCATTCATAAATAAATTGAGAGTGGCTGTGCCAATTTGCATTTCCATCAACAGTGCAAGAGGGTTCCCCTTTCTCCACATCCTCACTAATACCTGTTGTTTCTTATGTTGCTGATTTTAGCCATTCTGACGGTGTGTGGTGATATCTCATTGTTGTTTTGATTTCCCTGATGATAAGTGATGTTGAGCATCATTTTATGTATCTGTTGGCCATCTGTATGTCCTCTTTGGAAAAATGTCTATTTTTTTTTCAGAATCTAAAAGATACATATATTCCATAAAAAGAATGAAATCTTGCCATTTGCAATGACATGGATAGAGCTGGCTAGGGAGTATAATGCTAAGCAAAATAAGTCAGTCGGGGAAAGATAAATACCATATGACTTCACTCATATGTTGAATTTAAGAAACAAATGAGCAAAGGGAAAAAGAGCAAGGGACATAAATAAATTCAAGTATCTATAAATAAAGATATATAGATCAACTGTATTAAATACTAACATTTATATTGATTTAAAGTGGCATATAAGAATACCTTATAAAAATGTATAGTAATATTTACATATTATAATATTGATGTGGTCTAATATTGATATTAACACAGTATAACACATTAAGTAAGTATTAATATTAAGTATATTAATATATAAGCTTATATATTTACAAATATAGCATAAAGAAATATATTTTTATAATTTTTAACATAAACTAGGTCAACAAATTTCATTTGAGTCATTTCCAATTGTGGTTTGGAGCAATCCTTAGGGGTTTTACTTTCATGGTTACATAGAATGATTTGCAATATGAATGGATATAATTTGAACACCAACTAGATACTTTGAAAGTGCTTGAGAGTATTCGAAAATAGTTTCCTCTCTTAGTAGCTTAAATATTATCCATAAAATTTGTATTAGTTCATCCAAGCTGCTATAACAGAATACTGTAGACTGACTTGCTTATAAACAACAGAAGTGTATTTCTCACCGTTCTAGAGGCTAGAAGCCCCAAATTACAGTGCTGGAAGATTTGGATCTGGTGAGAGTCTACTTCCTGGTTCACTGGTCTTCTTTTCTCTGTGTCCTCACATGGTAGAAGGGACAACTCTGGTCACTTCAGCCCCTTATAAAGGCACTAGTCCCATTTTCAAGTACTCCACTCTCATGACTTAACCATCTCCCAAAGGCTGCATTTCCTAATACCATCACCTTGGGGATTGAGTCTCAACATATGAATTGGCGGGAAATGGGGGGGGCACAAATAGTCAATAGGAGCATTATTTACTTTTTACCAATTCTAAGGAACTGGTTTCCTATGAAAAATTGAATTTTAACCAAGGCCCTGTTTGAATTATCACAAAGACCAAATCTGTAGAGCAAAAACACTATTAGCTGACATTTATTGAGAGATTACTCTATGCAAAGCCCTGTGCTAAGTGCTTTATCTGTATTAGGGCATTGAAATTTTACATTTCCTGGGACTTTCTTCAATTTTTGTTGAGGAAAGTATTTTGCCCAAGATGAAACAAATTGTATAGGGCTGAGTAGGTATTTGAGCCCAAATCTTTCAGACTCTTGAATCTGAGCTCTCATGGAGGCTGCTATGCCATTTCTCATGAGCTGTTTTACTCTATTCATCCCTTCACTCATCTAATAAATGAGCTCACAGTGTGATGGGGCACTGTTCTAAGTGCTGAAGAGAATGAGACAGAGAAGCCACCCTTGTGGAGCTTACATTTCTGGGCAGAGGTGATGGGAGACAGAAAAATATACAAATAACAGAATATATAGTGTGTCACATGGTGGTGAGTGGCTGTGGAGAAGAAAAGGAAGCAGCCAAGATGGACAGGGGATCCTGTGGGGGAGGAGTAATTTGGTGAGTAAAATACTCACCAAGATACTAGCCAATAGGATCCAGCTGTACATTAAAAAGATTATTTACCATGACCAAGTGGGATTTATTCCTGGGATGCAAAGGTAGTTCAACATTCACAAATCAATCAATGTGATAGATCACATTAATAAAAGACAAGAACCATATGATCCTCTCAATTGATGCAGAAAAAGCATTTGACAAAATACAGCTTCCTTTCTTGATTAAAGCTCTTCAAAATGTAGGGATAGAGGGAACATACCTCAATATCATAAAGTCCATCTACGAAAAGCCCACAGCAAATATCATTCTCAATCTAAGCTCAGGAACACGACAGAGATGCCCACTCTCACCGCTATTGTTCAACATAGTACTGGAAGTCCTAGCAACAGCAATCAAGACAACAGAAAGAAATAAAAAGTATTCAAATTGGCAAGGAAGATGTCAAACTCTCACTCTTTGCAGATGACATGATACTTTGGAGTGGAAAACCCAAAAGACTCCACTCCAAAATTGCTAGATCTCATACAGCAATTCAGCAATGTGGCAGGATACAAAATAAATGCACAGAAATCAGTTGCATTTCTATACACTAACAATTAGACTGAAGAAAGAGAAATTAAGGAGTCAATCCCATTTATAATTGCACCTAAAACCAAAAGATACCTAGGAATAAATTTAACCAAAGAGGCAAAGAATCTGTACTCAGAAAACTGTAAAATACCCATGAAAGAAATTGAGGAAGACACAAAGAAATGGAAAAACGTTCCATGCTCATGGAATGGAAGAACAAATATTGTGAAGATGTCAATACTACCCAGAGCAATCTACACATTCAATGCAATCCCTATCAAAATACCATTGACATTTTTCACAGAGCTGGAACAAACCATCCTAAAATTTGCATGGAACCAGAAAAGACCCCAAATAGCCAGAGGAATGTTGAAAAAGAAAACCAAAGCTGGGGGCATCATGATGCCTGACTTTAAGCTATATTACAATGCTTTAGTCATCAAGACAGCTTGGTATTTGCACAAAAAAAGGCACATAGATCAATGGAACAGAATAGAGACCCCAGAAGTGGACCCTCAACTCTATGGTCAACTAATCTTTGACAAAGTAGGAAAGAATATCCAATGGAAAAAAGACAGTATGTTCAACAAATGGTGCTGGGAAAATTGGACAGCCACATGCAGAAGAATGAAACTGGATTCTCTTACACCATACACAAAGATAAACTCAAAATGGATGAAAAACCTAAATGTGAGACAGGAATCCATCAAAATCCTAGAGAAGAACACATACAGCAACCTCTGTGACCTCGGCCGCAGCAACTTCACGCAAGACATGTCTCTATCATGGATCACTACATCAAAAACTAATGATGTAATGTATGGTGATTAACAACATAATAATAAAAAAAACTAATGATGTATTATATGGTGACTAACATAATATAATAAAATTAAATTAAATTTTAAAAAAAGACATGTCTCCAAAAGCAAGGGACACAAAAGCAAAAATGAACTATTGGGACTTCATCAAGATAAAAAGCTTCTGCACAGCAAAGGAAACAGTCAACAAAACTAAAAGGCAACCTACAGAATGGGAGTAGATATTTGCAAATGACATATCAGATAAAGGGCTGGTATCCAAGATCTTATCAAGCTCAACATGTAGAAAACAAATAATCCAGTCAGGAAATGGGCAGAAGACATGAACAGGCTGACCATTTTCAATTGGGTAAGCAGTCCTCCCTATTGAATGGATACCTGGGGGAGGCGAGGAGGGTACTTTGTAAGCCCAGCTCTGAAGGGAGTTGCATTTTGGGCAGAGAGAAAAGCAGGTGCAGGCAGATGCCCCAGGGTGGAGTCTGCAGGGCTGTTCTAGGAGGACCACAGAGATCATTGTGGCTGGATCTGAGTGATCTGGGGCACTAGTACTCCAAGTTCTGCCCTTGAATCAGCAGCATTGGCACTATCTGGGGACTAGTTAGAGAAGTATAAATTCTCAGGCCCCATTCCACACCTATAGAAATAGAAACTCTCAGGTGGAACAAGCAGTGTGTTGTACGTGTATGTGTGTGTGTGTGGTGGGGGACGGGGGGTGCTGTTAACTTTTTATTTTCAAATACTTTAATATTTATAGAAGAATTGTAAAGCTAGTACAGAGATTTTCCTTATACTCAGTTTCCCCTAATGTTAACACCTTACATTACCAAGACTATCATTGATACAACACTACTAACTAACACACAAACTTTATTTGGAT